>NW_026991720.1:61920833-62644166 GCF_029215605.1 Mirounga angustirostris
TTTCATGTACTGAAGCGAGAGAGTTGATTAAATTTACCAACCTTGGGGGAATCTGGGTGGTTCAGTAGGTTATGTGTCTGATTCTTGATTTTGTCTCAGTTCATGAACTCAGGGTTGGAGATCAAGCTGGTATTGGGCTCTGTGCTCAGCAGGGATTCTGCTGGAGTGTCTGTCTCTCACTATCCCTCTACCCCTCCCCTGTCCTCTCTCTCTCTCTCTCTCTTTAAAATAAATAAATAAATCTTCAAAAAAAATAAATTTACCAAACCTTTATTGAGATTCTACCATGTGGAAGATATTCTAGGAATTAACACGGGATAAAACAGAAGTATTCTGAAAGGGCATTAAGAGGAGCTATAATTAATTTTGCTGCATAAAGATGAGTGACTGAAAAGTTTAGGAGACAAGCAGATATGAGGAAGATCAGATCTTATTTTTGAACATTGATCTAGTCCAGTGTACTGAAATGGAGTTGGTATGGGAACATAGGTAGAAATAGGTTAATAAGTTAAAAAGGAAGAAGATTGCTTCAAATTTATGAAAAACTTAGTGCTCAGAATAAGAGTTTGGCTCTTATTTAGGGTCACTGAAGAGGCATAGATTGGCTTAGTAAGGAAATGACCTCCATCCTCATTGCATTACCTCAAATATTCGTCTTTCCTCATGTGGATGACTTCAGTGTCAACAACTGTAGCTCCAGTGAATTCACCTTCTCTTTCATTCTCAGTACAGTGAAATGAAGGAATTTTACCTTACTAAAGTGAAAAATCCAATACATGTTCCTCCACCTCACCAAAAAATTTAAGTAGATTTCCTTTGCTGATAGGATATAATATAAACTCCATAGCATAGTGTATGGTGTCTGTGACATCCCTTGTCTTTCACCCTTTCATTATTGCTTCTACTTTCAACCTTGTATTTCATTCGTTCCAAACCCATTTACTATGCTTATTCAAATACGTGACCTTGAACAGGCTATTGCTTCTGACTAGACTACTTTCTCCCACCAGTATGTTGCTTACTCAGTGAGGGTCTCTTGAGACCAGTTTGATCATCATCATCTTCATGGAGAGTTTCTCTGATCTTCTCTCTTGTTCATCATGGTATTATCTGTGCTCCTGTTGTTTTTTGTGTACACTTCACTTGTTGGGGTTAAAATATTATTTGGTCAAATCTCTATTCCTTATTAGGTGAACATTCTTGAGGACAGGGCTTGTATCCTATTTTTATGTTTACATTAAATTTTCGGTTGGAGGTTTTCATCTTGGCATTTACCAGCAGTTCTAGATTCAAACAGGTCCTCATCTAAATCACTGTAGGCAGATCAATGTCAGTTGTCTGAACTGCTTTTACTCTAGATTTTAAACACATTTCTAAATTGAACAAACCACATTCTCCTGCAAGGATAAAGATGAAAGAGCTTATATAAAACAAAAAATCAGCATAGCGATCAGTTCACTCTTTTGGAGGCTATAGGATATTTTCATATCTTTCATCATTATTTTGCTTTGATGTCTACAGAAATTTTTAGAAAAAATCTGTTATTTCTATAATCCAATGTTCACTTGTAGCCTTGCATCATAATTTGTTTCAATCTCAATTTAGGACCATCCTCTATGAGCACATTTATAAAACTGGGACATCTGCTACTATTGGACACTCAGGCCTATGTAAGAGCCAGCTGCGGCATACATTATTTATTTGAACAGCTGGTTGATTTGTAAGTCTTTAAAAATTCTCCCTCCAAAGGCGTAATAGTATGATTTTTTTTTGTTTTATATTTCCCTTTTTTGGTAATTGATTTCCTATGTATACAAGTCTCTATGAAGAAGACCTGGATAATTAAAACAATAACAGTAAGAAATTTGAGAAACAATGACATCCACACTAAATGTAAATTGAATAAAGGAAAGGCATAGCATTGTTTTATGTTCTGGAAGGCACTTATTAAATTATCTAAAGATTAGAAAACCTTTGGAGTGTTTTTATTTACACAAGTATTAAAACCGATATATTAAAAACATGCATAGCCAAATAGCAAGCAAAATTTTAACAGGTAAGCTTTGAACATTATTTTTTAATTGGTTCTTACACATTTTACCAAAACCTGAATTATTCTTAAGTCCTACATATTTTACATCCTAAAATTTTGGGAATTAGAATCAACAATATTTTTCTTTTTTTTTTTTTTTAAGATTTTATTTATTTATCAGAGAGAGAGAGACAGAGGCAGACAGAGGGAGAAGCAGGCTCCTTGCTCAGCAAGGAGCCCGATGTGGGACTTGATCCCAGGACCCGGGGATCATGAGCTGAAGGCAGACGCTTAACCGACTGAGCCACCCAGGCGTCCCAGAATCAACAATATTTTTCAAAGGGAATATATTCCTCTTTCTGAAATGGTCATTTTTTTCTTTGTTATGAGGTAAAGGATAATGTTAAAAACAAATTGCTATTAAAGTGGTTTATGAACATATCTATGCTGCATAATTTTTCAGGATGTTCACTGAGACACAGAGGATGAGAAAAGCCTTCTGAGAATTTCTTCTAAAAACTCACACACACAGTACAAACCACACAAAAAGCACTAGTGAAGTCTTTCACTACACTGTGTTGTCATATAAACACCTACTTATTTGTGGCACATTTATTTATATTGTTAATTAGCTGAAGCTTAGATCCTGAAACAGTGGCTTTGATGGTTGATATGTGGATCACACACCCACATTATGGGTTATTTTATTAGATTAAGTGCATATTGGAGCACTTGAGTGGCTCGGTCTGTTGAGCATCCAACTCTTGGTTTCAGCTCAGTTCATGATCTCAGGGTCATGATATTGAGCCCCGCGTCAGGCTCCGTGCTCAGTGCAGAGTCACTTGAGATTCTCTGCCTCTCCCTTTGTCCCTCTCCTCTCTCTCTCTCTCTCTCAAAATAAAGGTTTTTAAACAATGGATTTCTGATTATATGCAAAAAATGGGAAATTTTAACATTAATACTGTTTGCTCAACAGCATATAATGTGTAGTCAAATTATGGATTACTCTATTTTGTAATTATCTCATAAGAGCAACACATGATTATTACAGATTTGTAAATAGGGAATTCTTCTTTTTTTTTTTAAAGATTTTATTTATTTGACAGAGAGAGATAGCGAGAGCAGGAACACAAGCAGGGGGAGTGGGAGAGGGAGAAGCAGGCTTCCTGCCAAGCAGGGAGCCCGATGTGGGACTCGATCCCGGACCCCGGGATCATGACCTGAGCCGAAGGCAGACGCTTAACGACTGAGCCACCCAGGCGCCCTGTAAATAGGGAATTCTTAAGGGAAAACACAGAAAGTCACTTTTTGTCTTGTGACGTATGTATCTTTAATAAAACATCATGTTGTATGCTCTTAAGAAAACTTTCATTTAACATATGTTAAGCATTTTCCTTTACCATTGATAACTTTCTATATTTCTAATGTGCATAGTATTGAATCATAAAAATATTCAGTTTACTTAGCCAGATACCTGTATTGGAACATTCACATTGTTTATAGACACTTGCTATTATAAATAACTCAGTAGAAACATTGTTAAAAATCTCTCATTCCATGATAAAATCCTTATACATTGCTGTAAAGGACAAAGGGAAGATCCATTTTAAGCGATATTGATCCGCTATTGATGTGCTCACCAGAATTTTTGTACCTGTTTTTACTCTTATGAGAGCCACAAATTATTGTTTACTTTTATAATTCCTTTAGTAAACAAATGTATGTTAACAGTATAAAATGTTTTTTAAAGTATCTCAAGAATAGAAATCACATAAACATAAAAATCAGAATTCCCCCAATCTCACTACTTGGGTATATAAACAAGAAACTCAGAAGCAGTTAATGGCCCCACCAGATGTATAAGATGGTATTTTGCTCCCAACCTCCCTTATACCTTGAAGTGTTGTTTTTTCTCCCCCAGTCTTTTTTATTATTATTAATTGAATATACTTTCCCATTCATTCCATTTTTCCCTCTCAACTAACTTTGAAGTTGCATACTTTATTTTTGTTTCTTTAATGTTTGCTGTTGAAACATGTATTACTAACCTGGGTATATATTCAATGAACAACTTTACTGGTTTCCCAAAGAATGCAAGTATTATACAGGGCAGTAACACTGATCACCCCTCTCCTGATACAAATATTTTTGTCCAGTATTTTATTATCATTGTTCCATATGGCAAAAATTGATTTAGGTTTGCATATATATTTAACATTTTTCTCAATATTTTTCTTGCATCTCCAACATTTCTTTTCCTCATTCCTGCTTTCAAATATGTGTGTATTCTGTATCTTTTAAGTACTACTCCTGATGCCTATATTCTGTAAGTATTGCAGGATTTCCTTTTGCATAGTTACATTTTTTTCAATGGCTTTATCCATTCTCTACAAGGTAAGAGCCGTGCAGACCCAGTGTTTCTCAGAAAGTATGGTTAATTAATTGTCTGCATCCCTCAGTTTCAGCTACTTTTGTGAAGGTCCTATCTTTTCAGCTATCCAGAGGGGATAAGCTTACTTTACACAGCTCTCAGTCACATTCTGGCTTTAAGATTTCTTTGGTCCATACAGTCTCAACTAAAATCATATTTTTTTCTCCCCCAGGCTTAATCTGTTCTTCTTTTTCCTGGTAAATTATTGAATGGAATACATGCGAAAAGAAAATTTCTGGAGTTTAATTCTATCAGAATTCTTCATTTATATGACTCACCCTCTTTCAGGCAATAATGGCATTCTTCCATGTTTCGTTTTTCCAAATCATAAAACCTGATTCAGAGTGCAACAGTATGACCCACCTTTGTATATTTCTCATTCTTTTTATTTCACTGAATATTTTCATGATGTGGTGGTGGCATGTAGCAGTAGAAAGAGCAGCTATTTACCATGTTACTTGGAAGTTTCCAAACTAAAATTCTGTGGATAATCTCTGAAACGTCATATTACTGGAGCTTCCAAAATAAATAGCCTTTTGATTTTTATCTTTGTTCGTTGTCTTCCTCTCTTCTAATCTTGCAAACTTTTGGATATGGCATTCTTCATAAATCTCCCATTTATTCATTCCATTAACTTTTTAAATTCCAGTATCTACCTCTTTCTGAATAAAACTCTATGTTTTACAGTCTGTCCATGATATCTTTTCTGAAATTCAATTTTACCTGTCCAGAATTTTGTTGAAGATCTACATCTACTTATTTTATGGTTTCTCAACTTTAACATACTCACATTCAACTCTCTTATTTTTTGGTCTATTTCACTTGAATTTCCTTCTTGCCATTTCCAATCTGTTTGGTATTCTTACTATTTTGCTTTCACAGGGTCAAAATACCAGAATCAGTTTTGTAGTAAACTTTTGTTTGGGTTCCAAGGCCTACTAATTCTGTATTTTCAATGTCTTCTTTTTTTCTGTACTCACTCTACTTTCCAGAAACCATCACTGCTGTTCAGTTCATCATTATATTTAACTTATTAAGGAATAAAAGCCTTCAAGCCAGCTTCCACATACCTGACTGTTCCCTTAAAGTCACCTCCAGGCGTACTAAAATACATTATCTTCTTAATATACACTTTATTTTCCACTTCAGACTTTTGTTTATGTATCTTTAGCCTAGTAAATCCAATTTCTTACATTCTTTGCTCTTAAAACCATGGCCAGATAGATACTAATCACAGCACAGCAAATGTAGTTATGAACTATTCCTGATCCTCCAGGTAGAACACCTTCTACTTTTTTTTTTTTAATTCCAAGAACATTTTAGAGACCTTGGCCTATATATTTAGTATATTTTTTATGCATCTAGCTTTACCTGTAAGTTTCTAGGATACTGCTGTCCAGTTTGCCACATTTGGCTTTTGAGCACTTGAAATATAAGTCTGACTTCAGATGTGCTGTAAGTGTAAAATGTGTACCAGATTTTGATGACTTGGTATGGAAAAAAAATAATGTAAAATCTTAATAACCTTTTACAGTGACCCATAACAGCATCAAGTATGCTATAGTTTGTAGCACATACATAAAAATGTTTGTGGAAATGTTTACCACTTTGATATCGAATCATTTCTGAAGTCACATAGTTTCCAGCAAAATACGGATAGCTAGGGACGCCTGGGTGGCTCAGTCAGTTAAGTGTCCTATTCTTGATTTTGGCTCAGGTAATGATCTCAGGGTTATGAGATTGAGCCCTGCGTTGGGTTCTGCACCGAGCATGGAGCCTGCTTAAGATTCTCTCTTCCACTCACCCTCTGTCTCCTCCCTCCTCTCTCTCTCCCTAAAAAAGAAAAAAACAACAACAAAAAAACATGTAGATCATCCTGGAGGATAGAGACTCTTTACTGTTTTCCATTCTATGTGCACAGCATACCAACTGAAGCATCCTTCCAAGCTTGAGATCCTCCCTAGTTTTTCATAATCCTTAGGATGGCCTTGAGGTGGAGCAGAATTTAAGAGCAGTGACTGGTTAAATCATATTTTTGAGGCCTGAAAGAACTGTGCAGCTCCTTACATAACAGCCAGGAATTAACTGAGACCCCAAGATTATCTAGGTAAACAAGTGTTACCTGATAATGATCCATTTTGGTTGCTTTGTGTTGCGTGAAGTCATGGCTTTGGTTTATGATGCAAGGAATGTGGACAATCTGACATAGACACACTCTGAAATTGGACTTGTGTCTTTCTAATATAAATGACCTTGCAGCACGGTTGATAGACTTTTCCCCCTCCTCTAAAGCCGGGAGCACAGCAGTGTCCACTTGAATGGCAAATTGTGATAAAGTAGCAGGAGCAAAATTGCAAAGCATAATCACTGCAATTTTTTATTGAATTGAGCCCTTTGCTCTTTCTCTTGACAGAACAGTTTATTGAATGTGTGTGTGGAAAACAAAGGCAGTAAAGAAAAATACCTTTTTCTTTTCTTTCATTGTTTTCTTTCTTTTTTTTTTTTGCCTGAGAATGGAATAGAAAATCTGTCTACTTCCAGAGTGCATTTCTTAAGTGGAAGAACATTTTCAGGTACAAACAGACTCTTTAGAAATATCATAAAACTGTGCTGCTCAAGGGCAATTCAGTGACTGATGAGGCTTCTTTTTAACAGTCCGGTCAGCTTGAACAATGGGAGTTTCTTGTGTCCTTTATTCCTGGAAAATGGAGAAATTCCACAAACTAATACATTTTTTTCATTAAAGGTAGAAAGTGATTTTAACAGATGGCTAAGGTTTTATTTTGTACATTTAATAATGAAAGATCTGTCAGCTCTAGGTTAAAGTTTTATAATGAACATGGTTTAAGAGAAAATCAGTTGTTCACAATTTAAGATCGAAATGGACACTGGCAATTTCTGGGTTTGAATCATAGCTTTCGTAGGGAAAGGATTGAGAATGAGGCTTCCTGACTTTTCTTAGAACTCTCAAATGTAATAATCTTGGAAAATAAAATCCTGAAGTACTTTATTTCATTGACTCATCATTTTAAAACAGGGAAATGGTATCTTTCACAAAAATGCTTTGGTGAAATTTATTAATTGGATAAATGCCTCAGTTTTCAGATATTGGGTTTTAGTATTTGGTGTTTGTTACAACCTGTTCCAGTAGATGATATATTCTGATATAATTAATATTTTCACTTACATTATAATTTCAGCTCATTCTAATTATGAAGACTAGGCTCCTGTCATATATTCTAAATATTCTTAAAAAGAGTGCAAAAGTGAAGTGAATAGCAAGGGTCTTTGGACTTCTACCCTTTTGTAAAAATTTATTTCCTCCTAAGTATGTTTATTGTTAAGAAAAAGTAGAAACATATTTTGGAATTATATATAATGCCCTTTAACACTAACTAAATACCTCAAACATGATATTAACTGGTTTTCTAGGAGCTATTTAGCATGAATACCATTATATAAATCATTTTATTCTGGAATTTTTTCCAAGGCAAGGAGTAGAAATTATATTACACTTCAAGCTTGGCAGAGTCTTAGTAAGTATATTTTATAGAAAAATCCCTTATTTGGCAGAATAGCTTGAAAAGGCTGGCAGATATTTATTCTTCCTTATTCTCTGGGAATTCCCTACTATCCATTTGAACTTCCTATATTACTGATAAATCTTAAATGCCAGGTGATAAGGTCTTATTTCAAAGAGAGTTGGACTTAGAACAGTTGGGACCACTAAGAAACTAACATTGAACCACTCTTAAATACCCATTAGCTGTCTTCCACATTTCTCTTTTATTGGCACCCTAATATATATTTGCTAATTGAATGAGACAATTTATTAAGCATTGATATAAAAATAAGAATTTAAAAGGAAGGGGCAGTAAGAAGAGCAGAAGTTATGAATTTCATATCTCGCTTTCATTGCATCCCCAAAGACTATTGCTTTATATATTTATATGGTTCTCATTATTTCATCTTTCAGTGTTCAGGACTAAGATCTTACTTGCAGCTAGGAATACTAGAGTAGGTTACAACATTTTGGAGTATCTTTCTTAGTGCTCTTTAATTCAGTTAAGTGAGTAACATGTAGAAAATAATTGAAAGGCATTTAAAAAGTTATAAAAGATAACATATTTACTCAACTATTGATAGGGTTCACATCATATAAAGAAAAGTTAAAATGCCAACTTATCTGATTTACTAATGCATGAAATACCATCAATTTTAATAGCTACTGTATTTTATGTTTTTTAGGCTCAAATTTTATTAAGGTATGCATTATACAAGTAAAATTGAAAGCGCTTTTTTTTTTTTAATGGGAAGTATACAAACAACCTAAAGTTTTAAATGGGCTACTAAACAAAAAAATGAAATTAATGTTATTTCAGTTAGTATCCCTACGTAGCAGTTATTTGTACCCGATTTTGTACCATTTGTTGATGTATTAAAACTCCCTACTGGCTTATAAATTCTAGTTTGAAAAAGAAATACTAATAGATAATTTCCTCATGATCCCTCATCTCTCATAAATCATTGTGAGTGAAATAGAAAACCATGTTTTATTGCCCATCCTGTGTCTTTTGCATCAAAAGTACCAGTTCCTGACGGCCCAGATCATATAAGGATTCTTAATCCACTGGTAGTTTCTCAACTTCTGTCCTTAAGCTTGCTTCCTTACATCACTGAAGCATGTTTCCTTCCCTGGAAGCTCAGTTCCATTCTCATCCTGGAAGGATACAGTTGCTGCAAATGCACCTGCTGCTACTGTTTGGGCACTGATGGGCTCCTGCTGTTTGGGCATAAATGTTACATTTACACACCGAGAATAGTTGGCATTTGGGAGAACTGTTATCATGATGATGATGAATTCATGAACCAGAGTGTGTTTTTGTGCTTTGTTTTCTATTCTTCATTCATTTAGGGTCTATTGTAATGGTGCCTCAAATAAGCATGATTTATTTTCACACTTTTATTTATAGAGCACAGTGCACTTTCAGGTATGCATCCCAGCAGATTTTATTTTCCTGTGTGGTTGTGTTTTGCCTAGTGTGTATTTGTCACTTTTTAATTATTTTGTTCATGTTTAGATTTCTTCTTGTTTAGAAGACGTATGTGCAGTTGAAAAGCTCAGGTTTTGGGAACTAGATTTTAAACTGAGCACCATTCCTTTGTCTGTGATATTGGAAGGTTATTCCATACTTAAAGTCTTAGTTTTACCAGGTAGAAATGAGAATAATACTACCTTTACTTTATAAAATTATTATGGTTACTACATTGAATAATGCATCTAATATATACAGCACTAAGAAGATATTGAACAAGTTTTAGCATCCCTTCTATTCCAGAATTTCATTAAGTTTTCCAAATTAATAAGTGATGGGGATAAAATAAGTCGTATCTAAGTTGGTCCTTGGTAGGTTTGGTAAATAAATGCTGCATAGGCCTGTCATTGGAAACTGATTTTCTTTGGGTTAAAAAAAATTTTTTTAGTATAGTTGACACACAAGGGTACGTTAGTTTCAGATGTACAACATAATGATTTAAGTTCTCTGTATGTAATGCTATGCCTGCCATTAGTGTAGCTACCATCTGTCACCATAGAGGGCTATTACAATGCCATCAACTATATTCTCTATTTGTGCCTTTTATTCCAGTGACTTTCACATTCCAGAACTGGATGCTCTTATCTCCCACTCCCCTTTATTCACTTTCCTAAGTTCCACAGCACGATCTACAGATCAGTTGAAGTTATAAAACTCTGGAATTTGCCTGAAGTAAGGTTAAATTTGATCGAGACAAGGCTGGTGTTAAAAAATCTCACAGTGAGCACTTTGTTTCCCAGCATATTTTAAAGGGACCAAGAAATCTGTACACAAAGTATTCTTCCCAATAAATATGCCTCATTCTCATCCATTTCCCTAAAATTTGGTGTAAGTTTACCTTGCTTTTATAGGCATATTTTCTGAATGGATATTAGGATATTATTAGTAATTCATAGCACAATGTGAATTATTTTATTAGAATGTTCTATAGGGGGGAATTGGGGTAATAGGAGTTTTGATTAAAGGTCAGGGCACAGATGAGGCATAACACATTTTGGTGATTTTGTAAATTTTCCTGGCCTAGGAAATAACCAAATAAATAAGATCCCAATTTGAGTTTTTCAATTAAGAAAATACACTAAAGTTGATCAGAAGGCTGATTCATCCTAAAGCAATTCTAAAGACAGTAGTACATCATTGCTGTACCATTTAGCCCCAACCTTACAGACATTTAGTGATATTAAGGGTCCTGTTCTGTATACATAAGAAAATGACCCCAAAATTTTATCTTGTGGTCCATCTTTTAGGCAATAGATAATGCTATGAGAACAGTGACAATTGGTTAAGGAACCAGTTCCATTACATACATGTAAGAGGATGAGGCTTTACTCTTCATTCAAGGTAGGGAACAGAGAAAGGCTTTGGAAATAATGGGGGAAGGTCTTTCTTCCAATCTCAAGGCCAGGTTGCAGATTTTGAGAATTGGGTCTATCGAGGCAGAATGGGTAACTGTCATGGTGTTACTTTCAGCTACCCTAGTACTTTATTAACATAAAAGTTGTGTGTGTGTGTGTGAGAGAGAGAGAGAATGAATGTGTAAGTGTGTAAGCCTAATGAATCTGACCAGCTTGAATAAGATGAATTATAGAGAAAAATGATTGGAGCTCTTACATGTATACATTTGACACGTTTCCAAAGTTCTTGGGTCCTTTCAGGAAATATCTTTGATTTTTCTTCAGATTTGACAGAGTTTTGCTAGACAACTAATTCAGTAGGTATTTTATCCATCCTCGCCTTCAGCAAATATCTTGTACCTCGGACTCTTGCTTTTGGATTGAAAATGGATTCCTACTGTTTATATGGGTGGAATTACCTGAAGGAAGGAAGATATTTATGAGAGGTATATAAGTGTTTTCCAGAGAAACAGAACATACATATGTGATATATATGTGTAGATATATGTAAATGTATATAGTGTATGGAGAGGAACAGAGGAAGAGGTGGAGAGGGAGTGTAGGGGGTAGGAAGCGAGAGAGAGAGAGAGAATGGGATAATGATAGGGAAAGAGGGAGGGAGGGAGAGAAACTATTATGAGGAATTGAGGAATTATGAAGGCTGACAAGTCCCCAAATAAGCAGTTGTAAAATTGGAGCCCCAGGAGAGCTGATGTGTAGTTCTATTCTGAAGGACTACAGCCTTGAGACCCAGGAAGAGCCATTCTTTCAGTTCAAGTCCAAAGCCATTGTTTCAATTTGAGCTGGTGTTCCCAGCTCAAGGCAGTGAGGCAGGAGTTTCTTGGTACTCTGAGGAGAAGAATAAATATATAAGCCATAGACTGGAAGAAAATATTTGCAAGTCACATTTCTGGCAATTTGTAACTAGGATGTATAAAGAACTTCTAAAACTCAATAACAAAAAACAAAAAACAATTTTAAAAATGGGCGAGAGGATTTGCACTTCTGGAAAGGTGGAGGAAACATAATTTTTTTTTTATTCTTTCTGTGCAGTGAAACTAAAAATCCTGGAAATTATATATAGAATATGTGTAGAGAGAAGATAACTGTTAGTGGTGGAGAGAGCACAGATACTCTGGGGACCTCAGGACCCAAGAAACAACATGGTAGTCAATTTCTTGAGTTTTCTTTTTGCCTTTTATATCCCAAAGTAGGGCCTAAAGTTGGAAATGTAGAAACACCAATAGGCACAGACGAAAGAAAAAAAGTCCTAACAAAAGCTTGCCCTACCCAGGCAAAGGACCAGATGAGGGTATCCTAGCAAGACAAACAATAACTACTCTTATACAAGCCATATACCAGGAAGACAAATGTGGTTCCTTCCCCCACCTCTTCTTCTGACCATGCTGTAGCCAGACACCAATTGTGTTGGTGTCACACAAGGTCAGGTAGATAGCCAGGACTTTTATCTCTACCGTCCAGTAATTAAACCCCTCCATGGTCTCAATGGAGGCCATTTAAAGAGCTTGGACTTACTCGGTGAGTATGAATGCAGTGTCCCACCTTTCCCTCACTGGGATGTTGTCAGAGGATGAACAATAGAGAGGGAAATAGAATTGCATGATTAGAGTAATACATAAATCTTGTTCCTGGAAAAAAATCCACTAATGCCTGCTAGAACTAGCAATATTAAACAGGCATGGAATACTTACATAGTCTCCAAGTGTCCTTCCTCTAAAAATGTATTTAGTAATTAAATTGGGAAAATAGTAAGTATGGAACGCAGAGTCCTGGCAAATACCACTTTAACCAAGCTGTCAACATTAACAAGGCAATAATATATATCAATCTCATAGATGCCCTGATAAGACAGAGAAGAACATATCATCTCTGTATGATTCATTAGTCATACAAAATCTAAACCAAATCAGAAGAAAACATCAGATACTCTAAATTGAAGGATATTCTAAAAAATAACAGTGTCATGAAAGACAAGGGAAGACTGAGGAAATAGATAGGACATGAAAGAAACCTGAGAACCAAATGCCATGTGGAATCCTGAATTGGATCATGGAACATACTAGACAATAGAGGAAAACTATGAATGTTGAAGAAGTTCAATGTATTAGTTAGAAGTATTCTAGTAAAGTTAATTTCTTAGTTTTGAGAAATATTTTGTGGTAAAGTAAAAAAGGACAAGCTGAGTGATGGATCTCATTGGTTTATAATCTGTCATAGTTTCAAACTCCTATGTGAATCTGAAATTATCACAAAATTAAAAGTTAAATTTAGACACTCGCACCCTAAGCTGGAGAAATAGAACATAATGATTGCAATCAATAAATTGTTTTATTTACTCGTGTCCCATTTCATTGTTTGGTCTCTTTTTTCACTGTGTTTTACTAGTCTCTTTATCTGATACTTCCTAGAAGTAGTTTTGCTTCATGCTATTAACTGTTATAAATGTATACTGGATTCCTGACGTTTTCAGAGAAGTATTTGAGTAACATTATTCCCAAAGGTCATACTGTTTTTAAAAGTGTTCAATCAGTACAAAAAGTATGTCATGTAATTTTAATGCTACTCAAAAGCATTTAGTTTCTAGGAAAATTGCAAAGATACAAAGCAGTATCTGCCTCAAAAGTGATATTGTGGGCATTAATTTTAATTCTTTCATTTTTCACTTTGAAGAGATATTTGCATCTTTTTTTCAGTGGCTTCTTTAAGTTGAAGGAATGTTAGATGGACATTTCAGAGAAAAATTAACAACCATCAAGGGCTGGATTCCATTATATTAATATAAAAAGTAAGAAGTTAGCATTTCCCATGCAGTATAAAAAGTTGTGTTTGTAAAATCTGAGAGATTCTTTTATTTTAAGCAGGTCCAGGAAATGATCAGAGCTCATCTTGCAGACTCAGCTAAGCTCAGCTCCAAGATGTTGTTGGCACAGCTAAT
Organism: Mirounga angustirostris; assembly: GCF_029215605.1. Classification (NCBI taxonomy): domain Eukaryota; kingdom Metazoa; phylum Chordata; class Mammalia; order Carnivora; family Phocidae; genus Mirounga; species Mirounga angustirostris. Next base: position 61,934,743 of record NW_026991720.1, read on the forward strand.
GGTAATTTTAAGTGATAACACTGTAGTGACAGTTCCTGGTTTACCTTATATTTTTATATTCACCTAATTTAATTCTCATGGCTCGTCTCTGAGTAGCATAAAAGTGTGAAAAAATGTGAACTTAAGAAAAACCTGAAACCCAGAAATGTAGTACCAAGACTGCTATCACTTAAAAGGAACTAAAAAAGGACAATTATCATATTGGTGTGAAGGTGGGGAAGAAGATGCTACCTGTTTGCTAGGAAAAGAATCCTCTGACCTCTAATATCAAAGGTGGAAAGTGAGTCATGTTCAAGCATCTAAGTAAAATTGAGAGCTTGTTTGGAGGTTCTAGCAGGAAGCGCAGCTACTTATATACCCTTGACGGAGGAACAGCCCTCTTCTACCCAGCGCACAGCTTCAGGCGGAAAGTGCATGGAGTGGGGGGAGGAAGGGGACACCCACTTAGCCAGCCAGATCAGCCAATCGACCCTGGCAGTCAATGGGGTGACAGATGTAGCCAGATCGCCCTCACATCTGGAGCTAGGTAAAATTAAGGAGCAAAGTAAGGATTTTACTTGAAACTCTTCCTTTGCAATAAGGAAAAAAAAAAATTAATTCAGGTGAAACCTTACTTTTTATAGCTTACACATATTTGTTGATTTCTTTTTCCTTAGCATTTTGTCTATCATTTTGCATTCTTGTCTGAATTTTCCACTAGGATGTGGAAAACAACCGTGCACTTATTTTAAGCCACAAAAAACCCGTATTGGATTTTGAGTACATTGAGTTTGGCTAGGGAGTTTGTTTGATTACGTTGCTGCCCAGCTGAGGTAAAAATTTAAGGAATTCTGAGGCTTTTTAATTTTAACCATTCTAATGAGTATGTAGTAAAATCCCATTTGGTGTTTCATTTGCATTTTTCTGATGACCAGAGATGTTGAGCAAAATTTCATGTGCTTGTCATTTATGTCTCTTTGGGGAACAGTCTTATCAGATAGTTTGCCTATTTTTAATGGATTTATTTATTTATTTTTGAGATCTAAGAGTTCATAATTGCTGCATATTCTTTGACAGAAAGTGCATTACAAATATTTTCTGTTATGTGTGAATTGCTTTTTATTTTCTTGGTAGTGTTTTTCAAAGAGCAAAGTTTTAAATTTTGATACCCAATTTATCACCTTTTGTGTTTTTAGTTTGTACTTCTTATTACCTATCTTAGAAATCTTTGCCTACACCAGGGTGGCAAAGGTATTTGTTTTCCTTGGGACTTTGTATAATTTTAGCTTTTATATTTAGTTATGTAATTCACTTTGAGTTAATTTTTGTATCCGGTGGAATTTAAGGGTCGATATTTTTTTTTTCTTACTGGAAAACCAGTTGTTGCAGCATCTTTGTTGAAAAGGTTATCATTTCTACCACTGATTGCTTTGTTATCTCTTCTGAAAATCCAATAGGCATGCATATGTGAGTTCATTTCTGGACTCTGTATTTGATACCACTGAAGTCTTTGTCTAGCCTTTAGCAAATCCCAGACAGTGTAGATATATAGTCATTTTTGCAAGCAAGTAGTGTAAGACCTCTTTGTCTTTCTTTTTAAAAAGAATTGATTTGGGCGCCTGGGTGGCTCAGTCGTTAAGCATCTGCCTTCGGCTCAGGTCATGATCCCAGGGTCCTGGGATCGAGTCCCACATCGGGCTCCCTGCTCAGCGGGAAGCCTGCTTCTCCCTCTCCCACTCCCCCTGCTTGTGTTCCTGCTCTTGCTATGTCTCTCTCTGTCAAAAAAATAAAATCTTAAAAAAAAAAAAGAATTGATTTATCTTTTCTCGATCCTTTTATTTCCATATATATTTTAGAATTAGCCTTTCAAATTCTAAAAAAAAACCCCAAAACCCAAGCCTATGTTTTTGGATGGGATTGTGTCAAATATATGTATCCACTTGTGGGCAATTTACATAATTATATTTAATAATTTCAGGTAACATGGTGTGTGTACACAAGCGTCATACATATGTATACTATATGTCTAATGTCTACACTACAGGGCATAGGTATGTATTATGCATATGGTATGTAGTTTATACTGTAGTGTGTACCATACTGTATATATACGACCTCTCTTTAGAACTTCTTAAGTTCTTAAAATTTTGAGAAAATAGTTGAGTAAATTTAACAGAAATTTAATATAAAGCAAATTGGCAAGCTATGTCCCCCTGCTGTTGGCATTTCATAGTTTAAAAGCTGCTTTTAAGGTTTATGATGCCAGTGAAAAAATGTGTTCAGAAAAGAAGAAACAACGGTTTATTAGTAGAAGCTAGGCCTGAAAAGAACTAGGGAACAAGAAAGACAGGAATTCTCAGAACCTGTCCCTAACCTACACTTTGGCCTTTCCTCCCAAAGACTTCACTATTTCTGTCTTTTGTCACACACTGTTCTACTTGAAATCTCCCTGAAGGATTTTTATTTTTTGCCTTCCACATCTTTTTTGTTGCTTTGTGACATGTAGAATACCTAGCTCTTTTCCATCTATTTAAATAGGGTTTCCAGATCCATACTATGTTTAACCTTTGATTGCTCCCATCTAAAACTGATCTTTTTATTTCCATAATCACATTTCTACATTATCACATTATCATGGAATATGACTTTTTTGGCTTGGAGATAGCTCATCCATATCAATTTGGTTATTCCATTATATCTTTTCCCTTAAGCAAGTTTGTTGTATGCTGTCACGCACGTATGTTTAAGTGTAAAGACAGAAACAAAATAACAGATAGGTCTTTCTATTCTTGTCATCATTTTTCATTTCTCTCCATGGTAGACCTGTCTTAGGTAGACTTGGTCAGTTAGAAGTGGCTGTCCGGAGTACTGTATTGGTAAAGACTAGAGAAACCACATCTCTACTTCATGGTTAAAAAGGGGCATAATCAGATAGTGATGTCTATCAGGGGCTTGGGTAGGAGTTGCCTATGCGTCAAACCTACCTTATATTATTTGCCCCAAGTGTGGGCCTATTCTTTTCCTATCTTCCTATTATAAACCTGGTTCAAAAAGTAACAGTAGTGTTATTATCCCCTTCTAGGTTTAGCATTCGTAATATTCTTAGAGTATATAACAATGTAGTCATTAATTTTGGTTTCATGTGAGCATGTTTTAATCATTGCATTTCCAAATGATTTAAAACCAAGCTGATTATATGTATTTATATATTTGGTCTGGAATAGATAGGAAAATAAAAGATCAGCCTTTCGTCACAGAGAGTTTGTAAAACCCTGGGCCAAAGAGCTTTGATTAACTTAAATGGCATCCCCCATTTGGAAAAGGGTTATAATCTGAATATGAAGTCCTTGAAACATGATTCTCAGCCCCAATTATTTTGTGTTAAATTTTTGATGTTATATGGAAATCGTTGTTAGGGACTCGCTTTTCCCCTTACCCTCTTAATACCCACATTGTTTGAGGTCTAAGGATACGTTGGATTTGCTTTGCTGTTTGCACGCAAAGAAACCTCAATTAGTTTAAGACTTGACAACAGATTTTTAAATGCATTGTTAAAAGAAAATAGTCTGTCCTAAAACAAAGGCTTTTATCATCAGTGTTCATACGCAAGTTTTTAGTGGATTACTGGATTCTAGGCATAAAGTCATTGCTACATCATTTAAAAATTAAAAATAAAAGTACAATGGAGCTCTTCAGTGGCTACAGCATATTTTATAGTTCATATTTGTCTAGTTAAAAAACATGTTACCTATCTGAATAATTTTTCTGACAAGTGAATTATGTGACAGAGAGGTTTATGAACAACTTTCAATTGCTTTGGCATATCTGATAATTAGTGATTACTAGTTTCATATCTTATATCTTATTTTATCTCTATGTTGTTAAGAAGACTTAAAAATTAAATATATTTAAACACCCCTAAGGAAATACATTACCACATTTTATTGTTATAAAATAAAAATACAGTTTGGGGTTAAGGACAGTTTGGGATTAAGCATTTGATGATTTTCTCACTCTATTTGCTATTCAAATAAGGACAAAGGGTGTACTGATAGGGCCTTTCTTACTATCACTTCCATATAAAATTTAGCTAACTGCTGTGTAGAAACTACCTTTTATTTATGAACCAGTTTTATTAGGAGCAATGTACTTTCTATCACGAAGTGATTTTAGGTGATAGTGTCATTAAATTTTCAATTTTCTAGGTTTCCCATTAAAATAGTAAAAAAAAAATCTGTCAAATATTTTGATTCATTTCAAATCTCAACTGGAGAAAAACTGGGCAAGTTGGTCTATATGTTCTTACCCTTTTAAAAATCATACTTAGTGTGATTTAGTTCATTCTAGTATAATTTCTTTTTCTCTTGAGTAAAATCTGATATTTCAGCCACATTTTCTCATTTAGTTTGCCGAACTAAGACATATTTATCAGTCTTTTTTTAGATTTGCTCTTATCCTTTTATTAAATTTTTGGCTAACATAGATTCCATTTGTCACTCGATTATTAATACATTAGTCTACTTTTACAATGCAGTACCTTTTGTATTAATACTTTAAATTCCATGAATGCTTTTAATTCTATGAATCTTCTCAAGATTAAGTCTACATTTTTAAAAAAGATTTTATTTATTTATTTATTTATTTATTTAGAGTGCGATTGGGGGAGGGGCAGAAGGAGAGAGAGAGAGAATCTGAAGCAGACTCTGTGCTGAGCACAGAGCCTGATGCAGGGCTCGATTGCATGACACCAAGATCATGACCTGATCCAAAATCAAGAGTTAGACACTCAACCGACATTCCTTTTGATGGCTGCCTAATATTCCATTGTATATATATACCACATCTTCTTTATTCATCTGTTGATGGACACCTTGGCTCTTTCCACAGTTTGGCTATTGTGGACATTGCTGCTATAAACATCAGGGTATATGTACCCCTTCGGATCCCTACATTTGTATCTTTGGGGTATATACCCAGTAGTGCAATTGCTGGATCATATGGTAGCTCTATTTTCAACTTTTTGAGGAACCTCCATACTTAATCTCAGGAAACAAACTGAGGGTTGTTGGAGTGGTGGGGGGTGGGAGGGATGGGGTGGCTGGGTGATAGACATTGGGGAGGGTATGAGCTATGGTGAGTGCTGTGAATTGTGCAAGACTGTTGAATCACAGACCTGTACCTCTGAAACAAATAATGCAATATATGTTAAAAAAAAAAAAAAAAGGAGGGGAAGAATGAAGGGGGGAAATCAGAGGGGGAGACGAACCATGAGAGGCTGTGGACTCTGAGAAACAAACTGAGGGTTCTAGAGGGGAGGGGGATGGGGGGATGGGTTAGCCTGGTGATGGGTATTAAGGAGGGCACATACTGCATGGAGCACTGGGTGTTATACACAAACAGTGAATCATGGAACACTACATCAAAAACTAAGATGTAATGTATGGTGATTAACATAACAATAAAAAATTAAAAAAAAATAATGTTGCCTGAATTACCTAAATTGAAGCAGACTCCATGAAGTTTTGCTTAACTTTTCACTGGATTACTTTTGAAGATACAGAACAGAAGAACTGATAACTTTGATAGCAAAGATTAAACAGAAAACTTCATGTCAAATTCTGGTAAAAGTTGATTATTATTATGAATAAATGGAAATAATTAAGTAAAATCTAACCAGACTCAGAATGTCATGTATCTTGGTTTCTTTTTTATGAAACAAAATACCTGAAGAAAATGAAGGATATACTTTCTCATTTCTTCCTTTAAAAATCTGTACCTTGTTTCACAAACTTAGAGCACAAATAAAACAGAGAATTTGTCATTTATTCCTTTGTAACTATTGAGACTACTTCATGAGGCAAATAGAATTCTTGATGTTTTTTCCTCATTTCTTCAGTTATTTTCTTTCTACGTGGGCAAAGACTGCCACACTCAGAAAACAACTTAAAAAGAAATAAAAGGCTTACTGGTAAAGCTAGAGAAGGTAGCAGGCCCATCAGTGGTATAGATATTTTCCAAGATATATTATCAAGGAGGGGTAAGGTTATTAGATCTTAGAAAAGAGGAAAGTGTATGCCTCAGAATGATAGAAATATGTAGGTGATATCTAATAGAAACAAGCGTCATGCAAATTTGGAGCCATAGATTTTGATTAAGGATCACGACACAACTAATGGAAATCGATCAAGGACAATCTACGCATTTTACTATTAACAAATAAGAGGGAGCCAGCATCATTTCTGGGATTTGAATAAGGAGAGGAAAATAATACAGCATGCTTTGCAAATTACTGCTGAACAGAAAAAAAGAGGGAGAATGATGTTCGAAAATCTCAAAGGAAACATATACTTTCATTATAAATGCCTAAATAAGGAAAAGAGTGATTTGATACTTTCAGTAGAGTACAATAAAACTTGCCTTCTTAAAATGGAGACGATAATGCATAAAGTGTGTATGGAATGACAAAAAATGAGAATAAGAAAAGAGACAGAGTCAAGACAAAAGAAACAAAACCCCAATGTAAGAAGTAAAACTCACACTGGGGAAGAAGTTAAAAGTAGAATTGATGTGACAGTAATCAATGTGTAGGATGAAAATAAAACAACAAGCAAGAGAACTTATCCCAAATTGTAAAGGAATAACAGAGAAAAGGAAAAATGATCAACATGGAAGACAAAGGAAAGAAAGATGATATGTGGATAAAAGGAAGAATTTATATAATGAATGAAAACAAATATTGAATGTAGATATGCTTCCAGAAAAGAGGAGCCCTGGTAGAGCTGAGAGCTATGAGCCAGGAACCCGAAGAATCACTCCCTAGGAATAAAAATGAGCTAGAAATAGATTCATCCCTAAGACTAAAGCTCAGCTTGTCTTTGTAATATCTGGCCCCTTAGATCCCTGGAAGAAACAAAGTATCCTCTAAAGAGAAAGATACTGTCATCCATATCTCAAATATTTTGGGTTAATTTTTAGGTTTTTAGGTAACAGTTGTGGAAAAATTTTCTCTATTTTTATTATATTTATTGAGTAGTTCAATTAAAAACAATTATTTTATTCACTGTCACTATCAATTATTCATTTTATTCACTATCATATTCTCCCCCTTCTGTTCTATTCATATATATGATTTATTATTTTTATTGTATTGAATAATTAAATTAGGACAATTATTAATTTTTATATACTATCATTGACTTTGGGATGAGCTCTCAAGAGACGGGGTGGGGAAGATGCAGAGCTGAGTATTATCAGCATACAGGTGATGAAAGAAAATTTGAAAAGAACGCATTTTCCACAGAAAAAAAACAGAGTAAGAAACAGACTGAAAGAGTCTCTCTCACAAAGAGTGGATTTCTTCCTGAGTCACAAACTTATTATCAAGATTGACAGAAGGGTAAATCTAAACAATCTTTTTCAGAAGAACCATCAAAGCCAGTTTGCAAATTTAACTTATTATTTGTGTTGAACAGTCCACCCCAATTTTATCTGATGTCAAGAGGCCAAAAAATAAGTACATTTCTTAATGAAAAGATTCTAAGTTTCAAGTAATTCCCTGCTGAGAAGCACATCTATTCTTTTGAACTTTCATATTGCTTGACTGAATATGCCTGTTATTTCTTATTTTCCAGATTTCAAATAGCTTATTGTAAACTTTAGAAACCATAATAAACTTGCTATATTGGTGCTACCTCTTTCATTACTTGTATTTTATGTATGTGGGGGAAACCTATTAATTTCATCATTTCAACTCTCTTCTATTAAACCTTCCTCCCATGATGTGCTCTATATAATAAAAAAGCCAGTGATACCAAAACAGTTAAGTCAAAGAAATGAGAGAAAAGTGGAAAATATAATTCAAAGTTCTCATTCCTATGTCGTACTATCAGTTTACATCTAAAGGTACATTACCCACTAGGGTCTGCTTGTAGAAGCAATTGTTTACTTTATGTTTGCTATTTGGTCATTAAAACTTCTGTTTAAGTATGTAGGGATCTGTTGGGAACTGTATTTGTCTTTCTGGCTTCTTTTAACTTTTTTTGTTTTCCGTGAGAAAATATTGTAGAATGGAGGCAGCTGTCCAAATTGCCACTGGGGGCTCATTCCCAAAGATTTCTTCCTTGAGCAAAGGAAACCATTACAGGTGCCATTCACCCCAGGGATTTGTGCCTTGAAGGACCAATGTCAGAACTGAAATTAAGTGACAGGATAAAATGTGATGAACTCCAATAGTACCAGATCAATGAAAATCACAGCATGCTTTTAGGTAATTTTTTTTTAATTCAAAATGGAGAAGTTCAAAATTAGTTCCCCAAACCATGGATGGCTCAGTTGTTAAGCGTCTGCCTTCTGCTTGGGTCATGATCCTGGGGTCCTGGGATCAAGCTCCACATGGGGCTCCCTGCTGGGTGGGAAGTCTGCTTCTTCTTCTCCCACTCCCCCTGCTTGTGTTCCCTCTCTCGCTGTGTCTCTCTCTGTCAAATAAATAAATAAAATCTTTAAAAAAATAAAAAGAATCAAATTTTTTTCTGTGAATATTCTAAATTTTCACTTGTATTACTCGTATTATTTCATTTCAAACACCAAAGTCAATAAATCCCATTATAATACTCAATTATAATAATAATTATTTACTCATTAAGAATTTGTAATCATTACTATAATTTTTAAAGAAAGCAAAAAAAAAGAGAAAATAAACTCAAGCTTTATCAATTTGAAGTAATTTATTTGGTAATAAAATTTTTATATAAGTCTAAAACCATTATTTCAATGCTGCCAACATCTAGTTTCTTTTTATCATATTAGCTAGGTTTATGGTGTTTTTTTCTATAGATCTTTTTATCACACCTTTTAAACATTACCTTTATGTAAAAGTTACCTAAAATATTTAAGCTAGGTTTAAAGCAGTCAATATGACTAATATGATAGTTGATTCATTAAAACTAGTAGATATAACAGTGGCAGACTGGTGGTTTGGGTACTGAATTGTTAAAGACTTAATGTTTTAGGATTTCACCTCTGGGTACTTGGTCATATCTCTGTCCAGACAGCAATGTTTGCAAGCTTTCTTGGCCAGATGGTACAACAAAGAATTTTAGAGGGGGAAGAAACAAGAGCAGACACAAACTTTTTGTTTTATTCTTGTTAATTTAATTAGAAGAATACAAATTCCAAACTATTAAGTACTGATTAAATTAACCTGATCTCCACAGATTGCCATTAAAAAAAAAAAGAACTCAATAGGTTAGATTAGATTAGGTTAGAATATGTAAGAAAAATTATTCATGATTATCTTTTTTTAATTAAGTTGTTACTTATAACATACAAAATAAGATAATATTTAAATGAGTTTTAGAAGTTTCATCTCCACCCTTACCAGGTGTTTTTAAACCAATGAAATTTAAATATAAACAATAGCTAAGTAAATAGAATCTAGCTTTTTTTGATCACTTGCCTCCGACTCTAGAGAGTGCTGAACTGAGAATCAGATGACCACAGTTTTGCTCCCAACTCGACTTCTGAATTAATCACTCTTTTATCAAGTATATTATCAAATTATTAAGCAGAGAGATATTAAATCTCTCTAAAATGTCATAAAGATATACATGATACAAAGATTACAAAGTCAAGGCTTTATTTAACATCTTAGTTTTGAATAGTTGTTATTGGAGTATACTACAAATGCCTTGCTTAAATAAAACCAGTGTGGTTTGTTTAAATATAAAATTTACTTTCAGTAATCAATATTTAGATTTTTGGAAGGCAGGATTTAAATTTTTTCATTGTTATCTATCGTAGTGGAGCTCTTATTTTAAATAAACTTCTTTGATAAATTGTAATTTTATCTAGCATTTATATTTCAAGAAAGATAAACACAAAGACAAAATTGTAAATTTTATTAAAACTTTGAGGTTCTGAAGATGAAGTAAGATAAAAATAGAAGCTGACACTGCTGGCATAAATTTTCAGTGCTAATTAAGTTGTGGTCTGTTGGTTCCCATATGGTTTGTTTGGCTGCCATGATCACTGTTCTGTTATCTCCAGGGCTTTGAAGGAAGCATGAAAATAAGAAGAAGCCCATGTGCCCATGGCCTAATTAGAATTGGGCAGTTAGCCTATGCAAAAATTAAGTACTCTACTTTTGCTTTTTATTTCCCTACATCAAATTATTTTTAAACTCTGTTTTGAGTGAAACATCAAATGTTTCTTCTTCAAGCAAACATCTTTGCCTATTGGTAAAAATAATTAAGCTCAAGAAATATTGATAAAGATCTGTTATGTATAATGTGTAATATGTATACTGTGCAAGGTAATGGGGAAACAACTAATATAGTCCCTGCTTTCAGGAGGATCTAATAATGTGGGACGTATAGGGATGCAAATACATAATTGTTATAGGTATATATTAGATCATAGTTTTCAAAATGGGGAAAATCATGTTTGCCTAGGCAAGTCAAGTAATAAGTGGAAAGATTTCAATGGATAATTCCGTATCTACTCATTGTCTCTTGGGTGATAGGTAAATTGTTAGTCATTGGTAATATACTGTCAGTATTTTGCAGAAGTGAAAATGCCTTGGAAAATTGTTTTATTTGTTGAAAAACAAATGAAAATGAGGGTCAAATAGGAATGCTGGTTTTCCATATTTTTTAATACTCTTGTCCTATAACCACCATATCAAAGGCATCTATTTTAGAAATGCAACATAACAGATAGTATCACATGAGACAAAAAATAAGATTGGTAATCCCTAATATTTAAATTATAAGAAATAAAACCTATGATGTATTTGTTTTCAAATGCTTACTTTGAAAAGATGCTACATTCCTGCACAGTATTTAGTCTTTCTTTGTAGAATCATACTAATTATTTTTGTGACAACTGCTTTGACACTATCAAATATGTATCCTGCTTTCTTTATTAGTTGTTTTTTAGGCCTTCCATATTCATAATTATTTCTTTCAATACATCTCTAAATGAATGAGAGGTATGAATCAGTTTTATATTATAGATTAGTTTTAATATATTTTGTCTTATGTCACTTATGTTTTTGCTTTATAAATGTTGGCCTCCTGGGGCACCTGGTTAGCTCAGTTGGTTAAAGGTCTGTCTTGGGCTCAGGTCATGATCCCAGGGTCCTGGGATTGAGCCCTGCATCAGGCTCCTTGCTCAGTGGGGAGCCTGCTTCTCCCTCTCTCTCTGCCTGCCGCTCCCCCTGTTTGTGCTCTCTCTCTCTCTTTCTGTCAAATGGATAAATAAAATCTTAAAAAATGTTGGCCGCCTGTTGTCCTATATAAAATCAAAACAAATTTATAAACTTTATTTTATTTATGGTATGTTCCCATGCTCTACTAAGATTAATGATAAAATATTTCTTCCTCCCCACCTCTCCTTTTGTATATATCCACATATAGTCAATTATATTGTTCTTAGAATTTGCCTATATATTCTTTAATAAGCTTGTACTACAGTTCTTGATTTGTAAACTTTATATGTATTTGTTGATATATTTTGACTAAGTACAAGTGATACAACTAATACATTATCTTCATCTTTTTACACTCTTTTAACTTTCTAATTTCATAAGTTCTGTAACATTTGTCATCAGAATACCAATTTGCTTCAGGTGTATTATGGGAACATAATATTGTTAAATAGATTTGATGTTTACCAAAAATCCTATTGCTTTACTTTTCCCAGTTATCTCTTAGTTGACTCAAATAGTTCAGAAAAAGTTTATGGGAACATTATTCTCAAAGCATTCACATATTTAAAACTCTTGCATTTTCTTTTATTTACTGATAATTTTAGGTATGATGTATTTGCATGTTGCCCATTTTGGCTGTTTTTCCCCAACATTGAATTTTTCTACCAAAGTTTAGATTTAAATCCACTTGTATCTTAAGACTTCACTTATTTGTAGATCTGTAAATACTAATTATGTTTTATTATTTTCTAACTTAGCAATTTCCTGTTTGCATGTTCTTTGTTTCTGTCAGGCTTATTTTAATTTTGCCGTAATTTCTGTGGTGTTTTAATTTCAATGTCAGATCTTCCCTCACTTTACATTTTACCTTTGTCTTTTCACCATCTTTTCCTGTACTTTTGCTCAATTCATGAAAGTATTATCTTTATTCAGTTTTGTAAATTCATAGAGAAATTTTTGAACAAAATTTCCATGTATTCCTTGTATTCTGAATGTGAAGGGTTTTTTTGTTTGGAACTCAGGTTTTGCATATGTAATTAGTTAAAATGTGGCCATAAGGAATTAGGGCAGGTCCTAAATCCAACAACTCGTGTCCTTATAGAAGGCCATGTAAAGACACAGACACACTGGGAAAATACACCTGACAGTGGAGGCAGAAATGGGAGTGATTCAGGTACAAGCCAAGATTGTTGGTATTGGGAGGAAAAATTTTCCTCTGCCCTTCAAGATTATTCTGGCTGGTCTAGGAATTAAATTGATTTGAGACAGATTAACAGAAGAAAATAAAATTTAATTACATACAGATGGGGAATCCAAATAAATGTGAGTGATTCTGAAAACGGTTGGCCAAATGAGGTGTAAGTGTCATTCTGGACTAAGGAGAATGGATTAGGAGTCTGGGGCTTGAAGGAGAAGGAAAACAATTTACAGGAGGATGAAAAAGAGTAAATGTTTGGTAAACAAATGTTTGTTGGGCCATACAGAAACAATGAGATGGAGGAATTTTAACAAAGATTTGCTAGGTTTCCCCATCTCTAGCATATCTAGTTTATACTATACTATACTTGTCTGTGGTCTTAGATCCCTTTCTGGAGCAGGTCTTCTATCTAAATCCTTTTAGGCATTAGTGGGGGGAAGGTCAAAGGTTCTTCCTGAGCCTTCTGTTTCTCAAAAAAATACTCAACCTAAAATAATGCATATGCCAAAGAGACCCACTTTGGGGTGACAAATTTTGCTTACCTATGCTGGCAGCCACTGGAAGTTAGAGGCAAGGAAGGATTCTTCTCTAGAGCCTTCAGAGAGCATGGCACAGCTGACAACTTGATTTTAGGCTTTTAGACTCCAAATCTGTGAGAGAATAAATTGACATTGTATTAAGCCAACTGCTTTCTGGTAAATTGTTAGGACAGACCTAGGAAGCTAATGTATTTGAGAACTTTTTTTGTAGTGCGTTTTCTTCATCTGCCACTGTTCTTTTTCTCCTTGCAGTATCTTTGTATACTTGTTACAACCTCTTTAAAGAAGCAGCTTTTTTGTTCTTCTTTTTTTTTTTTTTTTGTAAATTATGGAGAACCAGGGCAATTTTCCAGCCAAAGAGAATTTTTTTTAATGACCTAGGGCTGTATTTATATATGTTTATCTGTATCTTAAGCCAATGAAGATGTGCAACTGTAGTTTTGCATACAATGAAAGATTTCCTTCATTCCTAAAGTCATAGGGCCACAACAATGCTTTCAGATATGATTTGCATATGTGCTCCCATTCTCAGTCTGTACATACTGTTACTGCCACTGCAAACATAGGGTTTGCGCCATGGTTTGGTTTGTGCCTTTTTACCAAGTCTGTGCTTTACAGTTATCAAAGCTAAGAGCTACATTTCTGTATTTTTTTTTCCCTTTGGCTATGAGGTGATTTTTAGAAAGATAAAGGGTGATGCTACTATTGTACCACCATTGTCGTGTAGGAAGTTCTTTAATTATGTAGTTGGCAATTCATTTGATGGTTGTCCAAGTTGAATTTGGTTAAAATTATCCTAGTGGAGACAGTTTATATAGGGGCTTGAGCATATGGAATCCAGAATCTTGTTGCCATAGATGTGATTCCAGCTCTACTTCTTTTTGTATCTTAGGGAAAGTGATTTAACTTTCCCTTGCCTCAGTTTGCTCATCTATAAATTATAGTAATAAATAGTTGTCACTTAAGGTAGTTAGAGCACAAAGTGGGTTGTCTATGGAAAAGTGCTCAAGATCAGAGCCTAATATGTAGTAGGTGATATCCACCATTATTATTTCCCAACACGCATAAACACTATATAGTAACATTTCTAAAAAAAAAAAAAAAAAAAGAATTCATTCAAATGTATAGACTTGCATGCCCTCTTTTGGAATTTCATTTTTATTGAAGATAAAAAATGATTGCTGTATTCTAGGTGACTTAAAGAGAAGTCAGTCCACTAAATTAATTTTTGTTCATTTATCATTAGTAATGAAGGGGCCCTAGTGTCAAAATTGGATCCATTTTCAAAAATTAAAAAATGACATTTTGTCTGTGGGTATGTTAATTTAAAATCACTTTAGTTTAATTTTCATGCAACAAAAGTCTAATTCTTTTAATTTCTCTATATGTTGAAGATTTCTTCATGATAAAAAGATTGTGGTTTTGGATTCATAATCAAATGATGCATTTTTCACTAAAACTATAGTCATAAGTAAATGAATATGTATATCATTTAGCTCACCATTTAGCATAATTTTAATTCTTAACCAGACTTCATTTTTTTACAGTATCACATCTTTAAAATTTTTAGTGTTTATTAGCATAATTTCCTGTAATATTTTGTTAATATTCACATATAGGTTTGCTTAGGATAGGCAAAAGAACTTTTCTCTGGAAACTACCCAGGTATTTGCAAATAATGTTTATAATTTATCTATCTTCACTCAGTAAAACATACTAATTTTAATATATTAAGATTACTTGTATGTCATTCCTTTATTCATTCATGTTCTTTGAATCCATACAATCATTTTAATCTTTCCATTAAAAAGACACCCTGAAATTAGAGAAAAGGGAGAAATAAAATTTGGTAAGTCAAATAGTGTTTTATAACTTCCTAGAGTACAATAAAACATTGTGAAAAGGCTAAAATAGTAAATACTCTGTTATCCCTGCACTTTTAGAGAATATATTTCAGAGTGTTGAGTCAGGGAGCCATTGTATCTCAAGCACCCACGCATGTAAGTATAATTGCCAGATATTTTTCAGAATCACCAAGCCATTCTAATAACATGTAATTAATTGAAAAAATCTTGGAAAACATTTTCTATTTTGGAAATGTGCTGGGAAAATAGTCACTAGTGTAACTTGATTTCTTACTAAAACTGAAGCATGCTTTTGTTTGGGTACTTTACATGACATTTTTAAAATCCAGTGTCTTTGTTTTTCCTTTTTTTTTTTTTTAAGATTTATTTATTTATTTAGGGAGAGAACGAGTGGGGAGGGGCAGAGGGAGAGAGAGAGAATCTCAAGCTGACTCCACACTGAATGCGGAGCCCAATGCAGGGCTTGATCTCACGACCCTGAGATCATGAACTGAGCTGAAACCAAGAGTCAGTCACTTAACCGACTGCACCACCCATGTGCCCCAAATCCGGTGTTTTTCTGGTGAAGTTGGCTCATCTCATTATCTGAGCTCATTTATTCTGATTCTTTAGGCATTTTTTAGAATGAAATTTTGATGTTAAGCCCAAATCCTTTTGGTACTAGATGGAAAAAAAAATCACTACTAAATGTCTTAGAAGGAAAAGCAAACTACTGGTTGAAATTAGGGTTCCTAACTTGAAATGAAAATTTAGTAGTACTAGGAATTTTTATGTTAGTTTCTCTGACTCACTCCACAGTGAATGTGATATCAGGACAGATCATCCTCTCAGAATAAGAATCCTAGAAACATGAACTCTGTTCTGGACCAAGAAATCTTCTGCTTCTTGGGTAGTCATTTTTCTTTCTAAAATGAAGGGATAATGTCAGTCTTGACTCCTTTCACCTAATGTACATACATTTGACTTGATGAAGACTAGGTTAATTTTGATTATTTCAACCTGTACTAACATGATTGAAGAATCTGTATAATGATGATTGAGCCATATTATGCATTGATGCTAATATTACAGAAATGTGAGCACTCCCAACATTTGGCTGATGGCTCATAAATCAGTGTGCTTTAGGGAGAAAATTATCTATTTTATGGATTCTCTTAACTTACGTATAATTCCTAAATCGTGTATACCCATATGTAAGTGGTTATGTAATACTGTCTTTAAATCTTCTATTTAATTGATTAGATTCCATATATTTAGGAGAAAACCTTGGGACTTTGCATTTCATTGATGAGAGAATCTATTTTAAATATTTCCTTGAAAAGTCATGAACATCTGTAAGATAATCTGGAGGCTAATACAGTACCTAGTTTTAACATTATCTTGTATATCTTGTGGCCCTTTTACTTACTTAAATGGTCTGTGATCTAGTTTATCCACGTTATCAGTGTGTTTTGCAATGCTGTTGAACTTCTAACCACCTTAAAATTGTTCTTGGAAGTAAATGAACATTGGGGAGCCTAGTTGGCTCAGTCAGTTGGGCGTCTAATTCTTGATTTAGGCTCAGGTCATGATCTCAGGGTTGTGAGATCGAGCTACGTGGAGGGCTCTGTCAGATTCCACACTCTGTGTGGATCCTACTTAAGTTTCTCACCCTCTCTCTCTCCCCCACTTCCCCTTCTCTGAAAAAAAAAAAAAAGAAAGAAAAAAGTAGATGAAGATGAATGAAGGATACCCTTGACAAACTTGTGTATTTATAAAACATTCTGTTTAAAATTTTCCTCTGTATTTTCAACACTTGCTACATATTTATCATTCTCAAACTTATAATATTATAATGAAGTGTTTATGCATGTATGTTAATGTACTGATAACAAATCTTTTGTCTTGACCTACTTAAATTGAATTTTAGTCTCAAAACGAAACTCACACATGAAGTTGTGAATAATACTTGAATAAATGGTGTTTAACCCTTGAACAGATGAGTGCTGTTAGAGACACACCCCAAAACTGTAGCTTACAAAAGAGAGAAGTTTCGTTCTTTTTCACATATAGTCCTGTGTTTAGGGGACCACCCACAGATTTCCAGCATGTCTAGATATAGGTTCTGAAGAAATGTTGTCTTTGTATACATCACTTAACTCCCTGGTTATCCTCTGGGTTGTCTTTATTAAGTAGTCTCCTGTCAGCTCCAAACTTACCTTTATAATCAGCAATGTCATTGAAAAGGAAATGCCCTTTTTTGACGTTTTTAATCAGTCTAACACTGGGTCTTACTGTTCTGGCTTTCTTCATGAGCTGAATCAAGCACTGTAATCTATTGGAAGAATACTTTGATCAGGCCAGACATGCTGAATTTAGAAATTTTACAACATAATTAAAACTCCTTATAACATAATTTTCGAAACCTGAATAGCATCCAATTATATGGATGTACCATACTTTTACTATCATTACTGTTATTAATCATTTGTTTAAAATTTTTCACAATTATGTTGTGATAAAATTGTGTAGGAAGCATTTATTAAAAAATATTCTAGCTTATCACTTAAGGATGTATTCCTAGAAGTTAGAGTGATAAGTTAAAGAATATAAACATCTTGAAGGCTCTTAGTATTTATTATTTTGTAATCTGTCCTTATGTTCGTTTTCTCTTTTTTAAAGAATTCTTTATATTTAAAAAATGTTTAACATTTTATTTTTCTTTCTTTTTTTTTTTAAAGATTTTTTAAATTTATTTATTAGAGAGAATGAGAGAGAGCACATGAGAGGGGGGAGGGTCAGAGGGAGAAGCAGACTCCCTGCCGAGCAGGGAGCCCGATGCGGCACTCAATCCAGGGACTCCAGGATCATGACCTGAGCCCAAGGCAGTCGCTTAACCAACTGAGCCACCCAGGCGCCCAAAAATGTTTAACATTTTCTATGTCTTGTACATAATTTCCCATTTTGCCATTTGCCTTTCAATTTTGTTTAAATAGTTTTCTTGTAAGAAATTTAGGTTTAAGAAGTCAAATATATCAGTACTTTCCTTTTGTATTATGTTTAGAAATACCTGTTTCAAAAAAAATATTTTCATAAATATTGATTTGTCTTGTTCTAGTATGCTTATAACCTCCTGTAGTGTTTAGCTTTTCAACCTCTTTAGAGTTATGGTGAGAGAAAAAACAAAAAACAACTATCCCAGCACGAGTACTGTTGGGATGGCCGGTGATGGGCAGCAGAGAATTGCACAAAGAGTGAGGCAACAAACAGGACAGAGTTTATTCATTCTCCAAGGGAGGAGAGGGGCCAGGCATCAGGAGAAATGTCAGCCCTGAGTTTCTGTTAGGCTGGGCCTTTTAAGGGGTTTTGAAGGGTGCAAGAGTGTTGTGGCTGTGCCCGTGGTGGGGCGGAGTGTGGGGAGGGGGTTGACTCTTGGCCAGGTAGAGCAGGAGGCAGCAGGGTTTTTGAGGGACTCTGTCTGGGTCTCATCTGGGATGTGGGTTGTGGTCAGGCTAGAGAAGAACATGTTTTGTAGTTGGGGTCTAGTTTCTGAGAATGGAGGGCACCAAGACCTAGAAAAACAGAGTTAGGGTCAAGTGCAGACACCTGTGAGTTTTGTCTGTAAGCTTGGCTGGGACAGGGGAAAGGGCTTTGGATAGATTCCTCTCAATGACTTTCCTCATCAATTCAGAATGGGAAATTCAGTGTTGGCCCACATGCGCTTGCATTCGTTAGAGCACTCTGGCTCAAGCTCTCCCTCAATCTCTCTCTCTCTCTCTCTCTCCCTCCCTCCCTCCCTCTTTCTCACACACACACAATCTGGAATTATATATTTTTTTAAGATTTTATTTATTTGACAGAGAGAGAGAGTGCGCGAACAAGCTGGGGGAGTGGCAGGCAGAGGGAGAGGGAGAAGCAGGCTCCCTGCTGAGCAGGGAGCCCAATGCTGGACTTGATCCCAGGACCCCTGGGGACATGACCTGAACCAAAGGCGGATGGTTAACCAACTGACCACCCTGGCATCCCTGGAATTATTTTATTCCTGTCTGAGAGTCTGATATTTGTTAGAGAACTTTAACCCATTTATTTATGTATATATACGTATGTATTGTCATAACGATATAGTTTACATTGGATTTCTGTCTATGTTCATATGTGTCTGGCTTCTTTGCTGTTTTCCAGGTACTCTTTTTGGTTATTTTTTTTCTCCCGCTTTATTGAGGTATAAATATATTTTGGTGGAACATCTGTTTTATCTGGTGGAACAGTCACTCCTGTTCTCTTGTGGTTTAAATGTACATGGAGTATCTTTTTCTATTCCTTCACTTTCAGCCTTGCATGTCCTTAAAGCAAAAGTGAGTCCTGTGTAGGCAGTATATTGTTGGGTCCTGTTTTTGTTTTTATCCCCTCAGTCACTCCGCTTTGTGTCTTTGAATAGAATATTTAATCCATATACATTTCAAGTAATTATTGATAGTTAAGGACTACTATTGCCATTTTATTTGCTTTCTGTTTTATAGTTCTTTTTTTCCTCTCTTGCTTGTCTCCCTTTGTGATTTATTTTTTGTTGTTGTATGATTTTCTTGCTTTCTCTTTATATTTTGTGTATTTTTCTTTGTGGTTATCCTGAGGTTTGCATAAAATATATTTATAAATCTATTTAAGCCAATAACAATTTATCTCTAATTGCATCTAAAAATTCTACATTTTTCCTTCTCACCTCACATCTTTGCTGTTGATGTCACACTTTACATCATCTTTTATTTATATCCATTAATAAATAATTGTAGCATAGTTATTTTTAGTACCTTTTTCTTGTACTTTTTTTTACTAGTGTTAAAAGTGATTTACATATTGCTATTACAATATTAGAATATTGTGAATTTATGTTTGCCCTTACCAGTGAGTTACATGTTTTTGTGGTGTTACTTAGAATCCTTAAATTTTAACTTGAAGAATTCCCTTTAGCATGTCTTCTAGGAGGTCCAATGGTGATGAACTCCTCAGCTTTTGTTTATCTTGGAATGTCTTTATCTCTCCTTCATTTCTGAAAATCATTTTTGTTGGGTATAGTATTCTTGAATGGCATTTTTTTTCTTTCAACACTTTAAATATGTCAAACCACTCTTCCACGTTGATAGTATCATGTTTTCCTGATTTTTTTGTGATCTGTGTGGACTTGTTCTGGAGCCTGTGCATTTGAAGGAGCAATCCTCTCTTTTACTCTTTACAGACTGGTTTTTTCAGGTAAAGACATTCTCCTGTTGGTTCCCCAGGCTGATGGGATTACCCCTAGACTTGCAGTTGAGCTAGATTGGAGCCAGGTCACGTGGTGCTACTGGGTCTGCTTTGGGTTCCACAGTTGACAAGCCTATTACCAGGGGCTCAGGCAGACCTAGATTCTGTCTGGACCCTGGTTGGATGACATTGCCTCTAATAACTTGTTCAGTAGGGTTAACACTGGCCAAGGGTCTGCTTTAGAATCCGCAGTTGAGTCCACAGGTATGGAGCCTATTACCAGGTATACAGATGACTGTGTCTCCCACCCGGTCCCCTGAGAGAGCTCTTTCTGGATCATTTGGTGAGTTGTTGGATAGTCAGAATTGGCCCCCTACTTTGGCTGAGGCTGGAACCAAGTTCCATTGCTGTTTTGGGGCCCATAACTAGGATTTGAAGTCTTCAGATCTATTTCCTGAGGCATGTACACATATGACCCCTCCTGGGTCACTTGGCATATGATGAGTTGGTGGCAGGACCAAGACCAAACAGGGCTATAGCGTGGGTACAGAGTTGTTTCTAGGTTTGTAGCCATGACCACAGTGTCCAAGTCAGCCACTTTGATGTGGACCTGACTTATTAAAACAGCCCTACTCAGTCTTGGACTTCACTGGGGTTTCACAGTTTCCTATCTGGTCCCAAATTTCCCACAGAACACTCTTCCATGGATGACTGCCAAATTGTTGTTGTTGAGAGATACAAGTGGGAATCTTCTCTTCTGCCATCTTGCTGGCCATTTTTTTGCTTTTGCAGGAAAAGTCATTGTCTGTTTTTTTGCTGTTTTTTCCCCCCTCTCTTGCCCCTAAGAGTACCACTGTACATAAAAGGAATTTCTTGGAAATAATTGATCTGTCTCTTGTGGTTTCATGTCTTCACTGTTTTCTTTCTGAAACCAGATAATTTCTTGAACTTCATTTTAACTTTATATATTTCATTTTATGTAAGTAGTTTAATGCAATCTGTTGTTCATTCTCTCTACTACAGTTTATAGTTCAACAACCATGTGTTAAGTCTCCATTTCTTGATCCCAGGTTTTTCTTTTTTGTGAATGCTCACTCTTTTTACAGAGGCAGTGTCTTCTCAAATCTTATTAAGGTCAGGGGTGCCTGGGTGGCTCAGTCGTTAAGCGACTACCTTCGGCTCAGGTCATGATCGAGCCCCGCATCGGGCTCCTTGCTCAGCAGGGAAGCCTGCTTCTCCCTCTCCCACTCCCCCTGCTTGTGTTTCCTCTCTTGCTGTGTCTCTCTCTGTCAATAAATAAAATCTTAAAAAAAAAATCTTATTTAGATAATAAATCAGATATGTTTTTAAGAATTCCTTGGTTTTGGAGGAAGGGTAATTCTGTTTCCTTAGATTTAGGAATATGTTAGAAAATTTATGCTCTGACATGATTCTCTTTTGTTTAACAATTCTAGTGTATAGTGTTTTCACATGTCTGTTAATTTTTCTCACTTTGTTGATATTTGTGGTAAAGCCTTAATCACAATTGATAACTGAGATGTGTCCTATTAACAGTTTATTTGCATTCCTGTTCAAAATTCAGACTTAAATGACAGAACATAGGTAAGCTTTTTCTGTGGTGGCTTTATTTTGTCTGACTCGTGATCCAACTGCCTGGTCAAAGTAGAGAGATCATTTAAACAATTGTGGCAGGAAACAGCACCATTTCTCCCTTGTTGTCTGTGTTATTGTCAGAGCAGAATCTCTGTTCAGTGTGCTCTGTAGAATATAAGTAGAAAGTAAGTACAGTTCAGTGTTACTTCCATTCAGGATTATGTTTGACAGTTCATCTGTGTCCAGAGGCTTTGATGAGATACAGGTGTGCTTCTCCAGAGGCCTTACTCTTCCAGGTTAGGGGATATCAGTAGGGTTCAGCAGTGATATCTTTTTTTCTCCAAGTAGCCTCTTTCATCACTGAAGAATCCATTAAGTAGCCCTTCCTTCAATTTCTATCCTCACATATGGAGAAGGAATTCTTCAAAGTTTCAAGTATGTTCCTCTTATCCCTCTCTCATTTCCAGGTCTCATCTGAGTATTACCTAATGATAATTTCATTCATCCCTTTAGTTGAAATTTATAAGGAGAGTTGGATGTATTGAATGAAATTCTCAGAAGTGGACCTGATTATTTTTTAATCTAGCAAAAAACTTATTTCCTCTTTAATTGTATCTTATTGTATTCATCTTATTTAAGTCTTTTAGTATTTTGGAAATATTTTTGTCTGTAATATAATGTATTTGATATCTCTCCCGGTTTAGTTTTATCAGTGTGATGAACATCTATCCAATATGTTCATCTAAATTTTTAATAAAAGTATTAAAAGGACTAGATATGCAGTTTATCTTTAGAGTCCTTTTTGAGATTGTCAGCTTTCCTATTATTACTAATTTTCTTAGTTGACCCTGTTCTCCCCTCATAATTTACCATATCATTCTTAAGAGCAGTTTGAGGGACAATATAACTATTTTGCTCAAGTTTTAGTACATTATACATACCACCTTTCCTTAAGTCATAAGACTAAAAGCTTTAGAGAGGAAGTAAGGATAGTGTAGGATATACCTAAAGAATTCATGCTATTTCTAGTGATTATTTCTTCCTCTTTTAGGTGTCCACAAACCATGCTCTTAATTAATTTTAGCTTCTTGACCAAAATTGACATTAGGTTCACCCTTCTGGAGTGTTGAGAATTAAATTATGTCTTTTTATGAAAATCCACACATTTGTTTATATTAAATTGCAAATGAAAGAAAATTAGGAACACAAATTATCTCTAAAATGTAAATTTAGCTTTATCTACTTCAGATACTCCTTGAAAGTAGGATTTTAGAATACTAAAGCTGAAATACTGTTTTCATATCTTCGGCACATATTTGCCATTATACAAATATATCCATATCCTACAAATATACAGATACTACAGAATTTTATACCTGATCATGTTTATTTCTTTGCATGTTTGAGCAGTTAGAATGCTCAGAATACTTGTAAACATCCCGTATGACTATACCATAGACTTGTATATATGACTATACCATAGTGCATGGCGTGTTGCCTTAGTTCATGTAAGTATCTTATCCTCCTTTTCATTTTGACTCAATTTCCTCAGTCATCTTTAAAAAAAAAAAAAAAACCTTATTACCCTTACTATGTATATAACTTCAATATACCTCAAATTATTTGTGGAATATGAAGGAAATGACTGGGTAGGTAGGTAGGTAGATAATATGAGTGAAGTAATTATGTTAGGTTCTGAGACCATTTCCTAAGATTCCATGTACACAGAAAAAGCCAAGTGAAGATAGTAACAAGTACATATATGACATTAGCTTGGAAAAGACCAATAAAATGAGAAAGAACAAAGGTAGTATTTGGTAACAAAGGATCTAAGAATTGTTAACTTGGATTTGATTTATCCATTCATTCTGTTGTCCTTTTTTTGGTAATATAAATAGAATTAATTGCAAATATAAGTCCTAGTATGCCTCAAATCTGGAAATACTTTAATACTTTTCTACTTTGATCATGATATTGACATTTCAAATGCCCTGCTCAGAGGATGGACCAGCTAAATAGTTAAGCTTAGACACCATTTGGATCATGTGTATGGATCTTCAATCAAATGACTGTCACATAATTATTGCTCTGCTTGAACAAATCAGTGTCTAAAAAGGGATCTATGACTAACCTGGGATAATGACACTGTTTTTTAAAAACTGTTTGTTTCCTAGTGTAATTATTTGTTATAAAGACAAAGCCTGACGGATTCCACTCTCACTTATTTATTCATCTTTTAAAGGCACTTTTTAAAATTATGGAACTGAGACTCCTAGTTATGAAAAATAAATTCATCAGGATTTTAAAAATATCAATTAATTTGAATTATTTTTATAAAAACTCATAAGATACTAGGTGATTTAGAAATAAGAATAGATTGGTTCTCTAGGCAGTTTACGTTTGTTGATAAAAAGCACATCCCTTTCACTTTGTGGAAGACGCTAAACCCCGTAGTGCATGCTAACATGAGTTTTGTTCCCTCTCTGTGCCCAGAAGAATCATTATATTCAGTAACTGAAGTCTCATACGCCCTTGCTCCTGTTTACCCCATCTTGTACCACAGATGGAATAAATGGGCCTGCAATTCCTTAGGGTTTTAAAAAATTCACTATCATAGTGTAGAAATTGTGGCTGCACCATTGACTTCCTACTCTAACAGCCTGGTTTAGTGTGTCATCTTAGATGTAAAGCCTGCATAGATTAAACCCGTAGCTTTGCTTAAAATCTCTTTATGGACTGTTAATCACCAAAGCAGAGAATATAATGGATTGCAAATATTTACTAGATTTACACTTCTTTATACAGCTGTGCTAGATAATTTAATCAAGGTTTGGAAGGCAATTTCTCCCAAAGAGGTTTGTAATTCTGAATTTAAATAAGAAAAAAATACCTGGAAATGATTATGTATTACAGTGGTTTGGATTGTTGTCCATTAAATAAAAAGGTTTTCATTTATGACATAATGGGTAAAAACTGTAAAAACAGACTTAACTGCATAAAATTGCATGCTTTTTTTTTTTTAATGTGTGTCTAGAAAAAAGCTCATTGAAATCTTTCCCATGGGAAAGCAGGAAATTGACAATTCCGTTCAGAGGGCAGAAAAACAGAATAAAGTGAATGCAAATCGTAGGGAAAGGAATGCCACAGTTTCACTGATAATGTTTTACTTGGCTGATGAACAGAATATTCATTTCGAATGCACTAACATATACCATATCTAGTTAATTAAAACCTATCTCATAGATGATCTTCTCCTTCCCAGATATACATTGTTTTATTTAATGTTTCTAAATTACTTGGTGAGAATTCTTACAGGGGAATATTTAGGCAGCTGATGATGGCCTGATTTGTCATTTTATTGAATTTGCTTCTTTCTTCAGCCAGTCTCTGTTTTGAAAGCGCACAGCCTCAAACCCTAACCAGCTGTGTAAGTGAATCCTGTAGGAGAATCCATATGAGGAAGCAAAAGGCTCTAACAATAAGTCACATGTAAAAACATTTACCAGTGGTGATGATTAAAATGAAGTCTGTAGTGAGGGGATTATTTTCATAAAATCTCATTAAGATAAAACCAGTGTTAGCAAACCGTTGTTCGAATAAACTCTAAAATCCTCACAGAGGGAAAGAAACCTTGTGCCTCAAAGGATAAAAAGCCATGTGACTTTTATGATGAAAACTACAATCTTTGGGAACTAAACAGTATGAGTATAGGCTTCAAATATAAGGGAAAACAAATTTAAAAGAATGCAAACTGTTATAGCAGATTTGTGAGACATTAAATATTTAATGATCCTGTGTATATATCTGTAGAAGGATCTAAACACCAAGTTGAAGGTCCATGTAATGGACATATATCTTGAATAAAATGTAAGAACCAATTACACAACTTTGTAGCATATACACCAATAAATGTGCTAAGTCGATAAGAAAAAGTCAGGTTAATTTGAGCTAATAATCTGTTCTTATACTCCAGCCATTTATTTAAAGTATATTTCAGAAGAATAGAGGCATAAAAGCTATTTTACAAAGGTTCTTCGCATGGAAAGAAGAAAGAGACTGTGTAATTAAGGTCCAGGAACACAGTTAGGGCCTTGAGGGATGAGATAATCATGGGAGCAGGGAGGCTTTTATGCCATTTGCAAAGGAACCAGCATGTGGTGTAGTAAGCCCCTGAGATTACTGGTGATAAGTACAAAATGAAACCCTCCCCCCACCCCCGACATTATTGGGAGGGAAACTGTTTGGGGGCTGTTGGATGCTTAACTAATATTCCTGCACATCTATAAGCCCAGCTTTATTTTGTCACCTGTAAATTTACTTTCCCTACCTCTGGCAGAGACCTACATTCCTGCTTAAGAAGGCATGGATTTGGAAAAACAAAGAACAAAACAAAACTCAGAGCATGTTTTAAAACAAATTTACTTTAAGGACTGGCCTGTGAAAAAGAAGGAAAGCTTTGAAATGAAAACAAAAACCTGGAGAAAAGTGTATTATTTTTAATAGCATATAATGTAATTGCAGCAGCATTTGGATTGTCTTTATTTTGAGATCTTGAGAAGCAGTCTTTATTCTAACGTATTACTGTATCAGCCATGATTCGTAGATTCTCTTGGAGAGTCACAGTTGCACATATTCCATTGTATTTGTGTTTTCATTAGAGTTGTCAAGTCATGTGTCCAACTATTTGGCTGGGAATATAACTTACTCTGGGTATTGGTAAGGTGACTTAGCTTTTGTTTTCATTATCCCTCTGCATGTTGCTTTAATTCCAAGCTGTTAATGCCAATATAACTTACTCTTGTGTATTTAAGTAGATTAAAGACTATTTAAGATGAGTATTTGGAACGGCGACGACGTGATGCTTTTTTAGCATTCTAGTTAATCTGTGCTTGGCAGTGCTTCTGCCAACATGGTGTGAAACCTCCTCCTGATGGCTATGGGTGGGCAGACTACAGTGTAACACTAAAAGGATTAAGGATCATGTTAACTCTTTTGTTCCGCTATTTAAGCTTATGAGAACTTTGTTTTTCGTACAGCCTATTGATTGTCCTTGAATTAAATCCTGTTTTAGTTTTAACCTTGTTTGTAATACTGAGATACTTAAGGATGGAACTGAAATAATCTTGGCACAATAAAGCCAGGAACACAAGCACAGATACACAACTGTATTGCATCTGTATTCTCGGGGTGGAGGAAGGATAATAATTTTAAGGAACACTGGATAATATAAAGGTTATCATCCAACTATCAGAAATCAGAAGTAGTATTGTTTAGAGGGCAGATGAGGCTATCATTGACTAACAGTTCCTGTGAGCTTTTCTGAGGATTAAGAGGAAGTCACACTGATGAGGCATTTGAAAACAAACATCAAATAGAAGACAGTAAAAGACAGTTGGCTTTCTTCCAGGACTGTGACAATTGGCAGCTAGAATTCTTTCTTTGTGAATTAATAGGAGAAAAAGAAAAAAACAACAACAAAAAAACCCTTACCAATGAAAAGATGTGTCAGATCTGAAGGAGACCATCCTAAGAGGGTGAGGTGTGATGAGTTGTTGTAAAGGCTAAAAAGGCCAGAGCCTTGGTTGGGTCTATGTTAAAAAACAAAACAATGAAGTGTCTTTTTGTTGTTCAGTTGATGAAAATCGAGTATGGGTTGGTAATTAGATGATAACAGAGAATTAGTAGATTTTAAAAATGTGAGATGCTACACATTTATGTAGGAGATTGTCTTTCTTATTTTTAGGAGTTGAATCCTTAAGTATTTAAAGTTCCTGTAAGTTACCACATAGTAGTTAAACAAGAAAAAAATAATATATACATATTGCAAGAAATTAGCAGATATGGTAAAATGGTAAAAAATTGTTGAGTTGATTCTAGGCAATGGATTAGAGATGTCCATTATAATTTGTTCAACAGTCCTGTGTGTTTAAGGTTATAATAACAAAATACTGAATGAAATCTGTAGATTTTACAAAGAAGCATAGGAACCAACTGAAAAAGATCCAAAAGGCCAAAACCAGAACAGTCTGAGAGATAAAGTAGTATCGGATTATAATCCAAAGTATAAAATGTCTTTGTGCCTATATTGACACAAATAAATGTTTGGAAAAATTAATAAATAGGGGAGAAGAGACAAATATCCCATACAGAAGAATTCCAAATAATTTATATAGATACTCCACCCTCAAGAGGAGGAAGCAGAACTCCCTACACCTCAGGGGTGGGCCACACAGAGTGATTTTCTTAAAAGAGTACAGTATGCAAAGGGGGAACAATAAAGTCTGTCCTAGAACCTGAGAAACACTACCTCAACCAGGTGGTTATGGTCAACATCAGCATTCATAAATCATATGGATGATAGATAACCTTGTTATGATGTAATAAAAATGGTACTTCACATCTGTGATCTTAATTCAGAACCTACTGCTATGAGAAAAACATGGGGCAAATTCCAATAGTCGCATAGCTTACAAAAGATGTGATGGAAACAGAAAAAGTTCGTTAGAACAGAAAAAGTTCATTAAGGAAAAACTAGGGAAATTTGATTATATAATAGACATTAATAATTCATCCGTATTGGTCTGCTACTTATATAATACTAATATAAAATGTCAAAAGGGGAAACTGGATGTAGGATATATGAGAATGCTCTCTGCTCAATTTTTCTGCAAATCTAAAAGCTTCTGAAGAATGATCTTTTTAAAAATTACCAATTTTAAAAAAGTGATTCATTTTTATGAATTTACCTTAAAATTACACAAATGATTTTAAAAGTGAAATATTAGAAAAAAATTAAACATGATAGTTCAGTAAGTTACAGTGCAATTATGCCGTGCAGCAATCAAAAAGTATGTTATAGGAGAACTTTAAAATAGTAAAACGTCCATGAGCTACTGTACGGAAAAAAAATGGATTACCTCAACTTGTGTAGTATGGTTCCAAATTTCGTTCAAGACATTATTTTAAAATGTTGCCTTGAGAAGTTATATAATTAGTTTTCTTCTGCCTCATGCTATTGCATAAAGTTGATCCTGGAACATCAAGTGTTTTATGCTGTTGGCATTACATATTCTTTATTTGATGTGGATGGCTGGTTGGAGTGTTAAAGACTTTTAAGTATTTGCAAAATTTAAAGAAAGTTTGGATTTTATTTGTATTTTGTCATGATTCATATTTTGAGTGATATTGTTTAAAATAATTATATTTTGCTTTATGGAAAATTTAAAAACAAAAGTTTTTATAAACATAAACATATAAAAGTTTATATGTTATTATTTTTATGTTTTTAAATTTTATATATTTTAAATTTTACATAAAGCGAATTCTGCTGTTAGTATCCTCTTGTGACTTAACTCATTATATATTTGACATTTATCCATGTTTGTAACTATAATTGAAATTAGTTGGATATAAATATACTACAATACTTTTTATCCCTACTCTTGTAGAGAAACGTAAAGTGTATGACCTCATTTAACCTGAAAAAGTATAATAAATTCTGTTGTTTTCGAATGTAGCACTCATCCCATGCTAGAGATAAGAAAACTGAGGCATAAATCATTTAAGTAACTGGCCCCCATTCGAGCTGGTGAGTGCTGAAGCTGAGGTGTGAACCACGTAGCAACACAAGATAACACACTCTTAATTGACTCATTGCAGTGTCCTCCTTCACTGATGCTTTAGTTAAGTAAGATTTAGGGATATTGCAGTAATGAGTGTTGGTATCTTATGGATTTCAGAGGATTGAAAAGAGAATTGAGGGTTATAACAGATTAGTATAGGTAAAACTAAGAAGGTAATTGGAATTAAGTTATAAATGCAGCAACAAACTGGATTCTTTTCCATATCCAAAATGTTTATTTCCTGACCATTGATTTATTAGCTGAACATTGAAAGTGAAAATCCAAGTTCAACTCAGTTCAACAAATACCCAAATACCCAGAGTGCTGCTTCTGTGCCAACCTCTCCCTGGGAGATGTGAATTGGAATGTGAAACACAGTAACAACTCCCAGAGTTCACAACTGACTATGGAGGCAGATAAAAAGAGTTCAGACCTGGACAGAGCATGACTCACCTATAGGGGTCATGTATAGGACCCACCCACTATGGGTCATGTAACTCGGACTAAAGATTAGGAAAGGACCCCTAGAGGAGAAAAATTAATAGACTTTGACAGTATAAGTAGAGGTAAACCAGATAAGGAAGGTGATAGTGTGTTTGAAAAAGAGGTGTCATCAGCACAGACAAAGGAGGTCTCAGTTTGATCATTGTGCTTGAGGGATCAGTGTCTTGAGTGCAGAGTCATCAGTGTTGCAGGGAAGGTAAGGGGAATAGTTCTCTACAAGTGGATGAGAATAACATGATAAAGATATTAAAATGTTGAGATATTTCCCTGAAGACAAAAAGAAATGGTGAGGCGTCAGTGGATTTGATAGAAGCCTTGACAGCGTATTGCAGAGAGGTGTTCTGATGCTAAGAAGTCCAAAGCCAAGTTAATAGAAATTGGCTTGGAGAGGAAGGGCAACCTTAAGAAATATAAAATCAGCAGCTTCTTTCCTAATGGATCTTATACTTCATGGGGGGGCAGGGAATGAGCATGAACTTCTTGAAAATACTTTTTATAATTTCAAAATCTTTAGTTTTCGTGTCTATTTAGATTTACAGAGCTTTATATCCAGTTGCCCGCTTATGCTATTCTCCCACATGTCTACATTTTATGCATAGCCAAAATGGCCCTCCCATCCTTTTTCTCCAAACTGCTCTTCCTCCTACATTTTCTGTCTTTCTTGGGTAAACATAGAGGGAAATGAGTATGATTGAGAGTCAACAAGAAAAGTAATACCACTTTTAGAGTAGAAATTTCAGTGTCTTGTCTACTGAATGAGACATAGTCTTATTTAAATTATTTCTATGTGGAAATTATATAGGCAGAAATTTTAGTAGAAGTGAGAAACATTAATATGAGGGCCGATACACAGTTTGTCTTAATAGTGAGAAAAAAGTTTCTCCAAAAATATGACTTACAGATAGATCTTAACCCAAAAGTCTTTTTCTTAAAATGATTTTTCAAAGCTCATTAGCTAAATTGATGAAACCTTCATTGAATGTAATGTCTTTCTGTAAAGGTATCTTGTTAATTGAAAAATTTAGTTCTCATTCCTAAGTGTACCTGTTCGTCAGACTCATCAATAAATACATTTTTTTTTTTTTACCTAGAATAAGGCTGTTCTTTTCTTCCAAGGACTCTTTTTGTCTGTTCCCTACAAATGTTAACCAATTAATAACCACTTAAGGTTTTCCCCCTTTTGGGGGAGAGTGTCTTCCGTAATATATTTGTCTCTTCCTAATAAAGCAATTTGATATTTTAAGATACAAAAGTACAGTCGAAAGGTGAAAGGGAACAATGGATAAGATAAAATGTGGTGAGTGTTAAAGTGGACAATAGGGGAATGTTTTTATTAGATTAGAAATACTGTATCTTACAACTGAAAATGCAAATTATACTATACCATAATGTCCCTTTCAAACACACAGGATAAAATTTGCATATCTAAATTGGATCAGGCCAAATGGGTTTCCCTCATCTCTCTCCCTTGAGCAGCAATCAGCCTGAAAAAGCCTGCAGGTGATCCCAATAGTGAGTTAAAATCAAGAGTCTTCATGTATGTGTATATATACGTGTGTGTATACACACATGTATGTGCCTATAGGTATGTATGTCTAAATATAAATATTCAACTTATTTTCACTTTAATTTCTTAGTAGCTGAAAAAAATTTTCAAACTCCTTTTGATAATTATTTCCTTATGTGTATTTCATTTCATTTTTGTATATTTTTCAAAATTTTCTTTGTATGCAATGTTCACATTGCTATTTCACTAGTATTTCTCTGTTGGTTGACTTTGAGAGTGTGATAAATATTTGAAACTTTGAGTTCCAGTGAAATTGTATTTATGTATTAATAGGCTATCCTTTTTCTTCACTCATCGTTAAAGAAATACCTGAAGTATCTAAGAAGGATGAACTGTATTTTACTGGGCTATTTGTTATCCAAAAGTATCTACATAATATTTTTGAGTTGAAATTCTTACTCAAATTATTCATTTTTTGGTCCCGTTATTCATAGGTATGCAATTAATGCATGCAATTAAATTTTGCAAATAATCCACTATTCAACATACAGAAAGTTGATTGAACAATGGAATATGCTTAAATTCCTGTATATACAGATATTTGTATTACTTTGATTTTTTTGAGTGGAATTAAAATTATATTATTAGATAAAATGAATATAATGTAGAAAATTTTAAAGATTTTATTTATTTACTTGTGAGAGAGAATGAGAGAGAGAGAGCATGAGAAGGGGGAGGGGTCAGAGGGAGAAGCCGACTCCCCGCTGAGCAGGGAGCCCGATGCGGGACTCGATCCTAGGACTCCAGGATCATGACCTGAGCCGAAGGCAGTGGCTTAACCAACTGAGCCACCCAGGCACCCGTATAATGTAGAAGATTTTAGTTTATTAGACCATTACCTCATTATCAGGACTTGAACAAGCATTTCAAATCAAACCATCTGACTGTAGGTGCTAATAAAAATCAGCTCTAGATATTTTTGAGGGTGAACATGAACCCAAAGTCTTCATAAGCCAGTGGAGGTCTTATGCCTATTTAGTGGCTTTTTCCCCCCATTTAGTGTTTCTAAAACTTGGATATGTTTCTATTTTTATAATATGTAAGATGCACATCTATTGTATTTGTGTATAGGGATTGTATCTTTTACCCAAATGTCATAGAATGTCATAGAAGTCTTCTTATCATGTCCATTTTTTTTTTATAAGAGAGTGAGGGAGCAGGAGGGAGGGGAGGGTTAGAGGGAGAGAGAGAAAGCATGGAGCCTGACACTGGGCTTGATCCCAGGACCCCAAGATTATTACCTGAGCCGAAATTAAGAACTAGACACCCAACTGACTGGGCCACCCAGGCGCCCCTTATCATGTCCATTCTTGATTATTCATGGATAAAACATCCAGTTTGTAGGCAGTCCATACCCTAAGTTTCCCAAGTTTCATTCCAGTTTGTCCTTTGCCAAACTTTTATTTGGAATATCACTGAAATATATGATCTCACTGATATGAGGAATTCTTAATCTCAGGAAACAGACTGAGGGTTGCTGGAGCGGTGGGGGGTGGGAGGGATGGGGTGCCTGGGTGATAGACACTGGGGAGGGTATGTGCTATGGTGAGCCCTGTGAATTGTGTAAGACTGTTGAATCACAGACCTGTACCTCTGAAACAAATAATACATTATATGTTAAAAAAAGAAGAAGATAGGAAGGGAAAAATGAAGGGGGGGAAATCGGAGGGGTAGACGAACCATGAGAGACGATGGACTCTGAAAAACAAACTGAGGGTTCTAGAGGGGAGGGGGTGGGAGGACGGGTTAGCCTGGTGATGGGTATTGAGGAGGGCACATTCTGCATGGAGCACTGGGTGTTATGCACAAACAATGAATCATGGAACACTACATCAAAAACTAATGATACAATGTATGGTGATTAACATAACATAATAAAAATTTAAAAAGACTGGTGCCTGAAATAAAGTAGAAAATCTCTAATAAAAACCTAAAAAGAAAAAAAAAAGAGTGGGTGGAGTGTCTGTTTTATTTTAAATGGTCATGTGTATATGTAAAAAAGTTAATAAAAATATTCTCTAAAAACATGTTTTGGAAAGCAAGAATTTCCTAATTTGAAGAAGCTTTCCAGGAAATAAAAACACGAAAGGCAGGACTACACCAGTGCTGTTGTTGCCATTATTTAAGGGGGAGTTGATCCTGAACAAAGCTGCATATTTTATTTTTTGAGCACATTCACCAGTGTTTTTGTACCGTATCTTTCGTAATTGATAATAGTGCATTTTACTGCTATCTACCTGCCCCCAAGTTCCTAGGTTTAGTTCCTTTCTTTTTACACTTCTCTCCCAGGTAATGAGAAGCATTAACAGGAGTCTGTATAAACAAGTGAGTTGCAATTTGAAGATATTTAGGTCTTTAAAAGGGCACTTTTTAGGAAAATGGAGATTTTTAATCATAGTACATACTTCGATTCCAACTATGGGGCATATTTGGTAGATACTATTCATGACAAAGGCGTATAACTTATATAGATACATTGTTGACAGTGACATAGACCTATGTTCATATATGTGTATTGCCTTAGTTATAGAAGATATACTACTTAATTATATGTAATGTATGTGTACTATGTATGTGTATTTTTCATATCCATTTGTATGTTTGTATCTACTGACTGGTTTCTAACTATTAATGTGGGTGCTGACTTTTTAAATGAGTTCTAGTTTTTTTGGCACACAGAAATCTCCATTTTCTCTGCTTGCTCCAGCTCAGCTCTAAGTTCTGAACAAATGGTCAGTATCATTTGCTGGTTATTTGAAGAAATATGTAGAAGCAAAATGAGATTGACAAAATTTTGAAATCTTAGGAAATCAGCTATTGCCGAAGTAAGATTTTGTTAAATATTTTCGTGTATAATTTGGTAATATCTGATAAAATGAAGCCATGCATGCTTGTAACTAAGCATTAATACCACATAGGGATGTCTAGTGGAGAGAAACTTGCATGTTTGCACAAGGAGAGGTATATAAAGTTGTTCATGGTAGCCTTACATTTAATAGCAAAATAGCTGACTCCGTCTAAATGACCACCAAAAGAAAAACGTAGAAATAAAGTATATGTTTATTCCATAGATTTTAAAATGAATAAACATTATTTTTCAGCTCTGTTAACACACATTGGAAGGTATAGTAGTTTGAATCACACAAAAGCATACCTTGAGACAAAGCTTTAAAAGTGCAGGTAGTTTATTTGGGAGGTGATCTCAAAGAACACCAAGAGGGGAATGGAGAAATGAAACAAAGTATGTGTACCAAGTGAATTACAACTATGAGTAACTGGGCGGAGTACAGTCCTGTGGGAGAACTCTGGAAGACCATGTGGGACAGGCACTTTTGATATCTGACTTAAGGGACCAGACATACCAACTTCCATCCATCACTTGTTAAGGGCTGCTTGGGAGGAAGGGAGTGGTCTATTTCTTAAGACTTCTGGCCCACTGCACAAGGGCGGGTAGGTAGACTCTAGTGGTCAAAGAGAGCCATAGGTAAAGAGATGCAGGTGTTGGTAGTTCTGAGTCCTGGCCATGATGAGTGTCTGGGGAATATGGGGAGAACCTGATCCCAATTAAATTGATGAAGTGCTTTCTGGTAGGGGTTAATGGGTGGAAAGGAATGGACTTGGACCTGCAAAACAAATTCCATTTATATGATTTTCTTAATAAAAATATTTGA
Source organism: Mirounga angustirostris (assembly GCF_029215605.1). Lineage (NCBI taxonomy): Eukaryota > Metazoa > Chordata > Mammalia > Carnivora > Phocidae > Mirounga > Mirounga angustirostris. Next base: position 61,969,704 of record NW_026991720.1, read on the forward strand.
TGTGAATATGACAACATCTTAATAATTTTCATTCTGGTATGTGTGCACAGCTGTTTGTGATGGCATTTTAAAAATAGTTTCCTAAAATTAAAAAAAAATCTGAAAATAAAGTAGGATAAAAAAGCCAGCTAGTCTTTTATGATTCCATACATACTGAAAGGCTGAGAATATAGATATGAATTATGCACTCCTTGAGATCTGGTAACATAAAATTTTTTTTAAAGATTTTATTTATTTATTTGAGAGAGAGAAAATGAGAGAGAGCACATGAGAGGGGGGAGGGTCAGAGGGAGAAACAGACTCCCTGCCGAGCAGGGAGCCCGATGCGGGACTCGATCCAGGGACTCCAGGATCATGACCTGAGCCGAAGGCAGTCGCTTAACCAACTGAGCCACCCAGGCACCCTGGTAGCATACAATTTTGTTTACCAGGAGCTTACACAGAATCTTGGAGGAAGTTTGTAAAGTAAGTGACAGAATTAATTAATTATGATTCTAGTTGACAAAGCCATGTCTCTATAGGTATTCTAGGCCAGCTATGAATCAGCCCTTTTTTGCTTTAGTCACCATCAATGTAATTGTCTTTAATTTTTCTAATGTACTTTGGCATTGACTGGTGAGAAATGTAATGTCCATTTTTAGTATATAATACTAGCATCTAAAAAGGTATGTTCCTGGATAATTACAGACATCTTCCAGTGGATGTAAATAAACAAGATTGCAGAAAATTTAGGAAGCCAGTTATTTGAGAATCTTGTTAGAGCTCCAAATAGATGACAGTACGTCTGTGCAGAGGAATTTATCATTTTTCATTCCTTTGAGAAAATCCTCTTAGACGCAGTTGTGAAGACACTATAATCTCAGTCCTTGTGCAGAATTGCCAAAGAACAATACATGTCGTCTTCCCCTTTATTGCTTATCATACAAAGGTAATATCCCTGCCAAACATTTCCTCTGAATATTAAGTAACATGCTGGGAGACAAGTGAACTATGGGCTAGCCCCATTCCAAAATATAACCAGGAGATATCCCAACAACTCATGAAACCTCTTTAAAGCCACCCTTAGGCAAAACCTACTTTGGATGAACCGGTCCATACTGTGTTGTTTAACCAGCACAAACTGAATTTTACCAGCCTTACAGCTAGCTATTCTTTCAGTAACCAAAGGCTATAATAGTATTTGGTGAATACTCAGTATGTGTTTTATTTGTACTTTGAAAGGAAATAAGAGCTGATAAAACCAAAATGAAAAGGCAGGAAATGGAGGTGCTTAACATTATGTAGAAATTTCACAGAAAATATTGTTTGAACTGAAATTAAGAAATATTGATTGAAAAAGAAACAACTGTCTTTCATAGGTAATTATGTGAAGAGATGTAGCTTTTCCTCTTTTAGAAAGAAAATTCCTTTGTGATCTTAATACCAGGAGTATTTTTTTTTTAAAGATTTTATTTATTTGACAGAGCACAAGCAGAGGGAGAGAGAGGGAGAAGCAGGTTCCCTACTGAGCAAGGAGCCCGATATGGGACTCGATCCCAGGACCCTGGGATCATGACTTGGGCCGAAGGCAGCCGCTTAACCGACTGAGCCACCCAGGCGTCCCACCAGGAGTATTTTTTAAGAGTTGTAAAAATGCAGTGCATTTGAAGGTACTCTCCAAAAATAAAGTATAGCAAAATAAAATTTCAAAAGTCCACAGGGCATATAACATTTGTTATTTGAAAGGTCTAGAAATTTACTGGTTGATTTGCTTCAATCCTAGGCAACAAGACAGTCTGCAAAAGTAAATGACCAAATACTAACACCAGACTTATTAGGGGTTCAGTTTGCTTTAGGTAGATGTAATGCCCGTGTGTTCAGATATTGCTTCAGAAAGTTGATATTTCAGTGTCATCCTTTTTCAACTGCATATTTTGTGAGTTCTACCTAATTAGTGACTGTGAGAAATTCTAAAATACAAATGCTGTCTCCTTCTATCATGCACAACTTTGCCTCAGAGTCTTTTGATGGGGAAACCATGATCAAAGGATGATTTATGTTTGTCAACTGCAGAGGGCTTCGTTTCTCCCAGTTTTCGGGAGGCTTGCAGCATGTGACTTGCAGCTGCTAAAGCATTGGAATAGAAGGTATGAATAGAAAATCTCTAAAAAAAAAAAAAAGAAACTCGTACTGTTTGTGTATTTATGTAGGTTGTAACCACAAGTACCTATTACAAAGTGTGGAGTTTATCTTGTGCAACATTTTGGAGTTTAGTAACACTAATGCCTTGAGGAAAGAAGTTTAGAGAACATGACATTGATTGTTATAACTTAACAGCAAAGGACCTAGACAAAGAGTCACAGAATCTCATCACATGAAAGCTAAATTTTCTTTAAAAGTTTGTCGAGGAGAAATTGTATGATCTCTTAGTAAAATTTTCCATCAAAAGTAGAGTTTGATTTTCATATTCCTTATTTTCTCTGAAGGAGAAATAAAATTCAATGCCTACATATTTCTTCAACCTCATAATTTCCATTTATTTCTTTTCAGAAATTGTTTTCTATATATATATATGAAATCATCATGCTGTATATCTAAAATTAGTATAATGTATGTCAATTATATCTCAATATAACTGGGAAAAATGATTAGGATGAACATTCAAAAATTGTTTTTTTTATCCTTCATTGTAAGAGTTCTTGAGGACTTTTGTACTTGGTAAAACTAGTCACAATTTCTTGGACTTTAAGGACTGTCCTACTTAGTAAAGTGCCAATTGCAAACTAAATTTTTCATCTTTATTTTCTACTTTGTGGGAGATTCCACAGTCTTACCTGGTAAAACTTATGTTGAATTTTTTCTTTATTTTTACTACCATATTCTTAAATTTGAAGTGTTATTTCTTGTGCATCGATTCCTCCTGTTTTATAGCCTCTTGTTTCTGTCCTGATTTTTAATTCTTCTCTCTCAGTTATTGACTTTATTTTTTGCTTTCTTCATTTCATTTGCCCCTCCCCCCTTTTATTATGTGTGTATATTTCATTTAAGAGGCTCTCCATGAATTATCTGTTGATGTTTAAGAATGAAGTACTGAAAATCAAACCGGCTACTACAGGAACACCACTGCCGGTGGTGGTCATTAAAAATCTATTGTTCTTTTCTTTGGGACTGGCAGGATTCTTCAGAGAGGAGGTATCCTCAAGTCTCCTTCATGAGTGAGTGTATACCTGTTTCTGGCATTCTGACAGCTGCTTGAAAGGGAAGGAGTTGAATGTTTCCCAGTTCAGTATGCGGCTCTCTATTTAGCCTCCCCATTTTGGTACAGTTCCTCACTGCTAGACTTCACTTTGCCTGCATATCCACATCTCTCTGGTTCAACTTCTCCAGAGAGTAACTTCTAGTTTCCTGGAGAAAGGGAGAATAGTAATAGGAATATAGTTCTGGTTATCAAAACTTGGAATATATTTCTAAAAAAAAAACAAAAAAACAACCATTTTCTATATGTAGGGTACCAAGTTCACTCCATGGTTAATGCCCTTTATATAGTGCGTGGTTATACACTTTATAATCAAATGTGTTGTGTAGTACTTTTTCCTTTATTTCAGTGGTAAAGCTGAGAGGGTTTTTTTTTTCTTTTTTTTTCTTCTTAAGTATGTTTCTGATTTCTGAGTGGACTACATTTCTTTTTTTTTTAAGATTTTATTTATTTATTTGACAGAGAGAAAGACAGTGAGAGAGGAAACACAAATGGGGGGAGTGGGAGAGGGAGAAGAATTATAAAGTTGAACATGTATTATGTATTATGTCTCTTGGCCAACGGTGTATCACTTTCAGCGAACTGCCTATAGATGCTTTATCTACATTCTAATAGTACTATTAAACATTTTCTCTTCACTTGTTAGAGATTTTATTAAAAATGAAAATAAGTGCAGGAAAAGCTTTTTCCAGTTTTTCTTTGTCATGTGATCTTATTTTTGGTGGGTTATTTTATTTGCCACTTGGGACAATTAATTATGATGAAGCCATATGACTTCTTTATGGTTTTTGATTTTTTGACTTTTTAAGAAAAACCTCTTCACCCCAAATTTGTAAAAATATTCTCCAACATTCTATTTTAGTATGTATATAGCTTCATTTTTTATTCACAATAGGTCTTTGATTCATCTGTAATTTATTTCACAGTGTGAAGAGAAATTCATTATTCCTGATTTCCAAGTGGCTAGGGATTTGTCCAAACAGCATCTCCTGTTTTCTTCAGTGTTTATTTTTTGATTTGAAATGCCCCTTTTATCATACTCTAAACTGTCAAACTTTTGCAGTCAAATGCTCTACCAGTGAGCTGTACTCCCTCACATAAACTTTTGTTTCAACACTTCTATCCAGTGACTTGTCTGCAGGTGTGCAGTTTTGCACATCTCCAATTGTGTCACTCCCGTGTTGTTTTTAAATTGGTACATTTATCTAGTAGAACCAGATTCCCTTTTTATTACAATGACTGTTTCACAGTTGTATATTTCTGCATAAATGCTAGAATCCATTTGTTAGGTTTAAGAAATGTCCTACTGCATATTTTACTATCACATAATTATATGGATTAAAATAAGAAAAATGATATAAAATTTGGGGAAAATTACATATTTGCATTTAAGTAGGTAAGTGGGTTTTTTTTTCTTTTTTTAGGAAAACTCTCAAGAAAATTCAAATTATATTTTTATATACATCCTGTATATCTCTTTTAATTCCTAAATTCTTTTAACTTGTCTTATTTTATCATTTATAAATGAGAATCCTTTAAGAATGTTTAATTAGAAAACACAATTAAGTTTTCAGAAAATTAATGAATATTTAATATATTAAACATTTAATCATCTGATTTTTCTAATTTTTAAAGATTTTTCTCCCCCAAAACAAGCCAGGAGAGACTATGGACTCTGAGAAACAAACTGAGGGTTCTAGAGGGGCGGGGGGTGGAGGGATGGGTTAGCCTGGTGATCGGTATTAAAGAGGGCGCGTATTGAATGGAGCACTGGGTGTTATACACAAACAATGAATCATGAAACACTACATCAAAAACTAATGATGTTGCCTTCGGCTCAGGTCATGATCCCAAGGTCCTGGGATCGAGCCCCACATCGGGCTCCCCGCTCAGCAGGAAGCCTGCTTCTCCCTCTGCCCCTCCCCCTACTTGTGTTCCCTCTCTCCTGTCTCTCTCTCTGTCAGATAAAAAAAAAAAAAAAACTAATGATGTAATATATGGTGATTAACATAACATAATAAAAAATTTTCATTTGTTATCTTTGGGTTTCTCTGATAAAAAATATTGTAGCTTTTAGTTAATCATTTTAACTTTTTCTAATAGTTGTCTATTGGTATATAATATTGTAGCTTTTAGTTAATCATTTTAACTTTTTCTAATAGTTGTCTATTTTTTTCTTTTGTCTAATTACATTTTCTTATGCTATTAGAATAATATAAAACTTTAGTGGTAATAATGGCATTTGTATCTTATTCACTAATTTAAGAATATATTAAATATTTGATGAAGAATAGAATTGCTTTGTGGTACCAGTCAGAATGGCTAAAATTAACAAGTCAGGAAATGACAGATGTTGGCAGGGATGCGGAGAAAGGGGAACCCTCCTACACTGTTGGTGGGAATGCAAGCTGGTGCAGCCACTCTGGAAAACTGTATGGAGGTTCCTCAAAAAGTTGAAAATAGAGCTACCCTATGATCCAGCAATTGCACTACTGGGTATTTACCCCAAAGATACAAAAGTAGGGATCCGAAAGGGTACGTGCACCCGGATGTTTATAGCAGCAATGTCCACAATAGCCAAACTGTGGAAAGAGCCAAGATGTCCATCGACAGATGAATGGATAAAGAAGAGGTGGTATATATATACAATGGAATATTATGCAGCCATCAAAAGGAATGAGATCTTGCCATTTGCAATGACGTGGATGGAACTGGAGGGTATTATGCTGAGCGAAATAAGTCAAACAGAAAAAGACATGTATCATATGACCTCACTGATATGAGGAATTCTTAATCTCAGGAAACAAACTGAGGAGTTTGCTGGAGTGGAGGGTGGGGTGGGAGGGATGGTTTGACTGGGTGATAGACACTGGGGAGGGTATGTGCTCTCGTAAGCACTGTGAATTGTGCAAGACTGTTGAATCTCAGATCTGTACCTCTGAAACAAATAATGCAATATATGTTAAGGGAAAAAAAAAAGAAGATAGCAGGAGGGGAAGAATGAAGGGGGGGGGAATTGGAGGGGTAGAGGAACCATGAGAGACAATGGACTCTGAAAAACAAACTGAGGGTTCTAGAGGGGAGGGGGGTGGGAGGATGGGTTAGCCTGGTGATGGGTATTGAGGAGGGCACGTTCTGCATGGAGCACTGGGTGTTATGCACAAACAATGAATCATGGAACACTACATCTAAAACTAATGATGTAATGTATGGTGATTAGCATAACAATAAAAAATTTAAAAAAATTGCTTTGTGGTAAGAGCCATGCATCTTTTATCATGAAAATATTGATCCATTCTTATTTTCTTTCCATAAGATATTTTATCAAATTTCTTTTTGGTATATTATGATCACAAAATGTATCTCTTTCTCCCTGTGAATATCAGGAAATATAGAATATAAATCCTAATCTTCAACCATTCTTGCATTCTGGATATGACTCTAAATAATATTTCAGTGTTCTGTTGCTGTGCCAGGAAACACAATTTGCCAATTTTTATTATTATTATTATTATTATTATTATTATTATTATTATTTAAGATTTTTATTTATTCATTTGAGAGAAAGAGCATGAGAGGGGAGAGAGGGTCAGAGGGAGAAGCAGACTCCCTGCTGAGCAAGGAGCCCACTGTGAGACTCGATCTTGGGACTCCAGGATCATGACCTGAGACTAAGGAAGTCGCTTAACCAACTGAGCCACGCAGGCGCCCCATTTTGCCAATTTTTAATTCAAAATTTTGCATCACTATTTCTTAGTGAAATTAGCCTGCAGTTTTTATTGGTTGTATCTTAATTATTGTTATGTCTTTGTATTATGGTAGGTTCAATGAAACAAGAAAAGGAATACAATTTTAAGTTACAAATTATGTCTTTGTATTGTGGTAGGTTCAATGAAACAAGAAGAATACAATGTTAAGTTACATATTAATAACTGTCAGGCTGTTTTTCTTGGATAGTATGATTTGTCTGTATTTTATATAGAGTGAAACTTATTTCTATGAGTCTCGGACCACAACTTATTTCTGTGAGCTTCTATGTTGGCAAGGGAATGTGTATTGTCTGAAGGCAATCCAGTCCTTTTCTTATATGCAGCCTCCTGTCAGTCTGTTTTTCTTGGTTAGTGTGATTTGTCTGTATTTTATGTAGAACAGAACTTTTTTTTTTTTTTTAAGATTTTATTTATTTATTTGGGAAAGGGAAAGAGAGAGAGTGCACACAGGGGGAGAGTGAGAGGGAGAAGCAGAATCCCCACTGAGCAGAGAGCCTGATGTGGGACTCGATCCCAGGACCCTGAGAACACGACCTGAGCCGGAGGCAGATGCCCAACCAACTAAGCCAACCAGGTGCCCCAACAAAACTTATTTCTATGAGTCACATGGAAGGGTGGGAAGAGTATGATTCATATAATTTTATATCAGTTCATTTAATTTCAAATGGTAGAAAGGATACCTTAAAGACTACATAAAAAATAAATGAGGTTGGTGATATTTATTGCTTTATAGAGTAAAATGATAATTCTTAGAATACTGAAACCTTGAACAATACCTTGAACAATACAGGGGTTAGGTGTGTCAAAGTCTCACACAGCTGAAAATTTGCGTATAACTTTGACTCCCCTAAACTTAATTACTAATAGCCTACTCTTGACTGGAAGCCTTACCAATGACATGAATAGTTGATCAATACATATTTGGTATGTTTTCTGTATGACATACAGTATTCTTACAATAAACTAGAGAAAAGAAAACGTTAAGAAAATGATAAGGGGCGCCTGGGTGGCTCAGTCATTGAACGTCTGCCTTCGGCTCGGGTCATGATCCCGGGGTGCTGGGATCGAGCCCCACATCGGGCTCCTTGCTCGGCTGGGACCCTGCTTCTCCCTCTCCCACTCCCCCTGCTTGTGTTCCCTCTCTAGCTGTCTGTCTCTCTCTCTGTCAAATAAATAAAATTAAAAAAAAAGAAAATGACAAGGAAGAGAAAATACATTTACAGTACTGCCTGCCCTGTATTATCAAAGTCTGTGTATAAGGAGACCTGTACAGTTCAAACATATATTATTTAAGGGTCAGCTGTACTTTATCCTTTCACTAGTGCACAATCAGATCTACCTTCTTTACCACATATGAAAAAACACAATCCTTATTTTATTGTCACTTAAGTACTTCTGAACAGGTGCCATCAACCTTTTGTATGAAGCATTAGTAATTTGTCACTTGTATCACTAATTCTAAACTAATGATTAAACTGTTTCAACATCATGATATTCTCAGTAAATTTTCATGGTATTCCAATTATATTCTCTTTTTTGTTGATTAAATTGACATAAATATTAGTTTTAAGTGTAGAGCATAGTGTTTTGACATTTTTGTACATTACAAGATGATCACATAATTTTAGTTATTATTGGTTGTCTTACATAGTTATTTTTTTATTTTTTTTTATTTTATTTATTTTTTATTTTATTTATTTTATTTTTTTTATTCTTATGTTAATCCCCATACATTACATCATTAGTTTTAGATGAAGTGTTCCATGATTCATTGTTTGTGCATAACACCCAGCACTCCATGCAGAATGTTCCCTCCTCAATACCCACCACCAGGCTAACCCATCCTCCCATCCCCCTCCCCTCTAGAACCCTGTTTGTTTTTCATAGTCCATCGTCTCTCATGGTTCGTCTACCCCTCCGATTTCCCCCGCTTCATTCTTCTCCTCCCGCTACCTTCTTCTTCTTCTTCTTTTTTTCTTAACATATATTGCATTTGTTTCAGAGGTACAGATCTGAGATTCAACAGTCTTGCACAATTCACAGCACTTACCAGAGCACATACCCTCCCCAGTGTCTATCACCCAGTCCCCCCATCCCTCCCAACCCACCCCCCACTCCAACAACACTCAGTTTGTTTCCTGCCATTAAGAATTCCTCATATCAGTGAGATCATATGATACATGTCTTTCTCTGTTTGACTTATTTCACTCAACATAATACCCTCCAGTTGCATCCACGTCGTTGCAAATGGCAAGATCTCATTCCTTTTGATGGCTGCATAATATTCCATTGTATATATATACCACCTCTTCTTTATCCATTCATCTGTCGATGGACATCTTGGCTCTTTCCACAGTTTGGCTATTGTGGACATTGCTGCTATAAACATCGGGGTGCACGTACCCCTTCGGAACCCTACTTTTGTATCTTTGGGGTAAATACCCAGTAGTGCAATTGCTGGATCAAAGGGTAGCTCTATTTTCAACTTTTTGAGGAACCTCCATACAGTTTTCCAGAGTGATAATGCCTTCTTTTTTTAAAATTTAAATTCAATTAGCCAACATATAGTACATCATTAGTTTTTGGTGTAGTGTTCAATGACTCATTAGTTGCATATAACACCCAATGCATATCACAACACGTGCCCTCCTTAAAAATCCCATCACCCAATTACCCCATCCCCCCACCCACCTCCCTTTCCACAACCCTCAGTTTTTTTCCTGGAGTCAAGAGTCTCTCATGGTTTGTCTCCCTCTCTGATCTTCCCTCCCTTCCCCTATGATCCTCTGCATTGTTCCTTATATTCCACTGCCTTCTTAGGCTTACAGTGAATACAATAAAATATAGTTCAGCAATGATATGTAGATTGTGGGAGTAGTAAATGAAGTTAAAGTATTCTAGTGTCCTCATATTTTCTGGGAAAAGATCAGAGGCTCTAATTTATATTTGTCTGTAGTAAGTCAAAGGCATACTTTTTACCTTTGATTGTAGTTACTAAAAGAATAGTAAGTGAATGTATTACTTCTGTAGTGCATTGAATGGTGGCCCGCAAAATGATATGTCAACATCTTAACTCCTGGAGCCTGTGAATGTGATTATATTTAGATATAGAATACACAGATGTAATTAAGTTAAGGATCTTGAGAGATCATCGTAGATTGCCCAGGTGCACACTAAATCCAATGATAGGTGTCCTTCTAACAAACAGAAGAAGATGGACACACAGAAGGGAAGACTATGGGACAGCAGAGGCAGAGATTAGAGTGACAATGTCACAAGCCAAAGAATGAGAACAGACACCAGAACTGAAGAGGCAAAGAAGGATTCCCTCCTAGAATGGCTGGAGGGAGCATGGCCCTGCTGACTCCTTGACTTCATGCTCTTGGCCTCCAGAACTTTGTTCAAGCCACCGTGTTTGTAATAATTTATTATAGCAGCCATAGGAAACTGAGAAGTCTTTTATTTTTTTTCTCTTTCGTTATTCAACCAATTTCTTACTTTATCAACTCTTTTTTTAAAATCTTTTTTTCATTTTTACACTTACATTTTATCCTTTCATTGTATTTAATTTTATTTTTGTATATATATATAAGTTTTTCTTTCTTTACAATTTTGGGATGCAGTTTCTTCTAACAAACAGACCAAAATACACCCAGAATCTAGCATATGGTTCTGTTCTCTTCACCTATCTGATCGTATTCTCTCTTTTTTGTCTTTGTTTTGTTTTGTTTTCTTAAAGTCATTTTTGTACTTTCATCTTTACACTTACATTCTATCCTTTCAATGTATTTAATGTTATTTTTGTATATATATGTTATTCTTTCTTTATAATTTTGAGATGTAGTTTCTTCAAACAAACTGAACAAAATACGCTCAGGATAAAATGTATAGCTCTGTTCTGTTCACCTGTTTATATTCCTGTCTTCTTTTTTTCATTTTTTTCTTTTTTAATTTTCATTTCTACAGTTACATTCTATCCTTTCACTGTATTTAATTTTATTATTGTACACACATAAGTTTTTCTTACTTTACAATTTTGGGATCTAGTTTTCTAACAAACAGACCAAAATACACACAGGATCCAGTGTATTGCTCTATTCTGTTCACCTCTGGTTATATTCTCCTTTTGATTCTTTAATTTCAATTTTTTTTTTTTTTTAGTTTAAGATCTCTTCTGATTTGTTTAGTGTATATTTCTCTGGGGTCATTGCTGTCATTGTGGTATTTTGTTCTTTCATTCATCTATTCTTCCTGGACAAAATGGTCTAAGACAGAAAAACTCACCTCAAAAAAAGAGAACAAGAGGCAGTACTGACTTCCAAGGGCCTAATCAGTATGGAGGTAAGTAAGATGTCAGAACTAGAGTTCAGAATAATGATTATAAAGATAATAGATGGGCTTGAAAAAAGCATAGAAGACACTACAGAATCTCTTTCTGGAGAAATAAAAGAACTGAAATCTGCTCGTGTTGAAATCAAAAAGGCTATTAATGTGATGCAATTAAAAATGGAGGGAGATCCCTGGGACATTTGCAGACAGGACCAGGAGTCCCTGAAGCCAAGGGAAACTTCAGATCAGGAGAACGGGCCTCGCCCGGGAAGGAGGCCTGAACACTTTGCCCTGATTGTCTTGTGAGCACGGACGGAGGTGACCTGGCCCTGCCTTGAGCCCCTAGGTTTGCTCTAGGGCCAGGTGGGCCTGAGTGGCTGAGCTTCGGGCCGGGATCAGCCCTTCCCACCTCCCCCAGGGCTTGTGTGATTGAGACAACTTTCTACTTCACGGCAAAGTCAGGGGCAACTGTTTTCTGGAACCTGGCTGGCCTCCCCTCCCCCAGCCCAACTGCTCTGCCCTGGTTGCCGGGCACCGTTGACCTCATAGGTGGAACTCTCCACAGGGCTCTCAGTGGTCCGTTGCGGCCACAGGACTCTGGCACTTGGAGACAGAGCTGTGGAGCCTGACGCAGCCATGGAGGGCCCCCTCTTGGCCGCCAGATCCACTTGCCAGCTGGTGTTGGAGCACCTGTGGGGGGCGCTGCAGCTGATTTCTGAAAGCTGGGGACACAGCCCGAGTCTCCCCGTGTTGCCCTGCGTGATGCTCATATGGACTGTGCTGCTGGTTCTCCTAGTGAAGAGACGACTCACTCGAAGAAGCGCGAAGGCGCTGGGCCACAGGGGCTCTGCCCGCCACGAAGTGTGTGGAGCCCGCCGTGAGGAGAGTGGCCCAACCACACAAGCCGAGGCCGCCCTCAGGCCGCCCGCGGTGGTGGCCAGGCCTCCCTTGTTACAAGCCCTGTGCTTGTCGGCAATGAACATAGAACTGAGCAGGCTGGTGGATAGGGACACTGTCAACTTTTTGAGGAAGGCACTGAAGGAACTGGACCAGCCTCCCGACCTGCCCCAGGTCCCTGGGGAAAAACCCATCCTCAGAACATCGGAGAAGGATGGAGAACAGCTTCTGACGAAAAGAACGAAGGATCAGAGTGAAAACACTCCTTTTCCAGAAGGACCCGAACCGCTCAACCAAGAAGTTTCGAGATGGAGGCAGAAAGGGCAGGAGAAGGAGGGGGAAGAAAGGCTGGAGCCGTCGAAGGCATGCATGGAGCTGGTCCCGAAAGATCAAGCCAGCCAGTCCCCGTCCAGGGCCGGACTCGGGCTGCAGGCCGTCCCCCCGCCTGACCTCCCTGCAGAGCACGACGGTGCCGGGACCCGGGGAGTCCAGCCAAAGAGGGGAGCAGGAAATGGTGATCAGCCCGCCCATCGGGCAGCAGTGGATCTGAAGGGCGTCCCTGAGGATGCTGGCTGCCCTGGGTCCCCTCCAAGTCCCGAAGGGGAACAGCAACACAGAGCCAGACGACTGTGGGAAGAAAGGCAAGAGATCGTGGAGCTGACACGACAAATCCACAGCCTGCAAACCCAGGAAGCCTCTTTGCAGAAGGAAACTTCACAGCTGGACAAGGAGATTCAGCCGCTGAAGCTGAAACTTCAGAACCCCCTGGATGAACAGGACCAATACATCCTGCAACTTGACCGAAAAGTGTTTCAAGTGGAAGCTCAGTGCTTGGAAATGAAGAAGAAACTGGCCAGCGCGCACAGAGAAATGAACTTCACGTGCCAGATTCGCAACCTCTACAAGAAGATGGCCCAAGACCTGGGCAAGGAGCTGGAGAGAACCACCTCCTACTATCATCGCAAGCTGGTCCTCTTCCATCAGGACAGAGTCGCAAAGAGCTGGGTGGTAGCTACATCCAGAGAGAGGGAGTTCCAGGAGCTAAGGAAAGAGAATGATCACTTGAGGCGGATGCTAGCCGGTGTGGAGTCCAGCTGCCGGCCTGTCCTGAGGGACCCTCTTGGTCCTGCTGCTCCACCCACAGCCCACACAGGCTGGGAAGTGTCAGGGGGTCCCTGGGGTGATCGGGCCCCCAGGGGGGATGGGAGGCCCACCGTGAGGGCCCCGGGACCCGGAGTCGCCTGCAAGGGTGACCGGGCTCAGGGCAGCCGGGCTCTGAGCAGCCAAAGCCCGGCTCAGCATCTGCGCGGAGCTCCGTGAAGAACGTCTGATGGCTCTCTCTCTAGTGAAACGGCTACTATTTCGGAACTGACGCCACAGTGACTCTCTGCAGGATAGCGGTGGAACCCCATCGTGGACTGTGTAACTAGAGCTTCGTCCACATTGTCATGAATACACAGCTTCCCCGCCGGACGCTTTAGAACTCTCTGCTGTAGGTATGGTGGTCGGATTTAAATTAATGCCACTGGGACTGAAGACATCCTCTATTGTGGACATAGATAGAGACTTTCAAACAAGACCATTTCTGTGCTCTAGGACTAGGGTTACAGTTCTGCAGAAATAACTCAGTATTTATGTGGTTGCGGGTTTTCCAAATCCCTGGGCATGTTCCATCGTGCAGGTGTCTTTTGAGATGCTACCAAAGGTCGCCGCTGCTGCCTACTCAGGCTCTTGCGGCTGGGCAGCCAACTTCTTCAACTCACTGGCAACCTCTGAGTCATCACTGTCTCTTGACCGTCATTCGGTTTTCCAAATCCGTGGGCATGTTCCATCGTGCAGGTGTCTTTTGAGATGCTACCAAAGGTCGCCGCTGCTGTCTACTCAGGCTCTTGCGGCTGGGCAGCCAACTTCTTCAACTCACTGGCAACCTCTGAGTCATCACTGTCTCTTGACCGTCATTCGGTTTTCCAAATCCGTGGGCATGTTCCATCGTGCAGGTGTCTTTTGAGATGCTACCAAAGGTCGCCGCTGCTGTCTACTCAGGCTCTTGCGGCTGGGCAGCCAACTTCTTCAACTCACTGGCAACCTCTGAGTCATCACTGTCTCTTGACCGTCATTCGGTTTTCCAAATCCGTGGGCATGTTCCATCGTGCAGGTGTCTTTTGAGATGCTACCAAAGGTCGCCGCTGCTGTCTACTCAGGCTCTTGCGGCTGGGCAGCCAACTTCTTCAACTCACTGGCAACCTCTGAGTCATCACTGTCTCTTGACCGTCATTCGGTTTTCCAAATCCGTGGGCATGTTCCATCGTGTAGGTGTCTTTTGAGATGCTACCAAAGGTCGCCGCTGCTGTCTACTCAGGCTCTTGCGGCTGGGCAGCCAACTTCTTCAACTCACTGGCAACCTCTGAGTCATCACTGTCTCTTGACCGTCATTCGGTTTTCCAAATCCGTGGGCATGTTCCATCGTGTAGGTGTCTTTTGAGATGCTACCAAAGGTCGCCGCTGCTGTCTACTCAGGCTCTTGCGGCTGGGCAGCCAACTTCTTCAACTCACTGGCAACCTCTGAGTCATCACTGTCTCTTGACCGTCATTCGGTTTTCCAAATCCGTGGGCATGTTCCATCGTGTAGGTGTCTTTTGAGATGCTACCAAAGGTCGCCGCTGCTGTCTACTCAGGCTCTTGCGGCTGGGCAGCCAACTTCTTCAACTCACTGGCAACCTCTGAGTCATCACTGTCTCTTGACCGTCATTCGGTTTTCCAAATCCGTGGGCATGTTCCATCGTGCAGGTGTCTTTTGAGATGCTACCAAAGGTCGCCGCTGCTGTCTACTCAGGCTCTTGCGGCTGGGCAGCCAACTTCTTCAACTCACTGGCAACCTCTGAGTCATCGCTGTCTCTTGACCGTCATTCGCTGCCGCCGCCCGCTGCTGATACTCCTGCTGCTGCCTCTGCTGCCCAACGCTTTACATAGTTATTATATTATTGACTTTGTTCCCAGTGCTGTACTTTATATCCTCATGACTAATTTATAACTAAAAGTTATAATGCCCTTCACCTGTTTTGCCCATCTATCCACTGTCCTCACCCCTGCCAACCACCAGGTGGTTCTCTGTATTTATGAGTCTGTTTCTGTTTTTTTGTTGTTGTTGTTCATTTGTTTATTTAGATTCCACATATAAGTGAAGTCATACAGTTTTGGCTTTTTCTGAGTTATTTCACTTAACATAATACCCTATATAGTTCCTTCCATATTGTCACAAATGGCAAGATGTCATTCTTTTTATAGCTGAATAATATTTTATTGTCTATATACACCACGTCTTCTTTATTTATTCCTCTACCGATAGGTCGCATCCATATCTTGGATAAAGGAAATATGCTGCAATGAACATTAGGGGTGCATATATTTCCTTGATTTAGTGTATTTGGGGTTTTTTTGGGGGGGAGTGGTAAAGAAGTGAAGTTGCTGGATTGTATGGTATTTCTATTTTTAATTTTTTGGGGAACCCCCATACTGTTTTCCATAATGGTTGCAACAACTTACATTCACACCAACAATGCGCGAGAGTTCCCTCTTCACATCCTCCCCAACGCTTGTTATTTCTTGTCTCTTTGATACTAGCCATTCTGACTGGTATGAGGTGATAGCTCATTGAGGTTTTGATTTGCATTTCCCTGATATTTAGTGATGTTGAACATCTTTTCATACATCTATTAGCTATCTGTATATCATCTTCAGAAAAATGTCTATTCAGATTTTCTGCCCATTTCTTAATTGCATTTTTTTTTTTTTTTGGTGGTGGTGGTATATGAGGTTTTCATATACTTTGAATGTTAACCCCTTATCAGATATATGGTTTGCAAATATCCTCTTTTTCAGTAGGTTGTTTTTTCATTTTGTTGATGGTTTCCAACACTGTGCAAAAGCTTTTTGCTTTGATATAGTACCAGTTGTTTATATTTGTTGTTTTTGCTGACTTTGCCTCAGAAGGTAGATCCCCAAAAAATATTACTAGGACCAGTGTCCAAGAAATTACTACCTATGGTTTTTGTTTTGTTGTTTTAGGAGTTTTATGGTTTTAGGTCTTATATTTTGGTCTTTAACCTATTTTGGGTTTATTTTTGTATATTGTGTATGAAAGTGGTCCAGTTTCATTCTTTTCCATGTAGCTGTCCACTTTTCCTAACACCATTTATTGAAGAGACTGTGTTTTCCCCATTGTGTATTCTTGCCTCCTTTGTGGTAGATTAATTGACCATATATGTGTCGGTTTATTTCTGAGCTATAACCTGTTCTGTTCATCTGTTTTTGTGCCAGTACCATACTGTTTTGATCACTATAGTTTTGTAGTGTATTTTGAAATCTAGGAGCAGCTAGATGACCTCCAGCTTTTTCATTTTCAAGATTGCTTTGGCTATTTGGGTCCTTTAAAATTTCATACAAATTTTGGAATTGTTTTAGTTCTGTGAAAAATGCTATTGGTATTTTTATAGGGATTGCATTGAATCTGTAGATTACTTTGGGTAGTTGTGACATTTTAACTATATTAATTCTTGTCCATAGCAGGGTATATTTTGTTTTATTTGTTTAAGCAATAGAAAATATCAGTGGAACTAAGAGCTGGTTCTTTGAAAAGGTAAACAATATTGATAAACCTTAGCCAGACTCATCAAACAAGAAATAGGGCTCAAATAAATAAAATCAGAAATGAAGTAGAAGTTCAAACTGACACCACTGAAATACAAAAGATTTTAAGAGAATATAATGAACAATTATGCTGACAAATTGGACAATCTAGAAGTAATGGATAAATTCCTAGAAACATACAATCTTCCAAGACTAAATCAGGAAGAAATAGAAAATCTGAACAGACTGATTACTACTAATGAAATTGAATCAACAGTAATCAAAAAGCTCCCAATGACCAGTTATAGTCTCTTAATAGACTTCAGTTGACTTCTACCTTTTGAAATGAAGAGATTGATAGAGCAACTAAAGTTGATTAGCAACAAAAATTTATTCTTACTCTAATGGGACAGGATTTCAATAAATACTTCCTGTTTTTTAAAACTCTTTTTGAAATCACATTTATTAAATGATATGTGTGCCTTTGAACCTCATCTAACTAATACAAGGCAGAGATGGAATTTAGGGGGGAAAATGTCAAGATTACATGCTTGCCAGCCAAAAAGGACTTTACTTGGTAGCTATTACTAGAAAAAAAGTGAGTTTTATAGTTCTGTGTGTCCATAACTACATAAAATATCAGTTTTTTAAATATTCCAAGATAAAACACTCTGACCCTAACCCAAGTCATTTACTGAGAAAAATAATTTGGAAGCCTCTCTAGATGCTTGGCAGCGTAAAGAATACACATTATTCGATAAATAGGATTTCTAAAAACTTGAATAAAAATAAAACAGGGTTCCTTTGGCAGATTATTTAATACTCTTGGAATTCCATACTCTTGGAATTCAGGTTTGTTTTTGTTTAATTCTCTTTTTTACTATAGCTTCAATAGTTTTCAAGGAATTTTCATTACTTTTATTGCATTTGCTAACTGGGCTGATAACTACAATTTAAAAATGTGTAGATAACAAGCATCTGTACATCAAGGGTAGTTAGCACTTCAGAAATTACGTTTAGAATCACAATCCCAAAGATAAAACTCACTTTCCAAAAGGTACTAAGCTTATTGGTGATTCAGAATCTCATAGTGAGGAAAGGAGAATATTTCTTACATTTTAAACACATTCCTCCTATCTCAATCACACAAATAGCATAAACTTGTTCACATTCAGGATTGAAATTATAGATATAGAATGGAACTTAAATTGATAATAACTTTATTGTCTGTCAGTGATGTCATAGATATAAATACAGACTATAAAATTTAAAACTTTTATGGTTGTCTTTACTTCATTATTCCAGAGACATTTTAGAAGATGAATTTGTAGCATAGTCAGTGCAGTTGAAGGAGTCTTGCATGAATTAGACTTGTCAAACCATTGGTATCTGGAACTGTAAGGTGCTAGATGGTTCTCTGTAAGGGAGCAACATCTTAAATTTCCTATAGCCATGTAGGGGTATGGAAGTAAGGTTTAATTTCAAAGCAGTGTGCACCCATGACCTTTTTGCTGCATAAACTCCAATTAATGATTCCACTCAAGGTGCTGCAATAATCGTTAACTCAACAAGAACCTTAACTAAAATATAAACAATTGAATGAACATTTTAGTACAGATTTTACTGTTTAAAGAAGATTAACCCCTTAATTATAAAAAGAAGTCATAGTCTTTCTATTGCTATCACTAAGTGACTTCTCTTTAGTACAAATTGGTGGAATTTAATTACCATCTTCATAATAGCTCAGTAAAAAATGTGGAAAAACCTAATCTGGCTTCTTACAAATATTCCTCTATCAGATTAATAAAAGATCTTCAAAATTTCAGTGTGAACAGGGCAGGAAGAATAGTCCACTGCCATTCTGATAGTGACAGCCAATGATAAAATTATTTTTCTTAAATCATGATTTAGAAACAAGTAATACTTGATAAAATCAACATACAATAAATATTTTAATGGAAACTGACAAATGAACTAATTCAAAAAAGAAAGTCTGCCCACCTCCAGATTTCAAAAGCCCAATGTTCTTTATGATAATCTCTGGGTCACTGTAGTTATTAGGGAATTAAGATTACAAAAATGTTAATTAAACTCAAAGTAACCACTATACTGGAAGACCCCAGATAACTTGAGTATTCTGCAATTATCTTTGTTGAAACACAGACTTGGTGTTTTGCAAAGAAATCATTTGTTCTGCCTTAGTGAAGCTAATTATTCTCAGCATGCAACCACTGTTTCAAATTGCAAAAGGCACATCAGCCTTTTCTGTATGTTGCAGGAATTAAAACCCAATCAAATGAGATAATGAAGTGCATACAAAGAATACAATTCCACTTTTGTAATGCAATAAAAGTGTAAGCCATTTAAAGAAATGTTGCAAAAATCATAATTTGGAGAGGAAAAACATGCTGTAAAGCAAATGTTTACTATTAATTTTAATTACTTTGTTGCTTAGAGGTAAGCATTAGGTTTATTTATGTGTGGCTAGGACTTTTCTTTTTAATGACTGAAGAAGATGGTGGCTAACAGTCCAATATGAAGCAACATAATGCAGGAGCTTTTTTAATTTCATGGAATACCAAGGAAATAATCTATGTTATGTCAGAGATAAACTTACACTTGTTGGAATTTTATGAGACTATATTAAGAAAATATTTATGAAAGATAGACTAGAATTGGTGCTCCTCTGTACTTGTATGATCTGAAATAATGTAATATATTAGTGCTCTTATTCATTAAAAAAAATACCATCTGTTCTTGTATCAGCAACATATTACCAATTTAAAAATCTCTACTTATTCTGTCTTTATCTATGAAACCTATTTTTTTCTAAGAACACTAAACCATTAGAAGCCCCCATAATTGCATAATGAGCTAGTGAAATATGATTGAGTCTGGGTCTATGCTCCATTTCACTACAGAGAAATCTTGTGGTTTAAGCCCATTGAGTTAATATTTTTTTATCCTTTGTTTTGGTGTTTGTTTTCTTTCACACTAGCCATTGTCAGTGATGTTTCCTGTCCCTGACAACGCTACCTTTCAATTCACATGGGGTGAAATTAAGATGGATTATGGGTTTTGTCCCTTGCTTGGTTATGGGAGAAACCAGAGCAAGCTTTCCTTTCAGCTGCCAAGAAAGTGCAGACATCTCAGCAGACCAGAATGTGAGAACAGCAGGACTCACACATCAGCAGTGGCAAGAGAGAGAGCATGAAGTTTCTGCTCATTACACACCGTGGGGGCTGCCTGTCTGGAGCAGTTTATGCTGCAAAGTACTGATTGAGAATAATACCCACTGTTAGTTATTTACATGCCAATACAGTACCCTGGCTATTAATATATTAATGGGTTTTTTCTTGTTTTTTTTTTCCATATTACATTTCATTTTTGTTTACATAATGCTAGTGATATATATTGCGTTGCTCTAGAGTCAAGGAATGAGGCAGTTTGACTAGCATGTACAGGTCCAAGCTTAGTGTCATGCGTACATGAAGGCTCCGTGAGTGGTGCATGATGTATAAGTCACTGTATTTCCAGAGCTTGACACAGTGCTTGTCACATGGTAGGCACTCAGTAAATTTTGTCCATTTTTTTGTTGAATGAATGGATGAATTTTCCTTAATTTGATTTGGGAGACATAGCAGAGATTGTGTAAGAATTGTGATAAGTGGGTACTCTAAACTTTTCTGGGACCACATCTGGGTCGTGACTCAACAGATGCTGGGAAGAACTTAGATCTAGATACTTGGCTTTGTACGATTTTGATGACATTGCTCTTAAGTAAGTATTATATTCCTATTTTGAATTTGGACTCAAAATGTAAGAATTTCAGGATATTCAGAGAGCTGCAAAAGGTGGTTTCTATCAGTTTTCATTTAGGTACACATGTGTTTATAAAGGCATTTTGCCACAACCCCAGCTCTCTTATGTTGAGGGCTCACAGCAATTTGGTAAATGAAATATGTTGTGGCTTATGTAGTCTTACTTGCTGATAGAATTTTGAAGAATTGCTTTATTCATATCCCTGCTTAACTGCTTATATTTAGCTCTCTTTAGTTGAGTAAAGTAATATTGGATGGTGAGCTATTGTTCACCTAAAACTTTATAGCTCTCAACCCATTATTTGAGTTAGAAAAGAAAATAATTAAAAAAAAAATACTCTTTATCATCTGGGGCCTATTGCAACATTCTCTGTGCCATCGATTAGCAAATAAAAGAAAAATATTTTCTTTGTAAATTATAAAAGGACGCAATTGTCATATGCTGAGAGGGTTAGCATCTGTATCTCAAGGGAAAAACTTTTGGAAGTAGCAGATCTGCCCGTAGCAATTAATTAGAAAGCTTTTTATACTGTTTTCAGTTACAGACATGTACTAGCAGCTTGAGAAAATTGGTAGTGACGTCTGCTGTCACCATAGGGTAGTACAATGGATGGAGCTAATTTAGTGACATTTGCTTCGCCCCCACCCAAAGTGTCTTATCTTCATCTTACATTGAGCTTGATTTTCATTGCCAAATGAATTCAGCATAAATATAGTTTTTTATTGCATTATAATGCATGGTGTGAGATGTAAGCATATCTTTGTCTATAAAAATGAATGCATCTCTACTTAGGAATGCCAAGATGTGTTGAACAGCTGGTCTCTCTTCACCACCTACTCAGCAGAAGTAAAAAGGCCACTTTTTCAGCAAAGAAAGACGCATCCAGTTAAAATATCAATCTCAAAACTAAAAAATTGTCAATTTTTGTAAAAGAACTATAGCTATTATGTAGTAAGTTAATTGTAGTTCAAAGACCTGCTTCAGTTTTTTGTTAATGGTGCTCCTGTGTGCCAAGATTAATTCACTCTTAGCAAAAGTATTGGTCTTGAATTCATTCCGCATTTCTAGTCCCAGAACACTTAGGCACAGTTGTTACTCCTCCTTTGTGATTACTAAAACAAACAAAA
The DNA here is from genome assembly GCF_029215605.1 of Mirounga angustirostris. Lineage (NCBI taxonomy): Eukaryota > Metazoa > Chordata > Mammalia > Carnivora > Phocidae > Mirounga > Mirounga angustirostris. The sequence goes on from NW_026991720.1 coordinate 61,991,510, forward strand.
CAGTTCTTTTTAAATTTTAAGCATGTGATTTATTTAAATGATTTCCCTCTTGTCACAAATACTTGTCATGCATCTGTTATGAACCTTATACTACTCAGAATAAATTTGAATTAGACATATGTTCGCATTTTTACATTTTTCAGTGCAGATAGTCTCTACTGAATCACTGATTTTTAGAAAGCTGTCTCTCATTTGGACAACACATTGTATAGGGAAATCATGGCATCCTACTACTTTCACCCTTTCCACTAACTACATGTGAAAGCTGTTAAACCTCTGTGTGTTATTTTTTTCTTTTGCCACGTAATAGTATCTTCACTATCTATTTCATCTGATATGAAAGTTTTAAATGACATTTAACTTGTAAAGGTAATGAACATCACTCAATTAAATATTAAGGTTTTGTTTTAATAGTTGACTAGAAAATATAAAAGAAAGAGAAAAATAGAAAATAAAATAATGAATCCCAATTAAACATGAGGGTTGAACTTACAAGTTTTTTCTGCTTCATCCCCAACCATACAAAAACATCAACAGTAAAACTTAAAATGTATAAATAAAGCCAAATACAAAAGGAGAGGAGATAATACAAAATGAGTGGTGTCAGACAAAATTGAGAAGGATACCTGGCTGGCTCAGTTGGTAGAGCTTGTGACTCTTGATCTTGGGGTTGTGAGTTTGAGCCCCCATGATGGGTGTAGAGATTACCTAAAAAAATTTAGAAAAAAAATGAAAAATTCAGTGAGGAGAAAATTTTAAAAATAACTTCCTTACATGGAGGAAGCTGATACCTTATAGGTATCAGAGAGTAAAGCAAAAAATGTTTATCAGGAAAGGTCAGAGGTATCACCTCTTCTGAAGGTGAGGTAAAGAAAGGCTGTCATGTTGTAGAGCCCAGAGAGACCCATTCCATTGCAGTTTATCTGAATCATGTCTGAGGGACTGTGATGTCTGCTAACCTATTATAAAAATCTTTGCAAATATAGAGCTGAAGAGGTTGTGCACCATAGGAAACAAGTATCTGCTCACCTCTTTTATCAAAGACAGAAGTTTTTTTCTTTCCTATTCTATTTGGCCTTATGCATTTATACATTTTAAATTCTGCTATTTATTGTTTTGTAGGATTTGGGAGTAAAGCAGAGAGACCTTTTCTATACAACACATAGTGGAGTAATCACTCCCAGCCTGCCTCCAAAGTGAATTTCTTTTTCCTCTTTGATTAGAGTTGAACCCTAAGAGAGGTCTACCGATGCCAACTTCATCACATCAGCTCTCTAGAGAACAGACTCCAGTTTTTACATTTCAGTGATTATTAATCTACTCTTGCCCACCTATGTACCTAACAATTTGACCTGAAAATATGTAGACAGTTAGGATACCTACGTAGGCAGACAACAAAAAAATCACAAGACTTTTGAGTGACACAATTGCCTGATGTAGACATGGAGGAGTATGGCATATATATTGTTATGTACTTATTAAATCCATTCCATTTTCTTCATCTTGGTCATACAGGGAGACCAATTTCCCAGCTTCCCTTGCAATTAGATTGTGGCTGTATGGTTTAATTTTGCCTAATGGCATGTAGAGAGTAATAATATAAGCATCTCATGGTACTTTAGAACTCTCTTGCCTTCCCTTTCCCTTCAGAGACAGTCATGTAGGCCACATATTGAGACACTGAGTCAAAAGATGGAAGTAGCCGAAGACCCTGGAAAGTAGAACAGTTGAATCACTAAACTTGAACACAGAACAGTAGAAATTATCTAATCTGATGAATAGAGAAAAAAGTAAAATGAACAAAGCCTTAAAGACCTGTGAGCCAAATCAAGCCTGCCGACCAATTGGTCATGGAAGTTCCAGAAGGAAAATGAGAAGGGAGCAGAAAAACATTTTGAAGAAATAGTGCTCAGAAACTTCCCAAATTTGATGAGAAACATTAAACACTTAAGGAATTCAACAAACCCTGAGTAGAAGATCCACATCAAATATAGTAAGAAAATATAAAGCATCAGAGAAAAGAGATTCCTCAAATACAAAGAAACCACAACAAAGTTATTAGCTAACTTTTCATCAGAAACAGTGGCTTCCAGAAGAGATTGCAATGCCATCTTCACAGAGTTGAAAGAAAAGTGTAAACCAAGAAATCTTTATCTGGCAAAACCACCCTTCAAAAATGAAGATGAAATAAAGATATTGACAGATAAAGTCTGAGAGGCTTGCTTAACAGACCTGCCTTACAGGAAAACTAATGAAAGTTCATCAGTCTGAAAGAAAATGAAACTAGACAATAACTCAAATCACATAAAGAAATGAAAAGTGTCAGAAATGGTAAACGTATGATTAAATATAAAAGAGTCTATAAATATATTTATTCATATTTTCTTCTGACCTCTAAAATATATAGTTTTTATACAGGATTTATAACACTGTTCTGTTGGGTTTATAACATATATAGACCACATAGAACAGGGAGAAAAAGATATATTGGAAAATTCTATATTTTATGAGAATAATTCTGAAGTAGGTGGTGAAAAGCTGAAATAGATACTGTAGTCTTAGGGTAATCATTAAATTAAAAAAAACTATTTTAAAAAAATCCAGAGGGATTAAATAGTATTCTAAAAAACACAAAAAAAGTCATAAAGGAGGAACAGAGGAACAAAGAGAGGTAAGATGTATATAAATATTCATAGCAGGACTATTTTTAATAGCCAAAAGGTGGAAACAACTCAAATGTCTGTCGACCGATTCAAGAATAAAGAAAATGTAGTATATCCACACAAAATGTTATTCAGCCATGAACTACAATGAAATACTGATGCATGCTGTACCATGAATGAACCTTGAAAACTTACGTTAAGTGAAAGAAACCATTCACTAAAGGCCATGTATTTTGATTTCATTTATGTGAAATGTCCAGAGTAGATCAGCCCATAAATTAAGTTAGTGGTTTCCAGAGTCTAGATGAAGGGAAGAATGGGAGTAACTGACAATGGGCTTGGGATTTCTTTCTGGCTTGATGAAAATGTTCTAAAACCCCATGGTGGTGATAACACTAAAACTGTGTGGATAAACCTGTGCATGGTACACTCTAAATGGGCACCTTATATGGTCTGTAAATTATGTCTCAAAGCTGTTATTAAAAAATAAAAAGTAAAGAATAGCAAAACGACAATGTAAATATAACCATTTGAGTAATTACATTAGATGTGAATAAACGAAAACCCTCAATGCCAAGGCAAACCTTTATTGTACTAGATTAAAAACAAACTCAGCTGACATGGTGTTGTAAGGAATGTACCCTCAATTCAAATATAAAAATTGATTGAAAGTTAAAGGATGGAAAAATTATATGCTATGAAAACAACAAAAATAAGGGAGCTGAAGTAGCTCTATTGTCAAAAAAAAAAAAAAAAAAGACTTCACAATAAGAAAAATTGGTGGAAACATAAAGGATATGTCCTAATGATAAAAGGGTCAATTCATGAAGAAAATATAACAATCATTGTATATATGCACATCTAACAACAGAGCTCCCAAATATATGACATAAAATCTGACCAAACTAAAAGGAAAAAATAGACAATTCAACAGTAGTACCTGGAGATAACAATAATCCACTCTCAATAATTGATAAAACAATTACACAGAAAGGCAGCCAGGATATAGAACTTTAAACAGCACTATCAATCAACTTGAACTTTATAGAAAACTCCAACGTCTGAAGGATACATTTTCTTCGTAAGTGCTGGTGAAACTTTCTTCAATATAAACCATAAACTGGATCATAAGACAAGGCCGAACAAAGGTAAAAACAAACAAACAAACAAAAACCAACCATATAAAAAAAAAAAAACAGTAACAACATCAAATGAAACAAAATGTGGAAATCGTGCAAAGTAGATCTTCTTACTACAAATAAATTAGACTTCTACACCACAAATAGATCTGGAAAACCTTCAAATATATGGAAATTACATAGTATGTTTAGAAATAACTCCTAGATCAAGGAGTAAATCATAAGGGAAATTAAGAATATATTTGACCTGAATGCAAATAAAACACAACATATCAAAATCAGAATGTATGTAATGTAGATAAGCAATGCTTAGGAGGAAATTTTTGGCTTTATGTCTTATATCAAAAAACATGAAAGGCCTCAGTAACTTATGTAAGGAAATATCCTGTGTAAGTACCTAAGTAACCCAAGGCCTCAGTAACCTAAGTTTCTGCTTTAAGAAATGAGGGAAAAAGAGCAATTAAAACTAAGGCAAGCAGGGGCGCCTGGGTGGCTCAGTTGGTTAAGCAACTGCCTTCAGCTCAGGTCGTGATCCTGGAGTCCCAGGATCGAGTCCCACATCGGGCTCCCTGCTCAGTGGGGAGTCTACTTCTCCCTCTGACCCTCTCCCCTCTCATGCTCTCTCTCACTCTCTCTCTCTCAAATAAATAAAATCTTTAAAAAATAAATAAAATAAATAAAACTAAGGCAAGCAGAAGAAAGGAAATTATAAAATTAGAGTGTAAATCAATGAATTAAAACACAAAATCAATAGAGAAGATAAAAAAAATATGTTCTGTGGGAAGTTAATTTTTTTTAAAGACCTTTAGCTAGACCAAGGAAAAAGAAAAGAGACATGAATTCCAAAAGTCAGGGATGGAAAGAGGAGAAATCACTACCAGCTCTATATAAATGTAAAGGATTTTAATTGAATATTATGAACAAAGTTTTGCCATTGATTTTAACAATTTGGATAACATGAATAAATTCCTAGAACACAAGTAACCAAAACTTAGGGAAGAAGAAACTGAAAACCTGGGGAGATCTATAACAAGTAAAGAGATTGAAACTGTAATGATACATTTTTTCATAAAGGAAATGTCCAGTCCCAGCTGGTGTCAGTAGTGAATACTAAGTATTTCAAGGAGAAGTCATACCGTCCTTCACAAACTTTGAAAATAGAAGAGGAGGGAACACATCCCAACGTATTCTCTGAGGTGTGTATTACCCTGATACCAAAGCCAGCTAGCATCACAAGTAACAGCAACAACAAAAAATAAACTCAAGATCAGTGTTCTTAATGAGTAGCTGGAGAAATCTAAACTGAATGTGAAAATCAAAATCAGTAACATACATAAGGATTTACACCCTGACCCAAGTGTGATTTATTCCAAGAATGCAAGGTTAATTTAACATGAGAAAATCCATTAATATACTATATTGATCATTTAAAGGCTATAAAACAGTTAAAGCATTCAGAAAAATCATTCAGGAAAATCCAACACCCATTCATGATAAAAACTTTCAACAATCTGAGAATTAATGTAAATTTTCCAATCTAGGCATGGAAATGGCATCTATGAAAAAATCTACAGCTCACATCATACTTCGTAGTGAAAGGGCATATTTTCTTTCTAAGATCAGTCACAAAGCCAAGATACCAGCTCTCTCCACTTGTATTTAATATTGTGCTGGAAGTCTTAGCCCAGATAATAGGCAAGATAATAATTATAATAACATTGTAATAACAAGGCTTTCAGATTGAAAAGGCAGGAACAAAAATGTTTACCTGCAGTTAACTCATATATTGAAAAATTTGAAATGTAGAAAATATTTATTAGAAGTTAGAGATGAGTTAAGCAAGATTGTAGGGTATAAAATCAATATGTAAAAATTAACTTGACTTCTATATCTTGGCAGTAAACAATCTGAAATGAAGTTCAGAATATGATTCTGTTCACGAGTACATCAAAACCAGTAAAACTCAGGTCTAAGTTTAGCAAAAAAGTATAGAGTTGTGCTCTGAAAAGTATAAAATACTCTTTCTTTTTTTAAAAAAAAAAAGCTTATATTTATTTATTTGACAGAGCACAAGTAGGCAGAGCGGCAGGCAGAGGGAGAGGGAGAAGCAGGCTCCCCGCTGATCAAGGAGCCTGATGAGGGCTCGATCCCAGGACCCTGGGATCATGACCTGAGCCGAAGGCAGACGCTTAACTGCCTGAGCCATGCACGTGCCCCAAAATATTCTTGAAAATAATTTATGAAGAGCTAAGTAAAAGAAGAGATGTTCCATGTTCATGAGTTAGAAGACTGTACCATTAATATGACAGTTCGCCTCACATTGATCTATAGATTTATTGCAATGTCTGTCTAAATCTCAGCAGGCACTTTGTAGAAATTGAGAGGTTGTTCCTAAAATAAGGTGGATATGCAAAGGACTGAGAGGCAAAATGTTTTTGAGAAAGAAAAAAGTTGATGGTCTTAAGATTATTAAATTTCAAAACTTAGTATAAGCTACGGTAATCAAGATAATGTCATATGAGCATAAAGATAGGCATAGGCATATTTATCAGTGAGGCAGAAATAAACCTTTTCATTTATGGTCAAATGATTTTTGGTAAAAAGCCTTGACACGATTCAGTAAGAAAAATAATCCTTTAAATGATGGTGGGACAATTGAATATCAATGTGCAAAATATTAAATTTAGAACTTTAGGGCGCCTGGGTGGCTCAGTTTGTAAAGCGACTGCCTTCGGCTCAGGTCATGATCCCAGAGTCCTGGGATCGAGTCCCACATCAGGCTCCCAGCTCAGCAGGGAGCCTGCTTCTCCCTCTGACACTCTCCCCTCTCATGCTGTTTCTCTCTCTCTCAAATAAATAATAAATAAATAAATAAAAATAAATTTAGAACTTTACTTCATAACCATGTACAAACATTAACTCCAACGGATCAGGGACTTAAACCTGTATGGCCTCCTCTCCTCTGGCATGCAAAGACCCACCAAGGAATTTTATGATGCTGTTGTCCCTCTCACCAACACATTCCTAATATTTTTGGAGATTAGTGTGCCCTCTGCATGTCCCCTTGAAGGAGCATAATCCATTCTTGGGTCTTCCTTGTCCTTCCATGATGTCTTTATTCCAGCCTGTCCCTTCCTTCCCTGTCTGCCTTGATAATTCATGTGTTTCAGTTTCCATCAGTGCTTTCCAGGCTTCTAGGAACCACCGGTTTGCACTGCCCTGTCAGTTCTTGACAGGGTGTTAAATTCCATTCTCCTTGGAGTGTTCCATAAGTTAACAAACTCCCTCTTATCCTGTCATAAGTCCTGGCCTCTCATCAGACATTCAAAGTTTAGCCCCGTGAGTATTCTTCTGGCTCCTACCAGTACATCCTAGCTAATTCTTGCAGCGTCTTTTATAATCTTAACAGGGCCAGCATATATCCTGTTGACTTAATGCAGCTACTTAACCCTAGTGAGTTATCAGCCTCCAGACTAGGAGAGGGGGTGGAGGAAGGATCAGGGAAGACTTGCAGGGAAGAGGGTGTGCTACGTTTTCATAGGGAGGGTCCAGCTGGGAAGGCTTTGGGAACTCAGAGGAGTCTGGAGACAAAGACTTTGAGACATCCACCCAGACAGACTTGTCTCACCTATCAGGTTTCAGGTGTTCCCAAGAAGAACCCTGATCTCAGCATAACAAACTTGCCTGGGTTTAACAGTCATCTTTGTAGTTGTCAGCTCTTAACTGTAAAATTCCCAGTTTGATCTTTGGCTTTTTTTTTCTACTCTACTGCAGCAGGAGACAGGGATCTCTCTTTAAGGACTCTTGACCTTCATATTTAGTTTTCAATAGTTTGTAAAAGGCCTGTACCTTTTAATTATCTGTAGGACATCACAACTGGTGATAACTAGTCAATTCTATTGCCTTTATATATGTTGTTCCTCTGTACTTTTCAAATGCCTGAATCATTGTATTGGCCAGGGTGTTCTCTACAGAAATATCCTCTTAGATCACTCACTGGTGACATTTTTTTTTAACAATTTGGGTACTGCCTTGTGTCCAGGACTATTGATGCTCACACACGGCCTAGAATGGGATCCCGAGAAGGATGTGAACCAAAATTTTGTACATTTTCACCTGATACTAAAACAAGGGGTCTCACTATTTGTGGCATATCCATGTTGCTTCCAAACAGGTTCAGTTTTGAGTAAAATGGAGAAACTATGGGACTAATTATCTTTCTGTAAAACTATCTGAAATTTAGAATATGCCCTCCCCTCACGCACAAACCAGCACACTATTCAACCAAGTGAAACAAAAGAGGTTATAGAGAAAAGGAATTAGAAAGAAAAGGTGAATGTGAGGGTCAGAATTGGGAAAGAAAGCAGAGAGGGCATGTACTGAATGGAGCACTGGGTGTTATACGCAAACAATGAATCATGGAACACTACATCAAAAAACTAAAGATGTATGGTGATTAACATAACATAATAAAAAAAATAAAGTCTTAAAAAGAAAAAAAATCTGTGACTCCTTATTACAAAGATAAAAAGTGAAATGTTTATCTTTTAATACTTTGGTGGGTGTGGCAAAGAGGGAATTGAGAGAAGCCCAAAATAAATTTTGTCTACCCCAAATCTTGGTCAAGCATGACACCTAGAGGCCACACAAACAGAATTCCTTTGGGTGAATTTTTTTTTTTTTTTAAATATGGCAAGATGTGTTTATATAGAAAAAATTATTTAAAGTTTTCATTTCAAAACGGACATTCTTAGATACTTCCCTGTAACACCCGATCAGTGAGTAGTTTTGTGTACATTGGTTCATTTACGTGTGTAGATACGTACACATCCTCACTATCTGGAGTTTGGAAATGACAACAGAAATAATAAAGACAGATGAAAGGACACCACTTGAGGGGTGATAGGTTCAGAACTGTCTCATTTCTAACTATTAAAAAAAATATGCTTTTCATTTTTCATCCATTGGTTTGGAAAACTTTTGTAGCCCTGGCTCATTAATACTAGAACAATTCTTCATGAAAAATGATGAACGATTTACTTTATGGCAGGCTGTACAGATGGTCAATTTAATCTGCGTCCCTGAGACTTCTTATGACTAAATTTTGACATCATGTCCTTAAACATTTGTGTATTATTTATATCATATTCTAGAAAACAAAGATTGCTATGTCTTGCTATGTCTTGCTGTCCATCAGTTTTATTGATAGGATTTATCCAACTGGACACTTTAGCTCTCACAAAGGAACATGTATCTGAATATATATTTCACATCTGTCTCCTCAGAGACCCATATATTTTTGTCCTCAAGTGCACTAATGGCCTTGTTATAGAACAGATATGTGGCAGTGGTGGAGACAAATGCTTGCATGACTCAGTTTCTGTAACCTTGTCCAGAGATGTCTTTACTACTAACTGATTGGGCATGTGTATGTGTTTGTGTGTGGCCGTTAAGCCTTGTATAAATTGAAATTAGAGGAGGAAACAAATTGTTGGCTATTTTCAAACACCGCTGCAGAATACTCACCCTAGTTGTGTATTAAATGGCAGTAAATTTTTGACTTAGAAATGGTTCCTGGCTCTTAATATATAATGCTTAAACTTGTAGCTATAATGTTTAAACTCTTGACCAGATGAGTAATTATTATACAATCATAGATAAATACAAACATCGGCCTCTTAAATTTCCTTTTGACAGTAAGCTATTAAGTGTAGCATCTGATGGCTTCTTGAAGGGCTAATTATGCTGCACATTAAATTGTACTAACTTGACTCTTTAGATTCTCTGTCTTCTGTTACATACTGAGTTTCTACTTGGTGAATTGGTTTGGGACTCCCTAAGAATGCTTAAATTGGGCTCTTATGAACACAGTACTTCCAGCTTGCAATCTTCCTTGCGCTGGAGTTGGAGGATTTCAGGGTAAACGGGAAAGGCCCTGACTGTAGCTGAGAAAGAAACACAACCAGGATAGGAGAGCAGTGTCATTGCAGAATGTCCTGTGGAGTTTGCCCTAAGAGGACAGAACTGAGGAAACTGTAGCAGGTTCTATGTTCTTCTTTGGTGTAACTGGTGAAACAAATGTTCCTTTAGGGAACCATACATTTGTTGGGATCAGGCTTCCTTGGTATCCCTTATCAATCTATAATCTTTTGATTGTTGCCTGTTTTTTTTTTTTTTTTTTAAACCAGTGAAGGAATAGTAATCCACACTAGTTTATCTCTCCTAATCACCGACTCACAGAGCTAGGACTTTCTGAGCTTTTAATTCCCTCTTAGAGGCCTAACAGAGTGGAAAGTAAACAAAGACTGAATTTGCAACCTTAAACATTGCTAATTTCCTCTGATGTCAGAATACTTAAACAGGCAGGACCTGGGAATTATTTGATCAAACCTGCTTTTAATCCAATGCATGCAGAAGAGCTGTGTCTGGAATGATCTGCAAAACGGCAGGCGTCCCAAGAGAGCTTTATGGAAGGTTTCCTCTTTCAGAAATGGTAGTTTCCTCATTTTAAACTCTTGGGTTGGCTGTGTTGTTGGAGTAAAGTCCTAAGAGTGGTTTTCCTGCTTTTTAAATTTTATTTGGCCAAGTATTGCTGACCGGATGTGGAGAGTTTTCTTTGGCTTTCTGTTTGCTGACTTTTTAATTGGCTGAATGCCTTATTATTGTACCTTTACTAGAAAATGAATTAATAAAAGGTTATCATTGAGGGAAAGAGAGAAAGAGACAGGGCAAAGCATTGTCTGATTTCTCACACATTCCTTTATTGTGTATGGTTTAAGAAAGTAAAAACACAAAGAACAAAAGACCCCAAAACATTAGGTTATTTAGATTATGAAAGGCATTTTTCTACAGCAAGAGTTCAGGGAAATTAGCGTCCAGGATTTTTAAGTAAGGAATGTACTAATTTGGAGATACCCAAGTAATGGAAACCCAATTTTCCCTTTAATTTTACTCACAACTCTGTGGATACTTAAAGGTAGCATATTTTTTGACAGAAGCAGATAAAGGGACCGCACTTTTATTTACTGCATATTTGAAATAAAATTTTATGATTCGCTTTTATAAAATGTTATCCACGTAACTAGATTAGCATTGTGAATGCTAATTAAATACTATTTCGATTTTAAAGACCTTAAAAGACAATGTACTTTGATTTGTCACAGTTAGGGTCAGTACTGTTCATATTTCTATTGAGAACAAATTAAGTTAAAAAGAAACACAACATTTAGGAAAGTGTTCAAAGGCATTTCAACAGCAAGTAAACAATTCTGCTCTTCGACTGTGGTTTTCACATCTGATCATAAATACTGCTCCCCACGTAAAGTAATTCAGAAGCCACGGCTTAAAAACAAATTATAAACACTGATGCTTTGTGTAAATACGCACGAAGAATAGCATGCCCCTAGATCCAGCGTTTGACTCCTTGGATGACGATGAATTTCAGTGCCTGTTATTTGTCACGCTGAAGCCTGTCGGGTGATGATTCTCTTTATTGGTGTATCCTTCCAAACATATTTCATCGCACCATGTGCAAGGGAGTCCTTTGGGCGGGCGTGCTGGATCCGGGTGCCCCCGCTCCCCTTCGCTCCTTCCTTCCTTGCCCTGGCGCTCTCGCCTCCTCCTGCCTCCAGCCCCCTCTCGCTGCTTTTCGGCTCACGCCCCCCTCCTCTCTCTCCAGCTGGCGACGACGGGGTTGCGCTGCCTCCCAGACCCCGAGGACCCGCTCAGTCAGCTGGGGCCGCCTGCGGACGGCTGCCTCCCTCTCCGCGAGCACCTGCCCCTCTGCGCGGAATGGCAGCCGCAGCAGCATCCCCGCCAGCGGCGGCGGCGGCGGCAGCCCCCACGGCCACCGCGGACGCTATTGTTCCCGGGTGTTAAACGCGCTTTCCCTCCTTTTCATCTGAAACGAACAATAGCCGGAAAGCGCTTTGCTTTCTGTACTGCTCGGGAAGACGGTGTGAGCGCAAGGAAAAATTGCCTGCCGCCCGCGTTCCGGATCCGGACCCTGGAGCGGCTGCGGGCGGCATGGGGCTGCGAGCGAGGCGCTCGGCGTCCGGGAGCCCAGGCGCTGCGGGCCCGCGCCGGGGTGTCCGGCAGCTGCCCCCGCTGCTGCTGCTGCTGCTGCTGCTGCGCCCAGGAGCCCGCGGGGCTGCGGCTCAGGGCGAGGCTGAGGCACCCACCCTGTACCTGTGGAAGACCGGTAAGTGGGACAGAGTTCTCCCTTCCTCTCATGTTCACGTCTGGGTCCATGCTACACAACTGCTGGGCTTCGGCGGGGACCCCTGCGCTTCTTGAGAGCCCGCGTGTCCGGGGGCCTAAGGGACAAAGTACGGTTACTGAGAAGCAAAGTAGGTCATGTCCGATGCTGTTAGGACAGAAAAGCCTACCAACCAAGGGGCATTCGTGAGTCATCGGAATGATATTTCTCTCGCAGCTCTGTAGTTAATGAGCACAACCAACACTGCACTTTCATAAGGAAGTGCATTTTTAACCTCTGGGTTTTCATTCTACTAGGAGTTTCTTAAATATATTTCCAGCAAAGAACAGGCACACAGCTTGGAGCCGGTCTGTATTCTGTCTTGAGGCGGTTTGCTCGGGGCCATGATATATGTGGGTATAGAGTTGAATTTAAGTAGAGCTTTGTGATATGTGGGACACGTGGAAACAAGCCAAGCGAGGGTAGTTCTAACAGTGAAAGGCAAGTGGGGGCTCCAGTGAGCTCGCGGAGAGGGTGTAAAGACCAATTCTTAACGAGTGAATTGCGCGATTTTTAAAGTGCACAGTTCTAAGGATGTTTAGGTTTAAACTTTTCCTGCCTTGGGAATTCTTCTGCTTTGTTTTCAACCAACTAACAAAAGCAGCAACTAATTGTGCCTCCGAGCCTCCGGGCGAAGTGCTGACTAGAGGTCCTGGTGGGACAGTGACAGGCAGGAAAACAATACCAAGTGAGGAATTACTCCCCTTTCTCTAGTGGCTCTTCCCCCACCCCGCCCTCCCGCCCCGCCCCCGCCCCCGCCCCCCCCCGCCCCGCTCCCCTCCCCCCTCTCCCCCGCCCAAGGAGGAGGAGAATTCTTCAGCAGACCTGAAACTTGGCATGTTTATAGGAATGAAGTGAGAAGCATTATTCCTATTGCTTAGGAGTAGGGATAAATTAAGAATTCCTTGGCAATGTCTAACCATTAAGAGGAGGCTGCAATAGAAAGGAGGGAAAAGATGTATTTGTCATGGGATTGCAAACAAGTTACAGAGTGGGTCTCTTTCCTGACTTCAGCTGTCTGTAGCCCGCTGCTGCAGAGACAGATTAGTTTACAATTACACCGATATTCTGAAATTTTAGAGAAGTTGCATCTATCCTGCAACTTAGCAGATTGAACAGAAATTTGTTACAAGCCCTGATTTGTCCTCAAATGTTGCAAGAAATATCACACACACTTTTAGAAAAGCCATTTGGTTAGTAGCATTAGTCATTCTTGTTAACACTCGGAGTTTAATATTGATTAGTGGATGCAGATGAAATCATATTAATTTATTTCCATTTAAAACCTAGAGTTGAAGACCTTCTCTAATTTAGCTTAACCCATGATTTCACTTTTCAAAGGCTCGGTCATAACAACGAACAGTAATCAAACTATAATTTACCATTAAATGGTATTATTTGAATGCTTGGTAAGAGCTTCTCAGGTAAGTGTTGGGCAAAGTAGTACTTGCCTGGTTGAAATTTGTGCTGTTAAAGTAAGAAAAGCCAAGCAGTAATTCAGATCGAAGAAGAGTCTAGGCAACATTCACTGTGCAGTGTCTCAGGTGCCAATATATGTCAACATAAATGTCATGGTGGGAACACAAGCCAATAAATCATTTAAAATAGTGGAAAACTCTCAGGAGCAAGGATATGGAGACCTTGGTTCCAGTACCAGTTCCAGCTCTTGCTAGCTATAGGAACGTTGGCAGTTCACTTAACTTTTGACCCCTAGTTTTCTCAGCTGCATATAAATGTGATGATAACATCTTCTGACCATTCATAGTGTTATGAAGATTGAATGAGTGAGTTATGAGGAAGTAATCTGTAAATGTCAAAGTTATGTGCATGTGCAAATATAAGCTAGCATGCTGAGGATGATAATGGCATCCCTGTTATGGTGGTCCTTGGTTTGGTGGAAAAAAATGAATTAAGCTGGAGAGGAAAATAATGACCTCTTTATTTTTTTTCCGGGGGGAAAGGAGGCTTTACTATTTGTATAAAGAAATTGAGAGTTGTTACCAGAAGAACAAGAGAATATTTAAAGGAGAGGGATAGACTGGAAATGAAAATGTAGAGGTGAAAGAATCATTAAGTGTGTATAACTTGATGAAAATAGTCAGGAAGAGAATTGGGAGAGAAAATGAGGTGAGACCATCCAGGATGTCTCTTTCAATGGAATACGCTTGGTCTTGGTACAACAGATTATAGGGAGTCACACTATTGGTCAGATCATTGAATTACACGGGTGTAGGAAAAGGTATACTGGATGAGGAGCTAGGACAGGAGCTCTAACACTGTGTCAATCACTAACAAGCTGCAGAGCATTGGCCAAATCATTTAGTGATTTTGGTTCTTGGTTTCTGAGTTTGTAAAATTCATTGATTAGAAAAGATGATATCTAAGGGCCTTTTCAGCCTTAACATGTCTGGTGTGTATGCATACATCTGCACATACCTACACCGTAAATACACATATGCATATGTATACATAGTTTATTAACGTGTATATACATGTAATATATATATGTACATAATACATAAGGTCTATAATACATGATATGTGATATGTATAGAATATGAAAGTTTAAAGTATATATTATATGAAAGTTTTTTTAAGTCAACTCACAACAAAAAGTTATTGAGGACTCACTATGAGTTACATGAAGTCAGTGAGGTCGAGGCTGACTAGGATATTGTCATCCCTTCCTTCAAGAAATTAACAATTGAACAATACTGTAAATATACAACAATTACAACCTGGTGTACCATGCTCATGAACAAAACACTGATAGCAGGGATGTTGTGTAGCTGATACAGGGGGCTGTGGAGAGTTTTAAAGAGGAGTTAATGTTGATTGGGATTTTGCAGGGTGAGAGCTGAATTTTTTTTCTCTGGGAGACATGGAGGTCCATTTCAAGCAGAAGGAAGAGCAAAAATGAAAGTGAAAGACACAACAACATTCTTAGATCTTGAAAGTACTGCAAGTCTGGTCTAGGATCTTTGGTGGGAATGAATGGATATAATGCCAATTTGATGGGTTGGGGAAGATTGTAAGAAAACCTTCAAACTTTGGTAAAGAGTCTGGAGCTTAACGTCTAAGCAAGTAGAAACTGTTGGAAGCTTTTTCCAGAGGATTGACATATTCTTGGCCTAGAATGGAGAGAGAGAAGTGAAGAGGCTTGGAGGTCAGTAAGGAGAGGGACTGAGAGGCGAAGGGGAATAGTCTAGAACCACAGAAGTGAAGAGTGAGTAGAGGAGGACTGGGGGTCACGCTGCAGAAGTGTTATTCAGCTTTAGAGTGTAGGGAACTCTGTGCCAAGGAGAGGAGGAACTCATCCCATGAAGATCTCCATCATATCTGCACCCAGTTACTTGAGACCAAGAATGTGAAAGAAGGAAGAGCAGGTTTCCTGGGGTTAGAGAAGAATATCGATTTAATTTAGCTATACTAAACTTGAGGTAGTAATCCATTCAGATGAATAAATCTAATGGGAGAACTAGTGATTGGATGGGTAGTTTAGGAGAAAGAGTTAGGCTGAAAGTGTAGGCTTGGAACTCAGTAAATGTATGCTATTTCAGAGCATGGTAGTTGGAGAGATCATCAAAAGAAGAGAAATACTGAAAAGAGGGGCCAGGATACTTCACAGAGAGTATTGAGATTTAAAGGGCCACTGTCAGGGAGAGACCAGTGCAAGAATCAGAGAAAGTGTGGTCAGAAGAGGTCCGAGGAAGATGGCAATATGTGCTAAATGGAAGATGTTTTATGAAGGGGATGGTGGTAAAAAGTGTAAAACATTTTCTGAAAGACTGGAAAGAATTATGAAATAGTTCAGAAATGATCAAGTAAAAGGGAGAATTGGTAAGATATTTAAAAGTGTTTTGGGAAAAGGATGTTTTAACTGGAGTGGTAGAGATAAAAACTTATTTGAATAATAAGATAATGGAAAAGGTATAATATTGATAAAGTCAAATAATCCAGAGGTGTTTAAATCACTACTCTGCTGCTTTTAAATAGTGACAACCCCAGAATATATTAAAAATATTTATTAAAATGAAAAAGTTAAATGTTTTAACACTTCTTTGTCATAATTATTTTGAAAGGTAGCTTGTCTTTGTGTGAATGATTGAAAAACCTATTTCATACACACAGAGGTAAAGCACTTATTATTGGAAGATAATTACTGATAAGTGTTAGTTTTTCATTCTTTAATATTCTAGAATATGGAATTTTTTTCAGTAATAATTATGACTAATAATATTTACCTGGCAATTCTAAATTAAGAGTATCAATGCATTGAATAAAATGTGATTGACAACATGAGTAGGACAGAAAATAGTGAATACCTCCAACTTCTATCAACTTCTGTCACAGATATTTTCAGAAAGGTCTTAATGAAGTCATTGAATTTATTATTTTTTAATTGATATATGGTTGATATACCATGTTAGATTAATTTCAGGTATATGCTATAGTGATTTGACAGATTTATATAGGCTAGGTTCACCACAAGTGTAGCTACCATCTGTACCATACAATGCCATTATGATACCATTGACTATATTACCTAGGCTGTACCTTTTATTCTCGTGATTTATTCATTCCAGAATTAGAAGCCTGTATCTCCCACTCTCCTTCACCATTTTGTCCATCCATTTACCCCTTCCCCTCTGGCAACCATCACTTTGTTCTCTGTATTTTTGGGTCTGTTTCTGCTTTCTGTTTTTGTTTATTCACTTGTTTTGTTTTTTTAGATTCCACATATGAGTGAAATCATATGGCATTTGTCTTTCTCTGACTTATTTCACTTAACATATAGGATTGACACTAGGTCCATCCAGGTTTTGACAAATGGCAAGATCTCATCCTTTTTATGGCTCAGTAATATTCCATTGTGTGTGTCTATATACACACATACACACACATATATACACTTTCTTTGTTCATAGACACTTGAGTTGCTTCCATATTTTGGCTATTGTAAATAATGCTGCAATAAACATAGGGGTTGCTATATCTTTCTGATTTAGAGTTTTTGTGTTCTTTGGGTAAATACCCAGTAGTGGAATTCCTGGATCATATGGTAGTTTTCTTTTAAGTTTTTTGAAGAATCTCCATAGTGTTTTCCAGTGTCTGCACCAATTTACATTTCCACCAACCGCGCATGAGGGTTCCTTTTTCTCCACCTTCTCACCAATACTCATTATTTCTTGTCTTTTTGGTTCTAGCCATTCTGTATATAGTGATATCTCACTATATAGTGAGATATAGGTATAAAGTGATACCTATTGTCATTTTGACTTGCATTTCCTTGATAATTAATGATTTTGAGCATCTTTTCATGTGTCTGTTTGCCATCTTGATATGTCGTCTTTGGAAAAATGTTTATTCAGGTCCTCTGCCCATTCTAATCAGTTATTTGTGTTTTTTTGGTATCGAGTTATGTAAGTTCTTTATATATTTTGGTTATTAATTTCTTATCAGATATATCATTTGCAAATATCTTCTCCCATTCAAAGGTTGGCTTTTCATTTTGCTGATGATTTCCTTCACTGTACAAAAGGTTTTAAATTTGGTATAGTCCCAAATTGAATTAATATTTCTAACAATGAAATTACAATGAAATCCAAGAAATAGGTACACACTAGCCCTTGCTCAGAATTCAGGCGATTAGGGTATTTATAAGTGTGTGTTTTCTCTCAAGGAAATTACTTCTCACATTAAACACTTTTGAACTAAGTTCATCCAATGCAAGGCAATACTTTTAACAGCAATCACTGTGTCCTTTACAAAGTTAATTGTACGTAAAATAATCCCTTACTTCTTCAATACAAATAAAAATAAGTATTTTCCTTTTATTTTCTTTCATGTACTTGTCCTAATATAAAATATTCTCTAATGCTTATGGAAAAATATTAATCCTAATCGTACCATTCATTAAATAAGAAAGGAGAGAGGGATGTCATTCCAGGTAGTAGTAACATGAGGGTAGCATTATCCTAGTAAAAGTGTTTTGTACTTCAGTTTTGCCTAATTTGGAATGTGACACAGTTTGCTCATTAAATGGAAAATAAGGATGGAGCAGAGTGGACAGAATATGGGCATCAGTGTCAATCCAGAGTAACATGGATCAAAATACTGTATTTTATCCATATTATCAAATTATTTCATCTCCCTGGATCTTTTTCTTTCATCTCTAATATGGATAAATAATATGTATTATATAGGGGTTTTCTGAGGTTTAATTAAATATGGTAGCATATGGAATGTTCTGATGGAGTGTTTGATATATATGAGAACTTCAGTGAATGGCAGTTTTTATTATTGCTGTTATTCTATTGTATAATACAATGGCTACTTAATTGTAATGACCTGGAACAAGTCCAGTAATGTGCATTAGCTTTCTTGCAAGCATTCTTTTTTTTTTTTTTTGTAAATATACTAGAAATTACAAATTTATACAGTTTTAGTGCTAGATATTCCAACAAATTATAAGGGGGGCAGCACTGGGGAATTGAAAGAACACAGACTATGGGATCAGAAACCATTGTTTAAATCTGCCTCTACCTGACTGGTCAAGTTACTTAAACTCTGATTTTGTTTTCTCACCTTAGAATGGTGACAGAAGTTCTGAAGTGAGAGGCCACTTGCAAAATTTTAATAGGTAGTAAATAGAAAGTGTCTAGTACAGTGCCCTAAAAATAGTAGATATTCAGAAAATGTTCTCTTCCCATTCTTTATCCTTTCCTCCCCTAAAAATGACATAACAAGCAGGAATTTTATAGATTGAACACATTTATCTGTCTTCTCCAACCAAGGGGCACCATGAAAAACAAAACAAGTCTAGGAAAAGAAGCTGTTTCATCTTTCTTTTTAGTTTGACACTTAAATGTAGACAGCATGGACCAAAGGCCATAAAAATATTTTGAGCAGCAAATTCATGGTGAAGTATATAAATAGAATTTTTTATACTTCATTTTGTGCTATATTTCAGGGGATTTCTCAATAATCTGAAATTTCAGGTTCTTGAAATTATCTTGTCACCAATGCCTTCCAAATTAAATGTTTCACAGAATTGTTTTTATACAATTTTTAATTTTACATATTAGATGATTATTTAAATAAATTTTTAAAAACGGTTTATATCTTGTTTTCCTACCCTTCTTTCTTAGCATACATAACACACTGTTCAAAATTCATTAAGAGCATCATAGAGTGTGAGTTAGAGGTGCCAATGAGTCATAAGGTAGAGATTTTTTCTATTTTTTTTATCAGCACTTTATACTTGACACTTTAGAATGTATTAAAATGATGAAAAATAAAGGAGTTTGCATTTAATCCTAGGGTACCCAAGCAATAAGAAAAACAATATTTAGGGAAGTGATAGAACAATTAAAAACATGTTGGGAAAGAGTAGAGGAAACATGGCAGAACTGAAAACAGTGATACTAAAAAGTAATCCATCTACTGCTTCTGATATATGACTGGACCTAACCAAAAGGATGTCCTTTCAATTTCCAGAAGCACTATTGAGCTAATTGATATTTTGCATAGTTTACCAGGTGAAATTATAATCTCTAGGGTATCATTTTTACTGTATCAAAGTTATGCTATGAGGAAACAAATAAGGAGATATGGGGAAAAGGCACAAATGTGCTTCTTTATATGGACAATAATATTCAAATGACCATGTAATTGGGTAATGTTGAAGGGGGGGACTCTATGTCCCAGGAGCCGCCAGAGAGAGATAGTCCATGTAGAACTTATTGAGTGATGCCTGTAAATTCAGAAGAAGCTCTGCATGGCTGTAACAACTTGGAGAGGATGTAAGACATTATAAGAGAGAGCAACACAACAAAGGAAGAAAGGGGAAAACAGGCAAATCATCTTTTAAATATTATTCTTTTAAAAATTATTTTTAATAGGCTTTATTTTTTGAACAGTTGTAGGTTTACAAAAAAGCAGAAAGTACAGAGTTGCCATATACCTGTCATTCTTCCCCTCTCCCTATTATTGACATCTTGTATCAGTGTGGTACATGTGCACCATTGATGAGCCAGTATTGACCCATTATTATTACTTAAAATCCATAGTTTATATTAGGGTTCAGCTGCTTTCATACATTCTCTGGTTTTGGACAAATACATGAAAGCATATATCCACTAATATGTGTATCCACCATTATAGGATTATACAGAGTAGTTTCACCCCCCCCCCTAAAATTCCTCTGTCCCTCATCTATTTATCCCTCAATCCATTCCTCTCTCCTTCCAAATCTCTGGTAGCCGCTCATCTTTTTACCCTTTTATGTCTCCATACTTGTTCTTTTTGGGGGGAATGTCATGTAGTTGAAACCATATAGTATGTAGACTCTTCTTCCACTTAGTGATTATGCATTTCAGTTTCTTCTGTGTCCTTTCATGGCTTGATATCTCATTTCTTTTTATCACTGAAAAATATACTGTTTTATGGATATAACAAAGTTTGTTTATCCGTTTACATATTGAAGGACATCTTGGTTGCTTTCAAGATGTAAACATCTGTGTGCCGGTTTTTTGTGTGGATATGTTTTTATCTCCGTTGTGTAAGTACCAAGGAACGCAATTGCTGGATCATATGGTAAAGAGAATGTTTAGTTTTGTGAGGAACTGCCAAACTGTCTTTCACAGTGGCTCTACCATGTGCATTCGCACCAGCAGTGAATGAAAGTGGATGTCACTCGACGTCTCTGCTGGTGCTGTCGGTATTTTGAATTTTAGCCATTTTAATGCCCATAGTTGTATCTCATCATTGCTTGCATTTTCTTGTCTCTAATGACCTGTGGTGTTGAGTGTCATCTTTTCATCTGCTTGTCATGTGTACATCTTCTCCGCTCAGGGATCCGCAGTCTTCCCACGTGAGTAGTAGCAAGGGCAAGCAGAACCCTCAGGTGACAGAGGTCGAAGTCTCAGTCTAGCCTGTGCTGCACGTGCTCCACTTCTTGTGGCCCTGATGCTAGGACTCCTGCTAAAAACAAGTATTTTATAAAGAGAAAATACACGTGGAAATTAAGTAGAAAATAAGCAATACACGGAGATGGGCCTACACTTTGTCCTTTGTTCCTCCAGGAGGGGAACACCTTGGGAGAGAGTTTGGAAGTGATAAACAGTATCTTGAAGAGGAAGAAAACGGTGTGATATATTAAAGGTTAAATGGAGCCGGCAAGCTTGTGGGATTTTCAAGTGCATGACACTCGTGCGGGGTCTCTAGCTGACTCGGGTCTGGTGAATCACGTAGTTGCATATCTGCTTTTCCTTGCTCTTCCCTGGAAGCTGGCGAAATATCCTCCTGAATTTCTGGGAAACAGAGGAAATCTTCTGAACTCCTGGTAAGTTGACCTGGGAACCGAGTTGTCAAGGCAGCCTACTGCTTAGCTCACTCCCCCAAACCTTTCCACAGACAGAGTGTTGAGCAGCCCCAGAATGGGGAGAGTCGAACAGCAGCTTCAAAGGGGATAGTGTGTGGGCATAAATACAGTGCACTACCCAGGTACTTAACCTGGGACTCTATAGAGAGCTTGACGGAAAATTAATTTCCCAAGCAAATGTATCAAGCGTAGGCATTGATTATATAGTGGGACTCATTGAACTCATGGTATAGGGCGAATGCAGGACTTTCTAATTGTGCCACACTGTCTGGATAAAAAGTTATCCCTTGGGTTGTCATCGCGGTAGCAATAACAGCACATACTGAGTATTGTAGATGGATGTGTTTGCCAGTATGTTCTGTCACGTGCCTGCTGAAGAATGGCATCAGAACAGACATATTGCCTATTCGGGTTGCACTGTTTAAAGATTATTTTTGTTTTCTCTCTCACAATCAGAGAGCGCAACTGTACACGTCAGAGGGGTCCATGCACTCTATTCAGTTACTTCCCTGTGACAGTGAAAGAGATTATTTGAAAAGAATTGAAGCTCTAGCTTGAAATGAAAGAAGTACTGGTTGCTAAGTAGTAAAATATATATTTATGTGCATTTGTGTGTGTAATAAATAAAATGAAATGTCCCCAAATCAACTTTTGAGCCTCATGTGAATCTTGACCTCATTTTGTAATTTATTGAGAATATGAACCCTAATCCCTGTGTCTTCCGTCCCTCAGCCATGCCATAGGTATGATATTAGTATCTCCCTCTTCACATGACTTTAAAGGTTATCTTGAGACAAAACTGCAGAGCACTTCAATGGTGTCTGGCTCATGTCGGTGCTCAGTAAATGTCGTCTTGTACTGTAGGTGTGAACCGCAAAGGTCTTCTCAGAGATCGTTTGTCTCTGGATCGGAGTCTTTTTTTCTCTTCATTTTCATTCTTATTCCTTCTCAGATCCACACGTGCATGTCAAGCTTCTCTGCATCTGGCATTTTTCTGCTTTCCCCTGCTGTTGGGGCCAGTTCATAGTTACCCAGCCATCAGCTCTGCTGTTTGCTGAGTTGTTCAAAGTATAGTTAAAAAATACAGAGACGTTCTGCCTTAGTGTTTTATTTTTACTTGGGATTGTGCATATTGTTGCCGTGCAGGAAATGCTGGAGGTGTGACTCTTTAAGTGGGTCTGTGTGTTCCAAAATTCCTTTGTGTGGAAACACCTGAGATTATTCTTGGCAAGACTTTCCTGTTCTGTGATGCTGTGAGTGAGAGTGTGCAGGAAGTATACAGGGAGTGCTGAGGTATCCTCTCTCAAAGTCCTCTTTCCTCTCCTAAAGTACATAGCCCCGTGTGTGTGTGTGTGTGTGTGTGTGTTATGTATACACTCTGCATGTGTATATGCATATATGTAAGTATCCTACTTATACACCTCCAGATTTCAAAATCCTCTGTAAGAAACTAAAATGTTCTCAACTTGGAGGAGTGATACTCAAGTGTTACATGCCCATTACAACCTGTTTTATCTGTACATTCTCTAACGTTTATGTATAATTTATAAGCTTCTGACAGAATTACAATAATAATTCAGTGCATCATTCCCAGCATACTCATGCACACCCAGGCATCCATACCCAGATGCATAAATACATGCAGCGTTGCCTGCACATGCAAATAGCACAGTCATTCATGGCTATTACTACACAGGACTTCATAGTTTATCTGGCATTATGGAAGTTATACTATCTCAAATGTTATGTGAATGCTAAAGTGATGACTTTTAAAAATGTGAACAATTATGAAAACGTTTCACTAAAATATTATACAAAAAGTTATGTTAACATTTTATTTTAGAAAATTTCATTTCAAACTTTATGCTCATCAAGAACTCGCTCATATAAAATACCTTAATATATAAGTCCTTGTATTACCTTCCACTAACTTACAGCTTTTAATTTAAGATTCTTTTATGTCTAACCATCTTCCTGCGTTTGCCACTTTGGTGCCTGAACAATATCTTAAAACTGCAGCACCTGCACAAATTTCCAAGAAGTACTTTTCTTCTAATAGCATCTGCCTGCCAGCGTATCCATGAACATCGTTTATATAAAGTATTTGTTGTAAATTGTTTATATTGATTATGCTATCATTAAGGCAGTACTGATAACAGACCCAGGTGGAATAATATGTATTAACTATTGTTTTTTTATATATATGTATATTATGTGTATATATATAGGCCATTATATATACATATATACACAGGTGTATTAAATGTGTTTTCAGTTTACAATATTTTCAACTTGAGATGGGTTTTTTGGGGTGTAACCCCATCATAAAGGGAGGAAGATCTTTACGTGTTTGTGCGTACATTATGCACACTTATCTAACCTTATCTAAACCATATATATTGTATTATACTATATATATTTATTATATATAATGTATATTTTTTTCCGATAGGAAATGTAGTTCGCTCAGAGCCACTACATTGCACAACTTCAGGGAATCCAGTCACAGAGTTAGGTTACCTTTTTCTTCATGTTTGTGTTGATCAGTTCACTTAAGTAAAACTGGCAAGCACTTAGTGTCTTTTTTGACACCAAACTCGGTGCTGGGGAACAAATGTGAATATCACATGGACCCCCCACTCCTGAAGTTCTCTGTCACGTGTAAATAACTAATTCTTGTCTGGGTAACGTATTACAAAAATAGAAAAATATATGTGGAACAGAGAAAGGGATTATTGTCCTGAAGGAGACAGGAAAGGGAAGATTTCATAAAACACAAGTTTGAAAAATAAACAGTTTCCAAAATGGACAAAGACTATAGCGAGATGGAATTCTAGGCAAAGTGGAGCTGGTGTGAAGAAATTAAATGGAATGTGTTCAGGGACAGTAAGAAGTTCTGAGGCATAAAAAACTGGGGATGAGTTGGGATAGGAAGAAGGGTGAATGTGTATATGGAGAGCCCATAGGAGAACAGTGCTGAGTGGGACACAGTAAGGAGCCTGGCTTTTGTTTGACTTATGGAATCTAGGAGCCCAAGTCTCTTTAGTTGGATAAAATACAATAACATATTTGCAAATGTTAGGTCATATGTGAATTGACAGATTTTAGAAGGTTGTTAGTTTTGTAAATGAACTATTATAATTCTCCTTGAAAACTTTCTATTAGAAAGCTGTCTTTAGATAATGATAATTAAACATAGTTATTTCAAAGGTATTCTTTCAGTTTTATATATAAGGGTGATTTGATATTTTTTTTTCTCTACAGTTTTGATTAGACCAATGTAAAAGGAAGTAAACCTTTCATCTATGTAGTATTTCTCTGGTGGGGTGAGTGACAGAGAACATACATGAGTGAAGTGGACCAGGCATGGGGTAGAGGCTGGTTGTGCTCACTCTTCTTTGTGTGGGCTTGGCCAACCAAAGAAGGAACACCATTCCTTTACCCTACTCCAGGTCAATCATTTGCCATCATTTAGAGATGGGGTTCACTTTTTAAAAAAATATCATAAGGGACAACAGCGTTGACTGCATACAATATCTAGTGAGCCACAGTTGGATTATGGGGCCCTAGTTTACAACCTCTGCCTTTGGCAATCACATCAGGTCTTCAAAAATCTGAGGCTTAAATAGAAGGATGGAAAATATTAAAAAGATACCTTTTCAAGTTTTAGAGAATGACTGCATAAGAAAATGTGGAATGCCAAAATGAAATCGAAGTGTCTAAACAGTCCTGTTTCCAGCTAATATTGACATTTCCCTCCACTTCCCTACATGCTGTGCTTCATTAGTTCTCATTAGTTAAGGGGCCCTCTGGAATGAGAGAAGCTAGAAGGAGAAAGGCATCTGCTGCCATGGGCTGGTGCATATAATCACAGAAATGAAGCAAAGATCATAGGGTTCAGTCGCTCTATAAAACAGCTTCTTCTGACAGTTTGCAGTGGGGACTACACCTCTCTAATGGGAGAGTCATCAAAATGGATTTGGATTTATGGA
Organism: Mirounga angustirostris; assembly: GCF_029215605.1. Taxonomy (NCBI): domain Eukaryota; kingdom Metazoa; phylum Chordata; class Mammalia; order Carnivora; family Phocidae; genus Mirounga; species Mirounga angustirostris. The sequence goes on from NW_026991720.1 coordinate 62,016,946, forward strand.
ATCAAATAATCCATAAGGAAAGCTTTGACTGTTGCTAAGATATATTTCACTCCCTGTCTCTCACTACAAGTTTTAATGTAACTTCTTCAGTTCCTTTGGCTTGTTTTATAAGAGAACTGGCTTTGAACTGCTTCAGCTGTGAAAATTCCACAAGAAGAGAATAAATATTATAGAGCGGTCAAGGTGGTCTTTCAAACTTGGGTGATCAAGCATTGCAGCACCATGAACATCATGATGTCTCAAATCATGATGCAAGTTTTCAGAGATTTTAAGAACATTGTTCTCTAAGTAATTTCCTATTCTGATAGAATCATCCAGAAGCTAAATTAATTCGATTTAATGAAAAATGTGGAAATTAGAGGAGTGATTCTTGTACTCTATCGTTATAAGTAAGATGAATCTTCTTTGTTGGCCATATGCTGAATATTGGAATTGCTATCACAGAGCCATTTGTTTAGCAACTTGATTGTGTATAAGAGTTGTGTATCCATCATCACAATCAATTTTAAAACATTTTTATTACCCCCAAAATATTCTGAACCCAATAGTCTCTCTCATGCTTGAATTCTCCATTCTTCCCTATCAGGCCCAGCCCTAGACAGATACTAATCTGCTTACCGTCTCTATAGAGTTCCTTATTCTGGACATTCCTTATAAATGGAATTAAACCTTGTTTGGTTGTTTGTTACTGGTTCATTTTACTTAGCATGTTTTCAGGGTTCATCTATGTAGTACTGTGTATTTGTATCTCATTTACTTTTATTGCTGAATAATATTCCATTGTGTATATATGCCACATTTTATTCATCATTTGATGGATATTTGGGCAGTTTCCTCTTTTTTGGCTATATGTATAATGCTGCTATGAACACTCATGTACAAGTTTTTGGGTAGGCATATATTTTTCATTTCTCTTAAATATACTTAAGAATGAAATTTCTAGGTCTTATGGTAGCTTTATATTGTATGATTTGAGGAACTACCAGACTGAAGAACCATATTTTTTTTTAATTCACAGCACAATATATATTTTTCCAGTAACTTCAATTATGATGTAATTGTCATTCAAGAAAACCCATTGAAGTTTCAATAAATATATCATTGTGTAATTAGAGGGTAAGTAGTTAGAAAATACAGGAAAGTGATTTAGGGGACCCAGTTTATAAGAATAAAAGCACATTTAGGAGGAAAATATGCTGACGTAGTCATGAGCACACTTGATCGGATACCTGCAAGGAGCTCCTTTTGTTTTTGGTTTTGTTTTTTTAAAAGATTCATTTATTTATTCATGTGTCTGTTAGCCATTTGTATGTCTTCTTTGGAGAAGTGTTTGTTCATGTTTTCTGCCCATTTTTTGACTGGGCTATTTGTTTTTTGAGTTTGAGAAGTTCTTTATAGATCTTGGATATCATCCCTTTATCTGTAATGTCATTTGCAAATATCTTCTCCCATTCCATGGGCTGCCTCTTAGTTTTGTTGACTGTTTCCTTAGCTGTGCAGAAGCTTTTTATCTTGATGAAGTCCCAAAAGGACATATGAAAAAATGCTTAACATCACTAGCCATCAGGGAAATACAAATCAAAACCACAATGAGATACCACCTCACACCAGTTAGAACGGCAAAAATTAACAAAACAGGAAACAACAAATGTTGGCGAGGAAGTGGAGAAAGGGGAACTCTCTTACACTGTTGGTGGGAATGCAAGCTGGTACAGCCACTCTGGAAAACAGTATGGAGGCTCCTTAAGATGTTAATTAAGAATAGAGCTACCCTACAACCCAGCAATTGCACTACTAGGCATTTACCCCAAAGACACAGATGTAGTGAAAAGAAGGGGCACATGCACCCCAATGTTCATAGCAGCAATGTCCACAATAGCCAAATTGTGGAAGGAGCTGAGCTTCAACAGATGAATGGATAAAGAAGATGTGGTACATACATATGATGGAATATTATTCAGCCATCAGAAACCATGAATACCCACCATTTGCATTGATATGGATGGAACTGGAGGGGATTATGCTAAGTGAAGGAGGTCAAGCAGAGAAAGACAATTATATGGTTTCATTCATATGTGGAACATAAGCAATAGCAGGAAGGACCATAGGGAAAGGGAGGGAAATACGTGGGGAAGAAATCAGAGGGAGATGAACCATGAGAGACTATGGACCCCAAGAAACAAACTGAGGGTTTCAGAGGGGAGTGGGGGAGGGAGTAACAGGTGATGGATATTAAGGAGGGCACGAGCTGTGATGAGCAGCAACAAATGAATCACTGAACACTACATCAGAAACTATTGATGTACTATACAGTGGCTAACAACATAATAAAAAAAAGATTTAGAGAGCTAGAGAGCACACACTAGCAGGGGGAAGGGGAGCTGGAGAGAGGGAAAGAGAGAGAGAGAGAAGCAGACTCCCTGCTGAGTGCAGAGCCCGACATGGGACTCCATCTCATGACCCTGATCATGACCTGAACTGAAATCAAAAGTTGGATGCTTAACTGACTGAGTCACCCAGGCGCCCTCCTTTTGGGTTTTTAATCTGATCATCCAGTGAAATCTTCAGTAAAGTGAAAACAAGTAGTAAGGATGAAGGAGCTGTAATGACTTAAAGAGAGACTGACTTGGGCGCCTGGGTGGCTCAGTTGGTTAAGCGACTGCCTTCGGCTCAGGTCATGATCCTGGAGTCCCGGGATCGAGTCCCACATCGGGCTCCCTGCTCAGCAGGGAGTCTGCTTCTCCCTCTGACCCTCCCCCCTCTCATGTGCTCTCTCTGATTCTCTCTCTCTCAAATAAATAAATAAAATCTTTAAAAAAAAAAAGAGAGACTGACTTAATCACATATATTTAATATGCACAGGAAAATCTAAGTGATACTTATTCAAATATTTAAATTAGCATTATATGGTATAAATAATATATAAATAATAGGTAATAACAGAAATTTTATTTTAATACTTTCAGACAAGCGTAGGTAGATAAATAATTACAGGTTTGTGTTATGATAAATATTTTGACTTTGGTATCTTGACTGAGCATTTGACAGTGTTTTTGAGATTTTAACATTGATTTTCATAACTTTCTTCAATTTTGTGACATAGAATAACGTATTTTTTCTAAACAACTTATTGGCCTATAATCAAATATAAATATATTTTCATAGTCCATCATGCAATGAATCTTAACATTGAAAAGTATAAAGAGCCTTTTCAAATCATAAGTTAGTATTTAGTTTCAGTATATTGATGTTATCCTTTTTTTATCCCTTTAAAAAAAAGTGTTATATAGATTTAACTGTGGATTTTCTTGGCAGTATAACACAGTTTATACTGAACACCATATAACAAAACATCCTAAATCCTTTTTTACTTTTCCCAAAATATCCCACAGAGCCTCTTTCTCTTTCTCTCCTGCTCACGTGCTTTCTCTTTCTTGCATACACACTTACACATCTCATTTATCTCTCCTATGTAGCCTCAAATTTTATTCATTCTCAAAGTTCTCTTTGCTAAGCTCTTTCCCTTCTCTCCCACCTTCCAGGTCTGACCATCTGTGCTGTGTTTTGGTACAATATTGCAGTTTACCACTAATTTCAGGGGATCATTTTCCAAGTATATAAACTGACAAAATTTCTTGAATAGGAATATTATCGACATTAGAAGTGCTGACTTTTGCAATGTCCTGTACAGGGAGACTTGCATTCCAGCTGTAGTTTTCCCCGAAAAAGACAAAGTAAACACCTGCTGGCATCATTATATTTGTCTACAGGCAACTAAACAATGATATATTCAGTGTGGACTGCTGTATGGGAAACAGCTGTGAAAGGAGCTAAAATTTATTATTGAAAGTAAAAGAACTGGTGTAAATTTATTCTAATGAGATTCTTTGCAAACATTACAGTAAGTAGGTTTTGGAAACATTTTCATTCTGTCTCTTGTCCTTTAAAAATGACTTTTCTGAAGATACTATATATCTTAGGGCATGTGATGAAAGAGATGAAAATTAGGACTGTCAGTATTCAGAGATTTATGTGGTTAGGTTTTTCCTACCACTCATGTGATAAGATTTTTAATATGAGCTCAGATGTGTTCATTTCTTACTAAATATTGGACCTATATCAAAAGTCCCTCTTGACAAAGAGGATAAGTTACTTTTAAATGCATCATGAATGCACTGTAGCAACGTTTTGAACCATAAGTATGAAGTATACTACAAGATAGCAATTTCACCCCTGAGGAAAACTTGGAATATTTTTTCCATTTTTGAAGCTTTTTTTTTATAACTTTTATACAGTGCATGCCCTTATTTTAAGTTGCAGCGTGTGTGTGTGTGTGTGTGTATGCACATTTGATAATTCTCTTGATTAATGTGCACAGGAAATTTGGCATCTTAAAGTCTGCTTAATGGACAGAAGAGAGATTACACACAAAGTTTTAAAATATAAACCAATAAAATGTACTTAATACTAACATACTGCACATAATTTAATCTGTAGTCGATCGTGATGCGTAAATGTCTTCAAAACGTTGAAGTGCACCAGAGTCTTGATTATGAACAAAAATGTATTGCTGTAATAGAGCTATGAGGAAGTACTGCAAGAAATTATATGGTAGGATGCTGAATTAAACCATATTTGATGAGTCTTTTTTCATTTAATTTTGTACTTTTAAGGCATATTTAAAAGTATTTTTCTGAATGACTTTCTACATTCAAAAATTTACAGAGACGCATATATCCTATTCACATTCACACTTTTGAGAGTTGAAATTAAATGATTCTAGGGATGTGCTAATATCTTCAGTGATTTTGCCTTCATGTACATGTATTTAGTATGTATCTTATTTTTTAAGTCGTATTAATGGATCTAGAATGGAAAGATAAATTTGAGGTGGAGACAAAATACGACCTCCTCTTTCAAGCAAACTTATTCTCCTCCCCTCTTTTCCATTCTGTTTTTTTTAAAGATTTATTTTAGAGAGAGAGAGCGAGCACAAACGGGGGGAGGGCCAGAAGGAGAGAGAGAGAGAGAATCCTAAGCAGACTCCATACTGAGCGGGAATCCTGATGCAGAGCTTGATCTCACAGCCCATGTACTTATGACCTTGAGCTGAAACCAAGAGTCCGATGCTTAACCAATTGAGCCACCCAGGCACTCCTTCTCGTTCTTATTTTAAAAGACATATTAGTGACATCAACAATAAGGTGTGGTACCCTCTGAGCCTCTTTATTTACTGCACAAATAATGTACTGAACTCTGTCCTAGATCCTCTTCTACTATGAGGAAACATAGACACACATGATTGGGTCCCTCAGTCACTGACAAGCTCATATCTTTGAAAGAAGTGCACACACACAACTGCAAATCAGTGTGATTGGGGCTACTGAGCAGGCATATTTGAAGTGCTCTAAGGACACTGAAGATGAAGGGATCGATTAATCTGGGCTTGGGAAGGGCAAGGACCAGTAAAGGCCTGCCAGAGGTGTGGACAGTTGAGCTAGTTTGGAAAGTGTGAGTAAAACCCTAAGAGGTGAGAGATGATGGGATGCACATGGTTAAGGCACAGAGGTGTGAATTAACAACCTAAATGGCTTTTATATTCTAAAGAGCTCTCTCAGTACCTAAGAAGGCTACAACTACTCCCTATTGGTATTCTCCCCAACTTCAGTGATTGCTCTCAGTTTTGACTCTTGTCCTCTCTCAGGTGAACTTTTACAGAGAGTGAACCGCTAGGACCAACCCTTAGGTGTTAATACATCTTTTTTTTTTTTTTTGAAAAATAAAAAGCATACTGTATTAATCCTTGTCATAAATTAATACTGTGAATAATTCAAGTCACATTTAAAATGGTTTATTCAAAATTAATTTGTGTTTGGGTGGGGCTAAAAAATTGCAATATCTAATGTTATTCCAGTTTGGTTTATAGTATTATAAATCTTCACATGTTAAAGATGGTAAAATCAGTAACTTGCTTTATACTTTTACCTTTTATTATTTTTTTCATATCTATATATGTAGGAAAGCATACTTTAAGTTGATAAAAAATATAGCAAATAACTGTGGTCCTCTTGATACCCATAATAAACAGTATGTGGGAATAGCTTTCTGTCAGACACTTGTTTGAGGCTGTTATCTTGACCCGTAGCTGAATGCCAACTTGAAATATTTATGTGCAGATAAGTTCCTGCTTTGCTCTTTTGCCAGCTTACCCCCTCACAGGTCTTAGACTAGGCTTGTGTCATGTGATCAGTGTGGTATCTACCCATATGGCCACAGCCAACTACCATGTGCAATTTAGAAGCCCTGAGAGTGCGGCACAGAGATCCCCCACATCCAGTTTAGAAAAAAATGTGAAAGGGGCACCTCGGTGGCTCAGTCGGTTAAGCTTCCGACTTTTGATTTCGGCTCAGGTCATGATCTCGTGGGTCATGAGATCGAGCCCTATGTTGGGCTCTGCGCTGGGTGTGGAACCTGCTTAAGATTCTGTCTCCCCCTCTCCCTCTGCCTCCTCTGCCCCTTAAAAAAAGGTAAAAGATACACCTAAGAAGCATTGCTTTTATTAAAACATTTCAGAATAAAAAGGCATTTAATAGTGGTCACTTGGGTTTATATCATGTTAGCATCAAACCTTGAAGAAAACAAATGTGAAGAAGTGTTTTTATGTGTGTTTGAGGGAGAGAAAAAGGGGAGAGAGAGAGCATGAGCAAGTGAGGGCACTTGAGCTCAGACCTGAGAAAATGTGAATGAGAACAAGACCAAGAGAGACAGGTTGAGAGGGAGAAGGGGAGGAGGAGGAGGAAAGAGAGAGAGAAGGAAGGAGGGAGACTAACTGATTTCAGTCTGTAAAAATAATACTGCATTGAGTATTAGTGCTGATGAAGAATTATGGCAGAGGTCTTAGATTAGTAGTGGAAGGGAGACATAAAGATCCAAGGCTATTGGAATGGAAAAGTAGAAAACTTAAGACACAAATAGGCAGCTGAGAGAAGAGTACTTGGGTGTGGTACCTGCATTCTCCTAGCTGCATGCTGGGCACCTCTTCTCTACCAGGTCTCCAATCATCACCTAGTCCCCATGCACTTTTCTTGCTTGCTTACCTTCAGGTTCTGAATAATGTTCTGTTTGTCCTAAATCACCAGTAGTGAGTTGATCATCTAACAACTGTTTGGTAAAAACCATCTATAGCAGCACTTCACATCTCAATCATGCAGCTATATTTTGCATATAAGAAGCCCCAGTGTGCACTCTATTTTAAAAAATGATTATAGGGCGCCTGGGTGGCTCAGATGGTTAAGCGTCTGCCTTCGGCTCAGGTCATGATCCCAGGGTCCTGGGATCGAGTCCCGCATCGGGCTCCCTGCTCCTTGCGAGCCTGCTTCTCCCTCTGCCTCTCTCTCTCTCTCTCTCTGTCTCTCATGAATAAATATATAAAATCTTTAAAAAAAATAAAAAAAATAAAAATGATTATAAAAATAAATAAATGATTATATACTGATAACCGTTTATAAACTCTTTGGACTAAAGTTGAAGTCCTATATTTATAAGTCCTAATATATTTCTTTTTGGCCAATTATTTGGAAAGATGAAGTGTATAATCCATGTTCCAAAAGCTCTATATTTTGCATATTGAGTGTTTTAATTCCTGGTGACTTTTTTTTTTTTTTTTTTTTTTTTTAAGATTTTTATTTATTTATTTATTTGAGACAGAGAGAATGAGAGACAGAGAGCATGAGAGGGAAGAGGGTCAGAGGGAGAAGCAGGCTCCCTGCTGAGCAGGAAGCCCGATGTGGGACTCGATCCCGGGACTCCAGGATCACGACCTGAGCCGAAGGCAGTCGCTTAACCAACTGAGCCACCCAGGCGCCCTCCTGGTGACTTTTAATAAAAGGTAAAATTTAGGTTTAACATACCCTTTGAAATTAATTTAAGGGGTTATTTCTATTTAGATATTTTCAAATTTTTTTCCTGAAATTAAAACAAAATGTATTTGTGGAATTTACTGCATAAATTGAAGTTTGAACATAATTAAAAATAAATGTCTTAAAGACATGGAGTGCTGCCACAGTTCTTGACCTGTATAGTGCTGGTCAGCACTGTAAGGAAGACATATTCAGGTATTCAGGTGATCATAGAGTGTTATTAGATTCTTTTTTTTGCTTACAGAAATTAAATGTGCTCTATGTATCACAAAGAAAACCTAAAATGACCAGTGTTGTGGATCACGAAAGTGTGACAGAACTGCTTTTGATTTTTGAATGAAGGTCAAAAATAAAAATAAAGACTGGATAGTTGGCCACTTTGTCCTTGCGACTATCTGAAATCATCCTGTAAGGCAAATATAATTCATATTATCCTTCCACAAAATAAATTATTAATTACAGTCTAAACAAGTAAAATTTTCAGACCTATATTTTGCAAGTGCACCATATTTTTGAAACAATAATATATAAATGATGGCAAATGTAAGCAGATGATAACTATTTCTAAATAAAATTATTGTGGCTTTTGATATTTTAAGTTGTTTAAAATTGCATATGACTTTAAATTTGTCTTAAGCTTGAAATCACTATGATTTCTTTTGCATTGTAAATCACTAGTCCTCATTGAACACTACATCAAAAACTAATGATGTACTGTATGTTGGCTAACTGAACATAATAAAAAAATAAAGTAAAAATGAATAAATAAATTATTAGTTTACATTTTCAAACTACATACTCAAATGCGAATTGGTAAAAGTTTTCAACAAATCTTTTCATCTGTGCATGATATAAGGAAATTATGTTTTCTAAAGAACTTTTAGAGAGGTGTGCAAAGATTTTCTTAATTAGAATATTAGTCACAATATAGAGACCACTAGAAGTCTGTGGAGATTTTTGTTTATATATTTTTTTGTCTGAAAACATTGCATTAACAAGATAGAGAATTGTAGCCACCAGTGAAATACCAAGTATATATACTTTTATTGAGTAAATGAAGGTAATATTATATCATCACTTTATGGTGCTGCTTCTTTTGGTGCTAGAAATCATAAATACAGCATAATGTTTCAGTTAATATTTTGATGACTATGGGTTGGTTCAGTTAAAGGAATACAGAAAAAAAACTATCTCCATTTTCTTCAAATCCCTTTTGGGATGAAAAGAGATATAAGTCTTTTCTTGAGTTGGGAACATGAATGGAGAAGGCTTCAGCAGTAAGAAGAAGAAGTCTGGATATATGGGCTAAAGTTTAGGAGACTTGAGGACGTGAGTAGAAGTGCAGGCAAGTAATAGAAGAAGATGTAACGACTAAGAGAGAGGCCTTGGCATAATTATAGCCCTTGACAGGAAACCGTTGTGGGGTTTCAACTCTTTACCCAATTCCCAGACCTGGAAGAAAAGAGGAGGGCTTGAAGATAGTGAACAATGAAAAATGCCATTACTGGAATTAATGCTGACTCTTTATGAAGTCACCAAATGTAGGTAGATCTTCCAACTCTTCCTTTTCCACCATCCCAGGCAAACGGTCCTAGAACTAGGGTGGGCTCAGCCTGTAGGTGGGGACCTACAACTACCAACCAGTTCATTAAACAAACAATGGAAATGTTTAAAATTCAGTTACAATATTTAAAGCATTAAAGATAGTACAATCTTGGTTTCTCTTTCTTTTGAGAAAGAGAGAGATTAGCTTTAATCATTAACTAAGAAGTGGAGGTCACATGATATCATAAAAGTATAATTTATCAGCTTATAAGCATTGTTTTGGTCAAATTGGTGAATTTTTAAAAGATTTATTTGAGAGAGAGAGAGTGGGGGTGGGTAGAGGAAGAGGGAGAGAGAGAGAATCTCAGGCAGACTCTGTGCTGAACACGGAGCCCCTTGTGGGGCTCAGTGTTACCACCCTGAGATCATGATCTGAACAGAAACCAAGAGTCAGTTGCTTAACCGACTAAGCCACCGAGGCGCCCCTAATCCATGCATATTGAAACACTATATGTAGCACTTTGTGTAGGATGTTTAACAAATCTCCAGAAGCATTTTAAGTAACCTATATTTCAGTCATGTTTGGTTTGTAGTTTATACTTAGGTCCAGGTTTGTTTGTTCACTTTTGCATCCATGTATGTGAGGAAGTTTGTCCTTCATGTGGTTGTTTACAGAAAACTACTAATTTTGAAGTATCCTGAATCTAGCTGAACATGTGTTCTGAAAAATAGGAAAGAAATCTTTTTCTTGGTACTTAGTATTTAAACCCAAGAACACATAAAAATAACTTAATACAATACTGTTCCTAAAGATCTTGCTTAAAACAAATAATACATTATATGTTAAAAAAAAAAAAAAAAGAAGATAGCAGGACGGGAAGAATGAAGGGGGCGAATTGGAGGGGTAGACGAACAATGAGAGACTATGGACTCAAAAACAAACAGGGTTCTAAAGGGGAGGGGGGTGGGGGTATGGGTTAGCCTGGTGATGGGTATTAAGGAGGGCATGTTCTGCATGGAGCACTGGGTGTTACATGCAAACAATGAATCATGGGACACTACATCAAAAACTAATGATGTAATGTATGGTGACATAACATAATAAAAAAATAATAAAATTGTAAGAAAGGGAAGAATGCTTAAACCTATTTTTATGACTTAATTTGACTAGTTTAAACCAAAAATGAGTGATAAATTATATTTACTAATAGAACAGTCTATATTCTATTCACTACTCAGTGGCAAAGAGATATGTTCTAAAAAGTCATTAAATATTCATTTAGATTTCTGAAATAGAAAATGTAAACCAAAATAATTTTAATGATATTCAGTATTTTTAATTCCCTCCTGGACAAGATAATTATCCCCTAATTACTCTGCATACAATATCTCTAAACTGAACTTGTCATCTTGGCATTATTGATACTTAAGAGGCCATATTCCATTTCATGCCTTTCTCCTTGTCTCCTTACTTCCAGTGTTATGGACCTAGTTCCTTCCTGATGTTTAATTTCCCTTCCATTAATTCTGGAGAGGCTTTTTAGCATCTTTTACATTTTGAAATACATTTAAACCAAAATGGAGAAAGGAGTCATAGGCTTTGAAACAAAGCTGATTAGAATTTCCACTTTTAGGTCTCTTACTTGCTATATTTCATGTGACTTTGCCTAAGTAATTAATCTTTTTAAGCTTTGCTTTTCTCAACTAAAAAAATATTGATCAAAATCCCTAATTTAAAGAGTTGTCATGATTTAAGATACAGTCCCCATCCAACAGGGTCACCAAAATGAATAGGCATTTATAGTAGACCCAAGATCGATTTTCGTCTTCTAAAAGGTACCTCCTTCCCTACTCTTTGGATTTCTACTTTTCCTCAGATTTCTCAGGAAAACATTTACTGCACTCTCTCTGTAGATTATCTTTATTATATATTCTTTTAGCTCTATCTAATTCTCCCTTTCTAGATTTATAATAGCTGTTATTTAATATTTGAGCAATTATTTAATTAATATGGGTGTTCTTCACGATACTAAGGTTTCTAAAGGAGAGAGATGTCATGTCTAGATTTTCTCATTGCTTTTTGATAGCATAGCACAGAGCTTGGCACATTTTAGGAGGCAGAGAGTAGTCAAATATATGGAGGAATGAATGAATGAGTAATACTGCTGGAAATATTTAATAAACATAATCATAGAAAGGTTGACTAACTTACCTAAGGATACATAGATTGGGAAAAGCAGAACTGGAAAAAATAACAACTCCCACTCCAGTCTTAACTCAGCCTCTTTCCCTCTATTCTTCTCTTTTATATTCTATTCATTACTCAGTCCAAATAAGCTGTCCCACTGTTAGCACATGCCCCGGACCCAGAGAACCCTTTTGCTCTGTCCCTACTTGGCTCCTCCCACAGTGTAGTGATCACACAGTCAAGATACCAGGTTCACTCGTCTCAAGATCTCCAATACACAGATGGTGTTTGTCAAACTTTTGTCTGCATCAGAAGCACATGAGAAAATGTTCAAAATGCACATCCCCTTTCCCTACTCCAAGATTTTAATTCAACAGTACAGTGGTGAGGTCAAGTATGTGCATTTATTTGAAATCCCCGAGTGATGATAATGCAGGTGCCTCTATCAGTGATGGAGGAGGTTAAGCCCAAGAAATTCTGATTTGAGGAAGGAAACGGGTTTTGAAGGGCTTCTTAGTGATAGAGCAAGGAAGTGCTACCGTTGGGAAGATTCCTCTACTCAAAAATAGGATGTTTCAGCCTTGGGAAAATGAACTGTTATGTTGGAGACAAAAAAGTTTTGCAAAGAGCATAGATGTTTCTCTGGTTAGAGATAACTACATCATGCACAGTAGACAGAAAAGGCAATATTTAAATGACTTTAAAAATCATGCTGAAATACTGTCAGTGAAATGAGAAATCTTCATTTTGTAAAAATAACACTAGAATCATTTATGTGAACTGATTTAAATGGATTCCTATTAGCTATGCAGGATAAGAGTTTGCATGGATATTCTTAAATATGTGTCATTATAATTTTGTAAGTTTTGCCTAATTAGAATAATATAGTATGTGCATAATATCAAAGACTTTTGAAATGCTTGCTCTTGAGCAAATTAGAACAGCATGATCATAACTTACAGATTTTTGTGGTTACTTTTGTCACTGCCTTTGTTGTCATTTGATTTTTTTTTCTGGTACAAAAGGAAAATCTTATAGCTACTCACTTTTCCGAATCTAAACAGAATTTACACCTTCCCTCCCCCCCCCCCACCCAGTTCTTTAGGAAAATCTTTTTACAAATTTCAAGTTATGTGTGTTAAACTTTTATATGAATAGACACGGCTATTTAAAATTATAATTCACTCAGTAATGTAGTCTGTATTAATTTGGAATCCGTGATACTTTGAGGGGTGATGAAAGTTCTGAACTCAAATGCAGTTGGTTTAAAATCCTCTTTGGCACTTTCTAGCATTGTTACCAGACAGTTTTCTTTACCTCATTATGCCTCAGTTCACTCATCTGTACATCACAGATTTTCTGTCAGCATTAGGTGAAATAATCTATGTGAAAGACTCGTTCTGGTCCTTACAAAGAGTAGATCTCAGTAAAACAGGAAGGATGGTGGTCGATGGCTCGGTATACATGCTATCACTTTCAGCAACATAACTTCTTTCTTCTTTTTTAAGTTTTTATTTAAGTTCCTGGTAGTTAACATATACTGTAAGATTAGTTTCAGTAGTAGAATTTTGTGATTCATCACTTACATATAATACCCAGTGCTCATCACAGCAAGTACCTTCCTCAATCCCCATCACCGTTTAACCTATCCTCCCAGCCATGTCCCCTCCAGCAACCCTCAGTTTGTCCTCTATAGTTAAGAGTCTGTTTTATGGTTTGCTTCTCTTTGTTTTTCCCCATGTTCATCTGTTTCTTAAATTCCACACATGAGTGAAATCATATGATATTTGTCTTTCCCTGACTGGCTTATTTAGCTTAGCATAATACCCTCTAGCTCCATCCACATTGTTGCAAATGGCAAGATATCATTCTTTTTTATGGCTGAATAATATTCCATTGTGTATCAGAAACAAAACTTGTTGAACTTCTGCCGGACGGTGGGCTCCTTTTGACACCTTTGCCGTCTTTACTCCTAGGTCGGTCACATGCACTCTTCACTCCTCTCCGTCTGGGTTTCCAGATCTCCTATGTGTGATCTAGACACTTATTGGAGCTACTGTCTTACACTCTTGTGGGTAATTAGCCATCTTAAAAAGGTTTTCATATTTCAAAATAAGCACATGACAGCTTCATTCTAGGTTATTTCTATATTTGTGCCCTATAGTGTCAAAATCTTTAATTCTGCTATTTCTACTAACTGTGTAATCTTTAGCTTCAAACTGTTTTAACAAATGAATTGTATTTTTCTCTATATTCATACCCAGCTTTTAAAATCTCTAATTCTGGGGTGCCTGGGTGGCTCAGTTGGTTAAGCAACTGCCTTCGGCTCAGGTCATGATCCTGGAGTCCGGGGATCGAGTCCCACATCGGGCTCCCTGCTCGGCAGGGAGTCTGCTTCTCCCTCTGACCCTCCCCCCTCTCGCTCTCTCTCTATCTCATTCTCTCTCTCAAATAAATAAATAAAATCTTTAAAAAAAATAAAATAAAAAAAATAAAATCTCTAATTCTGTTATGCTCCCTCAGGTAACAAGCACTATTCCTAAATTGTACAAATTTGGATCTCATTTTGTGTATGATAAATGATTATTAAATGAAAAGTAATTGTTTTTAGTATGCATAGGAACTTATAGGAGAGAAAACCCATAATTAGGCTTGTTTCTTCTACTTCCAATAAATAATACAGTTGAATGTTTTAAGATGACAACGGGGAATATGATCTAAGGTATGAGTGCATTTATACTGTAGGCATACTTAAGAAGATTGGTGACACCTCTTAGAATAAAAAAATTTTATTTTCTAATTAAATATATTATTAGTTTCTCTTGTTATCCAAAATGAAATAGCTTTATTAACTGAGCACTAGTATTTTCCTGATGCACTTATGTAGTAATATAATTTGGAGCATGATGTAGTTTAAAAGCAATGTAAATGAAAACAACTTAGTCATGTATCATACTAACTCATTTTAAATAAAAAGGACATCTGTGCTGTAGAATTTTCTCCATGGAAACTAAAGAACTTATCTGGTCAAATCCATATGCCTATTCTAACCATTCTTACAGCTAAAAAAAAGTGATCCTTTTTTGACTGATCATAAAAGTTGTTCAATTAGGCTCTCAAATTTAAACCAGAATATAGATGTATACTAAATAGAGAAATGGGGAGGGTGTTTTTTTACATCATTTGCTGATATGTTTAATACTATTTCTTTCATATAGCACTATTTTCCTAAATTATGGATGTCATTGTTAATACGTGTACATAGTGTTATTCTTGATTTGCTAAAATGAATGACTTAAAGAGGATTATCTGATTTATAAGTAGTATACTGACTTCACACATTGACAACATAAATATATGTTCATATTTGTCAATTCCATCCTTGTATTAAAAAAAAACATAAAAATTTACTCAAATCACCTAAATAATGGTGATACGGGTGTGCTCAATTAATGAATATTTGTGCCCTATAGTATCAAAATCTTTAATTCTGCTATTTCTACTAACTGTGTAATCTTGGTTTACATACATGGTTTATATACATTTTTGTATGTATTTTATTTCTATAAAAAGTAAGAAAAAATAATATATTTCTGTTTTAGTAGTAACATGGTGGTGCTAATACTTATACCCTCTTCTGTTTATCTTAATAAGACAAAAAATGGTTAAATGAATATTGTACAAATTTTTAATCATAATTTTTATTAGAGCTGATAAATGCTTCTGCTCTTGGCTTCAACCCCCTTCTGCCTGTCCATTGCTGACACTCTATTTCAAATACTTAGTTTAAGATAGAGGTCTAGATGGCTGAATTAAATTTCCTCTGATAAGTTATTAAAGATATTAGTCTCTTAAGCAACATTATAAATTAAATACAAGTGGATGACACTATAATAATTGAGTTTTAAATCATATTAAAAGTTATTTTTCAGCATTATTCAGAGTGATACATCCTTGATTAAATGTTGAGATGATGTACTATTTTTATTTATAAAGTAATTTAGTATTTTAATTAAAGTGAAATTCCACAAGCATCTGCTGTTAGTAAAGTTGAGAAAGCACAATGAATGATGTGGAAATTCGATTGCCACAAATAACATGTGATTTAATTGTATTACCATAAATAATGTCAGTATGCATTATGAAAGATGAGCCAGTTAAATTTCAGAGCAAAATTTTGTTCTCCTGGAGAAAAAAATAAGAAAATAAAAAAAAAAAAAAAAAAAAAAAAAAAAAAAAAAAAGAAAATAAAAATAAAAGCATATATGAGGTATAAATATTTATTTAACTAGTCAAAGAGTTGCTGTGACTGGCACAGTTTCCAACTGAGGTTTCCACGTTGTCTTTGAAGTTCAACTAGAGTTTGCCTTAAATAGTTTACCTCAAATAATGTTACCTATTAGTTGACTCCTTTTAGAGACTTTTTTCAGACTTCGAAGTTAAAAAAAATTCTCTACCACTCATTCAACTTGTTATTTACATTGAAATAACATCTTGTGTGGAAAGTCAGCAGTGCTGTTTCAGGATACATTTTAAACCATATTACAAATGCTATGACTATATACCTACATAACCTAACATAATTTAGCAAAATATTAACTTTAATGGGAAAGTTTACTAAGTGGCTAGATGCAAGATAAATATACACAAATTAATAGTTATTTTTTAAAGTAGCAAGGCAAACCTAGAAAAGGGAAAAATGCCTTTTTCATTATATATGAAAATAACAAAATAACAATAGCAACAAACACATTAGATATATATGGATAAATGTAATAAGGAGAAGCAAGACCTAATGAAAAAAATATGATTATATGATTACATTCCATTGAAAACCATTAAACACAACTTGAATAAGTAGGAAAATATACCATATTTTGGGTGGAAAATTTAATGTCATAAAAATGAAAGTAACTTCCAAATTAATAGGCAAGTTGTGATGCACTTGTAGTCACAATACCAATTGATTTTTTTTTTTAAAGATTTTATTTATTTATTTAATTGACAGAGAGAGAGAGAGAGACAGCGTGAAGGGGAACACAAGTAGGGGGAGTGGGAGAGGGAGAAGCAGGCCTCCCACTGAGCAGGGAGCCCGATGCGGGGCTCCATCCCAGGACCCCAGGATCATGACCTGAGTCGAAGGCAGTCGCTTAACCAACTGAGCCACCCAGGCGCCCCACCAATTGATTTTTGTAGCTGCCTGTACAAAGTTATTTTGAAGATGATCATAAAGGCTGATCAGTGCTTACTAAGTGTTTATGTCATTAAGCCTTCTTAGATATCATAACTGTTTTAAAAAACATTATGATTTAATTTCAAAGAAATACCAAAAATATATATTTTAGTACAGTTCTTGGGAAACAGTTGAAACATAATTAAGAGTATTACAGTTATTGGGGCACCTGGGTGGCTCAGTCGTTAAGCGTCTGCCTTAGGCTCAGGTCATGATCCCAGGGTTCTGGGATCGAGCCCCACATTAGGCTCCCTGCTCCGCGGGAAGCCTGCTTCTCCCTCTCCCACTCCTCCACTTGTGTTCCCTCTCTCGCTGTCTCTCTCTCTGTCAAGTAAATAAATAAAATCTTTAAAAAAAAAAAGAGTATTACAGTTATGATCAAAATTTTATTTGAAAAAAAGCTAACGGGTTGACATATAAAGTTTTGAATTTCATGAAGTTTTGGTTAGCTGTTTGCTGACTCTTCTTTTTATTCTTCCTTGAGCTCATTTTTTGCTTCTCTCTCTTCTTCTCAAATGCCTTTCATATTTCCTAGAACTTCTCATTCCATCAGTTCATTTCATACTTTACGAAGGAAACAAGGAAGGAAAGTAGAGAACAGTCTAACAAATGTGTATTTATTTGTAAATTATATAACCATTCTTCTATAATAATAGGATATATTTTTGAATTATAAATATAACCATATTTCAAAGTTTCAAAAACAAACCTATGGACTAATAAAATGTGTTATAATGGCCACAGCCTACACATTGTGTTAGATTTATTTATTTTTTAAAAATCAAGACAGTCCCAGAAAGGTAATGAAGGCCATCTGTGATTTGTAAAGCATGAATTTAATTGTGATTTCTTATGTATAGGGTAGCATCATTTTCTGGCAAATTGTAAATAACTTGGTAATGGGGATTGAGTTTAAGATTTTTAGAATATCATTGTGGCTCATGAACTTTTAATATTATTTTTTTCTTTCCTTCCTAGAGACAAGAGTTGTGTGGGTATGCATGTATGTCGATTGCATGTGTGTATATGTATACATTCAAATATATTTTTTAAATTTAAAGTGTAATTTTCTTGAAAATATTTTAATTCCTTAAAATAAATATCTTTCTGATGATTTGCAAAACCCAAGGTTGGGCATTGCAGTAGTAAAAACAAACAAGAACCAAAACCCTTGCAACATTTTGTTGAAGTATAATCTATTTAAAAAACAGCACACTGTGGGACACCTGGGTGGCTCAGTTGGTTAAGCGTCTGCCTTCAGCTCAGGTCATGATCCCAGAGTCCTGGTTTCGCGTCCCAAATTGGTCTCCTTGCTCAGCGGGGAGCCTGCTTCTCATTCTGCTGCTCGCCCTGCTTGTGCTCTCTCTCCCTCTCTCTCTGGCAAATAAATAAAATCTTTAAAACGAACAAACAAACAACAACAAAAAACCCCAGCATCCACTGCTAAATCCTCTAACTCCTAGGAGATATAACAATGTTTAACTTATGGTATACCTATTTGAAACTGTTCTAGAGGACAAAGAATGATAGTATTCATGAAGTATATAATTTATTTCATTGTTCTTGATACTTAGAACAATGAAATCCTGTTTCTATTCCATTTGTATTTTATTGTCCCTAAATATAGCACTTTTTTTTTTTTTTAAAAAAAGGTAAACTTCTAGCGCACAATGCTCTGACATAAAGAATTTGCTTCTATTTTGAAGAAGCCAAAGATGTCATGTGTGCACTTATAGTAGAGTGGGTGGGATGGATATTGAAAAATATCTCACTGGCAGAGACTCATGTTTCAAGTGAATTTATGAAGATGAGCCCCTCATTATTCTTAGGTCTTAAGCAATGATATTAAAGCTTACTGGAAAATTAAGCAAGCTTAAATACCGGTGCAGACCCCTTAGCAATGCTGCTTTTCAATTCATGCTGTGGATTAGTAAGAGATTGACCTGAATTAAATCCTTATGTAGTATCGCCTGATACAAAAGAAGCAGGCAGGAGAGAAGGAAGTGAATATGTACAAGAGAAGAGATTTTCACTTTCCTTTTTATCTGGTCTGAAAGACATCACTAATGAGCATTAATTTCTGAACAAAAGTTCAGTATGGATATGATTCTAGGCCAAGAGGACGCTATTCAGTTTGACTTCATAAGAAATTCTCGAATTATTCGGGGCAGCAATGACAAGTGACTGGATAACCTCTGAAGTAAATGGCTGTAATTTTTCAGGTTCTGAGTAAAATTGTTTTTTATGTATCTGTGTAGTATATTCGTTATATTAAAGAAGAAAATGATAGGAGTTTTACCCATGAATCTTATCTCACAGACTTCTTTATCGTTTACTCTCTGTGTTTTACTGATTTTTATGGAAGTGAAGTCTGTTAGGATATAATTAAGTAAATGAAAATGTAACTTAAGTCTTCATGCACTTGAAAATTCCTGTTGCTTCCAGTTCCCTTCTTTTTCCACATTATTTCATACTAGATTTTGAAAACAGAATCTAAAATTCGTTGTGTTTTTCTTTAGGAACTTTCCAAAATTTGAAATCATTGTTCATTGGATAATCTCATCACCAGATTGAAAATTTATCTGCATGTTTAGTTAGTTTTCATTTATTTCTCATCCTGTCCTTCAAAAATTTGAAAAAGAAAGGAATACATAAGGAAACAACAGCAATCTGTATTAGAAGTCCAAGGCAACATGGTTAACATTAAGTGTGAGTCTTTTCATTCTATGGTTTTGTTTTGTTTTGTTTTTTAAGTGGGCTCTCTGCTGGGCATGGAGCCCAACATGGGGCTTGAACCCATGACCCTGAGATCAAGACTCTGAGATCAAGACCTCAGTTGAGATCAAGAGTCAGATGCCTAACTGACTGAGCCACTCAGGCGCCCCTTCATTCTGTTTTATTTAAAATGAATAAAAGAAGAAAAATAGTTGGAATGTGCTGTTTATGAATTTTTATATCTGATTTTTTCTTTTACTCAAACCATGCAGTGTAGCCTTTCCACATGACTTTTAAAAAGCCTTGCTATCTTATTTAATGACTACATAACATTCCAGTTTGATTTTTATAGTTTTTGACATTTATTTTTATTTTTAATATTAAAACATTATATCTTTGATTTTATTTTATTAGACTATTTCATTAGTTTAGGTTTCTACAAAGAAAAAAATAGAGCCCATTGTCTTACCATGTTTTCCATATTCTTCAGTTCTTGCTTATTTTTTTAAATCTAAATTTCATTTCTGTGAAACTGTTTCTGATTTGTTCCTCAGAGGCAGAAATTATTTTCCTTTTTAAAAAGTTTTTTTTTTTTTAAAGATTTTATTTATTTATTTGACAGAGAGAGACACAGCGAGAGAGGGAACACAAGCAGGGGGAGTGAAAGAGGGAGAAGCAGGCTTCCCGCCGAGCAGGGAGCCCGATGCGGGGCTCGATCCCAGGACGCTGGGATCATGCATGACCTGAGCCGAAGGCAGGCGCTTATCGACTGAGCCACCCAGGCACCCCTAAAAAGTTTTTTAAAGATTTTATTTATTTACTTGAGAGAGAGCACAGGGCAGGGGGCGGGGGAGAGTTTTAGAGCACAGCAGGGGGGAGGGGCAGAGGGAGCAGGAGAAGCAGACCCCCTGCTGAGCAGGGAGCCCGATGATGGTGATAGGGCAGGCTCTGGGATCATGACCTGTGCCGTAGGCAGATGCTTAACTGACTGAGCCACCCAGGCACCCCAGAAATATTTTTTCCAAGTTCACTTTTCATTCCCTGTGTGTGATGGCTCTCGTTGTCACTGCTCTATGTTTTTTCTAGTACATACTAGGGGAATTAGTTGCTGTTTTTCTCATATAGCTGATGGTTTTAGCATTGTTAATCATGTTTTGTTTTCTTGCTTGTTTTGCTTAAGAAGTAGTCTGCCATTAATTTTGATGACTCAATATATTTCTTCCTCCTTAGTTTCGTCATTTTTTCTTCCTGTTGTCTTCCCATCTTATCCTCTTAGCTTCATTTCTCCTGTGGTTGTCCCTTCCTGTTGCCTAAAGACTGTAATTCTTTTATTCATTTGGAGACACCACACAGTTTTATGTTACTTTTTTTTCTTGTTTCTAATGAGAACTTACTAAATGCAACAAAATCTTAATTGATCCATAGCTGTCTTATTTTGGAGTCAGGATCCTATGATAAATTGCAGATTAAAAAACTACAACCCACAGGCTAGATCTTGCCCACAATCTGCTTCTGTAAATAAAATTTTATTGGCACACAGTCATGTCCATGCCTTTACTTACTGTCTGTGACTGCCTCTCCACTACAAAGGAGAGATGAATAGTTACAACAAAGACTATATAGACTGAAAACCGTGAACTGTTTACTATTTGGCCCTTTACAGAAAATGTTTCCTGGCCTATGGTATAGTGGAAATTAAAAAAAAAAAAGTTATATTTATTTATTTATTTTTTACTAACATATACTGTATTATTTGTTTTAGAGGTATAGGTCTGTGATTCAACAGTCTTACACAATTCACAGCGCTCACCATAGCACATACCCTCCCCAATGTCCATCACCCAGCCACCCCATCCTTCCCACACCCCTCCACTCCAGCAACCCTCAGTTTGTTTCCTGAGATTAAGAATCTCTTATGGTTTGTCTCTCTCTCTCTGGTTTCATCTTGTTTCATTTTTCCCTCCCTTCCCCTATGATCCTCTGTCTTGTTTCTCAAATTGCTCATATCAGTGAGATCATATGATACTCATCTTTCTCTGATTGACTTATTTCCCTTAGCATAATACCCTCTAGTTCCATCCACGTGGTTGCAAATTGTTATGTTTATTTTTGACTGCCCATCCATTTCCCCGCTTTAAGAGCTTATAGTATCTTTTATTGGAATTACAGCTTTCTCATTGGATATAGGTAGGAGATGTAGAATTTACTCCATGCTGAGCAAATAACCTTGGCTAGTTTATTCAGATGTGCCGTTCCTGGAATTTGTATTTCAATAGGTTGCATCGTGTTATGAGGCTCTGATTAGATTGTTCCCACTATAAGGCTTGCCACAGATATATTAAGGGAGAGCAGAATTAATAATAAACTCAGGAAGATAGAGCTTGGAGTTAGGAGTCAGATTATTAAGGACTCATACACTATGAAGAGTATTTTGCAATGGGCAACTATCAAGGACTTTTCGGCAGGAAAATGATACCCAGATTTATGGTTTAGGGCAGGCAGATCACTTTGTTCACTGTGGCACAGCTCTGTTATTACGTCAAAAAACTTTTCCATTACCAGCAGAATGATCAGCTATGTCAGTATAATCCAAACCAGATGGATAAGAAACTTCAGTCAAGTGATAATGGTGGAGTGGTAACAGAATGATGTTTAGAGAGTAAAAGCAATGACAGATAAATGGAAAGAGTGAAATGGAGGGAGGAGGAAAGACAATTCTAAGGGTTCTAGTCTGGGTGATTGTGTTTACAGTAGGAAATGCACAGAGAAGAATGGCTTTCTCACCAGGAGTTAATGGTTCACATTAATGGTTAGATATATAGGAGCTGAAGGTGTGTGTGGGACACTTAGGTGCAGTTATAAAATGGATAGACCACTAGTGAGCAATAAAATTAAGAAAAAGCCTCTGGGGAAATGGCCCCCAAACAAGGGTTAGACAACGAAGGGAAGGCAGCAAACAGGAACATGATGAGGCACCCAGAGAAAAGAAATGGTGTAATGCATCATCACTTTATATACTCCACTCATTTCATGCAGTCCCTTGTGACCTTAGACTGTAGCAACTATTTTTCATCTGCTTATATGAAAGAAAAAAATAGCTCTTAACACCAAAATTTGAGATTTGAAGTACCAGACCAAATAGGTCATTCCCCCTTTCTGTCTAAATATATTCTTAGGCTGCTGTAATTTACTAAGGAATTTTCTCTGTGAAACTTTTGTTCTTAGCAGATAAAGCCTCACCTTGTAATACACTTGACAGAAAACCTTTAGTTGTCACAATCAAGTCATCTTTGGGAAACTACAGCATTTCCCCTATTCTTAACAGAGGGTAAACATATCTGATCTTGCTGCTTATCCTCCAGAATTTCCTAGGAAAAGGAAATGACGGGGTGGGGGAGAATAATGCGTTTATTGGTATGAGAGAGAAGCAGTCAAACAAAATTTCCATAGCTATCTATGATAAGAGATAACAAATACTAGTTTCCATGTAAATTGAATGGAGTGCTGTCAGTGATAATCAGAGCAAGCTGCTGAGACAGGCAAACTTCAAGATTGTAGGCTGTAATTGAGAACTATATTTATGTATTGACTACTCTGTGTCCTAGCAGGCTAATTAAGTTCATATTATTAAAATTGTCCTGAGAAGTAAAAGGTTCAAGTGTAGTTTTATTTTGAGCTTAAAAATTTATGGTAGTAAGAAAATTATGCAAGTCTTGATTTCCAACCCTTCTCACTATATTTTTCATTCTTCATAATGTTATAAGCATGATTTCAGATTGCAGTAGAATACAGAGGGATGTCTATAATTGGTTGTGTCCTTTCAAAACGGTGATAAAAGCAGGAAGAGGTTTGTGAGTAGTCAACCAGCTAAAAAGTTTAAAATTTTTTTTATAGAAATTATGGAAATTTAAAAAATCACCTATTGCTTCACTGACTTGTCAGAGTGACCATTGTTTACTGGTTATTATATGTATTATATTTTTATAAATGTATAATATAGTGTCATTTTTATATATATCTACATATATATGTATAATTGAATCTTAAAATTTTAAAATACTGATTATTCAGTAAAAGCTTTTCTAGACTATTAAATATATCATATTTTTATCAGTATTTGTCAGCCTAGTATTCTTCAGCAAAAATTTTTAAAATTTTCGGAAAATTTTAAGTAGAAAAAAAATCCCATGTTTTTAATGTAATTTAAAATTTTCTCATACGGAAATTTTCCTTTGTCCTCTCATTAGGAAGGCCTTATTTTATAAACTTTTATGCTACCTCCTGTGCTAAAGCAGTTAATGAACCAACATACAAGAATTTGAAGGACTTGAGTATGAAGCCATTCTATTGCAAAGGAAGGAACTAGTTCTTTTCTGAACAAGATTTTCCCAAATCTCTACAATTGCTTTTACTGTTCCTTCTTTGTAAATGTTGCCAGTCAGAGGATATCAGTTACAACTCAGTTCCCTTAAATAGTGTGTTATTATTTTATTTTCTTAACAATAGTGGTTACTTTATAAGATACCACCATCCCTTTTCTGTTTTATTTATCTTTATTTTCTGTACAATATAACAGTATGTGAGCTGCTCAATTTGATTTTCAACCTCGATTTGGTTGCCTTTATTGTAAAACACTGAGCAGTTTTAGCTCAACCATGTATGCTTTTATTTTGACTCTGATTGAGAAGCCAATAAATATTTTATTTGCTCCTTTTAGACTTCAAATGCTATCTTCACTTATAATTTCTATCTCAATACACATTTTGGGTCTCCTCTCACTGTATCTCCGTAAGATTTAATTTTCAAATAAATATTGAAGGAAAATATCAATGCAGTACAAAGTTTTATTCATATTTTATAACATTTTAGTATTTGATTGTAGATATGCAAACGTAGATATACAAAATTACTTTCTCAGATATTTATGAGGCAAAATCAGACACCTAGAAGTCCATATCACATAAATGAGCTTAGAGAATACTTAGGAAGATGTGCACACAAATGAATAATTGTACACCACGTGCCATAAAGGAATAACAGATAAATGGCAATTTAAAGGAGGATCGGGAGAGTCTCTAAAACAAATGTACTTTTTGAGTTGGTTCTTAAAAGATGAAGATTTATGTATTTCGAAAAGGAAACAAGGGGGTATAGTCTCTTGCCTGGTGGACTGCAGTGGCCTCCTAACTGGTCTTGCCTCTTCCATTCTTGCCCTCCATAGAGCAGTCAGAGTGATCATACATGCCTTAGCTTAAAATCCTCAAGGGCTTCCTTTTTCCCTTAGAATAAAAGCCTAAGCCCTTACAGTGGCCTGCAGTGCCTTACATAATTGGTGAATCATCCATCCTTCTGATCTAATGTCTTGTCTCTTTTTCCTTTGCTCAACAAAGTTCCAGGCACACTGGCCTTTATGTTGTTCAAACACATCACTTTGGGCCTTTGCACTTTGCTATTCCCTCTGCTTAGAAAAATGTGCTTTCGGATCTGTGGGGAGCTGGGAACACTTGGTAATTCATGTCAACACTCCATGTCATCCATTCAGAGAGGCTTTCCCTGACCATCCAATCTATCTCCTCACCCTGAATTACTATCTATTACATAACTCAGTTTAATATGCCTTAGAACACTTAACTGCTCTTTGAAAATCATTTTATTTATGTAATGTCTTGCTGCTTGTCTGATTTTTCTCCTTAGACTGTAGTAATAATAGCTAACGTTCATTGACAGCTTATTATTTTTCTGGTACTTTGTCCTTATTCAGTGCTTAGTATTAACGCATTTAGTTTTCAGAACACCAGCGGTTGGTTCTATTATCCCCATTTTACAGATGATGAAATCAAGTCACAGAAAGATTTAAAAACTCGCCTGAGTGAATGAATTGTGATCTGAATAAAGGCAACCTGACTCCACAGCCTGTGAGTTGATTCATAGCTCCATATTACAGTCCAGAAAGTCTCCACACTAAATGCCCTCTCTGCCAGTGCCTAGGAAAAAGCATGCCCCACTGTCTGAACTTAAATATTATTATTAACACTTTCAGAAGATATTCTGGGCCCTGAATGGTGTGTATGAGCCTTTGCAGCTTGTATAGATGCTGAAAGGAAAACATGTCCCCAGCAGTGGGATGATACCAAGATGCTCTCAGGAAACACAATGAAGGAGCAGGTGGAGGTGGTGCACAGGAAATATTGAATTCCTCAGAAATAAAATCTTTTTATGTCATGATGAGCCTAGAAATCCAAAAAAGCTACCAGTTTCCAATGCTTAAGTATTGGTAATTAACTTAAAATTCGTATAAACTATTTAGAGACAAGTGCAGTACTTGGCACAGATACACTCTGAGGTGCCACCAGTTTGTGACCACTGCTTTGCATGAATGGTTGGTGACAAAGTAGGGAGAGCAAGCCTCTATAATTTGTTTAATGTTTTAGTTTCTGTCAATTGGTATGGGGGAGGGGAGATCAAAGCAAGATATACATTAATACATTGGCTTGCAAGTAACAAAAATCAAGCTATACTAGTTTTTATTTGTTTTTATTTAAATGATAGTTTGTTAGTTCATTACCAAGAAATCTGGAATGAGGCATCTAGAGAGTTCTGTACCTGAAAAATATATCAAGGTCTCAGGTGCTTTCTGCTTTTTTTGTCAGCTTTCTTAGCTTTTTCTGTAAGGTCGTGGCTTAGGATTGCAAGACAGCTGGCTGCACCACCTCTAGACTTCTAGGCAGAAAGAGTAGGGGATGCACAGAAAGCAAAGTTATTTCTCATGGCAAGCCTTTGCCTTTCTTTTTAATGGGGCAATCTCTTTGTCACAGTTTTCTAGCTACATTTATTTGCCCAGAACCATATAGCATGACTACCTATGATGGCAAGGGAGCATGCACAGTTGAGGAATTTGGTTTGCTTGTCTCTGTTGTAGAAGAATATGAGAGAGAATAGGGTTAATTATGGCTTTTGTGTAGTTAGTCCAGTGTCTGTCACAGGAGATGAATCAGTATAAAAATTATAATACTCTAGAGCAGAATGAAGGCTCTGTTGGAGAAAGAACACTTAAAGATTTGGAAGAAAATGAAATAAAAACTAATGCAAATTGTTCTTGGAGAAGGGAGAACAAAATTAATTAATATGCAGAGATACTCCATAATGGATAAACCAGTATAAAGGAAATCACTTCAGATTGGGATGGGAAATGAGATCGAGGGGAAGCAGAGAAATGTGTCAGTGATTTAGTGGAAGATGAATTAGAGATTACAAATTAGTCCTAAGAGCCCATTTGAGTTTTGAGAGAGTTATTTTGTAGCACAAAATAACTTTCTTCATTAAGGCTTAGCAAACTGGTAGCAACTGTTTGTGAAGTCCAGTTGAAGGTAGGATATATTCAGTGTTTGTGATTGAAAAAGCAGTGGTATATTGTTTATGCCATATACATATGGTATAAAATATGTGAGTAATTATTCAAAGTGCTTATTGGAAGATTATTTTAATAATAAATCATGAGGGCGCCTGGGTGGCTCAGTTGGTTAAGCGACTGCCTTCGGCTCAGGTCATGATCCTGGAGTCCCGGGATCGAGTCCCGCATCGGGCTCCCTGCTCGGCGGGGAGTCTGCTTCCCCCTCTGACCCTCCCCCCTCTCATGCTCTCTCTATCTCATTCTCTCTCTCAAATAAATAAATAAAATCTTTAAAAATAATAATAATAATAAATCATGGATTCTATGAATATGGAGGAAAGAAAGGCATAACAGGGCACATAAGAGCTATTTGAGGAACAGGATTAACAATGAAGATTAAGAACAGGTAAAAATAGGAATGACCAGATGAAATAAGAGAGTATTTCACACACTATGGAACACTACGTGTCATGAAAACCCTCCCTTTACAAAATGTAAATGCTGAATAAAATGTAGTCTAACTTTAAAAGTAAGGGTGAGCTCAAAAGAATGAAAAGGAAATTTGAAAAGTAAAAAATAAAAGGACACTGAAATGCAGAGTAGTTAGCTCTACAGTGAAGTCAGGATGACCTGAAGTGCTTACAAAATGAGTAATCTGGGCATTTGGATTTTTGTAAGACACTAAGGACAGGAGAAAAAGCTATGGAGGGGAGAGAAGGAGGCAGTTGGACTTGAGACTTCCCACATAAAGCTGAGACATGCAAAGAGCTATACCCCTGCATAAAGAGGGATATGATCACAGATCTCCATCTCATATGTTTGAGGTTCAAAATTGTACTAACTGAACAAAATGAGAAATTAATAGTGGTCCCATTTGAATCCCTTATAGTACATGGCAAAAGCCACCAAAACCCTGGAAATTACAGTATTCCTGTATTCTGAATATTTGCTCACAGCCTAAAATTGTAATACACATAAATAAAAATTCCCTATGGGTAACATTCAAGAGAAACTACAGACAGCATTATTAGAACTCCAAGAATTTCAGTGCTTGAAATTATTGGCCCCTGTCTGTAAAATAAGTATGTTTGGAATGATTAAAAATTTAAATGCGGAATGGAAACTTCTGAGAGCAGAAAAAGATACTATATCCAAAAAGAACCGATGTATTTGAGAAGAAAATAAACCTACAAACAAACGAAAAACAGTAATAATTGAAATTAAGTGTTTGGTGGACTATTAACAGCAGATTAGTTATGGGTGAATACAGGAACTGGAGTTAACTGGAAGAAGATGAAGAAATTAAGTTTAATGTAGCAAAAAGAGTTGAGAATTATGAAAGAGGTTATCCTTAGATATGAAGTACTATGGAACAGATGAGAGCATGGCTACTTATTGACAAAAATATTTTTCCAGTAAATACTTATAAATTACATTACATCCTTGTATCTGTAACAGCGGCCCTTAGCCAAGGCTGATTTGGCCCCCAGGTAACATACGTTGGTTGATGTCTGTAAGCATTTTTTATTATCATGACTTGGAGTAGGGGGAGAGAATGGTGGTGCTATTGGCATGTGGTGAGTTGAGGCCAAGATTGCTAAGTATACTACAATAGAAAGGAAAACCTCACGCAACACAGAATGTGTAGAGGAGAGCTTGGGAAACTCCAGTCTATGTTCCAAGAATCTGCACATTTATTTTTTTAATTTATTATTTAAAATACTCGAATATCATTTTTGCATTAAATTTTTGGAGATAGATAACTTTAGCAACTAGATTTCAAGATAGAAAAGAGGAATTGTGCGGGTAGCCTGGGTGGCTCAGTCGGTTAAGCGTCTGCCTTCAGCTCAGGTCATGATCCTGGAGTCCCGGGATCAAGCCCTGCATCAGGCTTCAGGCTCAGCAGGGAGTCTGCTTCTCCCTCTGCCCCTCACCCCACTTGTGCGCTTTCTCTCTCTCTCTCTCTCAAATACATAAATAAAATCTTTTTTTTTTTTAAAGAGGAATTGCGTTACCAATATAGATCCGAATCCTACCTTACCTTTTATTGTTTGTTAGTATCTCAAATAGATATTGAATAAATATACGAGCAAGAAACATGTGGCTTGGCAATATTTCTAATTTAGGATCAACCTAGGTTTTGATAATATATATTTCGTTTGTAGCAAACACATGAACCCCATATATGGAATAAAAGGTCTCTGGGGAAAGTTGTTAAATTGGGTTTTTACATGGGATTACAGGTTGCAGAATGACCTTCCCTTTCTTTATCTCCTGACCTTTAGGATGTTTTATATAACATATGCTTCTCCTATCTCATGCCTGATATCCATGTTTTGATACTCTGTCCAGGATTTTCTATTGCTAAATAATGTGCCCCATAAAATGAAAGCTCCCATTGTATTATCCATTGCTGTATAAAAAAATACTCTAAAATTTACTGGGTTAAAACAATAAACATTATTTCACATAGTTTCTGTAGGTCAAGAATCGCAGGAGTAAATTAACTGGATGATTCTGGCACATGATCTCTGATGAGATGAAGTCAAGATTTTTGGTAGAACTGTGGTCCTCTGAAGGCTTGACTGGAGCTAGAGAATCCACTTCCAAGGTGGATCGCTCACACCCCCAGCACATTAGAGCTGGCTGTTGACTGGAGACCTCCTTTTCTCAGCACGTGGGTTTCTGTATAGGGCAGCTTGACTATCATCAAAAATGGCAGCTGGATTTCAGCAGAACTAGGGATATAAGAGAGAGAAAGGCAGAAACCAGATTATTTTTTAGGACCTAGCCACAAAAGTCATATACTGTCATTTACACAATACTTGATTAGTTGCATAGGTCAGCCTTATTCAATGTGGGAGGAAACTATGTAAGACAGAGTAAGCTGAGGGTACAGATCATTAGGGCATCTGTGATTCTGGTGCCCATACTTCTTATTTTTCAACAAAATATTACAGTTAGCCAAAGTTTTTACTTTCTTCTCTATGTCACAGAGTATATTTATAAGTTATTTAGTTGTTTTATATTAATTCTGCAACCCATTGATTGATGACTTGAAAGGAAAGAGACTAGAAGTAGGGAAATCAATAAACAAGTTAATAAAATGATTTGTTCAAAGGAAGATGAAGACCAGGCCTATGAAATCAGAAATAAACATTGAGTGGTGGGAGAAGAATGAGGAGATGTGAGGTTGAATAAATAAACTTTGGATATAAATTAGAGGCATCAAGAGCAGATGATTCTGAAAATTTTTGCCTCCATTTCTAGAAAGAAGAACATGACCTTAAGTAAGATATTGAAACACACAAAGACTTTTAGATAATGAATCTGGTTTTGATCCTCATGATTTTTATATGTCAGACCAAGAAATTCTGATAAAAATATCCAGAAAGGAGTTGGAAATTTGAATTTGTTGTTTGGGAGAGAGTACCTAATTAGAGATCTCATTTGGGAATTAAGTGCTGATAGGAATAGTTAAGGGGGATGAAGTTGAGATATTAGACATTAACATGAGCAGACATGGACATTTCTGAAAGATGGATGCAATATTACTTGGTAATACATTATAGAACTGAGGGAGTAAATGCTCTTTTGCAATTATAGTAACTTGGTATAGTGGAAAGGACATCACGTCAAAACAGGTGTCAAACCTGTCTTTGGTACTAAATAGCAAGATTGATCTTCGGCAAATCATTTAATTTTGCTTATCCTAACTTTTTTTTTAAAGATTTTATTTTTATTTATTTGACAGAGAGAGGCACAGCGAGAGCAGGAACACAAGCAGGGGGAGCAGGAGAGGGAGAAGCAGGCTTCCCGCGGAGCAGGGAGCCCGATGTGGGACGCGATCCCAGGACCCTGGGATCATGACCTGAGCCGAAGGCAGACGCTTAACGACTGAGCCACCCAGGCGCCCTGCTTATCTTAACTTTTAACACCCATTAGACACTTAACCTAGGAAATCTCTACAGTACATCAAGGTCAAAAAGTTAATTATACTAATTAGGTTTATACTTGTTATGTGTGGATATTAATATTCTGTTCATAGGATTGGTGTAAGAACAAAATGAGATAATGTATGTGAAAGTGCTTTATAAATTATTAATGCAGAGTCTGCATGGTGTTTAAAAATTAGTAAGGATATTACATATTTTGTTTGTATACATAGTTTGTATACATTGGCATGTTTCTCAGTCAGTATATAATTTCAGTGTGACAATTTCTGTTCAGATGAGAATAGTTTCTAAGAAAGAAAATACTGTGTGCAGTTATTTTCTTTTAATTGTCCCTGTAGGCATAAGGGTTAAATTGTGATCTCTGAATATAAACGTCATCCTTAATGATTCTAAAAGTATTTTTTTTATTAGTTTTTGAAGATTATTTTTATACTGGCAAATATTCTAAGAAACTTCTTTCACATTCTTCCATCTTCCTTTCTCAATTTCCATTTGGTTTAATCTCAGAAATAGAGATTCAATCTATTGAGCTTTATTTTTGTTGATACTATTAACCAAGTATGATTCTTTAAAAACAGATGTGAAACTATCATTACCCATTAAATAAGTGTTACAGCTTGGTTAGTCATAACCAAACCCTAATCTGGTAAGGAATAATGAATGGCTTTATGCTCAAATCAAGTATTAAAATGTGTGAGGGAGGATATTTTTATCTTTTAGGAACAGAAATCTACCTAGTGGATTATCTTTTCCAAATCAAGAAACAGACACCCTAAGTCTGTTAATGTATCTAGTATATAGAGAATGATTTTCTTGTAAGAGCAGATACAATTTTAAGAGCTGTGTGACATTCAGGATTATATTAAATGTATAAAAATTATATTTATACATATATAATGATATATAAGCTAAGGTGACTTCACCAATGCCTTCCTTACATCCATGGGCTTTTAGTTATAGGGAATTCTGTAATTGGACTGCTAAACATAGATGAACATTGGAAATATAGAAGACACACAAATAGGTAAGATTGAAGAATCATCTCTGCTCCCTACCCTGAGCTGCTAGTAAGGGGGATAATTTGCCCACGTAGGTAGAGGCTTGAAATAATAATAAAATACACTATGCCATAGATGCTGGCCACATTTGGCTCAAGGCTACAAGTTAAAAATGTGTGTGTGTGTGTGTGTACACATGTGAGAAAGAGAATTTAATTTATATTTGAAACATAACTTTTGTTACACCATTATGGCAGAATGGTGGTCTTTCCTGTCAGTTTGTTGGGTCTTTTGGTTCTAAATTATCTCTGTGTTGTTGGACATGTGAGCGTTATCTTTATTGAATTTTGGTCTCCTTGTGAAAAAAAGTGTAGTGAACCTCTTGAAAATGTTATCAAATGGCACTGGATGTCCCCTTCTATTGGTAGAGACAACTATAAATTTGATTTCTGTAAAGGAAATGGGCTTTTCAGAAATTGAGCTGAACTATTTATATTACATCTTTGCATTTTTCCCTTGTACATTATTATCTCTGGTCATCTGCTGTCATGCAAAATAAGAATCACTTTCCATTCTGTTCTCAAAAATGATAAAAAATTTTAATGCTTTTAAACAGCTGAGAAAATACACACAGAATGAATGCCTAAATGAACAAATGTAAGGTGCTTTAAGTTTTTGACATTAAATCTACTGCAAAATCTATAGCAATGTTTCAAAAGCTAATTGTGGTTGCCATGATGGCTGAAATGCCTTAAATTCAAGCTGGGCCTGATGTGATGATCGGCACCTCACCATTTTAAATAGCCATGGAATACTTCTAAACTCTTCGTGTTGGGACTTCTATATGGAAACAATTTTATTAATTTTCAGGTTGTGTCTGGCTCTTTTGGAACACTGCTATTTTAGAACACTTCTATAATGCTTCATCAGTTCATTCAATAGATAAAATGCCTGCATTTTCAGAAGCTGATTTTTTAAAGCAATTATAAATTGGGTGTGAAGAATGGAATGATAAAATCCCAAGTTTCATAAAACATTGCAAACATGAATACAGAAGAATCCAGAAGAGACAAACATGATGTACCGCCACATCCACCATAATATAAATTTAAAGTAGGTTTTCTATAAAGTCATAAAATAGAAAATGAGATCTGATTATAATGGACCACCCTCCCTATTAGCAAATGAGATTGTGAAAAGTGACCAGATAATAAAGAAAGGGCTTTTTTTAATTTTCTTTTTTTTTCTCTAGGGGATTCTGAAAAATTATAAAGCCTTCAACATTTTCCTCCCAGGCATTGTAGTTACAGCAGCTTGATGTGTTCCATTATTGGGACTGATTTTTCATATGCAGATTTGGTCTCTGGGGCAAAATTTCATATGTGAGGTTAGAACAGCTTCTTCTACAAATTTGTTAGCTTGCCCTGGAGGAGAAAATGAAATATATGCCCTAACTTCCATGTTTCAGATCTTTAGTGGTCTGGAAAGAGGCATATTTTCTCCCCAGTAGAAGCTATCCTGAGATTCATTTTCAGTTTGCTTCATTGAAATGACAACTCCCTCGGGCCAGCCGTGTCTTAGGAAACATCTGCTTCACTTTCGGAAGAGGTCTCCCCAGGAAGCCTGCCCCATCAACAACTTACCTTTGAAGAGAATACCCAGTATCAATTATTTTACTTACCAAACATACCTTTATAATCACAGTAGTCAGAGTGTTCTGGGGGAAAATTAGGAAAATTGGTAACTATCTGAATGCTCATAGGTATTTTTAATTAATCTATGGGACTTTTAGTTTGATTCCTTTTTAATTTTTTAAAACTATGGTAAAGTATGCAATGTAACATTTACCATTTTCGCTATTTTTAAGTGCACATTTCTGGGGCAGGATGTTCACATGTTTGTGCAGCGAATGCCATCCTCCATCTCCAGAACATTTTTCGTCTTGAAACATGGAACTCTTTAGCCATTTAATAGTAACCCTCCTTGCCCCAGGCTCTGGCAGCCACCATTCTACTTTCTCCTTTTGGATACGTACTATAAGTGGAATCTTACAGTCACTGTCCTTTCATAGCTGCTTTACTCTACTTAGCATAATGTCTTCAAGATTCATCCATGTGGTATCATGTGCCAAAATTGCCTTTTTTTTTTTAAGGCTAAATAACATTCCATCTTGTGTATACATCATTTTTTATTTATCTACTCATTCATTAATGGACACTTGGGTTGCTTCCACCTTTTGGCTATTGTGAATAATGCTGCTATGAACATGTGCATGCAAATACCCCTCAAGACTCTGCTTTTCTTTAGAGTACATACCCAGAAGTGAAATTGCTAGATCAATTCTAGTAATTTCTAGTAATCCTATTTTTCAATTTTTGAGGAACCACTATACTGTTTTCCTCAATGACTGTGTCCGATTTTGCATTCCCATCAACAGTACACAAAGGTTCCATTTTTTCCACAGCCTTGCCAACACTTGTTATTTTCTGC
Organism: Mirounga angustirostris; assembly: GCF_029215605.1. Taxonomy (NCBI): domain Eukaryota; kingdom Metazoa; phylum Chordata; class Mammalia; order Carnivora; family Phocidae; genus Mirounga; species Mirounga angustirostris. The sequence goes on from NW_026991720.1 coordinate 62,051,380, forward strand.
ATTTTTAAAATAATAGCCATCCTAATAGATGTGTTAATCTCATCTTTTTATTACAAGGAATAGTGCAGTAAACAATCTTTTATTTAATTTTTTTAGATTGCGTTTCTAGATAGAGACTTACCAGCATAAAAACAAGCCCAATCGTATGATTCTTAGCAAATTGTTTTACTAATTACTATTCTAATTTATATTCCTGCTGGCTGTATGTAAGTGACATTTTCAGCAAATGCTTGCCAATGCTGCTGATGATAATGATGATGCTGATAACCTAAGCTTGGGTAATTTTATTGTTGGAACACTGTATTATTTTATTTTTCAGATTATTAAGTAAAGTTATTTATAATTTCTCACAATTTACTTGTGTCTTGTGAATGGTCTCTTTATGCCATTTGTTCATCTTTCTCTGTGGATTTGTTTTTTTCATTAATAATAGGCTTTTTATTAACCACCTTATATAGAGTTTTCTTCCTTAATATATATTTTAATTTTTTTATAATTTTACCATGTCACAATTCAAAATCATGATATCAAATGTGTTTGACTTTTCCTCTTTGTGTAGTAATTCATTGTTTTCATATTTAGAAGTACATTTCCCACTGTCTGTAATGATTGTTAAGTAGTTCTCCTAATGCTGTTATTGTTTAATATTGATTTTACATTTAACGGTTACATTTATGTGAAATTTATTTTGTGTTACTGTGGACTCTAAGGGAGTGTCTTTTGATGTCTCAAAAATATTCATCCTTTCATTCTCAACAAATACGTGATAGTGCCTTTATTACATATGAAATTCTTAGATTCTTATTTAGGTTCTGTATTCTATTTTGCTAACATCATTGTTGATTTCTCATGAGTAGTATCAGTATTAATTGTAATTTTTAAAAAAAATTATTTCTTAAAAAAGATAAGGCCTCAAACTGTTGTGGCTATTGTTGGTCTCTTCTTCCAGGTGAACTTTGGTGTCTTTTCCAAACTTCAGGAAAAAATGTCACTGGAATTTTGATTGGATTGCCTAGAATAATCTGAGAATAACTGCTATCTTTATAATATCAATTCAATATAGATAGAAATTTGATGACTATCACTTCATTTATCAGTGTTTTAAATAAGCTATTTTGATTGGCTATGTTTATTTTCTATATCTGTATTGAATTATTATAAGTGTACACTAATTTTTTCACATCAGACTTTTCTCTCTGTATTATAACATCTTCAATGGCTTCATATTCTGTCCTTTTAAAATATTTTTTCTATCGAGCATTAAATTAAACCTCTTTGATTGTTATTCCTTTTTATTATTAGAAATGCCTAGAGTGCAATTAGGACCGATTTTTACCAAGTTGAAAAATGCCATTGTTGATTTTTATGTTTAGGAGAAATAATTATAAATATATTTATGGGATTTTAAAGTATAAGTCATAAAGATATTTCATAATATTAATTGTGATGAAGAATCTTTTAGTGGTCAGTATTAATATATGTATCTTTTCCAGGCTTGACAAATTAGTCTCTGGGGGGGGAAATTAAAAAGGAAAGATGTTATGGGTACATGTATGAAGAAATTATCTCCTCTTTTTTAGCTTTCTAGATCTCAAAAAGAAAAATACAAACATTTACATGTTCATGTATTTATTAGACATATTTACAGATATAAATGGATTTCTTCTTTTCACATTTATCTCCTTTTCAAATTTCACATTTATTAAAAAAATAAAAATACTACAAAAATGATGTTTTACTGTACCATAAATAATTTTATCTAGCCAAGAGCTCTTGACATATTTCACTATATTCACTAGATTTGGAGATAGAGTATTAACCCATAAATATTGACCTTGCTTTAGTGTTATTATGTTTTGCAAAGTGTACATAAATATTTTTTAAAAAGGAAATGATGTGTATATTTTTCTCAAAATATCAGAAGTTTAAAACCGATCATTTAAATCAAGCAATCTAGAATTATCTGTGATAATGCTATTTAAGATTCATTTTTCATACTGTATTTAGTCCTTGGAGCAGAATATAGCAGAAAGAGCTGAATAATGATAAAGGTCAAAGGTCAGAATGAGACTATCATTTGCTAATTTCTAACTGATAATATTAGTCCCTTTCCTGGAGAACACTGGTAAAATGTGGGTAACCATGAAGATTAACCTTGCTCTTTAAAGTACATTCTCAACTTTAGAAAAGCAGAATATATATTACATAATTTTAAGTTTAGAGTAATTTCATTAAGATCAGATATTAAGCAAACCTAAGATTAAACCAGATTATTGCATTTACAGTTAAAATATAATTTTTGGAATATTATTATTCCCTTTAGCAAAATAAATATTTAGTTTTGCGGGTGAGTGCAGCATTAATTATTTAAACGCTAATTACTTAAAATTAACTTTGATCTAACCTTGATCCTTTCATTGATTAACTAAGGCTTTTGAGCATGATAAAGTAGGATTCCAGTAAGTAATTGACAATAATATAATTTTGTGTGTGTGTGATAACAACTTGATGTATTTTTTCTTCAAGTATTTTTAAATTCTTAGTTTTTAAAATTTACATAAAAGATCACAGAATTGTTAATTCAGAACGTAAAAGAAGAATGAACAAGTGTGAAATAGTGGTATGAATGTTTAACTCACCACTACTCACCGTCAACCTCCAACAGATCTTTTGACATATTTCATAATATTTCATATTAGCATTAAGTGCAGTAGTGGCAATAAAGTGCAATATAAGATTAGAATAATATAAATGAAATATCCGGTTTTCAAAAATATTGCTTGTTTACATTATTTAGTTTTTAAGTTGCTTGAAATTAATAATTGCTGCATATTGTAGGTAGTCATAAAGATATTTTTAAAGTTAGGAGGAAGACTCATTGAAATATTTCTCATTTAGAACTAAACTGCTAGCAAGTAAAACTAAATGTGCAAATATTTATTGGGTATAAATAAATACAGTGGATGTAAGTAAAGAGGTAAATAGAAATATTTGATATAAATAAATAGAAAAGCTGCAGGTACTACTTTGTAAATAGTAGGGACTCAAGGTCTTTTTGCCAAAATTAATAAATCAGGTGAGATAGGATTAAATAGGAGTAGTAACTGCCTAGATGTAAATACCAGCAGTGTTTCTGACAAAACACTGTTCAGTAGAATATTGCTTGGACAAGTGAGTTTCCCTAAGGACCATTTCTTAGGGGATAGGATCCCGAACAGAAAAGATAAATGTCTAGTTAAACTCATTTATTATCACAAGTTAATGTTAATGGCAGCCCAGCGATAACCTATGGACTCGCTTTCTAAGTTCCAACCAAGGGACCACCACAATTGATTATTTAATAATTAAGTATTGTTTGGTTACAAACATGTTTGAAATAACTTTTCCAGAATAAGCCGCTATACAAGTGATTATTTTAAAATCCACTGAAAGTATTATGGTAGGCCATGTGTTTGAAAGCATAAAGGATTGCATTCTAGAAAACTTGTAAACCACATGATTGTAATTCATAATATATATTTTCATTTAAATGTTATCTTCTGAGATAAAGCTTCAAAAGCTTTATAAATTAACAATGTACAGTAGATTGTCCTTAATTTTATCTTTAAAAAAAACCCCTAAGATATATATATTTAACATGTGGAAAGTCTCCCAACATTTTTTAAATGAAACCATGACTTCACTGTCTTTGTTCAAGAAGTCTGTCCCTTACCTCAGAATCATATGGTAAAGTGTACCTCACTTTTGGTCATATGTATCACTAATCTCCTAGGTACCACTAGTACCCAGGAAAAGAAAAGTGATGATGTACTGCATATCCTGAAAAGAGGCTTTTGAGTTTATGCCTTTCAGCCTCAGGAATCTTAACCATCTCTCTCCTGTCTCAGTTTAAGTGACTCTACATTGCCACAAAGATGCATTGTATGTCACTGGTCCTATATTTTCTATGGTGTCAAGGTCTTTTATAATTGCACAGGTGATACTAATACTTTTGAATAATATGGAGACCTTACTAGGTAGTTTTGCCTCATGACAAGAATATGGTTCCATTTGCCAATATCCTTTGATATATTGTAGGACAGGTGGCATTGGTAGAGGTCCAGGTTCTGCAGATGAGCTCTGAAGACAGGGAATACATATCAACATTAACGTAAGTATTATCATTGGGTTAGGATGCTAAATAGTCTGACAAGTATGGTCTTATTTAAATTCTGATTATTTCTGGCTCATCACTTATAAAATATTTCATGTACATCTCATTAGATTATGTTTGCATTGATTGCAAATGAGCTTTCTCACATTACAAAACATTTAGAGGATAGTTCATATGTTTACCTCACTCCCTTTTCAACTCCTCATTCATATTGTAAAAGTGACCCAGTATCTAGGGTATCTTGAGGTCATCTCTCATTCCAACTTCTTATTCCTTGGATCTCCTCCCAGATTCTCCCTATACTGACCTGTTTCCTCTTTGGTCTTTTATCTTCCCCAACTAATTGTGTTCCAACACAGAACTGCACTCAGATCTTCCATTTTCTAACTTCAAGGAAAGCCATAAAAACCCATTCTTCATTCATTAAGCTTTCAACAAGAATTACTTAGGAATCTATTATGTGCCAGGGACTCTTCTAAGTTATTCAGTGAATAAAAAAACCCAAAGAACATCCCTCTTGGAGCTCACTTTGGGGCAATATATATAATAAAAGTAGGAATACTGTGTAATCAAATGTATAACAATTTGAGAAATGATATAAAAAATGTACAGAGGGTAGTAGTGCCTGGGTGGCTCAGTCAGTTGAGTGTCTGACTCTTGATTTCAGCTCAGGTCATGATCTCAGCGTCCTGGGATACAGCTCCATGCTCAGTGGGGAGTCTGCCTGAGATTCTCTCCCTCTTTCTCTGCTCCTCTCCCCACTCACATGTGCTCTCTCTCTCTCTCTATAAAATAAATGAATCTTTTAAAAAATGTACAGGAGGTTAATGTATGTGCATTGGAGTAACAAATTTATTCTTTTGTGATTACAGATAAATTAACATCTAAATTTTATTTTATTTTTTTATTTTTTATTTTTTTAAAGATTTTATTTATTTATCTGAGAGAGAGAATGGGAGACAGAGAGCATGAGAGGGGAAGGGTCAGAGGGAGAAGCAGACCCCCCGCTGAGCAGGGAGCCTGATGTGGGACTCGATCCCAGGACTCCAGAATCATGACCTGAGCCGAAGGCAGTTGCTTAACGAACTGAGCCACCCAGGCGCCCCCTAAATTTTATTTTTTAAATTCAAAAATACTCATTAATTTATTAACTCATGATATAGTTTTTGTATAGTTTTTATGTATTACATTTTTTTATTATGTTCAGTTAGCCACTGTATAGTACATCATTAGTTTTTGATGTAGTGTTCAGTGATTCATTAGTTACGGAAAACACCCAGTGGTCATCACAGCACGTGCCCTCCTTAATATCCATCACCCTGTTATCCTCTCCCCCATCCCCCTCCCCTCCCGTCTGAAACCCTCAGTTTGTTTCCCAGGGTCCATAGTCTCTCATGGTTTGTCTCCCTCTCTGATTTCTCCCCTTTGGATTTCCCTCCCTTCCCCTGTGGTCCTCCATGCTATTCTTATGTTCCACATATGAATGAAACCGTATGATGGTTGTCTTCCTCTACTTGACTTACTTCACTTAGCATAATCCCCTCCAGTTCCATCCATATCAATGCAAATGGTGGGTATTCATCCTTTCTGATGGCTGAGTAATATTCCATTGTATATATATATATATATATGCCACATCTTTATGCATTCATCTGTTGAAGGGCATTGCGGCTCCTTCCACAGTTTGGCTATATGGATATTGCTGCTATGAACATTGGGGTGCAGGTGCCCCTTCTTTTCACTACATCTGTATCTTTAGGTAAATTAGGTTCCACTGAGATGTCTTTAAGTAAGGAATTAGTACATCTAGGCAGATAATGTTTCAGGCTGAGGGAACTGGTAATGCAAAGGCATGCCAGATATTTTTGAGAAACAACAGAAATGCCAGTGTGGCTGGAGTGAATTAACAAAGGGAGAAAAATTGTGGGCAAAATGTTGAGAGAGATTATGAGGAACCACATCACTTTGGTTCTTGCAGGCCACTGTAAAGAATGGTCTGGTTCTGGGGCGCCTGGGTGGTCTGTCATTAAGCGTCTGCCTTTGGCTCAGGTCATGGTCCCAGGGTCCTGGGATTGAGCCCCACATCGGGATCCCTGCTCAGCGGGAAACCTGCTTCTCCCTCTCCCACACCCCCTGCTTGTGTTCCCTCTCTTGTTGTGTCTCTCTCTGTCAAATAAATAAAATCTTAAAAAAAAAAAGAATGGTCTGGTTCCAAGTAAAATGGATACCATTTTTTGGTTTTGAGCATAGGAATACATTTGATTTTTTTAAAAGTACATTGTGTTAAATCCCCAGAAAAGTTGAAATAATATGCAATATATCCCTGTACACCCTTCCCCTAGATTCATGAACTGCCTTTCTTCCCACAGTTGTTCAGTCTACATACACATACACACACACTCACACACACACATTCACATGCATGCACACACAGTTCCATTTTGCCAAGTTATTAAAAGTTTACAAATGTCATGACACCTCCCCCTAAACACTTCAGTTTCCATTTTCTAGAAATAAAGACCTCCTCCGACAAAGCCACATTACATTACCACACCTAAGACAATGAACAGCAATTTCAAATTTCCCACATTTTCAGATTTCTCCAATTTTCTTTAAAATGTTCTTTTTAGCTGTATGGTGGTTCTTTCCCGAATAAACCAAGGCCCAGTCATTGTATTGGCTGAGCTGTCTCTTTATTTTCCCTCCATCTGAGTTCTTCTGCCTCCCTCTATTTTCATGGCATTTAATCTCTGGAAGAATTCAGGTCAGTTGTCCCTCATTCTGGATCTGTGTGCTAGGCTCCTCATTTTTAGATTCAGGTCATAATATCATAATATACTTTGCTTCTTTCATATATTTATTGCTTGGCTAGTTTGACAGAGAAAGTTAAATCTACAAAGTGCACATGACAGTCACTTGTTTAATCTCTATAAGGACAAACGTTGAATCAACAGTGTCATTTCTAAAAGTCATATTTAGTTTAAATGATAAATGAGACTCCTGGGAGACTATAATCTTGAGTTCAATACCCTGTGAGTTTCCTTTGGAAAATTGTATCTTATTTACCTACTTCATTTTTCCCCATAGGGCAGGCAGTTGATTTCTAAATTTTGGAACATTCTAGTTAGATGTGTTATTGATGAAATCACCGTTCAGATCTGATGACAATTTAATATAGAACAAAACTGGATTGAGTGACCTTTGCTGCAATTGATGTTGGCCTTTCTTCTTGTTAAGTGACTGGACAATTTGTCTAACTTATAGAAAATATTGTGATTGCTAAATGGACTGTCATAGATAAAGATATACACCATTCATCTTGAAAAGGTTCACCAGGCAATGGTAATAAGAGAAGGTCAAGGGGCATGGGACTTCATAAACCTTCTTTTAAAATTCATTGTCCTTCCACACATAAGTAGTTGTATTTTTTTTTTTTTTTTACTTTTAACTCAGAGTCCAGTATCACTGAATAGACACTTGGTGTGCATACCCAGTTGCTAGAATATGTTTTGCTAGACTATTAGACAAATTGTTTTGATTTCCCTCTAGGATAAAAATAATCTTTGTTTATTCTTTGAGATGGGGGGAGCTCAGGCTCAGATAATAATTATTTTTTCAGATAATTGTTATTATTCACTTACGTTGTTCAGGTTCTGGCCTGTTTCTAAGGAAAATTGAATTTACTTCCTTATAGCGCCATACATGTTGGGTATACGTGCAGACCAGAAGGGACAGAACTGTAGTCATAACCAGTTTGGGGATAAACTGGTAGACTACTACTATGTCATTATATGAAACTACTCAAGGGTACCAGTCTTTCTTCAGGAGAGTCAAAGCAAAGGAAATGTATAGTATTCTCACTTAGTGACAGAGAATGTATGACTAAAATACACGAAGAAAATGTAGTTCAAAAACAAAATTTAGGGTGGCAATAGCTGAAATTCTTTCTGTAGAAATGATTATACAAACCATGTATATTTTAACTATTCATTAGCCTAAGTAACTCCCAAGTGGTACAACATTTGTTAGTTCTGACCTAGTATACTTTGCCATTATTCTTGGGCAGCTGGTCACCTCTAGGACTGACAAGAAGTTCTGTTCATACTGCTGTTGACTGGTTTGTCTCACACGTGGCAAGGCTGGGCAAGTCTTTTCTGGGTCTTTATGATTTTAAAGCATATTCATAATCCTATAAGGAATTGCCCTAAGGTAAGAAAACACATTTAGATATGGACATCAAAAGTTCGTATCTGGGCTAAAAAAAAATGATGAAATAAGGATTTTATCTTTCTCCTTTATAGTGACCTTCTAGTGATTAAGTCCCTGAACTACTTTCTGTTAATGAATCTATATTCCTCTATGCCTTATTTACCCATTTTCAAATATGGTTCTCACAAAACTGATTGTTGTTTTGGATGGATTTTTTCCTCTTATCCACTTTTGATAAAATGATTTACATATTCACATATTTCTGTACAGTATATTTATACCATGCCTATGATCTCTCAGTCTTACCATTCAGTTTCCATATAGCTACATGCATTCAAACCATTTCTCCCTATATTAGGGTATGACATATTAGACTTCTGAAATTCTTGTTCCATTTTTAAAATTTTTTCTAACTTTAGATTTTTTATGAACTATATAACCAGGGAAACTTACTTAAAATTTCTGGAATTTAGTGGCTTCATTAGAAATACTGGATATGCCAGAAGGCTGGAGTTGAATAAACTGACTTCTTGTATTCTCTAAGTACTATGATCTACTAGTTTACTATGTTGGTTTACCCATAATTGCTCAAAATTGTATTGATATCAAGATTTAGATTTTAAGGGGCGCCTGGGTTGCTCCATTGGTTAAGTGTCTGCCTTCGGCTCAGGTCACGATCTCAGGGTCCTGGGATGGAACCCCACATCAGGCTCCTTGCTCAGTAGGGAGTCTGCTTCTCCCTCTCCCTATGCCCCTCCCCAGGCTCGTGCTCTCTCTCTCTCACTCACTCTGTCTCTCAAATAAATAAATAAAATCTTAAAAAAGAGATTTAGATTTTAATACTGTTTCAGGATAATGAAATGAATCTCTTTTTGGTGTTTTCATGAGAAACTGCTTAAGATCATTACAATTTCATTCCTTTTCCTTTATTTTCTTATTTATCCATTTTTATAGCATAAGTTATTGTAAATACCATTTAATTTCAAATGGTATTTAATAACAAAGACAACCATGTTGTCAGTTATTGACCCTATCAGTCCATAACTTTTTCACTTAATGTAAAACATTCAATTTCTGAGATTTAAGGTAGAATAGAATACTCATATTGTACTAAATTAAGTATCTTAGAATAATAAGTTAGTAATTAGGTGTTTGAAATGAGGATCTGCAGGATTTATCTATATTCTTTTTCTGATTTTCAATTGCAAGGAAGAAAGAAAAAATAGAAAAGGGAAGTAAAACTTAATGTAATGAGTGACTGATCATACAGTTTAAGTTCTTTTAAGGGTTTTGCAAAATTTGGGGGTGCCTGGGTGGCTCAGTTGGGTAAATGTCTGCCTTTGGCTCAGGTCATGATCCCAGGATTCTGGAATCGAGCCCTGCATTGGGCTCCCTGCTCAGCAGGGAGCCTGCTTCTCCCTCTCCGGCTCCCCCTGCTTGTGCCTCTCTCTCTATATAAAATAAATAAATAAAATCTTAAAAGTTTTGCAAAATTTGATTTATCCCTACTTTATATTAATCTTAGTCTTATTGTAAATATTCCACAAAGCAAATTTTATGTTATTCTTCCCAACTCACGTTTTTATAAAACGTATCATCCTTAAATTCTGATAAAATAAGCAATAACTTTGAGAATATAAGCTTCGAGAGAAGCTAAAGCAGTTATTGAAACATCTTTTTCCTGGAAAGGCAGGAACAATATTTAATGACCAGCCATAAATATTGCTATAATCATTAGGGAAAATTATGTTCTAAGAATGAGTCAAGCTGGTAAAAACTGATTTTTTATTGTTAAACTAAATTAGAAGAGCTAACAAGCCTTATTAATCCATCTACTTGACTTTTTGAGTAGATTGTCTTCAGGCATTATATTATGTTAAATTTTATTTATATTAAAAATGGACAAATACATATACATATATAGATATGTATATATGTATATATGTGTGCAATATGTATGTATATATGTATGTGTGCAAATACATGTGTATCTTCATGTGTGCATACATATGCATATGCACACATACTTATGTATGTACACATATGCAAATAACAATGCATTGTAAAAATATTTTTAATTCTGGGGCACCTGGTGGCTCAGTCACTTAAGTGTCTGACTCTTGATCTCAGTTGTGAGTTCAAGCCCCATGTTGGGCTCCATGTTGGGTGTGGAGCCTACTTAAAAAATAAAATTCCTATGAGCACAATGGAGGAAGCATTTTGCTCAGTGTAGTTGCAGATAAGGGCAGCCATTAATTGTCCCAAGGAGTGATATTTTAGCTGAAATCTGAAAGTTGAATAGAGTTGGTCAGGTAGATGAGGATGGAGGTGGGAAAAGGCATCTGAGGTAGTAAAAGTAGCATGTGTGTGTATCTGGCTGTGGGGTGACTTGGTTACCAATAGGGTAGGAATAGTCAATTGACCCCTGAATTATAATGGTCAAATGCATTGTATCTTTTTTCAACTTTAAATGAAGATATTTTAGACTTCTCTTCCCCATGAAAAAAGTATTAATTTTTATATCTTACTTAACCACTAATGAAATATGCTTCATTAATGAAAACTCTGGGCAACTTTTGTATCTAGAAATGGGTTTACTTTGTAAGAATTGAGTATAGAGGTCTTAAACACTGTGTGATGTGATTGAATTTTCCTCAGATTTTAAGAACAGCAATTAAACCTTCAGGCTTTGCCCAAAGAATTTTTGTTTCTTTGACATATTTATAATTTTGTGTTAGACATGTTTATAGCTTATCATTTTAACAGTATGACAAGTTTGTATTAGAATTATAAATGAGAATGCTATAGTTGAGTAGTTTTTGTATTCCAAAATATGTAAAGTTAGTAGATCATTAGCTCTTAAGTTAAAAAGTGATTAGTATTATGTTAGAACAAGTCTAAACCTCATAAATTATTACCAGTTAAAAGTAATAATTTTTATCATCTGGTTTTTAATTGGTTGTTTGTTATTATTAGCATAGGATTTGCTAAATCCTCTGGTACAACATGAAAGCTGTAATAAAATCTACTGTAAACCATCCATGAAGGGGACTTTTACAGATGTTGTGATTATGTGCTCCTAGAGGCTACATTGCTATAATTGGCCTCCTGTGAGGCTGGTGTTCTGCAGTTGTTCCTAGAAGATCAACAAACAAGAAGATTGTATTTCACAATGTTTACATTTGTTGACTAATACTTTGAGTTAGCAATCCACATAATGATGAACAGTAATACAAGTTTGTGTCACTGTTCTTTGGATATGAAATGCAAAGTTTGTCATTTCTTTTTTTGCACTTCATATTCAGCTATGTTAATATTTTAAAAATGATTGTCCCATATATATTACTGGATGTTCTTATTTTCCAAATGTTTTATTTATCCCTGCCTCTGTTCAAATGTACTTATCTTTGCCTATAATCCTCTAAATCTCCCCAAACCTCATTCTTTTTTTTTTTTTTGATCTTCTGGTGTGAAAGTTTTACAACCATTTAGTAGTTATAATACTTTATCAGAAATATTAAATTAAGAAATTGTAAAGTTAATAATTATCCTTTTCCTCCTTCCCCAAAGTATAAGTACCTTAGAATGCTTTAAATTCAAGCAACACCTCCTAATTTTTATGATACTGTTTATCACATTTAGTCTTTGCATTTTTTTATTTCCTATTTATTAGCTATTTTTATTAGTTCTTTATAAAGTTGGTACTGGCTTAAGTCCACCCCCATACGTGTACTGTTTCTCAGATGTTTGGGTTCAATAACTTCTTTGTGAAGTACATTCTTTAGAAGTTCTATTAGTGAGAATGTGTAGTTGATGAATTGTCTTAATTTCTGGGTACCTGAAAATTTGTTTAGTTAACCATTATTATGAATGATGTTTTTCATAGTATACAATTCTAGATGGACAGATATTTTAGCTCAGCCCTTTGAGAAAATTTAATAGGTTCCTTTGTTTTTGGTATTGTGCTTCTCAATGTGATTTTTTTTAAAAGATTGTATTTTCAAAGATTTGCTAGACTCCTTCAGCCTGAGAACTGGCATCTTTTATTAAATCTGAAAAATTCTTAGTCATTATTTCTTCTGATACCACCTTCCCTCATTCTCAGAACACTGATTAGATATGTTAGAACTTATTATTTCTCCTTGTATATTCACTTATCTCTTTGTCACAGTGTGAACGTTTTCTAAAGATGAGTATTTCACTTCATTAATTCTCTCTTCTACTATATCTAATTATCTGTTCAACATTCTCACTGAATTTCTCATTTTAAGCGTATCTTTTATTAGGATTATTTTATTGGTTTCATTCTATATGGTCACTTCTATAGCCTCTTTTTCTTTCAGCATCTTTTGCTACATGCTCTTACTCTTTTAAACAGGTGTTCTTATATTGTCATTTCATTATCTGCTATCTTTGCACAGCTTAACTGTAATGTGTTAGTTTTATTGATTTTTGCTTATGGTTATTCCTTTCTTATTGAACTCCTGTTTCTTGGAACATTATTTGTGGGAATTCTTTGAAGCTTGGGTTTGAATTATTTTCTCCAAAAATGATTTGTGTTTTCTTCTGCCAGGTCCCTGAAATATTACCAGGGTGGGATCACTTAAAGCTAATTTTTCATTTAAAGTACACTTTTGGTCAGGGGTCAGTAAATTAGAGCTTGCAGAACAAATTAAGCCTGCTGCCTGATTTGATGAATAAAGTTTTATCAAATGAATGATTTTCCTACTGTAATGGCAAAATTGAATGGCTCCAACAGAGATCATATGGTTCACAAAGTCTGAAATATTTACTATCTCGCTCTTTACAGAAAAACTTTATCAACTACTGTTTTGGACCATACAGGTAGTATGAATCCCACTCCAACCCTTTAATGGAAGATTTGTGGTAATTAATTCTCATAAGATACTTTTTTCCTTATTCCTTTCCAAGCAGAGACAATGATGTGATAGAAAGCTACCTTCCAAAAAAAAAAGAAAAAGAAAAAGAAAAAGAAAAGGGAAGAAAGAAAGAGAAAAACTATCTTCACTCTCTGTCTTTAGTTTACCAAGTGATGGATTCACCTGGTGGGAGTCCTGACATCCTGTGTAGGTCTTTAATTTGTCTCCCCATTTTGCGTTGCTTTAGGATTTTTTATATATCCAGTATATCTTTAACCTTTAAAACCAAACCTGTACACTGTCAAAGATGAATGAAAAGATACTTCTGCCAAATATAAATTTCACATCTGCTTGTCTCATTACAGTCATGTTTTCTCATTATTTCTACATCTGAGAACTAACCTTTTCTATCAGCTCAGCCATGCATTAAAAATATGCATGTTATATTTTTTCTAGAATTTTTCATTGTTCTAAACTAAGAATTTCTCTAGACATCAGTTCCATTGTATTACCAGATATGGAACTTGACCTATTTTAAGGATAATTTCAAGCCATACTTCTTCCTTTAAGCCAGTGTAGCTTTGAATTCAGATTGCTGGACACAGTTTATTGTTCACCATTTTCTCTATATGTGACCTTGTGTTAGTTTATGTAGCCATAGTAAGTCTCTATTTCATCTCCATAAAATAATACTAAATTTACCTTTTTCTTAGGGACTCTGTGACAAAAGAAATGAAACCTTATATAAATATAAATAAATCTATCTATCTATCTATATATATCATGTTAGCTGCTCACCCAGCAATAGTAAGTGGTTAGTCAAAATAATATATAGTTATCATTATTGCTGTTGTTGTTGTTATATTGGTCTGTTCCACAAATAATTAAGCCTGTCCTTAAGTCATTTATATTCTAAAATCTAACAGTTAGTAGTTAGCACTTTCCTAACCTCTGGATATAATAGAATAAGTGTTAAATATTCACATATTACACGTACTTTATAAAAGTCCGTCAAAGATATTTGCTCTAAGTCATAAGAAATGTTATGATGGACATAGGGAATATGAATATTAACATTCTGGAGAATCGAAAGATATAGCTTCTAATGTACCAATTAAAAAAAAAAGTACTTCTAATCATAGCTACTTATTTTGGGAGTTTTACATAGCAGTTATTTAGAGCAAAAGAAAAATGAAGTAAGAATTTAGATTTCTGTAAAGCCAACCTTTCTCTGGCCCCAGGGTTTATCATCAGTAAATAAATAAATATGGTTACTTAAAAATATAATTAGATTCTCCTCATCAATTTTTAGTGGCTTCTCATCTCAGAATAAAATCCAGATTCCTTACTGCGATTGTCTAAACTATGTGTGATTTGACTAGTGCATGATTTGACCTGCATGATTTGATTCTCTGATCTCATCTTTCCATGTATTTTAATCTCCAGTCACATCTGCCTCCTTGCTATTGGCAAGCCAGGGATGCATTCATCTCAGAATATTTGCACTTCCTGTGCCCTTGTTTTTGTCATTTCATGTTACCCTATCAGGGAGGGCTTCACTGGCCACCCTACTTAAAATTGCATCTTCTCTCATTGCTTTCTACACTATGACCTGCTTTGTATTTTTTACCGTTTCCTATATCTGCTAATATATGACTGTTCATTTGTTTATGTGTTCAGTGTCTTTCTCTCCCCACTAAAATAAAGTTCCATGAGATTAGGGGCATTAACTTGTTCATTATAATATACCAAGTGCCTGGGTAAGTTCTTGGCATATACAAGGGGTTCAATATTGTTTGAATGAAGGATGAATTCAAATCCAGACAAACACAGACTAAAACATAAAACATAAAAATTTGCTCTTCTCCGTTGTACCACATTTTAGTTCTCACTTCTGGTTCTGTGTTTTCTTTATGTTTAAAGCCTTTCCTCTCCTTTTAATCTGATGGTTACTAGTTATATGATTTCAACTATATTCTTGTTTCACAAACATTATTTTAAATTTCACCATTGACTACCATCCGACAGCTTACCCTAATAGCATCCTTCTTCCTACTCCACATCATGTTTTTTTTCCTGAACTCATGAACAAGATCCAGATATTCAGTGTGTATTAAATCTAAACTTCAGAAATTGGCAATCTGTAATCTCTAGGTTCTAATATCAAAGTTATAGAATCTAGGGGCTGGGTGTCCAAGACAGGAATGGGGGTTGGCAAGTAAGAAACTAAAGGAACTCTGCTGTTAGTTTGAGGGACAGGTACATAAAAAGTTGTGTTTACATTGCTTTTTCTACAGACTTTTCCTCAGAGTCTGATATATGCTACAGAAACACAGGAATTTTTGACTCTCTATCACATATACTTGAAATATTATCTACTACATATAAGGAGCTGGATACTTATTTTTCAAAAGTATAAATTGATGTATTTTGAAGATAAATCTGATACCATGTAATAGGATAGGATGCGATAAAGTGAGAAAGATAGATGTCAGTGATCGAAAGGATGGAGTTTTTATTTATAAGAGAAAGAAAGAAGGCTTTATGGGTGAAATAAAGGGTCATGTTAAATTGGGGTTGTGTGTGAGATACCAAAGTGGAGATGCTGAGTAGATAGTGGATACATGATTCAGGAATTAAGGAAAAAGATCGGGGATGGAGATACCAATTTGGAAGTCATCCAGGTAGGGCTGGCTAATGGTTGTACTGGACAGTAAAGGATTCTCTGAAGGGCACTTGCAAGGGATAAAATATGCTTTCAGATGATTGTTTTGGCAATGGTGCAAAGAAAGAGAAATGAAGAAGAAACTACTTGAAATGGGAAATTAATATTTTATGCAAAATAAATGTACAAGGTAAAGAGATCCTGACAAAAAATAGGAGCAAGAGGAAAAGAAAGGCAGAAATTATTTTATGAACAATTAAGAAGGTGGGATCTTTTGGTTTTAGTAACATACTAGATAGAGGAGAGAAGGGAAGGAATCAAGGGAGGCTGAATGAATCACCTGGTACACTGACTATGTAAATAAAGAAACCAGAATATGACATATGTAATGATAAATTTGCCTTGAGATAGGTTGAGTAAAGTATCTTTTAACCATCAGTAAGTAGATTTTTAGCTGAAATGTGAAAATACAAGTGTATGTGCAAAATTTTATTTTGAGCATGGCATCTATTCAGGACTGCTTTCAAAAATGTATCTCACATTTTTTTTTTTTTAGTTCTGTAAAAGTTGTTATAAATACACAATTGCAGAGTGACCCTTTCCTGTTTAATTTCAAGTTATTTAACTGAAGATGCCTATATAGGTTTTCAAGGAGTATTTCTTTGAAACTTATATTAAAAGGTTTGTCCAACTTGTTATAACAGCTGAGCTGCACAACCCATATGCCTTTAGTACATACATTTGTTAACTCAGAAATATTAAATCTACTGGTCAAACCTCAAAGTGAATAACACAGCTAGTTTCCTAAATTTAACATTCTCTTTTCATTTTGCTATTAGATAATATTCTTCCAACTCTGTTATTGAAGCTGGTAGACAAACAAGCAAAAAGACTTTCTCTTGAATGATTTTCACATAACTATTTTGGTGGTCATGGAAGTCTATTGCTCAGATCTCTGAGAGAACTTGCTGCAGGAAGCATGCTTCACTGTTAGCCTCACCTCTTCATCAACTGCAATGTCAACACCAAGACCACACTTCTCTTGGGCTTTACCCAGGCAGTGTCTGTGCACAGCAGGGATACTGGAGCCAAGATATTCTGCTCCACGTGGGATTCTTCCAATTGGTATTTTGGTCCAATCACTTCCCATCAGCTTAACTGAGACTTCCTTAGAATTGTACCACGGTCTAAGGCTTTTCCTACCTAATCCTTTCTTCCCCATCTCTGTCATAGGTGAGAGAACTGCATCAGAGTCTGAAAGGCCCTCCATGACTGCTGTCCCTTCCCTGTTAGCATTAATAAGCATTTTTCTCCATAAATATCTTGCATGTTGATCCCATCTTGGTATCTGCCTAATGGAGGACCCCCGCTGACACACCTGTATTAGGGAGTTCTTGGATTTAGGATTTTTGCCTATGACCACAGAATTTTCATATTTATGCTTTTAGTTGGAACTATAACTCAATGTGGATGCTTGCTAGTTTTAGAAATAACTTTATTCAGGATTTGTATGAATCATCCACCTATTACATATTTACATAAACCAGAGTTTCTTAACCTTGACACTAGCAGTATTTTTGACTGGATAATTCTTTGGGCAGGCTGTGTTTTGCATTGTATGAAGCTCAGCTGCATCTCTGGCCCCTCTACCCACTGCATGGCAGAAGCACAGTTCCCCAGTCTGCAACATTGCCAGTTGTCTCCACATAATGCCATATGGCCTTTCATAGGCAAAATCATTCCCAGTTATAGAGATACAGTATCTGGTAGAATCAGTCATGCTCTAGGAAATAGAAGCAGCTATGACTATAGTGGCTGAAGCAAGAAAGGTTTTAGGAGATAGCATCGAGACAAATTTTGAAAAATTACCAGCATTTGCTTACTTTTCAGGCAGCATTAATTGCATGACATAAAATATAGAAGCAGAAATAAAAATTCATTTTAAAAAGCCTTTTCTAAGAAGACTATCTTGACAGAATCAGAAGAAAGATCCATACTGGTAGTGGTACAGTAGTAAATATGTAACTTCTCCAATAGTAATATTCTTTAAGTCTTAAAGCTATGTGTTTCCTCTACTTCATTCCCTTTTTTCTGTCAGTTGCTAATTGAATCCTCTGAGCAGCTCCATTGTGGCAATTAAGTGTGTCTTTTCTCCATTGTAGTGCAGACGACTAAACCCATGATCTTTATACCACCGTAACATTCCCTTACATGGAGTCCCTACTCCCAGTTACTCCCTACATTTTATAAATTCATTCTCCTTACTGACACTTTCTATTTTGTGATGCAGCATTCTCATAATTTCCTGTAGTCCTTTAGACATGGTCTCCTTTTTTTCTTTAAACATATTTATCATAACTGATTTAAAATCTTTGTCCAGGAAATCTTTAAAAACCTTAAAATCCAGCTCTTTGTCCAGGGCTTCTTTGAGGATAGTTTCTACTGATTGCTCTTTTCTCTAAATAAGCCAAATTTTACAGTTTCTTTGTATGACTTCTAATTATATTTTTTCAAAACTGGAAATTCAATAAAATGTGGCAAGTCTGGAAATTATAGTCTTCCCTCTCCCCAGAGTTGCTGTTTGTTGCTATTATTACTGTTGTTCATGTTGCTGTGTTTGTTTAGTGATATTCATGAACTAATTCTGTAAATTCTGGATCTGATTCTCTTAAAATCTGTAGTGATATCCCTTCTTTATTCTTGATATTGGTAATTTGTGTTCCCTCTCTCTTTCTCTCATCAGTTTTACTAGGAGTTTATAAGCATATTCATCTTTTCAAAGAGAGATTTTCTTGAGTTTTTTACAAATGTAGTCTCATTCCTCCAAGCACTCTAGAAGGCAGTGCAGCTCCAAGATGAGCCCCTCCTTAATCTGGAAACTAGGCTCAGATTGACAGTGGTGACAGGGGCAGCTAGAGCATAAACAGCGATGGCAGCATGTCGAAGCCTTAGCAGAGAGAAAGGACTCCATACACTGGTGGTGCTGAGACTCCTGTGAGCCTGTCCTCTATTCAGTTCCATACCTACAACATCTGTAAATATGAACTATCTGTCCTGAGGGCTGGAACAGGTGGTCAGGCAGTAAACTTTGTCAATAAGCTATTAAAAATAATAGTGGGGGTCCTGGGATCGGGCCCTACATCGGGCTCCCCGCTCCTCGGGAGGACTGCTTCTCCCTCTCCCACTCCCCCTGCTTGTGTTCCCTCTCCCGTTGTGTCTCTCTTTGTCAAATAAATGGAATCTTTTAAAAAATAATAATAATAATAGTGTATAAGTGGACATTGCAATAAAGTATATCAGGGAGTTAACGGAATTCTTACAAAAGTTTAGAATTTCTAATTCTGAAAATACTGTATCATTGCAAAACTAATACAGGTTTAAAAATACAAATTAAATTTAAAGACCATCACAGTCAGTGGAAAAGAACACAGTTTTCATATGGCCTTCAGATGAACTGCTTAAAGAGAAAGACAACTTTTAAAATATTGTTTTCTATAATTGAAGGTCCAGCAAAAGATTACATGAATAGACATTTTGAGTTATGTACAAATTATAAGCCCACACCTAGTTTCTTGCATAACTACAAGTTATAGGAAATGTCAGAGGAAACAGTCAAATGCTATTATATAAATTTACAATTAATGTTGAATTAAAACTTATACTACACTAATTTTTATGGAGTTAAACTTTCTAGAAATTTTTTGCATGTTGAATCACCAGTTCTAGTTGTTTTAAAATTTATATTTCAAAATAATCAGAGTTTATCCTAATGTTGCATCTTATAAAATACTCTTAACTCCAATACCAGTTGCATCAGGAGAAAGATCTTTCTGAGAATTAAAAATTATCAAAAGTTACTTGTGATTTTACATTGTCCAAGAGCGACTGACATTGTTTTCAGTTTTATTAATGAATAATGAAGTATAAAAGTACAAATTGTGATGATCTAATAAATGAGTTTGCAGAAATATGAGCAGAAAAATCTTGTGATCAATAAAGATGTCACATTAATAAAATACATAAAATTGTGACATAAAAATATTTTTGTAATTTATAAGCTCATGTTATTCAATCATCATGATTGCCCCAGTTATATTTTATAAATAATAAATTATTTTTAGAACAGAAAGCTTTGTATTTTAATACCTTTAACAGCACTTAAAGACTTCTTCAGAGTAGTTTTAGGTTCATAGCAAAACTGAGATGAAAGTATAGAGATTTCCCATATATCCCTGCCCCCACACATGCATAGCCTTCCCCATTATCAACATTACTCACCAAAATGATGTATCTGTTAACGAGAATGAACGTACATTCACGTATCGTAGTCCCCCAAGGTTCATAATTTACTTTAGGGTTTACACTTGATGTACATTCTTTGGGTTTGTTCTCTATAATTAAGAGTGTTGCTTGGTTTACCTCTATCTCTTTTTTTCCCCTTTGCTCATTTGTTTTATTTCTGCAGTTCCATGTATGAATGAAATCATATGGTACTTGTCTTTCTCTGACTGACATTTCATTTACCTTAATACTCTCTACCTCCATTCATGTTCTTGCAAATAGCAAGATTTCATTCTTTTTCATGGCTAATATTGCAGATGTGTATATGTGTGTGTGGTGTATATATATGTGTGTATGTGTGTGGTGTATATATATGTGTGTGTGTATGTGTGTGGTATATATACATATATGTGTATATGTAGACACCACATCTCCTTTATCCATTCATCTATTGATGGACACTTGGGTTGTTTCCATAATTTGGTATTGTAGATAATGCTGCTGTAAACATAGGTGTGCATGTCTCCCTTTGAATTAGGACTTTTGTATTCTTTGGGTAAGTACCGAGTAGTGTAATTCCTGGATCCAAAGGTAGTTCTATTTTTAACTTTTTGAGGAACTTCCACACTGTTTTCCAGCGTGGCTGCACCAGTTTGCATTCCCACCAGCAGGGCAAGAGGTTTCCCCTTTCTCTGCATCCTCACCAGCACCTGTTGTTTCTTGTGTTGTTGATTTTAACCATTCTGATGAATGATATTGAGCATTTTTTCTTGTGTCTGTTGGCAATCTGTATGTCTTCTCTAGAGAAATGTCTGTTCATGTCTTCTGCCCATTTTTTAATTGGATTCTTTTGGGTGTCAAGTTTTATAAGTTTTTAATATATTTTGGATGCTAACCCTTTATCAGATATGTCATTTGCAAATATCCTTTCCCATTCAGTAGGTTGTCTTTTAGTTTTGTTGGTTGTTTCCTTAATTGTGCCGAAGCTTTTTTATTTTGATGTAGTTCCAGTAGTTTATTTTTGCTTTTGTTTCCCTTGCCTCAGGAGACATCTAGAAAGAAGTTGCTATGGCCAAAGTCAAAGAAGTTACTGCCTGTAAATCATCTTCTAGAATTTTTAGGGTTTTAGGTCTCACATTTAGGTCTTTTATCCATTTTGAATTTATTTTTGTGTATGGTGTAAGAAAGTGGTCCAGTTTCATTCTTTTACATGTTACTGTCCAGTTTTCCACACCATTTGCTGAAGAGACTCTTTTACCCATTGGATATTCTTTCCTGCTTTGTCAAAGATTAATTGACCATGTATTTGTGGGTTCAATTCTGGGTTTTCTACTATGTTTTATTGATCTATGTATCTATTTTTGTGCCAGTATCTTATTATATTGATGACTACAGCTTTTTAATATAGCTTGAAATCTGGAATTGTGATGCCTCCAGCTTTGCTTTGCTTTTCCAAGGTTGTTTTGGCTATTTGGGGCTTTTTGTGGTTCCATACAAATTTTAGGATTGTTTTATCTCTGTGAAAAATGCTGTTGGTATTTTGACAGGCATTGCATTAAATGTGTATATTGCTTTGGGTAGTATAGACATTTTAACAGTATTCTTCCAACCCATGAGCATGAAATGTCTTTCCATTCCATTGTGTCCTTTTTGATTTCTTTCGTCAGTGTTTGAAAGTTTTCAGAGTACAGGTCTTTCACCTCTTTGGTTAGGTTTATCCCTAGGTATCTTATTGCTTTCAGTACAATTGTAAATAGGATTGATTCCTTAATTTCTCCTTCTGCTGCTTCATTATTGGTGTATAGAAATGCAACCAATTTCTATACATTGATTTTATATCCTGCAGCTCCACTGAATTTGTGTATCAGTTCTAGCACTTTTTTGTAGAGTCTTTCAGGTTTTCTATAGAGAGTATCATGTCATCTGCAAATAGTGAAAGTTTGACTTTTTCCTTCCCAGTTTAGATACGTTTTATTTCTTTTTGTTGTCTGATTGTTGTGGCTACGACTTTCAATCCTATGTTAAATAACAGTGGTGAGAGTGGATATCATCATCTTATTCCTGACCAAAGAAGGAAAGCTCTAATTTTTTCTTTATTGAGGTTGGTATTAGCTGTAGGTTTTCCATATATGGCCTTCATTATATTGAGGTATGTTCCCTCTAAACCTACTTTGTTGAGAGTTTTTATCATGAATGGATGTTGTACTTTGTCAAATGCTTTTTCTGCATCTATTGAAATGATCATATGGCTTTTATCCTTTCTTTTATTAATGTGGTGTATCATGTTGATTGATTCGTGAATATTGAACCACCTTTGCAACCGATGAATAAATCCCACTTGATCATAGTGAATTATTTTTTAATGTATTGTTGGATACAATTTTCTAGTATTTTATTGAGAATTTTTGCATCCATGTTCATCAGGGATATTGGCCTATAGTTCTCTTTTCTAGTGAGGTCTTTATCCGGTTTTGGTATCAGGGTATTGCTGGCTTCTTAAATTAATTTGGAAGCTTTCCTTCCTTTTCTATTTTTTGGAGTAGTTTGAGAAGAATAGGTATTAGTTCTTCTGTAAATGTTTGGTAGGGTTTTCCTGTGAAGCCAGCTGGTCCTGGACTTTTGTTTGTTGGGAGTTTTTTGATTACTGATTCAGTATCATTGCTGGTAATTGGTCTGTTCGAGTTTTCTATTTCTTACTGTTTCAGTTTTGATAGTTTATATGTTTGTAGGAATTTATCCATTTCTTCCAGGTTGTCCAATTTGTTGGTATATAGTTTTTCATACTATTAAATGTTTTCATGAACAAATTACTGTTGTTAATCAGGGGACAGCTTCATCTCCAGTCACCCACTAGTAATATTCATGAACAACTTGAACAGTCACCTCCATTATCTGAAACAACCTTCATCTCATTCTCCTCCTACCCAAGCTTTTCCTAAAGAGAAACCTGATCTTCACTATTGAAATTTAATCAGTTCACCAAGTCCTATCAATTTTGTCTTCTAAACAACTTGGCAAATTACTCACCTTCCTCCATTCCCACTGCTATATCAGGTCCTCCTACTTTCTCTACTGCAGTTACATTCTACCTGGCCTCTCTGTCTTGACACGATGCCAGACTGTTCTTAAAAATACAAATTATATTATATAAAACTCCCCCAGGTGCCTGGGTGTCTCAGTTAAGCATCTGTCTTTGCCTCAGGTCATGATCTTGGGATTCTGGGATCGATCCCTGCATTGGGCTCCCTGCTCAGCAGGATCTGCTTCTCCCTCTCCCTCTGCCTCCTATCCCCTGCTTATGCTCATGCTCTCTCTCTCTCCCCCCCCTCTCAAATAAATAAATAAATAAAATTTAACCCCCCAAACAAACAAAACCTCCCCTGCTTAGAATTTCTTAGCCTTTAGGCTAAAGTCTAAATTCCTTCACCTAGCATAAGTCCATTCATGATTTAGCCACTGGTCATTTCTTCAACCCTCTTATCTGCAACTGCCACACACAGTCTGTCATCTAAGAACTATTTGTATTTCCCTGAAAGTGGCCTGTTCTGCAAATATCACTGTGGCTTCGTATATACTTTTCTATACTTTTCTCTGCCAAGAATCTCTACTTGTCCATTATTCTGCTGGTTAATGCCCACCTTAAGCCTCCAAGTATATGTCACTTTCTCCAAGATGTTTTCCATAGCCTGACAGAGGAATTAAACTCTCCTGCCTTTGGCCACATGAGCTCCCCTTTTCTGTTTTTACAGCAGTACATATTCACTGTAAGATTATTGTTCATTTACTGTATCTATCTGCCTATGCCAGGTGATCATTTCCTTATAGGTAGAGATTGTTTTTTCTGTATGCATCTCCAGGATAGCTTGACATGTGTTAGACTTAAAACTTACAGAATGAAAGAATACATGAGTAAATGTAATAAGCCAAATTGACATAATTAATTTAGATTCCAATAATAAGTATATTTGTGTCATTTAACAATTTGACTGAATTTCTCTATATTTCAGTATTCCTAAATTCTCTTTATTTTTAATTTAAACTTAAGGGAGAGGGAGAGAGGTTTAGAATCATAAGTAAACTCATCTAGACTTAGAAGCAGGCCAAGTGCACATCTTTGTATTCATCACTAGGTCTACCTCATATGGTATCTTTAAAGGAAGAACAATTAATGAAAATGATTGTAAGAATTGCTAAAGGTATAAGACATTATAAAATGTTTAATAAGTATAATACAATTTTCTCACTGGAAGTAATCATTTTAGATTCTCACTTTTAGGTACAATCTCTTTTCATTAGAATATGAAAACTAGTCATTTCAGAAGGAGAAAATGCATTTCCTTTCTCATATGGAAAGCTAAAGAGACCAATAATTGGTAATACCATCAAAAAATTTTCACTTCAAATTACTTTGTAATTAGATACATTCATATGTTAGTGAATGATATTCACCTCTGGAAAGCAGACACTATTGATAGGAGGCAGTGGTGTTAATATTATCATATTTTAAATATAAGGGCTGGGGAGAAAGGACAAATATTCTTTATGACTTACTAGATTGCCACTCCCCTCTTCCAGAAGGTAGAGTTTAACCTGGAGATGGTGGGGTGAATTTATTTATTTTTTATTTTTTACTTTACTATTTTTTAAAGATTTTATTTATTTATTTGACAGAGAGAGAGAGTACAACCAGGGGGAGCAACAGAAGGAGAGGGAGAAGCAGGCCCCTCCCTGCCCCCCTGAGCAGGGAGCCTGACGCAGGGCTCAATCCCAGGACCCTGGGATCATGACCTGAGCCGAAAGCAGACACTTAACCAACTGAGCCACCCAGGCACCCCTATGGGGTGAATTTAATGACTCATTTCCAAATAATGGAGTAACGATAAGGAAAAATAGTCACTGTGCAGTGGAGAATCCTGGCAAACATCACCCTAACCAAATGATCAAATTTGACATCCCTAGTAACGTCATGTTGAAATAATCTACTCCTTACATTTTGGGATGAGAAGGCACTCCATCCCAAAAAACTGTCATAGTCTAGAGTATGCTAAGGAGACATGACGTCTAAATGCAATGAAGGAATCCTAGATTGGATCTTGAAACAGTAAAAAGATATTAGTGAAAAACTGGTGAAATCCAAGTGAAGCCTGCAATTCAGTTAATAAGAATATACTGACGTTAGTTTCTTAGTTTTAACAAATGTGCCATTATAATATAAAGATATTGGGGCGCCTGGGTGGCTCAGTCGTTAAGCGTCTGCCTTCGGCTCAGGTCATGGTCCCAGGGTCCTGGGATCGAGCCCCATATCGGGCTCCCTGCTCAGCGGGAAGCCTGCTTCTCTCTCTCCCACTCCCCCTGATTGTGTTCCCTGTCTCGCTGTGTCTCTGTCAAATAAATAAATAAAATCTTAAAAAAATAATAATAATATAAAGATATTAACATTAGGGAAAATTGTGTAAAGGTTATATCAGAGCTCTTAATACAATCTTTGTAACTTTTCTAAAATTCTGTAATTAATCCAAAATAAATATTTATATACAAAATAGAAGAACAAATGCAATAATTGAATATACCAAGTGAATTCACTTTTCAGTTTATTAAAAGGTGAAGTAAAAAAGAAAAGGCCAAGTAGATATGGTATCATAAAAATTGATAAAAATACCTATTAGCTACTTATTTTAATGAAAACAAGCACATAACCATCCATGAGACAATCTTTGGGTATTAGAGAAGACTTACTTTATAAATTTGTTGCCACATGTTTTGGTACATGAGTCAGTATGAATGGAGGGCTTAATTTTAATGCAACAAGTCAGTTATATTAAGGACAAAAAAACCCTCCTCTCCTTCTAGACTATTACTAACAGGACATTTATTATATTAAAAACATTTACTTTCAGTTCCCAACATAGCATGTGAAAAGTTAGGAGATGTTAAATTTCTGTGAAATCTGTGTGAATTAATTTTGGTTTGTTAAAAATCAAGGCATCTCTAGAAGGAAATAGCCTAAGAACCTCTGAAGTGATATATTAGCATCAGGCCATGTCAGTCTCATCTGTATTAAATGATGACTGGCTTACATTTCAGGTGGTTGCAGGGGGAAGAATGTGGTAGGTGCCATCAAAAGTTAGCAATATGCTCAAAGTTTATTTACTTAAGAAATATTCTGTTATTTGTTCTTTTTATCTAAAACTTGAATTTTTTAAAGATTTTTTTATTAGTTTCGGAGGTAGAATTTTGTGATTCATCAGCTGCATATAACACCCAATGCTCATTACATCAAGTGCCTTCCTTAATGCCCATTACCCAATTATCCCTTCCCCCCCATCTCCCCTCCAGCAACCCTCAGTTTGTTTCCTAGAGTTCAGTGTTTATGATTTACCTCCCTCTTAATTTTTGTCTTATTTTATTTTTCCTTCCCTTCCCTTACGTTCGTCTGTTTTGTTTCTTAAATTTCACATATGAGTGAAATCATATGATATTTGTCTTTCACTGACTGACTTATTTTGCTTAGCATAATACCCTCTGGTTCTATCCACGTCATTGCAAATGGCAAGATTTCATTCTTTTTGATGGCTGAGTAATATTCCTGTGTGTGTGTGTGTGTGTGTGTGTGTGTGTGTGTGTGTGTATGCCACATCTTCTTTATCCATTCATCTGTCGAAGGACATCTGGGCTCTTTCCATAGTTTGGCTGTTGTAGACATTGCTGCTATAAACATTGGGTGCATGTGCCCCTTCGAATCACTATGTTTGTATCCTTTGAATAAATACCTAGTAGTGCAACGGCTGGGGTCATAGGGTAGCTCTATTTCAGACTGTTTGAGGAACCTCTCTACTGTTTTCCAGAGTGGCTGCACCAATTTGCATTCCCACCAACAGTGTAAGAGGGTTCCCCTTTCTCTGCGTCCTCGCCAACATCTGTTGTTTCCTGAGTTGTTAATTTTAGCCATTCTGACTGGTGTGAGGTGGTATCTCATTGTGATTTTGAATTGTATTTCCCTGATGCCGAGTGATGCAGAACATTTTTTCATGTGTCTGTTGGCCATTTGTATGTCTTCTTCGGAGAAATGTCTATTCATGTCTTCTGCCCATTTCTTGACTGAATATTTTGGGTTTTTTTGGGTGTTGAGTTTGATAAGTTCTTTATAGATTTTGGATACTAGCCCTTTATCTGTTAAGACATTTGCAACTATCTTCTCCCATTCCACGGGTTGCCTTTTAGTTTTGTTGACTGTTTCCTTTGCTTTGCAAAAGCTTTTTATCTTGATGAAGTCCCAATAGTTCATTTTTGCTTTTGCTTCTCTTGCCTTTGGAGCTGTGTCTAACAAGAAGTTGCTGCAGCCGAGGTCAAAGAGGTGGATTCTTGTCTCACATTTAGGTCTTTCATCCATTTGGAGTTTATTTTTGTGTATGGTGTAAAGAAGTGGTCCAGTTTCATTCTTCTGCATGTGCCAATTTCCCCAACACCATTTGTTGAAGAGACTATCTTTTTTCCATTGATATTCTTTCCTGCTTTGTCGAAGATAGTTGACCCTAGAGTTGAGGTTTCATTTCTGGGTTCTCCATTCTGTTCCATTGATCTGTGTATCTGTTTTTTAAAGTTTTTTTTTTTTTTTAATTCCAGTTAGTTAACATACAGTGTAATATTAATTTCAGGTGTACAGTTTTGTGATTCAACACTTCCATACAACACCCCAGTGCTCATCACAAGGGCATTCCTTAATCCCCATCACCTATTTAACCCATCCTCCCCCACCACCCCTCTGGTAACCATCAGTTTGTTCTCTACAGTTAAGAGTGTGTTTCTTGGTAAAACTTGAATTTTTAAAAAACAAGACCCTTGTACTTCTTTATGGGCAGCTTGAATATCACATATGGTAGAGATACTGGTTGGTGATCATAGCATAGGATTGAACAGACAGATCTCTATCTATTAATAAAAATCTGAGTGTTTTACAGGAGATAATAAGTGAGTTTTCACATCATCTTGTACTTAGTCTTCATGTGACCTTGTTGTAGTTTGTCTTGAGTGAAATGGCAGTTTCCAGGACAAACTATATCATCAAAAAAAAAACCCCGACATTATATACTAAAAGGAATATATTAAAATGTAGTAACTGAAAATAAATCCTGAAACCAGCATGGGTAATATTAGATTACAAAAGGGAGGGCAATGTTTATTTTTAATTATTGATAGTCTCAAGGAAGCATTGCTCTCCTTTGAACCCATCCCCAAATTGATGAGATACTTAGAGAACATGCAGAAGATAAATTTGATCTCTCAGACCTAGATGAATATTTCCAGTGGATGATAAATTTATTTCCAGTTGCTATAAATTTCAGGTTTAAGAGATAGAGAAACAGGGGCACTTGGGTGGCTCAGTCGTTAAGTCTGTCTTCAGCTCAGGTCATGATCCCAAGGTCCTGGGTTCAAGCCCTGCATCGGGCTCCCTGCTCAGAGGGAAGCCTGCATCTCCCTCTCCCATTCCCCCTGCTTGTGTTCCCTCTCTTGCTGTGTCTCTCTCTGTCAAATAAATAAATAAAAATCTTAAAAAAAAAAAAAAAAGAGATACACTGTACCAGTAAAAGTAGGTCTGGTGTTACATTCTGAACACCTCAACTATTTATTATTGAGCTGCCTTGTAAAGATAATGAAAGTCAATAAAGCATTGCTAAGTATCTCATCTATTAGGGCTATAAAATACTTGTATGCTTTCATAAATGTTAATGAAAGAGAATAGGTAAACAAATGTCACTGACTATAAATTAGAATTTGGAAAGGCAATAATACGTAGCACAGTGTTTTAAATCATAAAATTTCTTGTCCTTTATCCTTTGAACGAACCTTGACATAGTAGCTGATTTCTTCAGTAGGGGAGAGGAGACAAGACTTCTCACTGCAGAAGGACACTTCTAACCTTAATGGTAATATTATTGAAGAATTATATTAGAAAGTAGCAGTTTGTATTGTAAGCTGAAATGAACAAACTCGTGATATAAAAGACAGTCATTAATTAAGTATGAATTACTGTTTTAAAGCACTGGCTGTGGAAGGAGAAATGCCACCTTTGAATGAATGGCTTCCTCTGTCTGATCTGACCTCCTCCCACTCAGATGTGATGGAGATAAATCATGAAGTGCAGTAACAGCAGGGATCCTTATTAATAGCAACATCCAAGTCTCCTGGCAATCACTGCAAGTGCACGTGACATGCACAAAGGTTTTCCTTTTCAGCTGAAAGGATGTGAGTTTTCTCTGAGAATAAAAAAGACACCAGAGATAACAAATGCTAACGTGGATGTGGGAAAGAGGGAATCCTTCTACACTGTTGGTAAGATAATAAATTGGTACAGTCACTATAGAAAATAGTATGAAGGATCCTCAAAAAAATTAAAAATAGAACTACTGTTTCGTCCGGCAATTCCACTGCTGGGTATTTATCCACAGGTAACAGAAAAACTAACTTGAAAATGTATCTGTACTCCTGTGTTCATAGCAGCAACATTTACGATAGCCGAGACATGGAAACAACCTAAGTGTTTACCGACAGATGAAAGGATGAAGCACACACACAATGAAGTATTATTGAGTCATAAAAAAAAAAAACAAGGAAATCCTAACATTTGCAAAAGTATGGATGGACCTCAAAGGCATTATGCTAAGTGAAATAAGACATAGAAAGACAAGTACTGTATTATCTTACTTATAAGTGGAATCTAAAAACAAAAACAAAAAACCAAACTCAGGAAAAAAAGGTCAGACTTGTGGTTACCAGAGACAGGGGTAGGAGGGGAATTGGAGGAAGGTGGTCAAAAGGTACAAACTTCCAGTAATAAGGTAAACAAATACTAGAGATGTAGTGTACAACATGATGACTATAACTAACATTGCTGTATGATAATATAGGAAAGATGTTAAAAGAGAGAATCATAAGAATCCTCATCACATGGAGAAAAATACTTTTCCTTCTTTTCTTTTTATTGTGTCTATATGAGAAGATGGATATTAGCCGGGTCTATTATAAAAATTTCCCAATATATGTAAATCAAACCATCATGCTGTATATCTTAAATGATATATATCAATTATTTCTCAGTAAAACTAAAAAAATGTTGAAAAATGAATATAGAATTTCTAGGTGATGCATCTGAGACCTTCATCTATTGGACAATGAGTTCTTAGAGTGTGCGCTGTCAACATATCAAGCCATATAATGATTTGGCTTGAGAATTTTGTTAATAGGTATGTATGTATTTTTGAAACAAGTCATTATTAAATTCAAATTGAGGCAGTACGCAAAAATCTGATTTTTGCTAATTTAATCATATAGAAGAGGAGTCAAATTTTTAAATAATAACTAAAAAACAAAGGAATTTCATTATTTTTTCTCTCCCCATCCTGCTTGGCACAAAGAATTTTGAATCTGATCATATTTCTTTTTAATTATATATATTTTTAACTGTCTTTATGTCTCTTTTTTTATGCTGCCTCTGATTTTGGGAACTTCCAGCAAGAAGCAGATTCAATTTTGATTTTACAACTTTTGGGTACTTTAAGGTTAAAAGCTAAAGATTTGTTTTGAAGAAATAGAAGGAATATGAATTTAGGCGGCCTGTGTTTAAGTCCTACCTTAAAGCCTTGTTTGACCTTGGACATGTCATTTATCTTTAAGAATTAGCACCTAAATCTATAAAATAAAAATGACCACACCAGCATTATAGAACATAAGGATATTTTTTGTGTATGAGGACCATATGAAATAATGTATACACATAGAGCTTTGAAAACAGTAAACATATACAGATTTAAGGTACTTTTATAAATATTATTGCCAAGGAAAACACAAAATTACTTGAAGTACAAATAGTTTGGGAATGATATGAAAACTTTATTCTTTGTTTCTGTCATCAACATAGTTATTCAAAAATTCATTTATATAGATACTATATATATACATATTACTTTTTACTTTCCTTTTCCCATCCTAGAGGTTTTAGCCTTATAATTTAAAAATAATTATTATCTCAGATTTACTTTAACCAATGAATGCTCACAGCTTAAAAATTTAATGAAATCAATATTTCATTTCTACCTATCCAATATTTCATCTATTATCATTATTTTTTAAAAGATTTTATTTATTTATTTGACAGAGAGAGAGACAGCGAGAGAGGGAACACAAGCAGGAGGAGCGGCAGAGGGAGAAGCAGGCTCTCTGCTGAGCAGGGAGCCCGCTGCGAGACTCAATCCCAGGACCCTGGGATCATGGCCTGAGCCGAAGGCAGACGCTTCACTGACTGAGCCACCCAGGAGTCCCCAACATTTCATCTATTATGAAGATGATACAGTATTAGAGAATTTGACTGAAAAATAACTCATGAGCTTATTGCCAATATTTATTTTTTCAGTGCATAAATAGCATATATCCCTATAAAATTAAAGTATATTTCAATATTTTGCTGATGGGGGAGAGGTGGGTCACAGGATAATGAATAAAGGTACACTCAGAACTTGGCATGGCATGAATGTTTTTAGATGAAGAGGGATCTGTTTTTCTCTTAGATCTCTTAAGCAGGGATTAACTTTCCCACCAAAGGTGAATTAAAATGGTCTTTGCTGAGTCAAGACCACGAAGCAAGGTAGTCTTACAAAGAAAAAAAAAATTGTATACATCAAGAGGAAAAGCTATATTTAACACCTGGCAGAGTACTTAGGACACAAGGGCAACTGTGTGCCCACTGTTATGGTGTAATTATTAATAGTGCCTCCATACACGTTCCCAATCTGGACAAGGAATTATGTGATTAATTACATAATAGGTACTTAGCAGATGTTAACATTCTCTTCAGTGTCCCAATTTGAGTAATAATTTATATAGTGACCATTTAATAAATAGCAATTCCTTTTCTTCTGGGATATTTCTTTCTTTCTTTTCTTTTTTTTTTTTTTTTTTACAAAAACAGTATTCACTCATCTAGCAAGTATTTATTGAGTGCTTACTGTGTTCCAGATTTTGGTAAAATAGTAGGGAACAAGACAAACTTTCTGACTTTGTGGAGTTTGCATTCCAGTGGAGAAAAGCAGATTCTAGAGTAGTAAGTAATTGCATGCATAATATACTTTCAGGTATTGGTGAGTACTATAACATGAGCTAAAGATAGGTATGTGAAAATAAAATGCTGTGGAAGGAGGTAGGTGCATTGAAATATAGGAAAGGCGTCTCTCAGCTGACATTTGGGAAAACACCAAATGAGCTGAGAGTGCCATTTGAGTCCGTAGAGGATATTTCTGGCAAAGGGAACACCTTTCCTAAGTGTCCAACTGCTGGAAGGGAAAAGAAATGGTATGTTTTATTAACAGCAAGAAGACCAGCACAGCTGGAGCAAAGTAGGCAAAGAAGAGATGAGGTTAGAAAGATGCTGGGTGTCATGGCAAAGAGTATGAGCCGTCTTATAAATGCAGTGCAGAGTTATTGGAGGTTGACACAGTCTTAATTTAGCTTCTAAAATGATCATTCCACATGCTCTGTGAACACTGCCGAGAAGTGCATCACATTCCTCTAATGTGCCTCAGCAGATACTCTCAGCTACACCATTCTTGGAGGCTGATGACCACTCGTTTAACCCTGCCACCATGGCTTCCACCTTAATGTGGGCATGACCTGATATTGCCTCTTGGGATGCTTGTGCTTTGTGGCTCTTCCCTTCCATTCTAGGGCTTCACTGACGCCATCGCCGTGTAAGATGCCTAAGAACCTACTACCATGGCAGTGTGATCTGGAGTTGTAGTGGCATTAACGGTCTAGGATGATTCTTTACCATTAGGAGAAGAGAGCATGTAGACAAATTGTCTTGAGACAGAGGAGTTCATGTGGTCTCTTAAATGGTTATCTCGAAAGAATGAGTAATCCATTGTGATAGATACCAGTCCATAGCCAGCATTTGTAATGCATCCTGCTGTTGGCTCTTTCTCCTTTTCTGCCTCACCTACTTTTTCCTTCATTTCTTCTTCCTTGGGATTGCACTTCCTAATTCAAGGGAAACATGTAAACTTTTGTCTTACCTCTACTTTCTGGGAAAACCCGGCTAAGATAGGGAGAAGAGGAGACATAGAAAGACCAGTTGCGGGGGGCGGGGGGGTGGAGATACTAAAGTAGTCTATGTAAGAAATAATAGTGAATTGGAAGGTAGTGACTGCTAATTGTATTTGGTAATCAAGAATGTGATTTAATTATTCTATTTCTTCTTTCTTCATCACCATACTACCTTCCTTATTTTTTTTTACTTGCCAGACTGAAATGGTCTCCAAAGTGATTTTCATTTCTTTCCCTTCCTCCACCAAATTTTTCATCTTTTCTAAATATGTCATTCCAGTGCTCAAAAGCTTTTATCCTTAATTTTATCATCATATTAAATTTCGATTCCTTTGTATTTCAAGACCCTCCATTTACTGGCCCCATTAAAGCAATCCAAATTTATGTCATGTTTCTTGAAACACTGTAATCTCCTTGCTGGTCAAAGTATGTTTTTATTCTTAGGATTTTCCTTATATTGTTACAGTATCCACGGCCAAATTATGTCCACTTATCAAGGTTCACTTTCTTCATGAAGCATATACCATTTTTAACCTGGGCCACTCACTAATAACAATGGGTCCAACCTTGTTATTTATGCATTACATATATTATTCCTCTCAGAATCCTAACGATGTACCCATTACTATTGCATTATTTTCCTATCACTGCTGTAACAAATTACCAGAAAATCAGTAACTTAAAACAACACAAATTTATGATCTTATAACTCTGGAGGTCAGAAGTCTGAAAAGGGTCTCACTGTGCTATAATCAAGGTGACCACAGGACTTTGCTCACTATCGAGGCTCTGGGTAATAATATATTTCTTTGTCTTTTCCCACTTCTGGAGACCACTCACATTCCTCCACTCATGACCCCTTCTTTCTGTTTCAAAGCCAGCTTTACAGCATCTTCAAATCTTTCTGACTCACCTCTCCTTCTGTTTTCCTCTTCCAATTTAAAGATCCTTGTCATATATCAGGTCCACCTGGATATTCCAAGATAATCTCCCTATTCTAAAGTCAGCTGATTGGCACCTTAATTCCCCCTTGCCATGTAACATGAGATACTCACTGGTTCCACGAATTGGGACAAGGATGTCCTGGGAGATAGGGGTTGGGGGGATCATTCTATCTACCATAAATATCATCAGAATTTTACATTGAGGAGTCTGAGGCACAGAGAAATGAAGGAATTTGGCAAAGAACACAAAGGTAGTAAGTGGAGAAAGCCATCAGTTCTAACACGAAATGCCTAACCATCAAATTATACTGCCATCTCTAAAGAAGAGAAAGGGATTGCTAATGCTTACATTCCTTCAATTATATTGCATTAACAAGTGTTTGTTGAGATGCTATTTTGTTACATATGTCTGAAAATAATATATTGAATGTTCTTATGGGTATTGTGTTAATTAAGCATAGATCTAGCACACATGAAACTGGAGATCTACTGGGGGAGATAAGAACATATCACACTATACCATTAGTTATATGTATATGTAAATACCATAAGTGAGATACATTCATTTAAAGTGCTAAAATAACTGAGAAAAATGAGACAGTCATGCAGCTTAGTCCATTTCTCTAGTTCTACTGGTGTGCTCTTGTTGAGTCATGGCTCTATTTCTTCAGTTGTCTGTTTTCTGCTACATACATAGTCATACTCAATGATCATACTGGCTGCCTTAATTAGTACAATATCTTTGAAAATCATGATCATTTCCTATTTTATAGGATTTGAAATGTTTGAAATAACTTCTGTGGTTTCATCTGTGGAGATCTTTTGAAATATCTTTTATTTTTAAACTTAGGTTTTAATTTAAACATAGAAAATGAAGAAATTATAATACTTATCTAGTCCAAATGTTCCTATAGAACCTTATTCCTTGGAAAATATGGTACATTTGGCACAAAGCTCTAATTTCATGGCCTATGAAAGTTTGGCATTCTCTCCATGATTTGTGAGTTTGTGACTACTTCCTCAGGTGGTCTTCAGCTCTGGGCTTACCTGTGCACAAAATGGCATCTTTTCACAGATTTTTCTGGAAAGTATCCATTGATGGCAAGTACTGAGTCAATGTAGTAAATTAAGCCTTGTGAAGTCTTGGGAAAGAGCCGGGCCAGTGATTATACCCATCTTGCATGAACCACAGCCTCCCTTACTCTACCTCTCATAGTTGGTGACCTTCGACAAGCCACTATGTTGGCCAAGCCCCTACTTATATTCTCAACAAGGCAATTTCTTTCCTCTTCTGGATCCTTTCCTTTAACAAAAAACCCTCAGGGAACTGGTATTTCCTGTGGCACTGATGCCTTTTGGAGCAACTGAAGAACAGGAATGGCATATCTCTGTTGTACTATCGGTGTGAGTTACCCATCCCCACTTATGCAGAGCCACAAGGAAGTGTAACCAATTCCATCCCCTATCACCACTACACATAAAACAGCCGCTGTCTTCAGAAGCAGCCACTGTTCTCCAGCTCATACTACATTCCCAGTGTGCTCAGATTCTGACTTATAAAATGTTCTCATTATGTCAGCAAAATAAACACCAAAATATTTTCAAAAATATTTTTTAGCCTTCTTTGAAGGCGAAGAACGCCTTTTTTTTTCTTCATGATTTAGTGCTTAGTTTTCTACTTGTATATAGGATTTTGAGTATACTTAGCCCTTTTCTTTTCAGTATCAAGAAAAATAGTGGCTTTCCTTTATGATTTTGGCACCAAAAGAATAAAACAATATTTAGAACTGTCTTATTGCA
This sequence comes from Mirounga angustirostris, assembly GCF_029215605.1. Classification (NCBI taxonomy): domain Eukaryota; kingdom Metazoa; phylum Chordata; class Mammalia; order Carnivora; family Phocidae; genus Mirounga; species Mirounga angustirostris. Next base: position 62,087,404 of record NW_026991720.1, read on the forward strand.
GCCCTACCATAGCTTTGAACAACCCAAGCAATGGAAGTCTAATTGAATTATATGCTATGTCATGTATTAAATATTATGAAAGATGAAGAGCTGTGCTCTGACTCCTATCACGTGGACCTAGTTTATTATTATATTCAAAATATCTTAGATGTATCTATGACTTTAGCCAAATGGTATCTTTATTTATTTTCTCTGTGTGTTTATCATTAGAAAAGGATTCATTCAGTGTCTGGAAACACTGTATTTGGCACTTCTTTCCCTTGATATTAACCTGAAAATTTAGTTGTAAATTAGGAATATTAAAAAATATGTGTACTGTTGAACATTAAGAGCTGTGCATTTATCATGTGTTTAAAACTTAACATATTTAATATGTTCAGTAGAACACTTGATAGGATAAATATACTGCCATTTTAGTGTAAGAAGCCAGGTAGTATTGGTTCCATTTTTCTGGTCACATATTTTTTATTTTAATACAGAATATTTGTATGTATATGTCCATTTTCCACCTATAGCTAAGCATGTCAAAACAAAATACTTATATTAAAAACAAGGTATTTGGCTCTGAATGTCTTCTCATGAGTCAAGGTGTCATTACCCATCCAAAAATGAATTGTAACAATTTTAACACTGTATTACATTACTTCAGTGTTTATTTCTTACCTGTTTACTTGAGACAAAAAAGTAATTTTGAGATTAAGCTGTAAAACTTGTGCTTGAGAGTCAATTAATTATAATACATTGTTTCCTCCCCTCTTTAACATACAGAAACAATTCTGTTACCGTAACACAGACACTTACTAATATTTCTTAAATGAAAATAAGTGATAAATTGCTGTGACTATAAAGAAGGAAAAGACCTGTCCAAAATGATTTAGGGACACTTCAGTGGGGTCCTAAGAATTTGAGCTGAAAATACATATGATGTAATCAACTGAAGAATGGAAGGCATTCAAGATGGAGAATCTGAACATATAAAAAGACCTATTTAAAGAAGCAGAGGGGTTCTTACATAAAAATGTTGTTGCCCATAAAGGTGAGAAAGTCCAGTAAGTTTAGCTTTTGGTAAAAATAAGATAATTGGACAAGTCACAATGTCATTTCTGACTTTTAGAGCTATCAAATGAAAATTCAACACTGGGAATAACAGGGCTGATACTGACATAGGATGAATTGGAGTAACTCACACCTGTAGTACATGAGTGTGTAATTCCTGTTTTTGAGTTGCTTCTGTAGGTATCAGTCCCACAGGAAACCCCAATTCCCTGAAGGTTTTTTTAATTAGAGGACAGGGCCCAGCGATGGAAAGAAATTGCTTTGTAGAGAACATGAGATGGGTTTATTAGTTGCTGACAATAGAAATGTCAGAGATTGTCAATATATCCTCATACAAGTTTGTTTAATTACAGTTCTGGGTAACATTAGCTAATACTATTTGGATATTTATGTTCAAGGGGCTGTGTTTACTAAAAATCATAGTTATATAGGATAGTTTGATGTTGCTAAATATGTCCAGGGTCATCCCAATGTACATGTGTCTTTGAAATTACGTTCTTTGAAGGCATTTTTTTAAAATCTGTGTGAGGAATAGAGGTTACAAACTTTGAAAAGGATTCATCTGAAGAAATAGGCTTTCAGCTATGGTTCATATGCCTTCACCTCCATTTGATAATCTTACAATAAGGTCACAGCCATAGGCTTCTTACATGTACTTTCAAAGCCATGAAGATAATTAACTCTGGATCCAAGGCTGGGCAGTGCTCTACAGATGAAGTTGAAAGTATATTTACTAGTACTGTTGTTGTTGTTGTTGTTGTTGCTTTTTAAATAACTGAAGTCTTCTCTACATGTGTGCTTTGCATTTCACACATCAACTATATAACATAGGCACAGTGTAAAATATCTTTGACTTTGGAAATGTCCTGAAAATATTTTGATAGAAGAAAGAACACTGATATACAAGCTTGGAAGAGTAATCCAGGGTTAAACTCATGAATAAGAATTAATTTCATGGTTAACATGGTTTCGCTCACTTTGCATTGTGTGTCCTGCCATGCGCCACATGGCTGACTGCCCTTGGTTTTCACAGTTTTCCTTTACATTTCTGGATCATGGTTCATCTACTTACATTTTAAGATGACACATTATTATACTTGAAGTGATGCATGGTAAATTTTTCACAATCTCACTTTAAAGGGATTATCAAAAAATGTGCAAATCTTCTATTAAAATGAAAATGTATGTTCATGTTTTCACACAAAAAAAATATGTGCCAATGTGCTTGATGCTCGGTTAACAACACTATCTCTTTTTTGTGGCTAAAATTATATCTCTGCAGTGAGGATTGTTTTTCCCAGAGGGACAGTTTTTAAAATCCTTAAGTAACAAGTGACATTGTTCTTAATATATGCCTAATTGTGTGAGTATTCACTTACTAATTTTATGAAAATTCCTGGAGTGCATAGTAACATACCATAAAACATTAGTGTACTTTGGATTCTAACACTAAAATAAGCTGGACCTAGGTGCTATTACTTGCAATAATGATTAGGAAGATCAAGTATATAATGCTTTTTAATAGCATTTTTGAAGAAAGATGGAATGCCATATGTCATAATTCTTTTCTCAACAAGATTTCTGTTTCCATGAACACAAATTAGATTCCCTTGCAAAGGCTGAGATTTAGTTTACAGCTTGATTTCTTCTGTCATTTCAACCACATTACATTTCTGTTTTACTGGAGCATTGATGGCTGTCTGGCTCATTGCTTGTGTTATTTGTTTAGATCAGGCAGTTGGACTTACTCTAACTCCACAAATGAAATAAAGTAGACAACTAGATGGAAGAGTAATAGAAAAAAATGATCTTGAGATATCAGAAATAAAATCAATTCCTGAACTCAAGTGTTTAACTTGAAAAATTCATTCACCACAAACAAGTTATATTTATTAATAACTCTGAGGCATTATAGAAGTTAGTTAGAACTCTTAATTTTATGAATTATACAGAAACATATGCACTCTATATACTTGATAAATCTTTCCCAAATTAATAAGACTTATTAGGATGCATGTACTCTGTCTTCACATGGTAGGCACCCTCAGTTCTCTCCCCTTAAGGAAGTTCAAACCTCTTAGGTACAACAAAGCTGATTTTTGTGAAAGTCCCAAAATAGTGAAATAGGAAAATGCATCAATGTGTGTAATGGAGCAACAATACAATATGACAATGTATATAGTACAAAGTAATAAGTACAATGTAAATTATCTGCATAGGGAATGAGTATTGTAGGATTTCAGGAGAACAAATAAGTTCAGTATATTGGAAAAGGACAAACCTAAATGTGAACTGTCTTGAAGGAAATGTATTAGATATGCAAGGAGGCAAAAAAAAAAAAAAAACAACAACAACCAAACCCATATTTAGGGCTGTGGACTGGTCAAAGCAAACTGCAAAATGAGACCATCTATGTACGGTATATCCTGGGGAAGGTGGAGAGGCTGTTTTCACTGAACTAGAGAGTTGGTGTAGGAGAAAGAAATGTGAATGAACAGGTCAGTTGAGATTGCATTGGGGGGGGTGGTGCCAGTGGGTGCAGTACAAGATAAAGGGCTGAGGACCTCTCCATGGATTGAGGGATTCTCAGGAGACAGAAAATAAAATATAAAAGGGATATTCAACAAAAGGTATGGCTCAAAATAAGTGGTCAACAGCCTGCAAAAGATGAGTAGAAATATTGATCCAAAGATTAAGGAACTGAGCATGAGTTATAACTACCAACTAGTGTACAGGAGGATAAATGTGTACAGGAGCTGAAATGTTTGCATGAGGAGAATAAATTGTGGCCAGAAACATCCTCTACTTATTTTGAACCAAAGGTGAGGAACTGGGAAAAGAAAAATGTAATAACAGTCAGAGAGTAACTTTAGAATATTTGTATCAGTAAAATATATTGCAATGTATTATATAAAAGAACACATTGTATTTTAAAGCATTAACCTTTATAGCCCAAAATATAAATTAAAAAGAAAAAATGGAGATTGAGGAATTTAGAGTACATCTGATATCCTCCAGAAGTTCCATTATTTTTTATTTACTTTATACTATACTATACTATTTACTATACTATTATATGATAAACACAAAAATAGGAATTAAAAGAATGTAACTCAATTTAGTTAATCACGTTATAACTTAAAGATTTTTCATTATTTAAAAAATCCTTCATTACTTATTTTAATTCCAGTTAAATATTTGGTAATAAAAAGTTTCAAATGGGGACACCTGGGTGGCTCAGTCGTTAAGCGTCTGCCTTTGACTCAGGTCATGATCCCAGGGTCCTGGGATCGCGCCCTGCATCTGGCTCCTTGCTCCATAGGAGGCCTGCTTCTCCTTCTTCCACTCCCCCTGCTTGTGTTCCCTCTCTCACTGTGTCTCTGTCAAATAAATAAAATCTTTAAAAGAAGTTTCAAATGCTGGTTCTGCACTAATATTTAGTGCAATTTGTCTTTGGAAAATGATTCTGCAACAAAACAGGTAAATCTCAAAGGAAAAGAGTGCATCATTGTTTACTTTTACTAAATAATGATGATCATTTCAAATTTACTCAACAGTTATAGAAAGTGTGCTGATGTTGAAAATTTCAACATTCATTAGCTGGTTGTATCTCTGTCTTCACTAATGTCAATCAGTTGTTTGACAAAGTAATTGGAGACTTTTTTTTCTGTACTTGCAAAAAATAGGGCTAAAGCCTACTGAAATTATTTTGGACATTTTTAAACAAGTGAGTAATTTTTTTTACAAATACAGTTTTTCATAATGTCCTTTGGAACGTCATTTGTTTAAAATATTACCTTGGAAGGACAGATTAAAAATGTTTATATCTTTTCCAAAACATCTACTAGGTACAACCTACTGGAAGGCAGTAAGTTTTCTTTCTTTTATAAGAGAAGACTTTTCAGTTTACATTTGAATCTGATTCTTTTACTTATTTTACATGAGAAAACCAGCAAAGCATTCTGTAGTGTGAACGATACTCATTATCACTGTCCCACAGAGTATTATTAAGAATTTACTATAGATCTTGTTTTTATTTGTTTCTAAAACATCCTGTGGCACTTTGGGTCTTTGGTGCTTCAGTTTTTCTCTTGCATTCCATTTTCCAGGAAGGATACAGTAAAAGAAATTCACATGCAGTGTTCTCTCTTAGTAACCTTATTCTAGAATCTATTTCATTACCACTTACACTTGAAGATAGTGGTCCCTCACCACTTTTATTAAATGTTTATCTGTCACTCAGATCATAACTTTCTTTATACACCTTCTTATTTAGTATCTCAAACTATGCTTTTCACAAGCTAAACAGGATAAAAACTTTCGTATTTGTATCCCACCATGAGCAACCTTCCAAAATTAACATCATTTGACATGCTTGGTTTTTCACCTTGTCAGCAATGTTCTCTCTGTGAATTTACCAGAAAAAAATAGTTTGCTGGCAGAGGAACTTGTTTAAGTTGTTACCCTATTGTTTTCCATATGTCATTTTCCTTGATAGAGCAAAAGAAACCTCTTTCCCTAATGCTATAATTTCATTTCGTTGTTTATTTCATTATTAAGTTAGAAATTAAAAAGGTACTTTATTCAATTTAGGACATTTATGTGAAGGTTGATTATTATGATGGTTTGTTGTGACTTTTAACATTGCTGAAAAAGAGACAGAAGTGTGTCTTTATTAACACAGTAATTTAGGGCACCTGGGTGGCTCAGATGGTTAAGCGTCTGCCTTCGGCTCGAGTCATGATCCCAGGATCCTGGGATCGAGTCCCACATCGGGCTCCCTGCTCAGCGGGGAGCCTGCTTCTCCCTCTGCCTCTCTCTCTCTCTGTCTCTTATGAATAAATAAATAAAATCTTAAAAAAAAAAAAACAGTAATTTAGTTTTAGAATGTCTTGCTCGCCATGAAACCTGAACGTACTAGAAAATAAGTACATGGTATTACTAATATGTGGGGTGCAAATTGATACTGAAAGACTCAGTCTACTCAGTACATATCATATTTGAGGGAAGATTAGGATTTGGTCAATGCAAACCTTAAAGTACAAAATACATTTATACTAGTTAGTATTAGCTTAGGTGAATCAATTCCAATAATAGTCTCAATAATTTCTTACTTGGGTCAATTTCTTATCAGACATGACTAAATTGTTATCTCCCCTACACCACAATATGAATGAAACAAACCCATAATAGGGAAAGTAAAATCAGCTTTGCCAGTTTCTTGTTCACTTGTGTCTTCATACTTTGTCCTGTTGTCAATTCACGTTTATACTTTACAAGCCATATATTTGTTGAAGGTTGATTTATGCTACTCTAGATTATATAATCTTTCGATCTACATATCAATGTACAAGGAAACTCCAATATATTAAGCAAGTGAAAATGAAGGAAAGACTCAGCTTAATCAAATTCTGACCTTCTTTCAAAATAGTATATGCAACAAATGGTCTGAATGAGGCTGCCAGTATCATTCTGTACACTAAATATTAGTAACACTTAAAGTGTCTCTTAATTTATAAATTAAAATATGGAGAGTAAAACTTAATGTAACACCTGGAGAACGTTCTATAGGTTCTGATAAAGAGGTCTGGGATGGAACCTCAGAGTTTTCATTTTAACAAGGTCCCAAGTGACTCAGGCTGTGGGTCCCTGGACCACACTTGAAATAACAAGATCCTACCACACTTGGATCTGTCTTCTTACAAACACCGTAGAAAGCTTGTTTCCAGTTTGAAGACAGCTATTGACAATGAAGTGTCATTTAAGGGTTTTCTAAGAGAGCCAAAAATATCAAGTTTATTTTAAGGACCAATGAAGGAGATACCACTTAGTAAGCTATTCCAGTAGTGAGGTGAAAAGGGTTATCATTGTTAATAGAAATGAAAAATAAGAGGGATATTCTAAGAGAAACATAAATCTCAATATCATGAATGAACACATCATATTGACCTTGAAATATCTTTAAGCATAATTTCAAGATGCTCTTCTGTCATTTATTTAAAAGAATTGAAGTGTCCAGTGTTCTTCTAAAAAAACTATAAAAAATACAAAATAGTGTAGAGAACATGTTGGTGGCTTTTATATTTTAAGCACAAAACCCCTATTGGTGTTCCATCGATCTGTTGTGCTAACTTGGTAATGTGCATATCAATTATTTTAACATTTTGGTCTCCAAATGAATTCACAAAAAAGAGTAGCAAATGAAGGTATCCCTTATAATAGGTGTTTCTATGAATGGTCGATTTATTAACTTATTCCCCCATTGGATCGTTGTTGTGAATTGCTCCTTTCTCATATTGTGGGTGTTATCATTTTGAGATTTCATACTCTATCAGTAGGGTAAAAGGGAGCAGGAAGAGGGATTGCTGCAATTAGATGGCCTAGAAAAGAAGACCAATGACAGGAGTAAAGACAAGGAGGTTTTAGGGGAAAAAAATGAATCAGGGGTTTAAGAGAGTTGAAAATATCAGGTGATGTTGGTAATAATCTCAGTGACTCAACTTCACTAATATGTACCCATTGCCTGCTGCTTTCCTAGTATAACAACAGTACAGTCTTCTTCTGGTCGGTTGTCACCGACATTTTTATTAGAAAGACAAGACCTACAACCTGATGTAATAACAGCTCTGGGGTCTCAAGATTAAATCCAAAAATGATGTCGATGCCTCTGAAGTGAACCTCGGAGCCCTTGTCATCCAGCCAGTGGTTGGTGTATTGTGTGGCTCTTGTCAGAGCCTCAACAGCCTTGTCAGGAGCTTTGCTGCACACCTCTGGTGTTTGTTACAAGAGAGGAATACTGAGGTGGACGTAAGGAATTACTCTTAGATGACTGAAAGCGTAATCTAGAAAACATGAGACTCACTAGGCATGGGGTATTTTATGATTCCCAAGTCAGTGCTATTTTCTTCAGATTATGGAAAATGATGCAAGGGGGAAATAAGTTAATTTCAGCGCTACTCCTACCCTGGTCAGAATTCATATGGCACTCACAGAAAAAACAGGCAATGTGGAAAAAAAATAATGGTCCAAATTGCATTTCTCCTTGATTCAGGTATGCCATGAGGGAGTCACAATCCATTTAGAATATCAGCACAGTCATTGTCCACCTCAATCAATTTAATGCAAAGAGGTGAAAGGGAATCATTAGGGTGCAGAAAAATCAATTCTGGGCATCTGTCTGCATGCAGACCTCAGGCCAAAACAGATTGAGTACCAAAAAGTAGACAAAAGGGAAATCCCAGATTTCATTGTGTAAGTCTTTGGTGTTGCTCCTATTATGTGACTAATGAACCTTTCATTTTGAATCAGTGTGTTTTACGGCTGCACCTAATCATTATTTCTAAGACCTAAGACTATGATGTGTGGCAGAAGCTTTCGATGAGGTGAGGCATGATGGATTGTCATTGTCAAATTATTAATAGGAAGATTCATTTTATATTAGAAATATAAAATATATTTTATCCACATCTCTCTTTGAACTCTGGTTGTAGCTGCCTAAAATGGACTATATCGCTCAAGACTGCACAACTTTGCCAAGAGATATAGGGTATTTGGCAGTACATACATTAAATCCTATTTTACTCGAGTTCTGCTTTACATCACCTTGTTTCTCCATAAAGCAAAAGTAATTTTTTTTTTCTAAATAAGGTTAAAGTGTGATCAAACCAAAGTAGGATAACCACATTGAAAGAAGAATAATTTGACTGAGTCTTGTTTCTCTTGAAATATTATGATTTTTTTCTAAGTCACTTTCAACATATTTATACATGTGTTGTACAATTTAATATTGTAACACTATTAATTATTATCTTCTATAGATGAAAAAACAGAGACTCACAAGGATAAATAGTTCACTTGAGTACTCCCATCAGATAAGTACTAAACCTACAATTTGAACTATTGTAAATCTAAACCTCGCTGTGGGGTGAGAGAAAACAAAAAAATCTGGGCCAAAAGTCACACAAATGCTTGTAGATGTTTAGGTAAATATATTATGTATATGCCTGTCTATTTCATGCACATATATAAACATGGAAAAATACCATGAACTTCTCAGCATACCCAAGTAAAAATCTATTTCAAATATATGAAGTAGCTTATTTTTAAAAACTAACCACATAAAATTCCATCATAAAAATTACAAAATATTTTCCTTTTTTATATGGCCCTTTTGCGATTTCATTTTCCAACCTGGATTCTACACTAACATAAAATTACTTTACAGAACAAAAAAGTCGTGAATTTTAATAAATCCACTGCCATTCAAAGCCAAACAAGCTAAATACGTCTTTCAGAACTTTAACAACAAAACATTCCAGAAAACAATATTTCTGAAACTATTTGATACAAGACTTTATCATAGAAACTATGTTCTGTGTAAGTTCAGTCCGTCTACAGTTTCTGGTGAGGACATATCAGATTTAAGAATATCAGCTTAAACCTGTTAATCTTATTTCATTACATGTGTTATGTAAACAAGTGGTATCAGGTATCCCTGGGAATTAGAAAGTAGGGTTTATTTTTAATTAATGCTTTTGTATGTTAAAGCTTAAGCATTTTGTTATAAAAGAGCAAAGGGATATGTTAAAATTCCAATTTTAAATATATTGTTTTTCCATAAATCATATTCGAGTAGGATTTTGAGTTTTACAAATAAATCTTCAACAGTTAAGGAGCTTTTCTGCTGTTTCTTTGCTCTTCATTTTGAAGAGTTTCTTTAATTGATGCATTATTCTTGTAATAGGTTTGTACTAAAAGGTTGTCTGTAGGGATTAAAATAATAGTTTCCCTGGTTTGATCTGGGAGAAACTTCTCAGCATTTACTTTTTTGATTGCTGCATTCATAGCTTCCACAGCAGGCTTGATCAATGGTTTTGAGGTGTTCCGTGTTCTTATGCATGTTTCTCCTTGTGTCCCTGCACCGATTTGGGTATTCAGATACATATGTGATGGAGGTCCTAAATAAAATAATTATTTTTCTTTAACCCCAAAAGAATTGTTTTCCCATTTAAAAATTTGGCTTCCTTAAATATCCCCAATAATTTGGAAACAAGTTGAAACCATTGTTTTAATCTATCAGGTATCAAAATATCACTATTTAGGCTTAAGTGATACATTGTTAGGGAGGAAAAATATATAAACACACATACACATATATATATACACACAAATATATGTATATGTATTATAAACATATACATACATACACATATATGTATATATATTATAAACACACACAAATTTTCCTTAAATTTTTGTCCAGGTTTTGATCCTCAGTAATATTCCATATGGCCAGTTGTAAGTAATAAATCCAGTATAGAGGACTGCTCTCAGTATCACAGAGTCGGATCAGAGGAGAGTTACTAAAGAGATGCTTCTGCTGCATATGCCCAAGCTATCCTGGCTTGACTGCAGGAAGACTTTGCACTCTATTGAGTTCTATACTGGAAATTATTATAGTTTGGCTCCAGAACACTATTTAATATTTTGAATGATATCACATTTCATTAAATGGCAACCCCATTCTGTGTTCTTAGGCAAAAAACCTTGGTGTCTTTCCCCCCATTTAATCCATTAGCAAGAGATAGGGGTTCAATGATCGGAGTGTATCCCAATCCCACAATTTATACCATTTTCCCTCCTATTATTTTGATTCAAGCCACTGTCGTCAGCTTTTGCCTGGATTATTCCAGTAGCTTCCTAACTGGTCTCCTTAATTCTGCCCTTGCTACTTTTGGATCTACTCTCAATTCCAGCAGCTAGAGTGTGCTCAACCCTCCAACAGCTTCCCACTTCACTCAGAGTAAAATCCAAAGTCCTTACCCTGTTTTAATATCCTATATGGTCCCGCCTGGTTACCTCCTAGCTGACCTTATTTTCTACTAATCTTGCTCATTTTGCTCCAGACCTACCAACCTCCTTGTTGTGATTGAAATACCTTAGTCATTCTTATCCCTCAGATCCTTTGAACTTGCTATTACTTCTGCTGAAATACTCTTTTCCCACGTAGATACATGGCCAGCCAGCTCTCCTGTCTCTTTCATCTTCACTCAGATGAGAACCCTGTGGTCATAGCTCTAGATAAAATTGTCAAACCAATGAACTGGCCTACAAATAAAAGCTACATTTTTGATTTGCCTTATCTGCTTTATTTATCTTCTTAGTACTTATCACTATTTAACATGGCATCTACTTTCCTTGTTTATTTGTTTTCTTAATCTCATGAACTAGAGTGCAAGCTCTGTAAGGGCAGGGACTTTTTCTTTTCTTCATTGCCCTATGCCCAGTACTTTGGGCCTTCCTAAAACCTAGTAGGCAATCAATCAGTATTTGTTGAAGAAATGAATAAAGTTATTTCAAGAAAATAGTTCACAGGGATGGAAAATACACAGGTTTCATTGCTGTATTTGTTTTGTACATAAATCAAAAATGTTTCTAAGATGTTTCGGAGAGATGATAAAACTAACAATTGCATGGATATTAGAAGGGAGGTTTGGCATACTTAAAATATTTTAAATACATATTTGTTTTTTGGGGGCCAGTTTTTTGGGACCAAGGGTATTTACATTTCATATACTCTTTTGTCAAAAAATATGTGTATTGAATTTCTTTTGTGCATGAACAGAGTTGCAAAAAAATCTGTGAAGGAAGGCATATTATCTGACTTCAGTGAGTTTGCAGTTTGATTAAGAAGACAAATTAGTATGGAAAAGAAAAGTATGTAAATAAACCTGATTCACGGTATGATGAGAATGTATAGTGCCATGGTACTCTTCAGGGGAAGACCTAAGTGGATTGTAACGGTCAAGCAAGTTCTTTTGGAACAAAATGTAATTTGAGCCATGAAGAGAAACCAGCCAAAGAGAAAGTTTGGAAGCAGAGAAAAGAGTGTGTTAAAGGATCCTAGGAGCAAAAGATAATAAGAGTTTAGTATGTATGGAGCACAGAGAGCAATAGGGAGACTCTAGGTAAAGCTGAAGAGCTATAGTGGGGCAAGATACCAGAAGGCCTGGAATACCATGCAGATTTTACATTTTTACTTAAGATCATTGGGGAATCATTGAAGGGTTTTAAATAAAAATGCTGACGCACCTGGGTGGCTCAGTAGGTTAAGCATCTGACTCTTGATTTCGGCTCAGGTCATAACCTCAGGGTTGTGAGATTGAGCTCTGTGTAAGGCTCCATGCCTAGCTTAGGATTCTCTGTCTCCCTCCCTGTCTGTGCCCCCCCCCCAATAAAATAAAATTTAAAAATGCAAAAATCAGTTTTCCAGTGTAGAAAGATCACGAGGGCTGCAACTTGGAGAATAAATTAAAGAGGAGACTAGGTGTGAGGAAGCATTAGCAGGCTCTGTTAGTAGCTGAGAGACACCTGTGGCTGCTTTATGGTAGTGTATTGGGAATGGAGAGAGATGGCCTGATTCAGGATTCTTTAGGACTATTCAGGGAATAAAACTCTTGGGATAAGGTGAGTTTTGTGCATGTTGATTAAAAGTTGAAAGTGGAGGAGCGCCTGGGTGGCTCAGTCAGTTAATCGTCCTACTCTTGGTTTCAGTTCAGGTCATGATCTTGTGGTTGTGGGAATGAGCCCTGTGTTGGACTCTGCGCTCAGTGCAGAGTCTGCTTCAGATTCTTTCTCCTTCTTCCTCCCCTGCTGTCCTTCCCTGTGCTCTTTCTCTCTCTCTCAAACGAATAAAATCTTTAAAGAAAAAGTTGAAAGTGAAGTTTTCTACCAGTTTCATATATTTGTCAGAAGCCAAAGATAAATATCTTACCTTAAGAAAAATATTTGCAATTCATAAACATATGCATGGTAATTGAAGGCATGAGATTAGATGTAATCACTTAAAGGAGAACATACAGAACAAGAATGGAGGAGGGCCCTAAATAATGCCATCAGTTAGGGGAGAGGTAGAGTAGAAGGAGCTAGCAAAGGGGAGGAAGATGGAGCAGTCAGAGTGGTAAATCAGAACACTAAGAATCTAAAATATAGGGGGAAATGTTTAAAGGAGAGAAAGTTGTCAAGAATGTCAAATGCTGGGCGCCTGGGTGGCTCAGTTGGTTGGGCGACTGCCTTCGGCTCAGGTCATGATCCCAGGGTCCTGGGATCAAGTCCCGCATCGGGCTTCCGGCTCAGCAGGAAGCCTGCTTCTCCCTCTCCCACTCCCCCTGCTTGTGTTCTGCTCTCACTGTCTCTGTCTCTGTCAAATAAATAAATAAAATCTCTCTAAAAAAAAAAAATAAGAAAACCTTTAAAAAAAAAAAAAAAAGAATGTCAAATGCTGCTGAGCATCCAACAAATAGACTGAGAAGGATCTATTAGATTTTTCAGTGTAGATGTCTGGGATGACCGTGATTTTGCAGTTTCAGGGGAGTCATAGAGATGGGAAACTGTTGGCAGTAGGTTGCTTATAGAGAGGAGTAAGGAAATGAAAAATAGCAATTTTGGATGAGTTAAACTGCAAGAAATATGTTAGACAAAGGGCAGATACTGAAATGCAATATGGGATTAAGAGAGAGTGTTTTTGTTTCGTTTTTCTTCATTAAATTGAAAGAATCTTGAGCATATTGAAAGGCCAATGAAATTAGGATAGTAGAATGGTTTAGAACCTGTTGAGACAGAAAAGGAAACTTGCAATGAAATTCCAAGTTTTACGTGCCCATACTTTACTTTGTCTTAAATTATTTGAACAAAATGAGGACCAAAATATGCCTTCAGGATCTATTTGTTTTGTTTTAATTTGCTTTGGAGCTATATAAATTACTCTTTAAAAGGACTGTGGATCGTGGGAAGATTTCTTATCAGCTAATTCTTTAGTCAATTTCTATCCTCAACGAATGCTCTCAGTAGACTAATACTGTATCAGGAGCTATTGATTAAAGCAATTTAGGCACAAATTGATGATTCATTTAAAGGGAAAGAATGTGGATAATTGTCACAATTGTGCACGTTACTTGTAGACCCTGCCTTGAATGTATTGCCAGCTAGTTCCACACAACACAATCTTTTAAATTATTCATAAAAACTATAGAATGTACCAGCATTCAAACTGCAGGTATTTTAATAGGTCCATATAAAATGTGAGAATATTTTGAATATTTTATCAGACTAGACATAGGAAACAACTATAGTTCAAATTATATATTTATATATAATTATATATTATATATGTGGTAAGTTAGGCAATTTTGCTGGAAGGAACAAAGTTTAAATATATAAAGTTGTTTTATGGCATCCCTATAATCAAAAGGCTCTCATACAAAGAGGCATACAGATTGTGTTGCACGAACATGAGCTTGCTAATATGTGTATAATTTTGCATTTGCTAAGCTGTATATCAAAAAAAAATCAAAGTACTCTCAAGTGAGGATTCAGAGTGCTATTTGCAAATTTGTGTTTAGGCTCTGGTCCAAAAACATTACATTTCCTCTTATGTAAACTATTTCTATAATGATTATAGATATATTGTTGATAATCTTTGACAATACATAGAGACTAAAATCTTGAGAAAGATAGTTGTCTTGAATTTCATAGAGAGAATCTGTGGATTTTGGAAGGTTCATAGTGGGCAAAGACACTAAAAGAGATTATCCAGAAGGTACCAACTGCAATCACGTCACAAAATAAGTATTATAGGAACCATATGAAGATAGGTATCTGGGGTCATAGGCACATAAGTGTTAGTTAAAGACATGAAAGTTTGAGGCAGCTAGGAGAACAAAAAATACATTTCATATTCACTTCTTAGATTGGAACCAAATAAGAGACAAGAGTCGGACAGATGGAAATAGAAACTACAGCTTTGTGGATCAAGGGAAGTATGGCCACAATGGGCTCCCTAATACTTTGCTGTGGAATTAGACGAACATATCCTCCTAGTAACATTCACAGCTGGACAGTGGATAGACTTCTCCATAGAGGCAGGCCAAATGTCAGAGAACAAATCAGAATTAACCATCCTATGGAAAGGCTGGTTCCAAGAAAGAATAAAAAAAAAGGGGGGAGGGGTCTGTGCAGGTGTTGTGCAAATCCTTAAATTCACTCTTCCCTCCATGGAGAAGAGTAAATGAAGGGTGAGGTACTGGTAGGAGTGGTAAGGAGAGGCAGGAATATTATTACAGTAGAAGTTCCTCCACATGGAAGCAGGAGGATGGGAAATAAAGGCTTGCTGAAACAAGACTAGAGGAGGCTCCTTAAGAATAGAAGAAATGAAGATGGCTTAGCAGAGAATCAGGTGAATGTGGGTATTTAAAAGACAGTCTAGAATATTGTCTCTGCTAGGAGGCCATCTTTAACATCTCCACCTCTGGCTGAGAGATATCACCTGTAGTGCTTTTATATTGTTCTTATAATCAGAACTTTTGAATCAAGTCAAATTTGTGTCTCAGGTTAAGACAGTTGACATGAGCAAATGATCAGTATTTGATAAGTGTTAGTTTCTACCCTGTCTTCTTCATTTATAAGAAAAATTATGAGCAAATGGTGGCCATGGGGAGATATAATGTCTTTGCAAGGAAGAGAGTTGAAGAGTTCTTGATAAGAATAATAGAATATAAGATGAGAAAGGTGATTCCATTTCATGAAAGGTCTTAATTGCTATTGAGTTTTTTGTGTGTGTTTTTGCTTTTTGAGTTAAACATAATTATAATTATTATTTTTGTTATTAATATCATTACTATTATAGGATCAATATAAGAGTTTTTTTTCCAGAAAGATAAACAGGACATCCATATATATAAAATTGATTGGATTGAGTAAAAAAAAAAAAAAAGAGAATGTAATAGAGTTCTCCAGAGAAACAATATATATATAGATATATATATATATGCACATATGTATATTATGTATATCTATATATATCTATGATGTATATCATATTTTGATAATGAGGAATTGATTCATGTGATCATGTGATCGTGGAGGCTGAGAAGTCCTATGATCTGCCATCTGCAGGCTAGAGACTTGGGAAACCTGGTAGTGTAAATTCTAGTCAAGTCCAAAGGCCCGAAAGCCAGAGTTACAGGTGGTATAAATTCTAGTCTGAGGGCCAGAGAACACTGATGTTCCAACTCAAACAGGCAGGCAGGAAGGCAACAAGTCTCCTTTCTTCTGCTTTTGGTTCTGTTCAGGCCCTCAACAGATTGAATGATGTCTGCCCACACTGGGGAGGGTAATCTGCTTTACTAAATCCACCACTTCAAAGGTTAATCTTATCCAGCATACAGACACACCCAGAAATAATACTTAGCATGGGCACTCCCATGACCCAGTCAAGTTGACACCGTAAAATTAACCATCAGAGATATAAAAAGCAGTTTGAAGAATGTTATAGGCAAGGCTCAATATAAGCTTAAATATGATTATGGGCAATAAGAACAAGAAGAATTAAATGATATGAAGCATATAATGAATTGGAAGATACCTACTAAATAGTCTATTAGATTCTTTGATTATTTTGTTGAGGAACTTAGAAGTTTTACAAGGTCATAGCTGAGTTCCAAGACCCTAAAACCCAGAAACCAGATACTGGGGGAGAAAGTCAGGAGAGCAGCAATCTATGGCTTAAGAGGGCATGGCTGTCTGTAGAGGCCACAGAGCAGTATTAGCTGCCTCTGTTTTGTTCCTCACGGCATTCTGTACATCCACATCACCCTCCTCAAAACCCAATATTATAATTTCTTCTTCACCTCTGAATCCCTCCCTCATTGTTACCATCTTCTATGAGCTGACTAGAGAGGTGAATCAGACATGGCACCTCAGGACTGGAAGAGTCACAGAGCGTTCAAGAGGAGTGAGCTAGGGGAAAGGTATTGAGGAAAGAGTGAACTACATGTGTAAATCCCTGCCCGTGGAAGGTATGGGATGTTGTAGGATGGCAAGAAGTTTAGGGAAGAAATTGGGAAGGCAAGAGGTATGGCTAGAGAGAGGGGTGAGGTAGAATCAGTGTTAGCTGGGTATGCTACTTGAGGGCCGTAGGCAGACAGAGGTTCTCTGGGTTCTTCACTGGCATCATTATCACATCCTGGTGGGTTCTCCTTCCAGGATCTTAGTAACTCCACTTCAGCCACTCTAGGGTACATAGGTTTCCCCCAGTTTATTTTCTACCTTAATGAAAATGTTACTCTTTCATACAGGTGTAAAACAAATTCGATTTACCTAGTAATATGTACCAAGTGGCTTTCATGTTATAAAGGGTCGATCAGTTACTATTTTTCATCCCTCTGGAGGGTTTGGGGATGAGGAAACAGGTAAATTAGACCCTACAGAGCACCTTGTACTGTTTTACAGCAAGTGAAATAAGGATGGCTGGCCTAGACTTCTCCAGAAATTTAAATCCAAACGTCCTAGATTCAAATAACCCTGTAGCTTGGGTTAGCAGCAAAATAAGAACTAACTTTCTTTCTTTCTTTCTTTCTTTCTTTCTTTCTTTCTTTCTTTCTTTCTTTCTTTCTTTCTTTCTTTCTTTCTTTTTTTTTTTTTAGATTTTATTTATTTGACGAGGGTGGGGGGTAGAAAGCAAGCACAAGCAAGAGGGGAGGCAGGCAGAGGAGAAGCAGACTCCCCACTGAGCAGGGAGCCAGATGTGAGACTTGATCCCAAGATTCTGGGATCATGACCTGAGCTGAAGACAGTGCCTAACCAACTGAGCCGCCCAGGTGCCTACTCTTGAATGGAAGCCTTACCAATAACATAAATGGTCGGTTAACACATAGTTTCTGTGTTATATGCATTATACGCTGTACTTTTACAATAAAGTAAGCTAGAGTAAATAAAATGTCATTAAGAAAATCATAAGAGGGGCGCCTGGGTGGCTCAGTAGGTTAGGCCACCTACCTGCCCTCTGGTAATCATCAGTTTCTTTTCTACAGTTAAGAGTTTTGGTTTGTCTCTTTTTTTCTTTGTTCATTTGTTTTGTTTCTTAAATGCCACATGAGTGAAATCATATGGTATTTGTCTTCCTCTGACTTATTTCACTTGGCGTTATAATCTCTAGCTTCAGTCGTGTTCCTGCAAATGGCAAAATTTCATTCTTTTTTTATACCTGAGTAATATTCCTCTGTGTGTGTGTGTGTGTGTGTGTGAGATCAGTTTTATCCATTCATCTGTTGATGGACACTTGGGCTGCTTCCATAATTTGGCCTTTCATATAATGCTCCAATAAACATAGGGGTACATATATCTTTTTAAACTACAGTTTTCATATTGTTTGGATGAATACCCAGCAGTAGAATTACTGGATCATATTGTAAGTTTATGTTTAATTTTTTGAGGAACTTCTGTACTGTTTTTTTACAGGGGCTACACTAGTTTGCATTCCCACCAAGAGTGCAGGAGGGTTCCTTTTTCTCCACATCTTCACCAATACTCATCATTTCTTGTATTTTTTTATTTTAGCTATTCTGACAGGTATGAGGTGATATCTCATTGTGGTTTTGAGTTGCATTTCCTTGGTGATGAGTGATGTTGTACATCTTTTCATATGTCTGTTGACCATCTGTATGTCTTTGGAGAAATGTCTGGTCATGTCTTCTGCTCATTTTTAATTGGATTATTTGTTTTGTTGGTGTTGATTTGTATAAGTTCTTTATATATTTTGGATACTAATTCTTTATCACATACGTCATTTGCAAATATCTTCTCCCATTCAATGGGTTGGCTTTTAGTTTTGTTGGTTACTTCTTTTGCTGTGCAGATTTTTCTTTTGATAGTTTATATTTACTTTTGTTTCCCTTGCCTAAAGAAAGATATCTAGAAAAGTGTTGCTATGACCCATGTCAGAGAAACTGCTGCATGTGCTGTCTTCTGGGATTTTTATGGTTTCAGGTTTCATGTTTAGGTCTTTAATCCATTTTGAGTTTATTTTTATAGATGCAGTAAGAAAGTGGTCCAGTTTTATTCTTTTGCATGTAGTATCCAGTTTTCCCAACACCATTTGTTGAAGAAACTATCTTTTCCCCATTGAATATTCTTGCCTCCTTTGTCAAAGATTAATTGACCATATGATCGTGGGTTTACTTCTGGGTTCTCTGTTCTATTGATCTATGTATCTGTTTTTTGTGCCAGTACCATACCATTTTGATTACCACAGCTTTGTAGTATATCTTGAAGTCTGGAATTGTGATGCCTCCAGCTTTGGTTTTCTTTTTCAAGATTTCTTTGGCCTTTTGTGGTTCCATACAAATTTTAGGATCATTTGTTCTACTTATGTGAAAAATGCTTTTGGTGTTTTGATAGGGATCACATTAAATCTGTAGATTGCTTTGGGTAGTATGGACATTTTAACAATATTTGTTCTCTCAGTCCATGTGCATTGCATATCATTCCATTTCTTTGTGATGTCTTCAATTTCTTTCACCATTGTGTTAACAGTTGCTTTTAGAGTATAGGTCTTTCCTCTCCTTGGTTAAATTTATTCCCAGGTATTTTATTATTTTTGGTGCAATTGTATGTGGGATTGTTTTCTTAATTTCTTAATTTGCTTCATTATTAGTGTGTAGAAGTGCAATGGTACATTGATTTTGTATCCTGTGATCTTACTGAATTCATTGATCAGTTCTAGTAGCTTTTTGGTGGAGTCTTTAGGGTTTTCTATATATAGTATCATGTCCTCTTCAAATGCTGGAAGTCTTAATTCTTCCTTACCAATTTGGATGTCATTTATTCCTTTTTCTTGTCTGATTGTTGCTGCTGGGACTTCTAGTACTATGTTGAATAAGAGTGGTGAGAGTGGACATCTTTGTCTTGTTCCTGATTTTAGGGGAAAGGCTCTCAATTTATTTTATCCAATTGAGTATGATGTTAGCTGTGAGCTTTCCATATACAGCCTTTATTATGTTGATGTATATTCCCTCTAAGCCTACTTTGTGGAAAGTTTTTATCATGAATGGATGTTGTACTTTGTCAAGTGCTTTTTTCTGTATCTATTGAAATGGTTTTATGGTCCTTATCTTTTCTCTTGTTGATGTGACATGTCAAGTTGATTGATTTGCAAATATTCAACCACCCTTGCATCCCTGGAATAAATCCCACTTGATTGAGGTGAACGATTTTTTTAATGTATTGTTGGATTTGGTTTACTACTATTTCAGTGAGGATTTTTGCATCTGTGTTCATCAGAGGTATTGGCCTGTAGTTCTCTTTTTTGTGGGGACTTTATCTGGTTTTGGTGTCAGGGTAATGCTGGCCTCATAGAATGAATTTGAAAGCTTTCCTTTCTCTTCTGTTTTTTGGAATAGTTTGAGAAATATAGGTATTCACTTTTCTTTAAATGTTTGGTAAGAATTCACTTGTGAAGCCATCTGGTCCTGGACTTTTGTTTGTTGGGAGTTTTTTGATTACTGATTCAATTTCTTTGTCGGTAATTGGTCTGTTCAACTTTTCTATTTCTTCCTGATTCCGTTTTTGGAGGCTATATGTTTCTAGAAATTTATCCATTTTATCTAGGTTGTCCAATTGTTGGCATATAGTTTATCATAATATTCTCTTATAATCTTTTATATTTTTGTGGCATTGCTTGTTATTTCTCCTCGTTCATTCAGTTCTGATTTTGAGTCTTCCCTCTCTCTCTTTTGATGAGTCTATAAAGGTTTATCAAATTTTTTTAAATCTTTTTAAAGATTCACCTTCTGGTTTCATTGATCTGTTCTATTGTTTTTTTAGTTTTTATTTTATTTCATTTATTTTATTTTATATTTCTGCTCTAATCTTTATCATTTCCTTCCTTCTACTGGTTTCAGTTTTGTTCTTCTTTTTCTAGCTCCTTTAGGTGTAAGGTTGGGTTGTTTATTTGAGATTTTTCTTGCTTCTCGAGGTAGGCCTATTTTGCTATAAACTTTCCCCTTAGAACTACTTTTGTGGCATCCCAAAGATTTGGGACCAAATTGTTTTCATTTTCATTTGTCTCCATGTACTTTTTTATTTCCTCTTTGGTTTCTTGATTGACCCAATAATTGTTTAGTAGCATGTTATTGAACCTCTATATATTTGTGTTTTTTCCAGGTTTTGGGTTTTTTTTGTTTTTTTGTGTGTTGTTTTTTTTTTTTTTGTGGTTGATTTCTAGTTTCATAGTGTTGTGGTCAGAAAAAATGCATGGTATGACTTTGATCTTTTTGAATTTGCTGAGATTTTTTTTGTGGCCTAATATGCCATGTATTCTGGAGAATGTTCCATGTGCACTTGAAAAGGATATGTATTTTGCTGTTTTAGGATAGAATGTTCTGAATATATCTGTTAGACTGATCTGGTCCAATGTGTCATGCAGAGCCACTGTTTTCTTGTTGCTTTTCTGTTTGGATAATCTGTCCAATCATGTAAGTGGGGTGTTAAAGCAGCCTACTCTTATTGTATTATTGTCAATTACTTCCTTTATGTTTGTTTTAGCTTCTTTATGTATTGGGGTGCTCCCATATTGGGTGTATAAATATTTACAACTGTTGGGTGCCTGAGTGGCTCAGTTGGTTAAGCGACTGCCTTTGGCTCAGGTCATGATCCTGGAGTCCCGGAATCAAGTTCCACATCAGGCTCCCTGCTCAGCGGGGAGTTTGCTTCTCCCTCTGACCCTCCCCCCTTCTTGTGCTCTCTCTCTCAAATAAATAAATAAAATCTTAAAAAAATAAAAATTAAAAAATAAATATTTACAACTGTTACATCTTCTTGTTGGATTGTCCCCTTTATGGTTATATAGTGTCCTTCTTTGTTTCTTGTTAGAGTCTTTTTTTTTTTTTAAGTATATTTTGTTTTATGTAAGTATTGCTATCCTGGCCTTCTTTTTACTTCTATTTGCATGATAAATACTTTTCCATCTCTTCTCTTTCAATCAACATGTATCTTTAGGTCTGAAAAGAGTCACTTATAAGTAGCAATTAGATGGGTCTTGATTTTTTATCTATTCTGTCACCCTGTGTCTTTTGATTGGAGTGTTTAGTGCATTTATATTCAAAGTAATTATTGATAGGTATGTAGTTATTGTCATTTTGTTACTTGTTTTATGGTTGTTTTTGTAGTTCTCTGTTTTCTTCTCTTGCTCTCTTCTCTCATGGTTTGCTTGCTTTTTTTAGTGATATACTTGCATTCCTTTCTTTTTATTTCTTGTATATATGTTACTGGTTTTTAATTTATGGTTACCATTAGGTTTATGCATAACGTCTTATGCATATAGCAGTCTATATTAAGTTGATGGTTGCTTAAGTTTGAACCCATTCTTTATTCCTCCTCCCACTTTAGGTATATGGTGTCATACTTTACAACCTTTCATTCTGTGAATGCTTTGACTTATTTTTGTAGATATGCATATGTTTATCTGTGGAGAGTCTGGTCTGCCAGTCTTCGGGTTGTTTTCTGGGTGATTTACACTAATATGGGTATTATTTGATTGTTTCTGCAGGACGAGGTAAGTATACTTAGTATACTCCTACTCTGCCATCTTCCCTTGAAGTCTAATTTTTTTTTCCTTTCTTTGCTTTTTTTTTTTTTCTCTATTTTGTTCTATTCACTTTTCTAGGAGGACTGACCTTGATCCACCTAGTGGTTGTCACCATTTGAAAAGACCGTATTACCAGCATTCCTGTTTGTTTGTTTGTTTGTTTTGTTTTTTAATTGTTTTATTCTTATATTATCCCCATACATTACATCATTAGTTTTAGATGTAGTGTTCCATGATTCATTGTTTGTGCATAACACCCAGTGCTCCATGCAGAATGTGCCCTCCTCAATACCCATCACCAAGCTAACCCATCCTCCCACCCCCCTCCCCTCTAGAACCCTCAGTTTGTTTTTCAGAGTCCATAGTCTTTTAATGTAATCTGAAGCATGTTAAGAGTTCAGGACCCACTGATAAGAATTACAAAGTTTAAATGACAAGGGAATGTCTGGCTTCAGTTGAATTTTCAGAGGTTTGCCAATTAGACTGAGAAATACTATCACCTGACCTCTGTAATATATATTGAAGTCCATTTTTTTCTTTATCTTCAAGAAGAAAGTTAGAATTTCCTATGCATAAAATGTACTTAGGGGCGCCTGGGTGGCTCAGTTGTTAAGCAGCTGCCTTTGGCTCAGGTCATGATCCCAGGATCCTGGGATCGAGCCCCACATCAGGCTCCCTGCTCAGAGGGAAGCCTGCTTCTCCCTCTCCCACTCCCCCTGCTTGTGTTCCCTCTCTCGCTGTTGCTGTCTCTCTCTCTGTCAAATAAATAAATAAAATCTTTAAAAAAAAAGTACTTAAAATTGCTTCCTGATACTGTAATAAGATTTTATCAATTACTTTGTCCAGGAAGTTTCCCCATATTCTGCATATACCTATCTAGGACCTCATGAGTAATGTGCTAAAGAAGCAGAATGATGGCAAATTCAGACCTCATTCTCAGAACTTGGGTGAAGGTAGTGTTATTTATGACAAAGAGATTAGCAATCCATTTTATTTTTTTAAGATTTATTTATTTATTTGAGAGAGAGAGAGAGGGAGAGCACACACGTGTGTTGGGGGGGAGGGGCTGAGAGAGAGAATCTCAAGCAGACCGCCTGCTCAGCTCAGCACGGAGCCCTACTCAGGGTTCAATCCCATGACTCTGAGATCACGACCTGAGCAGAAATCAAGAGTCTGATGCCTAACCAGCTAAGCCTCCCAGAGGCCCCAGCCATCAATTTATTAAAAAAAAAAAAAAAAAGTAAAAAACCTGGTAGTTACCACTGTAACATGGCATCTCTTAGACAAGATGGAAAAGTCGTTTGGAGCGAAAAGGAATATAAGCATAAACTTGAACCCTAAAACGTGAGAGAAGCTTTTTTTTATTTCCTCCTGGCCACACCCTTCCCCCAACCTCCAGCCCTTTGAGGAATGGAAGGAAAACATAAAATGCCAGTCTCAGGAATGGAGTTTTGCATGACTTTACTTGACTGCTAACTGGCCCAGGAGCAATGTGCTATGCTATGCACACTGTGCTCACATGAGCCATACATAATTTTAGAGATATAGATGAAGGCATTCTGTGATTGGAAGAGTTAAAAAGATTATCTGTCTACTCAATCACGCTTTACATTTGCATGTGCACGCAAAGATGAATAATTGATCAGAGGCGAGTAGAGATGTAATGCTATGGAAATTCAAAGGAAGGAGAAATTTGAAATTTATTTCTGGGCTTAGAATGTTCAGGTTTGTTTTTTTTTTTAAAGATTTTTATTTATTTAACAGAGAGAGAGACACAGTGAGAGCGGGAACACAAGCAGGGGGAGTGGGAGAGAGATAAGCAGGCTTCCCACCGAGCAGGGAGCCTGATGCGGCGGGGCTCTATCCCAGGACCCTGGGATCATGACCTGAGTCGAAGGCAGAGGCTTAGCGACTGAGCCACCCAGGCACCCCTAGAATGTTCAGGTTTGAAAGGGACTTAAATTCATCTATGTTCTAGGATTACCATCTGCTTTGTATATGAATTATGTCCTTTGCCTTGACTTACACTTTAACAAATCTTGTTAGGAAATCGATAATTTTTACATGGGAAACAAAAAAGTTTTATTTCTATAATAACTTATAATCAGAAACTTCTATCATTTATTACCTCTTGGGCATGAGATCTGATGTTAGGATTAAATAGAAGACACTTGTAAGTAATAAATGTAGAGTCTAGTGTTCATGCAGCCAATCTGACACTCTGGGCCATTGTGGCATCAAGTTCACCTAGGTCATGGATATCTAAGATCTGGCCAAATAGCTGTGCTTACAGGAAATGAAAATAACTACTGATATTTCAGGGCAAGGGGAATACCTAAAGTCTGGTACCTAGATTAATGATCATATTTGTGTCATATCAAAATATTGACCTTTTCAAGAAGTAAATGATTTCAGTAAAGATTAGGTGAGTTCTGTATAATCTATACTCTCTCAAGTGAAATGGCATTTTATGTGATGAGAGGAAAAAGCCATTTCTTTTCTCTTGTTCATGATTGCATATTTATGGTTTACAAACCCAAGTTCAAACCAATAATGAATAATCTCTAGCTACAGTAGTAGACTGTGGACTGTAATATTAGTGTTTAATACATCCGATCAGCCCATCATCACCCAGGGACATAAATGGACCTGTCATTTTGTATGAGGCTGTCATCATTCTCTTTCGTTAAATGTACTATTTATAATGGTCCCAGTAATCAGCAGCAAGGTAATCTGGAAACATATACCACAGACACAAGGTCTGTAGTTTTCCCCATCCATATTTACATGGTTTCCTGCGTAAGGGTTTCTTTTGAACATTTCTCTTCATGTATTGTCTTCTTAGCTGAAAAGAAGATTCCAGCTGAGCATTTTTGTTTCTTTTTGTTCTTTTTTTTTTTTTTCTTTGCTAGCTAGAGGACTTAAAAATAGACAGTTTCTGGTGACCAAAAAGAGAAATCCAAATAAAGTAAGTGAGCCCCTCACAGAGCCTTGAGGCTTTTACTGGTATGAATACAAAGGTAGTAAGTAAACAGTTCTTATCTCAACTGGGGTATTCACATATTAATTGGTCTTTGACCACGTTTCTCTTGTTTGGATTTGTCACCCATGGAATAAACCTGGAGCACAACAGAGTTATCTGTTGTCCTTGGAGTCACAGGCTTCTGCAGATTCTTCCTGGGTTGTAACCAGCTAGTGTTTTTGTTTTTGTTTTCCTTAACAAAAATTAGCATGTTTAGTCCCTACACTGTTGCCACGTGTTACAGCTTTACATTCATTATTTCCCATAATTCTAATCATTGTCTTACCTGGTGGCCCATCAGAGTGCCCCTTTCCTGATGAGGAAATTGAGAATGTTAAAACATGCAGTTTATGTGTGAATTTAATATAAAGGCAAAGAAATATAAGAACAGAGAGAATTTTGTAAACAAGGAATGTCAGATTTAAGATTGAAACAGCATTTCAGAACATTTACTTGGGTCATATGAATGTCACGTTCACCTGGGGCATTGACACAACTAATCAGTAGGATTCCTTTGAACTCTGGGGTGTGTGAGTCAAAAGTAGTCACTTTATGTTCTTCTGTAAGCACCTTCATTTACAGTACATGGAGTAGAGGACAAACCCATGGTTTGAAATGACTGAAACATAAAATCATCAAAAGTTCTTTGCCTGTGTGTTTAAATACTTAGAGCACATTTGCTTATCTGATTGATTTATATCCCTTCAGCTTTCCATTACTTTTTTAGCAGTCCTCAGAGAATAAAAGAAGACAGTCTTGAGAATATCCCTAAAGCTTTTCTTTCTTTTTTTTTTTTTTTAAGATTTTATTTATTTATTTGAGAGAGAGAGTGAGAGAGAGAAAGAGCACAAGAGGGGGGAGCAGGAGAGGGAGAAGCAGACTCCCCGCCAAGCAGGGAGCCCGATGCGGGACTCGATCCCGGGACTCCAGGATCACGACCTGAGCCGAAGGCAGTCGCTTAACCAACTGAGCCACCCAGGCGCCCCTCCCTAAAGCTTTTCTACATAGAAAGCAAACTGAAGATGCTTTGTTGAGTTAAAACTATTTACCACACACATTATTTAATAAGCATACTTAAGACCATTTAATACATACATTTTGTTTGCTCTCTTCAAGCCATTTAATAAATATATTATTTTATCAAATAAAGTAACAATCATAGTTAACATTTGAATAGCCAATATGAGGCAATTAGATCCTGAAACTTACATTCAGCTATATATTGTCTTCTCGTCCCATTTTTTGTATAACCTGCATAATATCCTGATGATCTGAAGTGGATGATAATCTGCAAATAGGGGCATGTAACAAACAGAAATTTAATAACACAGATATATATTTTTGCCTTCTTTGGTGAAATAATAAAGTACTTATCCTCAGAGCACTTTGTGAACTTGATCAATCATGCTTTCTTGAGAAGTAGGTCAGCATACGGATCTTCTCTGCATTTGACTGAAAAAGTGCTTTTTAATTCTGCATGCAAGAATATCCATCCTGGATTTTATGGCTATCCTCAGATAATTCAAATAATTCTGGTCACCACCCCCTTGGGAATTGCAGGTTAAAATTTATGCATGTTTCTGTGGATGAAGACTTATACTACCCATTGCTGAAGTTCATCTCCAAGACTTAGCTTTGATGAGTGGATGGAACAAAATCTGAATTACTTGGGAATCCATTTCAGGTTCCCCTAATGGTCTGAGAGAATGATGAGTTATGCGAAGTACATATATTTGAAATTAAAATGTCCCTGAGCAATAGCTCTATCAAAATTTTCTTTCTTTCTTTTTTCTTGTAAAATGTATTTAATTTATCCTTGATGCAGTGGTTCTCAAGTCTTTTTCCATGGCCTACCAGCATCAGTAGCAGCTGGGAACATGTTAGAAATACAAATTCTTGGGCCTCATCCCAGACCTACTGAATCAAAAAATCTTGGGGTGAAGCCAACCAATATATGTTTTAACAAACTTCCATGGGATTCTTTTTTTTTTTTTTAAAGATTTTATTTATTTATATGAGAGAGAGAATGAGATAGAGAGCATGAGAGGGGGGAGGGTCAGAGGGAGAAGCAGACTCCCCGCCGAGCAGGGAGCCCGATGCGGGACTCGATCCCGGGACTCCAGGATCATGACCTGAGCCGAAGGCAGTCGCTTAACCAACTGAGCCACCCAGGCGCCCATTTCCATGGGATTCTGATGCTTGCTAAAGTTTGAAACCATCCCTTTAATGCATACAACAGACCCTCCAATTTTCTAAACTGTGCTTATTCAATTATTTGTGTTTTCAGTAGGGTCAAATTATAAAATTAAACCTGTACTGAAAATTCACGACTCTTAGGTACAGTGACATTAAAGAAGTTGGTAGATTGCGCATATATTTTATTTGCCGTTTTAATAATCAGTGGCCGGCAAGCCTGGGTGTATGAAGTTGTGTCCAAATAAGAAAGCGCATTTGCTTTGATTCTGTTCAGAAGCCAGAATACGTTCAGCTTTCATCTCACATGAAAAGGTAGTAGGATTTAATTAGCAGAAAATAGTGCATTTCTTGACAAATGAACTTGCTATCCTGTCTATGGCTTTCCAGTCATGATTTACCTTCTCAATCTAAGTGTTTATTTCCCTGTCGATTTAAAAAAGGACCATTTTCTGCAACCTCCAAGTATTGGAAGTAGTTAATATACCATACTTGAAGTTTTTTAATGTACCATACTCAAAGTTAAGTTAAATTACTTCCAGGTATTTAATATACCATATTCAAAGGTAAGTTAAATTACTTCATATGTGTCAAGACCTTGTTCTTTTTTATATAATATGTCAGGTTCAGACTGAAATATAGACCAAAGAGCCAGCAGTTGAAGATGGGTAAAGAAGAGAGTCCTTCTGGTTCCTTCCATATGAGTTCCATACCTGTGAGTTATGGCCATAAAATCAAACTGGTATCATAAGTGACTCAACTCACCGTAACTCATTTACCAGGCCAAATCATGAGATTGATAAGTCAGAAAGCACAGCAGCCCTGACACTCAGGTGCTGTGTAAATCAAGCCAGCAGATTTTTATTATCTAAGGCTGATCTGGCTATAGTAGGGCATTTGTGGGTATAAATTCATGTGGTTAAGAGAATCAATCATTTCTCTATTGAGTGCCTACTGTGTACAAGGCACTATGGGGGATATAAAGATACACTTCACATTGAACCTATGCAGCTTGAACAGAGAGCCTACAACAAAGCAAGACTTAAATATTCGGAAAAAAATAGTTTAAAAACCTTATAGCCTTCTCTTTGTCATAGACTAGCTCAGGTTATACTAGTGATTTCCACGACAGCAGGTCATATCTTATTCATTTTCATTTGCCCAGACTTAACACAGAGTTGAGTATATAAGATGTTGAAAATAAATTGAGGCTATTTAATTTCTTCTTTTTCTGAATTTTCCTTATAATAATTTTCTAAGCTATTCATGTGCCACTGATCATGTATTGCTTAGATTTCCACTATGTTTCCTATGTTGATATGCTTTATCTGCCCACATATAATGTCTGACCCTCTGACAGTCACATTAAATCCTTAAGGACTATGCTTAGTTGACCCATGGTAACTATCTGTTAGTGACTGTGGAACTAGCATATTAGAATACAACATATTAGACCATAATACAAGAGATGTCACTTAACAGAGCACTGTCAGCTGAGTGGTCCAAAATTTTTGAATTCAGAGAAGGCGTAAGTTCCTGGATTAGAGTAAGTGGAGAAAATGTAATGGCACAAGAATTCAGAGCTAGGGTGAATTGTAAAGATATCTACTCAAAAGTATCAGCTGTAATATCAGCTGAAAAGACCTAGTTTCTGAAAAATGATTTATTTTAAAGGTCATATGGTTTTATGTTCATTTATACTTTATTTTCACAAGTTGATTTTTGGTTGATTTTATTAGAAGTTGTTTCCTGCATCCCAGGGATGTTGTTCTTTTGTATAATACAGCCATCGGCAAATACGCTAGAAAGCAAACAGTACATATTTATAGTTTCTAGTTCTTGTTGGTTATTTTGTTCTTTCAAACCTATGGAAGCATTCTCAAATCTGTGGAAAACGTGAGCAAAATCATTTATTTTTTTAAAGAAAACTAAATATGTTTTAATGGTATCTACAATTATAAAGTACCACTGATTTATAGCAAATATTTCTACATAAGTTAAAGGAATGATCATAAATGTTTAATTCTGAGTACTAAATTATAGCATTGTCCCCATATTATCTCTGTAATTTATCAAATATCGTTTCGCTAGCTTAAGTCCAGGCTTTAAGCCAGGCATTTTGAAGATTAATAAATTGTGATTAGGCAAAGAAGCTGGAATTCTCTTACAGAAATGGGGTGAAAAAGAATATAAAATGGGGGAA
The DNA here is from genome assembly GCF_029215605.1 of Mirounga angustirostris. Taxonomy (NCBI): domain Eukaryota; kingdom Metazoa; phylum Chordata; class Mammalia; order Carnivora; family Phocidae; genus Mirounga; species Mirounga angustirostris. Next base: position 62,117,299 of record NW_026991720.1, read on the forward strand.
ATTGGAAGGGATATTTCAGTGACCCCTTGACATTCCTCAACTTGATTCAGCTGTGTGCTGTTTTCTTAACCAATTTATTAGTACTTTTTTTAGGTTTAAGAAATCATGGACAAGGGGAAGGGATAAAATATGCATATGCAAACTTTTGACAGTCTGTTAGGAAAAAAATAAGTAGAAAACATAATGAGTTCCCTGAATAAAATATTTTATTTGTATCAGCTTCTTTCACTTTCAAGAGTTCTTGTGGCCCAAGCCAAATGAATTTCAAAGAAAAATCAAATAAGCATTGAAGAATGCAGACATGGAAATGAGAGTGTACCACATGCTGCTGAAGGCTTTAGAACAGATTCCTTTGGGTCTTGAAGCCTCTGGTTTCCATGTGCATTTTATATTAATTAAAAATAAAAATAAGATAGCTCTACAGCTGGGAAGATCTTAGTCTCTCTGATGGTTTTCCCTGCCAGGCACACACAATCCGAGGTTTTGCAGAGATTATAATGATAGAATGTATTGATTTTAGCTAACAAATGGCAAAACAAAAATCAGTTGGGGCTCCCTTTAATAATAAATGCCCAGACTCTCTGTGATTCCTAAACCCAGTAGAATTAACATGTACTGGTTCAGCAAGCAACCAAAACACTTGGCATATGAAGCAGGGTGTGGTGGTAAACAGAAGCTCTAAAAAATTAATAGCTCCATAACTGAGAGGCAACATTCAAACCAGGAGGGCAAAAAACTCTTTTAAAGACAAACAGTTACTACCTTCCAACTGTGGCTCCACTGTGACTTACAGCTACTTGGGCATGAATTCAAAGAAAAGCAGTGGAAGGAATCAGAAATACTAATAATGTCATGGCTAGAGATGAGAATTCAGAGGTCTCTTTCAAAGTGGTTGCTCTGCGTCAGGGACAGAAAGAATGACCTCATTTTCTAAGCTCAGTGTGACCCCCTTAGTTCAATGGTTAAATTATTTCGGAAACTCATTCTATGTTATACTTAAACGGGTGCATGTTTGGTGGACAAAGTTTTCTCTAGACTACCCTTTAGTCTACCTCTTCGGTTCATCTTTTTAAAAACAAAGAAAGGGAAATCACATCAATGAGCAACTCTTCTTGGGTACAAAGAACAAGGTGAAAAGCCCTGAATCAGAGCTGAGTGGATTGCCTGGTATCTGGTGTGTTCAGATAGTGACAAGAAGATGACTGATCACTCATTTACCAATAAGTTATTGGTTCTGTAGGCTCTGATAAATGTATTTTAATGATTTTCTGTTAAGCTTGGGTTTAATCTTTGAAAGTGATTAGAACACATTTCCTCTGTTTTGTATTGTTTCACCTGATTTTTGATGAGCCTTGTTTTAAGAAGTAAATGTGTTCCTGCTAAGTGGTTGATATTTTTGTTTTTAATTGTATCCTTTAAAATTTTTATAAAACCCAAGTGATAGAAATTTTTATAAAGAGTAACCTAAATAAAGAGGGTTTAAGTAAATATGTTAATATACTACTGAACCCAAACAAAATACCTGTGTCCTGTCTTAATAGACTAGCCTTGTAAATGAAAGTAGGCTGTGTAGTGGCCAAAATATAAAGGATATTTTTGCAAATTAGTACAATTTTTTTTTAATTTCTGAGGAATTGTAGCCTGTAAAATCTCTTTGTGTGCTTTCCTACTTGCAAGTTCATTGTGCAATCCCTGCTTTTAAATGGTCATTTGCACCCCATTGAAAGTAGCACTTAGTTTTATAAATATTTAGTTTGCATTCATATTCAAAACCATAGCATTTGGGTTGACATTAGGACAATACACAGTGGCTCTAGCTATAACAAAAAGAGATGTGTGTATAAATTGCAGAGTGGTGCCTTTTTACTAGCACATTTTAATGTAAATATGGTGTCTGATGATGCCACATGTAGATACCATCTACACGGAAGAACAAACCTCTTCGATCGATTGTCAGGTGCAAAATGTGATAATTCTGAAACATTTTTAGAACCAGATCAATGTGGCTTCAGAGTATGTTAGTAAAAAGTATAAACTGAACCATTTGTATAGTATGGAGACCATAATAATAGATATGCTATTATTGAAAATCGGATAATTGTGTGCATTCATATGTTGTAACATGTGCTCATTCATTTTATTCATACAGTCTATATTAAGGGCCAGCTTGAAGTCTTACTGTGTGATAGGTGTTTGAAACACTGAATAACAATAATCTTGGAATACAGAAGATGAGGCTTTTGAACCATGAAAGATAAGGCATTAATTTGTCATGGATTGCTGTATTCCAGAAACATTTTCCCATAGAAAAAAAATGAGTATTTGTCCACTAAACCAAGTTAGATGACATGTACCTCAAATGTGGTACACATTTTATTATAAAACCTAATGAATGAAAATATAAAAGGTAAAAATCCTCCTGCATCTCTCAGTTCCCAACTTGAGAATGTATCTCCTCTTATTTTTTCTTTTAATGTGGAAGGGATATAAGGAAGTGGGGGCATAGTGTAAACCCAGGCTGACTGAAAGGGAAGTGAAGAGGAAATCAAAGTCCCATGTGCCTCTGAAAAGAAAATAGGATTGCTGCGATCACCATAACATCTGACTAAAGTGGCTATCACTGTTTCGTCTTTTAGAAGTAGATGATGTACTAGGCTTGGCTAATTTAAAATTGGAAGCACTTTTATATTAGATTTTTACAAATTATAATAGTCACTTTACTTTTTGAGCTTTGTATATGATATTTGCTCACCTCAGCAGCTTAAACATGCTTTTACGTTAGCTATTTCTATGACTCTTATTTTTTTATTAATGATTTTTATTTATTTATTTAACAGAGATAGAGAGCATAAGTAGGCAGAGCGGCAGGCAGAGGGAGAGGGAGAAGCAGGCTCTCTGCCAAGCAGGGAGCCCGACGTGGGGCTCGATTCCAAGACCCTGGGATCATGACCTGAGCGGAAGGCAGACGCTTAACCGACTGAGCCACCCAGGCGCCCCTCTATGACTCTTATTAAGCAAATATAATCATCACGAGGCTTTTTATTTTACTTAGTGCACTATATCTATAGGTTTAAGCAGTTAATTTCCTAATATTTGATATCTCAAACTGTCAGCGTGATAATGACAAATACTTTCAAATTACACGCAGTAACTCAACAGTGCTTTTATTCTTCCTTTCCCTGCATGGGGAATTAATCACTTCCTTAAATCAGTCATAGTACTTGAGTATATTTTTCAAAGTCACTTCATTCTGAAATGTCAATTAATGATTAGCATTTAAAATATGGTGCAGCCATTAAACTTAGCTTAGGTAAAGTACCCACTGACAGTATGTTTTTTCTGTGGAGAGCTATTTTAACTGAAGCATGTTAAATTATTTGATTTTCTTTATGGTGCCATATAATAGAGTTCCCAAACCACCACAAATCTTGGCAAATTATGCCTCCACAGGTCTCAGAAGCTATAGAACAATAGTTTCTTAAGCTTTTCTCATTAATGAGCCATGCATAGACTGTAAACTGTCAGCCTTTTCCCTAAGAAGAGAGTAGAAGAAGCAGCACATCCATACACTCACCTATAATTCATGGACCCAAGCTAGCCTCAGGTTACCATCCCCACTCTGGGGGGCAGGATTGGTAGAAATGTTTCCAGCAAGTGGTAAACACTGCCCTTTATGAAGACCTTCTGAGTGATGGCTTAGCCCTGAACATTATTCCCAAAAGTGAAAGGAAGTGGGTAAGGAGTCAAAATATGTGTGGAAGCTTTGGCCTTTTGGTGGGTGAGAAACTTTGTTTATTGAAAGAAAAAGAAGGTAAGGGAAAGAGAGTCATTTCACAAAATAATAATAATTTATTTATTTAACCTTGTCATGAACCATGCCTCATATTAAGCACTTTACGTGATTAATTTAATCGCTGCAACATCTCAGTAAAATAGAAACCATTAAATTCTAATTTTGTAGATGAAGGACCTGAGTCTTATAGAAAATAACAGGCATACACATGCAGAAGAATGAAACTGGACCATTTCCTTACACCACACACAAAAATAGACTCCAAATGGTTGAAAGACCTCAATGTGAGACAGGAGTCCATCAAAATCCTAAAGGAGAACACAGGCAGCAACCTCTTTGACCTCAGCTGCAGCAACTTCTTCCTAGAAACATCGCCAAAGGCAAGGGAAGCAAGGGCAAAAATGAACTATTGGGACTTCATCGAGATAAAAAGCTTTTGCAAAGCAAAGGAAACAGTCAACAAAACCAAAAGACAACCGACAGAATGGGAGAAGATATTTGCAAATGACATATCAGATAAAGGGCTAGTATCCAAAATCTATAAAGAACTCATCAAACTCGACACCCAAAGAACAAAGAATCCAATCAAGAAATGGGCAGAAGACATGAACAGACATTTTTCCAAAGAAGACATCCAAATGGCCAACAGACACATGAAAAAGTGCTCAATATCGCTTGGCATCAGGGAAATCCAAATCAAAACCTCAATGAGATACCACCTCACACCAGTCAGAATGGCTAAAATTAACAAGTCAGGAAACGACAGATGTTGGCGGGGATGCGGAGAAAGGGGAACCCTCCTACACTGTTGGTGGGAATGCAAGCTGGTGCAGCCACTCTGGAAAATTGTATGGAGGTTCCTCAAAAAGTTGAAAATAGAGCTACCATATGATCCAGCAATTGCACTACTGGGTATTTACCCCAAAGATATAAAAGTAGGGATCCGAAGGGGTACGTGCACCCCGATGTTTATAGCAGCAATGTCCACAATAGCCAAAGTGTGGAAAGAACCAAGATGTCCATCGACAGATGAATGGATAAAGAAGAGGTGGTATATATATACAATGGAATATTATGCAGCCATCAAAAGGAATGAGATCTTGCCATTTGCAATGACGTGGATGCAACTGGAGGGTATTATGTTGAGTGAAATAAGTCAAACAGAGAAAGACATGTATCATATGATCTCACTGATATGAGGAATTCTTAATGGCAGGAAACAAACTGAGTGTTGTTGGAGTGGGGGGTGGGGTGGGAGAGATGGGGTGACTGGGTGATAGACACTGGGGAGGGTATGTGCTCTGGTAAGCGCCGTGAATTGTGCAAGACTGTTGAATCTCAGATCTGTACCTCTGAAACAAATAATGCAATATATGTTAAGAAGAAAAAAAGAAGAAGAAGGTAGCGGGAGGGGAAGAATGAAGCGGGGGAAATCAGAGGGGTAGACGAACCATGAGAGACGATGGACTCTGAAAAACAAACTGAGGGTTCTAGAGGGGAGGGGGGTGGGAGGATGGGTTAGCCTGGTGGTGGGTATTGAGGAGGGCACATTCTGCATGGAGCACTGGGTGTTATGCACAAACAATGAATCATGGAACACTTCATCTAAAACTAATGATGTAATGTATGGGGATTAACATAAGAATAAAATAAATAAATAAATAAATAAATAAATAAATAAATAAATAAATAAATGAATGAATAAATGAATAAATAAATAAATAAAAGAAAAAAAAGAAAATAACAGGCATAGGGACATCTGGGTGGCTCAGATGGTTAAACATCTGTCTCCGGCTCAGGTCATGATCCCAGGGTTCTGGGATCGAGGCCTGCATTGGGTTCCCTGCTCAGCAGAGAGCCTGCTTCTCCCTCTCCCTCTACTATTCCCCCTGCTTGTGCTCTCTCACTCTCTCTGTCAAATAAATAAATAAAACATTAAAAAAAAAAAAAAGAAAATAACAGGCCTAATGCACCCATTAGTAAGTGGAGGAGCCCAGCTTCAAAGCCCAGGTTCTTAATCAGTATGCAAAAATTGAAACAGTGGCAGGTTTATAGGTTGGTAGCAGAAAAGTGAAATTCATGCAGTGGTGTTCCATTCTGCCGTGAAGTATGAGGCAAGTTTATATCTCAGAACTAAAGGCTAAGTTTGATGAGAGTTTGGAGAATATTTAAAATGCTTTTCGTCTTTTGTTGGGATATTTGTCCCAGGATTGACTGGAGAAAATATTATGATTTCACAATTGATATGAGGATAATGATCATGAATTTATAATGATAACAATCTGGCTGGTGAGTGGTTCCCCTCTCCCCCGCCCCCAGCAATTCTGGGAAGCGCTAGTGTAGGTTTGGGGAAAGTGTACAACAAAAAGATATTTGGGTATTGGCAGGGCCACTAATGCGATCTTAGGGCACTGTATTAAAGATAGTTGAGGGAAAATGTGAGAAAATCAAAGCAGTAATTATAGCCAATATTCTAAGGAAGTTGAAATAAATTTTGTAGTGGGAAAAGCTGAACAATCCAACTGAAAGATAAAGAAATCATACTCAGAAAGCATAATCCTAGAATTGGTGATTTTGTATGAAAATTGACTTTTAACTCCCGGGTGTGACTTCGGAGTGATTGGATAATAGAGATGAGTTCTAGGTGCAAGTGATGGAAGGATAGCTCAACTGATGGAAGCAATATCGGCAAAATTAGGTGGAGGGAGAGAAAACTGTAGAAAGTTAGAGGGGGAACCAGCCCCGTAGTGATCTTTCTGAGGATCCCGATACCACTGAGAAGCCTAAAGGTCTCTGCCTCCATCCCCTCCTCTTCTCCTTGTCCATCAAAGACATTCTGCAAAGACACATGACTCTACAGCAGACACTCCACCTATATCCCTATTCCCCGCAAGGTTAAGTCACTTAAATTATATCTCGTGCATGATTTGGGAAGAGAACATGGTAATTCCATTGACAGTAGGATCTATTTAGGTACACCAAGGTATGCTATTATCTACTGTTACTTTCTATGTCTTAAAAGTATTGTATTTCTTATTTTATCCCCATGTCCAACTTGAAAACGCTGAGGATTTTGGATATCAGGCAGCCTTGTATTATTAGCAGTAATGGTGTACCCATGATTCATTGCTTGCAGTTTGGCTTTAAAGTTTGATTAAAAGTTTAAATAACTTAGTGTAGGTGGAAACTATGTTTTTCCCACTTGTATTAGGGACCCTAATGAGGGTTTCCAGTGCTTTGTTCCTCTCAATTAAATACTTGTTCTGTGTATAGAATTAATGTAAAGATTGGTTTATAGTTCAAAGATACCACTAATTAAGTGATAATCTAATGTATTCTGAAGTCTGTTTTGTTTTCAGCTCAAGTCAGTATCTGTTGCCAATTGTACTCCAGTTAATTCCAGTTTCAGTGTGAGAAATTCTTCCTTCACTGCACTAAATAGAGGGGGATGCCTTTAACTGAAGCTTCTCAGATCTGACATCTTTGCTCCTCTTTCAAAAATGATATGCTATACGAAGCATGTTAATTTGTTCAGTGCATTTCCATAGGTCTTATTGTCCATCAGAGTCTATTTGATCAGAGCATTAGGACAACATAATAGGTGTATGTGAAATCAAAGTGAAGGAGAAGGTCAAAGTACGGTCGCACTTCACAATGTACATTTAGTTTTAATATTCTCTGAACAAAAATTTATTAAATGCCAACTGCATATAAGGCCTTAAGCCACCTACTATCCTAGTACCTGGTAGGACATTTTATACTTAAGAAATCTGTATTTCTTCAGATAATGAAGGCAAGTATGAATTCCAGAAGAATAACAACTGGTCTGTGGTGATTAATGAAAGAGGCAGTGACATGACTGGAAAAGCCAGGGATGTTGGATCTACATTGACCAGGTTTTAATCCTGGGGCTGCCACATTTTGGGTGTAGTGAAATAAACTTTATTTAGCAGAATAAATTTCATCCCGACATAAATCTCTTGGATCCTAAAGTTTCTAAGCTGCGGAGCAGGAATAATAATAACAAGCACAGGTGTGTGTGTGTGTGTGTGTTCTTTTGAAGACATGTCTCATAGTTTGCTGATGTGCTCCTATGTCTGTAATGAGGCATTTTAAGACAGTTTGGGAAAGGGTTTCTAGCCTCTTCGTCCCCAGAGTTCAAACACTGCCTGCAAGTGTGAATGTTTGTGTGCCGCAGAACACATGCCAACTCACATGGGTGAAACTTGTAATGGGGCCATTCAGACTGCTGCTTCCTCAGAGTTTCCAGAGCACAGAGAAAACGCAATTGTAAGTTTCGGTCTAAAAAAGCTAAGAAAAATTACACTGAGCTAATCTAGTACCAGAGACAGGAATAAGTTTAAAGAAGCAAAAGATGTCAATGACCATAATATTGATAATAATAATTGTAGCTAATAGATACTGAATACCTAGCATGAGACAGCTAGTGTTCTAATATTTGTCACAAAGACCTTGTAAGATAGATATTCATATTGTCCTCCTTTACAGACGAAGGAACTGAAACACAAAGAAGTGTTTAATTTGCTCAGGCAGAATTTTAAAATGGCTCCCCCAGATTCTCAGTTGTGGGTTATTCAATCAAACACTAATGTAGGTACTGCTGTGAAGAGATTTTGCAGATATAATTAAAATTCAAATTCAACTGACTTTAAAATATGGAGATTTATCCAGGTGCGCCTGCCTGACAAGATCACATGAGCCTTTTAAAGGCAGATGGCTTTCTCAGGCTGGTGGCAGAAGTCAGAGATTAAAACCACAGGAAGCTCTTAAGGTGCCATTACTACCTTGACAATAGAGAGTAAGACTGGAAAAGACCTGACAGTAACCTCCTATCCAGAGCCAGCAAGAAAGTAGGGACCACAGTCATGCAGCAGCAGGAACCTTGATTCTATAATAACTGAAATGAACCTAGTAGCGGATTTTCCGAGACTCTTGATTTCAGTCTCATGGTTCCCTGAGCAGAGAACCCAGCCATACCATACTTGACTTCAGGCTTACGGAAGTGTGAACAAATAGATGGGTGTTGTTTGAAGGTGCCGTGTTTGTGGTGATTTGTTATATAGCAATGGAAAACTAATATAGTCCTATATTTACTGACTACGATGATCTTAACTGCTAAGCTCTATAGAGCTAGAACGTAGACAGAAACATGAAACAGACCTCAGACCTGGAAAATGAGTCTACGCCGCAGTCAGAGTTGAGGCCTGGAGGTGACAGGGTGTAGCCAAGAGCATGGCATGAGAAGTCCTCTCCTGGGGTGGGAGGGGGAAGTGATCTCAGTGTGCGCCCATCCTGAGAGGCAGAGGGAGAGATTGAGAGAGAGGGAGAGAGGGGGTAGGGGAGATTGGTTCAGAAACTGGATCCCTCCATAGCCCACTTATTATCACGTGAGCCAACTATAGGAAATGCAGTCTGAGACAGCTCTTCTGGTTTATAGCTATTTGGGAAGTAGGCAGAAAGAGCAAGAACGTGTCACCTAGAGCCTTGCAACTCAAAATATGACATGAGGACCAACGGCACCTACAGCATCGGGGAGCTTGTTGGAAATGCTGAATGTCATTTCCAGCCCTAGACCTAGGAAGTCAAAGTCTGCATTCTGACCAGATCCCACATGATTTCTTTGCACAGTAAAGTCTTTGAAGCACAACATTAGGAAAAACAAACAAACAAAACCCTAGCAGTTTCTGTATAACAGTTTCTGTCAGTTTCTAAGTAGAGTGTAGCTGATAAAAAGATCTTTATGGAATTTGAAATATTTTTCCTTATTTTCCATTTTTAATATCCTTCTAGCAAATTGTCATGATATACATGGCTTAGAAAAACTGTTTAGAAAATTCAGAAAATTTAGAAAAATGGATTGCATAACTAAGAAGGAAAAATAAATAATCCACATCCATGAATCTTCAATTTATACACATCTTTAAAGAAAGATCTGCATATTGAAAATCTGTATGAATTGTATATAGAAGCCCTGCAAATATATTTACAGCATGCTGCATACGTGATCTGATTTATCTTGGTATGAAACATCCTACCTTAAAAAACACAATGTGTGCTCTTTAACAGTTCAAGTGGTGTGCACATCTTGACATGTGCAGCTAGGACCCTCAAACATTTTATAATGTTTTCAAATTTTAAAGCAAGTATCACTATTTTAAATTATACAAACCTATTTTTAACACTAATAAAAATTACAGAAACAGTTAAAAAGCAGGATATGAAAAGGGAGGATATTTTTCATGTTCTTCTAAAATACCATTAATAATAAAATTAAAGATTCCATTTCTTTAAAGAGAGCAACGCAACAACCTGGGCATATACATTTAAATACAAACAGTTCTTTAAAATTGCCAATTTTTTCCAATGAGAAACTAGAATTCCTTGTAGATGAAGTCTGTTATTTTTCCCTAGGCTGTGAAGCAATCATGAATACGGGAATATTTTATTAGGTAGATAAGGCAGTGAGAGCAAACAGCCATGAAATCCAGGCCACAACAATCTCAACATGAGATTGTCATTAAGATCAAAATAAATTATTACAATTTTCAGAAACGGTTGTGAGAGAGAATTTAGTCCTTCATCTACTTTCAGGAAGGGTTGTATAAACAGGAACAACATGAAAACATTCCAACTACAGTTTTAGCTACAAGATAATTTTTAGAGACTTTGCATATGAAGTTCCTGCCATTTGGGTTATAAACTGAGCTTTTAATTTTTTCCATGGAAGCCAATATATGTATTAATTGTGGATTTGAAATAATCTTTGTGTTAGATTTGACTATCTTTATGTGGATTTTTTAATAGAGAAAAACAGAATTACACAAAACTCAACTACTTTCCAACAGTTATGACATTTCCAGTATCATATGGTGGGTTTGTATTTGAAATGAGTGCCATTAACTACGTTCTTGCACTATTATTGTAGGAAAAGAGAGTACATTATGTAATCAATTTCTCTTCTGTTATCCCATGAGTTGGAAGCCTGCCAGCAATTGATCTAACAAATGGTATCTATTTGACCTGATCTACAACCAGAAGACCTCCTGTAAAATAGAGTCCATATTTTTATCATGTTCTATGCCTCATCGCTTTCAGAAAGTAATTACTTTATTAAAATAGTAAATCTCCAATAATTAAAATGAATATAACTTCATAAAATATTTAATTAATATTGTCTCCGTATAATTTTAAGAATATTCTTTAAGAATATTCTTCCTCTCTAGTGTTCTGATTCTGCTTCTGATTAAGTGAGGTTTTGTTTTAGATTTTGTCTAGGGTGACACGATGTATTTGGGATAGAACCACCATCCCTGTGTACACCTTCAGCGCCTTTCCTGATGTGTCATTGGTACCAATTATAGTCACTTTATAACATTCGATTTACATGAGATCCAAGAAGTCAGTTAGGTGACAGCTGTCAGATTTTAGTACATAGGTGGAAAGCTGAAGATTTCACCCACAAGTGCCGCCACCAAAAAAGCAAAATTAGTGTTTTCTAAAATTAAGTGTGAGTTTGAAGGGGAATTCAAAAAAAAAAATAAATAAAGACTACATGCAACATTGATTTATTTAGGACACATTTTTATCACCATAATTAACTTTTAGGGTAACTCATGCTCAATTTTAAAGAATTCTTTCTACATTATGCAAGATTCACTTTTACTTTAAGTGTATCAAACTAAGTCTTTGTAGGCATAACATTAAAAAAACCTAAAACAAACTGATAAGAAAATTAAGAATCAGTACTAGTAGCTGGACATTCTGAAAGCTACAAAGCTTAAATTAGTACTTTTTACTGGAAAGACTTTTTCTAGAAAGTGGGTTTTCACCTGGTTTTTCTCAGGAAAGTATAAAAAGCATTATTTTAGTAGAGCAGTACTAGCACAATATGGGTTTGAATTTACTTTATACTATATCCTTATAGTCTTCATTTTCTCTTCTCTATGGCCATGGGAAATGATTAGAAAAAAAAAAAAAGCTAATGCCTTTTAAAGAGGGAAGCTGTAGTGCTTAGATTTAGATAGAACTTGGGATTCCATGCCTCAAGGTCAGTATCTAACTCACCCAAATGCAGAAGTCATGCTCTCTTATTAGTATGACACAGGGTCATTTATTTTCTTGCTGCAAACTTGCTGTATTGGGCTTTTCTGGCTCTTAATTAGCTATCTGCCTCTTAGCAATGTTAAGGTATCTTGGCATTGTAAATGCAAAAACAAAACCATCAGTAGTATTTCAAGGACCTACATACAGATATGCTTCTTTTTTAAAAGTCACTTTTTTTATATATAAAATAAAAAATAAACTTGGGGTATCTAGCTGGCTCAAAACCTGATTTGATTCTCCAATTTTAGGTTCCGATTTAAAATGATTAGAACTGTTAGTTTCTATAATTAACATAGCTCTCTTTTCACATTACCATTTCTGAAATCAGCAAATTCCTTAATCTTTGTACTTCCTTTCAATGTTGGATGATTTCCAATTTGAAGTGTTGTTGTGAACTTAAATAGAATCAGCCCAGAACAGCTCTATGATGCATTGAGAAATAAAGGTGTCTTTGGAGAGAGAACTTCAAGTGCAAATTAACTTGAAATAATTTAATCTGAGTGTGGAATCCTTTGCAGTTTTTCTTGTGTGCAGCTGTGGGAATTGCTTCTCTTGGCCCAGTTGGGGGAGATGCCTAGCTACTTGCAATTTTGTCACATCTGTCAGCTGGATAGCTAAATGGAACATAGAGTAAGAGGTAACATTACATAGATTTGGGACATTCCCTAGAGGGTCTTGTCTCCTTGCAGCAGTGAATAAATTATGTGAAAACCGAAATGAAATACAGTATTGTTGATCTGCCAACTCATGTCATTTGAATGGCATGGAATGGAGAACGCTAGGAATGGAGAAAAAAAAAATATCACTTCTTAGATTTGCCATTTAAATTCTTTACAGCCAGAGGCTCCAATCTATCATTATCATATTTCCTGATCCCCAAATCAGACCAATGTTATCTATGCAGGTTGTGGGTTTTTTTTTTTTTCTGATTTGTAAGTTTTTATTAAAATATTTTACAGAGAAGTAAGCATTGTATCATAGGTATATATTTTCAACAAGTTTTCATGTTCAGAAAAAAATGTTAAGTGGAATCAGACATGCCAGTGGACCTAAATATTAAGTGTCAGAGTCCATCAAAGGCTAATAATCATGATTATACAGTAAAAACAGTCAACAGCTTCCAGATCAACTGGGGGCAGCTGTAGAACTAATACATAGATGCAACACCAATTATCAGAGACTTGGTAGTTTACTAAAAGATGTCATTATGCAGTGCTTATTTACGTGTACTTAATTGGTATGATTTTATGTGGAGGAACTTTGTTATTTCAATTACTAGGAAAGCACCTAAGTAGAGAAACGAGGTGACCTTCAATTTAGTCATCTTACTAGATAGGTCCTGTGTTTTCTACATAGAGATCTTTAACTAGGTGGGAGGTTAATTGCAATAGCTTCTGCTCTCATCTTGAAGAGTTCTTGTGAAGGTTAATGAGAAGACATTTGAAAGAAATTTATAAACCATAAAGGATCAATAGCAATGATTATTATTATCATTGAGGATTCAATAAAGACCTGACAAACAGGAATTGTACATGTCCCTTACTTGAGTCTTGACATTAAATGTTTATCTTGCTACATAGTCTCTCAAGATTTGCCTTGATGTTCATGAAAGAAATATTTACTAATCATTAAATTTATGCAGAATACTACATAAGATATAAAATCACGTAAGTCATCAGTATCCTCAAGGAGTTTGTAGTTCAAAAATATGGCCGTATATAGCAAGCATGAAAAAATAATTGTTATCTGACTTAAGGAAAATGAAAATTCTGTTCTTCCTGAGGTTATTTGTGAAAAGTTTTGGGTATGCGTTGGGCCTTGAAGAGTTAATGGTCTGTCAGCAGTCTGAGCAGAGTGGGGAGGTTATTCCAGGTATAGAGAGTGTAATGCAGTAAGGTTTTGGAAGATTCGATGCAAAAAGTAGGTTGGTCAATGCAAATAATAGATAAAAATATAAGAAAACATTAAACTGTTATATATTAAAACTCTTAGAAGTACAATATTTATTTGGAGATTATAGGTTGAAAGAACCCTAAATCTCACAGCAGGAAATGTCAGAATCCATTGTCAAATCCATAGAGAAGACAGTTTGGCCTCACCACATTCAAAGATATTCAATTCACTGCCAGTATTTAAAAGCTTGATATTTTCCACAAAATTCTTGTTTCTAGTTTTCTTGAACTTCTGATCAAAACTATAGTGGGGTGTCCATTTTCCCTTGTGGCTTTAATCAGAACAGAACTCACGTTCCATTATAGATAGGACACATACTGTCCATATTATATTACTGCTGACTCGCTTCAATTATTTGGGCTACTTGCCTAGTATATGAGTTTGCAAACCCTGATCTGCAAGATGCCAGAACTCCCTGTTTGACATTCATAATAGTTCTTTCTTCCCTCTCTTTGAGCACTACCCAAATTTTCCTTTCTGAGGTAGCTTCTTCATGTTCTAAAACATGTTTTTGAAGTTCTTCCTTATACTGAATTAAAATATACTTTCTTGAATATTACAGCTATTTGTCTTAAATATGCTTAAAGAACTAACATAAGAAATCCAGGGGCTCCTGTGTGGCTCAGTCCATTAAGCATCTGACTTTTGGTTTCGGCTCAGGTTGTGATACCACGGGTCCTGAGGTTGAGCCCCATGTGGGGCTCCATGTCCAGGAGGGAGCCTGCTTGGATAGTCTCTCCCTTTGTCCCTCCCCCCAAAGCATATGCTCTCTCTCTCTCTTTCTCTCTCTAAAATAATCTTCAAAAAAAAAAATCTAGTATTTTTTCCTTTAGTAAACTTTTAAAATAATATATTATGTTTTGATAATTTTACCCTCATTTATGGATTTCATTACCATTCTACTGCCAACTCATTGTTTCAAACTGCCTACTGAAGATGTCTAGCTAGATCTTTGTCCCACAGAGAAAATAAAATACGACATGCCTGAATTGAAGCTGAACTCATCATTTTCCCCACCAAACCAGGTTCTTCTATATTCCCTAGCTTAGTAATTGGTCTCCGCATTCATCGAATGACTCAGTCTAGAAATCAAGTCTTCCTAAACTCCTTGCACTACTTCATACCTTATATCCATTCAGCAAGTACCATAACTGCACTAAAACTTATTTCATTCTTCCATTATCATTTACTGTGGACCACTGCCATAGCCTCCTAATCCCCTTGTCCTGAATCATGCTCACCTTCCATCTATTCTTCATACTGCTACTAAAAGGTCTCTCTAAAATGTGGATTTTTCTGGGTTTTCCCCTAATTTTTAAAAATGTCGTTGATTTACCACCATATTCAAGGTGAAGTCCAAACTATTTAGCTTGTCCTTCAGACACTTTCCAGTATCATTTACTACTATATCCTGACATACTCTCCCCAACACTTAGTTTTCCATATTATCTATCAATTAACTGCTCTCCCAGCATCCTTTTCCAGATCATCTGACGGGTTAACTCTCTAGGGTCCTGTAATGGGAGTCCGGTTAATGCCTCCTTGGTCAGGCCATTCTGCTCCACCCCATTTGAGATGAATTAGGTCCTCAATTTTGTTTTTCTGTTGCACCTTATGCATATAACTAGCTCTGCATGGAAATCAGCATTTGTTTTTTTTCTCTCCCTTTAATACTAAGTAGGCTATTGAGGATACGGATTATATCTTTTTTTTATTATTCTTATGTTAATCCCCATACATTACATCATTAGTTTTAGATGAAGTGTTCCATGATTCATTGTCTGTGCATAACACCCAGTGCTCCATGCAGAATGTGCCCTCCTCAATACCCACCACCAGGCTAACCCATCCTCCCACCCCCCTCCCCTCTAGAACCCTGTTTGTTTTTCAGAGTCCATCGTCTCTCATGGTTCGTCTACCCCTCCGATTTCCCCTGCTTCATTCTTCCCCTCCTGCCACCTTCTTCTTCTTTTTTTTTTTTTCTTAACATATATTGCATTGTTTCAGAGGTACAGATCTGAGATTCAACAGTCTTGCACAATTCACGGCGCTTACCATAGCACATACTGTCCCCAGTGTCTATCACCCAGTCACCCCATCCCTCCCACCCCACCCCCCACTCCAGCAACCCTCAGTTTGTTTCCTGCGATTAAGAATTCCTCATATCAGTGAGGTCATATGATACATGTCTTTCTCTTTTTGACTTATTTCACTCAACATAATACCCTCCAGTTCCATCCACGTCGTTGCAAATGGCAAGATCTCATTCCTTTTGATGGCTGCATAATATTCCATTGTGTATATATACCACCACTTCTTTATCCATTCATCTGTCAATGGACATCTTGGCTCTTTCCACAGTTTGGCTATTGTGGATATTGCTGCTATAAACATCGGGGTGCACGTACCCTTTCGGATCCCTACTTTTGTATCTTTGGGGTAAATACCCAGTAGTGCAATTGCTGGATCATATGGTAGCTCTATTTTCAACTTTTTGAGGAACCTCCATACTGTTTTCCAGAGTGGCTGCACCAGCTTGCATTCCCACCAACAGTGTAGGAGGGTTCCCCTTTCTCCGC
The DNA here is from genome assembly GCF_029215605.1 of Mirounga angustirostris. Classification (NCBI taxonomy): domain Eukaryota; kingdom Metazoa; phylum Chordata; class Mammalia; order Carnivora; family Phocidae; genus Mirounga; species Mirounga angustirostris. The sequence continues at coordinate 62,133,748 of NW_026991720.1, forward strand.
ATCCCCGCCAACATCTGTCGTTTCCTGACTTGTTAATTTTAGCCATTCTGACTGGTGTGAGGTGGTATCTCATTGAGGTTTTGATTTGGATTTCCCTGATGCCGAGCGATATTGAGCACTTTTTCATGTGTCTGTTGGCCATTTGGATGTCTTCTTTGGAAAAATGTCTGTTCATGTCTTCTGCCCATTTCTTGATTGGATCATTTGTTCTTTGGGTGTTGAGTAAGATGAGTTCTTTATAGATTTTGGATACTAGCCCTTTATCTGATATGTCATTTGCAAATATCTTCTCCCATTCTGTCGGTTGTCTTTTGGTTTTGTTGACTGTCTCCTTTGCTTTGCAAAAGCTTTTTATCTTGATAAAGTCCCAATAGTTCATTTTTGCCCTTGCTTCCCTTGCCTTTGGCGATGTTTCTAGGAAGAAGTTGCTTCGGCTGAGGTCGAAGAGGTTGCTGCCTGTGTTCTCCTTTAGGATTTTGATGGACTCCTGTCTCACATTGAGGTCTTTCAACCATTTGGAGTCTATTTTTGTATGTGGTGTAAGGAAATGGTCCAGTTTCATTCTTCTGCATGTGGCTGTCCAATTCCCCAACACCATTTGTTGAAGAGACTGTCTTTGTTCCATTGGACATTCTTTCCTGCTTTGTCGAAGATTAGTTGACCATAGAGTTGAGGGTCCATTTCTGGGCTCTCTATTCTGTTCCATTGATCTATGTGTCTGTTTTTGTGCCAGTACCAAACTGTCTTGATGATGACAGCTTTGCAATAGAGCTGGAAGTCCAGAACTGTGATGCCGCCAGCTTTGCTTTTCTTTTTCAACATTCCTCTGGCTATGTGGGGTCTTTTCTGGTTCAATACAAATTTTAGGATGATTTGTTCCATTTCTTTGAAAAAAGTGGATGGTATTTTGATGGGGATTGCATTGAATGTGTAGATGGCTCTAGGTAGCCTTGACATCTTCACAATATTTGTTCTTCCAATCCATGAGCATGGAACGTTTTTCCATTTCTTTGTGTCTTCCTCAATTTCTTTCATGAGTATTTTATAGTTTTCTGAGTACAGATCCTTTGTCTCTTTGGTTAGATTTATTCCTAGGTATCTTATGGTTTTGGGTGCAATTGTAAATGGGATTGACTCCTTAATTTCTCTTTCTTCTGTCTTGTTGTTGGTGTATAGGAATGCCACTGATTTCTGTGCATTGATTTTATATCCTGCCACTTTACTGAATTCCTGTATGAGTTCTAGCAGTTTTGGGGTGGAGTCTTTGGGGTTTTCCACATAAAGTATCATATCATCTACAAAGAGTGAGAGTTTAACTTCTTCTTTGCCGATTTGGATGCCTTTGATTTCTTTTTGTTGTCTGATTGCTGTGGCTAGGACTTCCAATACTATGTTGAATAGCAGTGGTGATAGTGGACATCCCTGCCGTGTTCCTGACCTTAGGGGGAAAGCTCTCAGTTTTTCCCCATTGAGAATGATATTCGCTGTAGGTTTTTCATAGATGGCTTTTATGATATTGAGGTATGTACCCTCTATGCCTATACTCTGAAGAGTTTTGATCAAGAAAGGATGCTGTACTTTGTCAAAAGCTTTTTCTGCATCTATTGAGAGGATCATATGATTCTTGGTCTTTCTTTTGTTAATGTATTGTATCACATTGATTGATTTGCGGATGTTGAACCAACCTTGCAGCCCTGGGATAAATCCCACTTGGTCATGAGGAAGAATCCTTTTAATGTACTGTTGGATCCTATTGGCTAGTATTTTGGTGAGAATTTTTGCATCCATGTTCATCAGGGATATTGGTCTGTAATTCTCCTTTTTGATGGGGTCTTTGTCTGGTTTGGGGATCAAGGTAATGCTGGCCTCATAAAATGAGTTTGGAAGTTTTCCTTCCATTTCTATTTTTTGGAACAGTTTCAGAAGAATAGGTATTAATTCTTCTTGAAATGTTTGGTAGAATTCCCCTGGGAAGCCATCTGGCCCTGGGCTTTTGTTTGTTGGGAGATTTTTGATGACTGCTTCAATTTCCTTAGTGGTTGTACATCTGTTCAGGTTTTCTATTTCTTCCTGGTTCAGTTTTGGTAGTTGATACATCCCTAGGAATGCATCCATTTCTTCCAGGTTATCTAATTTGCTGGCATAGAGTTGCTCATAATATGTTCTTATAATTGTTTGTATTTCTTTGGTATTGGTTGTGATCTCTCCTCTTTCATTCATGATTTTGTTGATTTGGGTCATTTCTCTTCTCTTTTTGATAAGTCTGGCCAGGGGTTTATCAATCTTGTTAATTCTTTCAAAGAACCAGCTCCTCATTTCGTTGATCTGTTCTACTGTTCTTTTAGTTTCCATTGCATTGATTTCTGCTATGATCTTTATTATTTCTCTTCTCCTACTGGGTTTAGGCTTTCTTTGCTGTTCTTTCTCCAGCTCCTTTAGGTGTAGGGTTAGGTTGTGTACTTGAGACCTTTCTTGTTTCTTGAGAAAGGCTTGTATTGCTATATACTTTCCTCTTAGGACTGCCTTTGCTGCATCCCAAAGATTTTGAATAGTTGTGTTTTCATTTTCATTGGTTTCCATGTATTTTTTTAATTCTTCTTTAATTTCCTGGTTGACCCATTCATTCTTCAGTAGGATGCTATTTAGCCTCCATGTATTTGAGTTCTTTCCGACTTTCCTCTTGTGATTGAGTTCTAGTTTCAAAGCATTGTGGTCTGAAAACAGGCAGGGAATGATCCCAATCTTTTGGTACCGGTTGAGACCTGATTTATGACCTGGGATGTGATCTATTCTGGAGAATGTTCCATGGGCACTAGAGAAGAATGTGTATTCCGTTGCTTTGGGATGGAATGTTCTGAGTATGTCTGTGAAGTCCATTTGGTCCAGTGTGTCATTTAAAGTCTTTATTTCCTTGTTGATCTTTTGCTTAGACGATCTGTCCATTTCAGTGAGGGGGATGTTGAACTCCCCCACTGTTACTGTATGGTTGTTGATGTGTTTCTTTGCTTTTGTTATTAATTGCCTTATATAATTGGCTGCTCCCATGTTAGGGGTATAGATACTTAAAATTGTTAGATCTTCTTGTTGGATAGACCCTTTAAGTAGGATATAATGTCCTTCCTTATCTCGTATTACAGTCTTTGGTTTAAAATCTAATTTGTCTGATAGAAGGATTGCCACCCCAGCTTTCTTTTGGTTGTCCATTAGCATGGTAAATGGTTTTCCACCCCCTCACTTTCACTCTGGGGGTGTCTTTGGTTCTAAAATGAGTCTCTTGCAGACAGCATATCGATGGGTCTTGTTTTTTAATCCAGTCTGATAGCCTGTGTCTTTTGATTGGGGCATTTAGCCCATTTACATTCAGGGTAACTATTGAAAGATAGGAATTTAGTGCCATTGTATTGCCTGTAAGGTGACTGTTACCATATATTGTCTGTGTTCCTTTCTGGTCTATGGTGCTTTTAGGGTCTCTCTTTGCTTAGAGGACCCCTTTCAAGATCTCTTGTAGGGTTGGCTTTGTGTTTGCAAATTCCTTTAGTTTTTGTTTGGCCTGGAAGCTTTTTATCTCTCCTTCAATTTTCAATGACAGCCTAGTTGGATAGAGTATTCTTGGCTGCATATTTTTCTCATTTAGTGTTCTGAATATATCCTGCCAGTCCTTTCTGGCCTGCCAGGTCTCTGTGGATAGGTCTGTTGCCAATCTAATGTTTCTACCATTGTAGGTTACATACCTCTTCTCCCGAGCTGCTCTCAGGATTTTCTCTTTGTCTATGAGACTTGTAAGTTTTACTATTAGATGTCAGGGTGTTGACCTATTTTTATTGATTTTGAGAGGGGTTCTCTGTGCTTCCTGGATTTTGATGCCTGTTTCCTTCCCCAAATTAGGGAAGTTCTCTGGTATAATTTGCTCCATTATATCTTCTGCCCCTCTCTCTCTTCTTCTTCTGGGACCCCAATTATTCTAATGTTGTTTCGTCTTATGGTATCGCTTATCTCTCGAATTCTGCCCTTGTGATCCAGTAGTTGTTTATCTCTCTTTTTTCTCAGCTTCTTTATTTTCCATCATTTGGTCTTCTATATTACTGATTCTCTCTTCTGCCTCATTTATCCTAGCAGTTAGCGCCCCCATTTTTTATTGCACCTCATTAATAGCCTTTTTGATTTCTACTTGGTTGGATTTTAGCTCTTTTACTTCTCCAGAAAGGGTTTCTCTAATAACTTCCATATTTTTTTCAAGCCCAGCTAGTATCTTTAAAGTGATGATTCTGAACTCTAGATCTGACATCGTACTAATGTCCGTATTGAGTAGGTCCCTGGCAGTTGGTACTACCTCTTGTTCTTTTTGTTGAGGTGATTTTTTCCGTCTTGTCATATTGTGCAGAGGAGAATAGATTAGTGAGAGAACAAAATTCTAGCAGAGTAACAACGTTCCCAGAAAATATACTCTAAACAAATCAGAAAAGACCTGAAGCAGTGGAAAAAGAAATGAAAAGAGAGAAAAAAGAAAAAGATAAAGATAAAAACAAACAAAACAAAACAACAACAACAAAAAAAACCAGAATGTGATCAAATATGATCAGGCTGGTATATAGATCAGGGCCACACACTAGATTTGGGGTGTATTTTGGTCTTTTAGAAGAAAGTGCCTCCCAAAATTTTAAAGAAAGAATAACATATATGTACAAAAATAAGGGTTGATATGATGAAGGGATGGAATATGACTGTAAAGATGGAAATTATAAAAAGTTTTATAAAAGGAATTGATAAGAAGTTGTTTGAAAAAAGGAAGAAGAGGATTTAAAAAAAGAAAAAAGAAAAAAAAAAGGGAGAGAATGTGATCAGGCAGGGGAGTAGAAAAAACCATATACTAGAGATTTAGGGTATATTTTAATCTGTTAGAAGAAACTATCTCAAAATTTTAAAGGGAGAACAACTTATATATATATGCCAAAAATACGGGTAACTACTATGAAGGGATAGAATATGACTCTAAAAATGAAAAATAAAAATGTTTTTTAAAAAAAGGGATTGATAAGCTGTTGGTTGAAAAAGGGAAAAAGAAAAATTCAAAAAAAAAAAAAAAGAAAAGACAGTTAAAAAAAAATTAACTTTGAAAGACGAAAGAATCATGGTAAAAAGGCCATGAATTCGATGTGTAGTATTCCCCTAGCACTGGAGTTCTGCCGTTCTCATTGATCGGTAAACTTGGTCTTGGCTGGCTGTTCTTGCTGATCTTCTGGGGAGGGGCCTGTTGCCGTGGTTCTCAAATGTCTTTGCCAGAGACAGAATTGCCCCACCCTTGCCCCGTCCTGGCTAAGTAATCTGCTCGGGTTTGCTCTCTGGGGCTTTTGTTCCCTGCGAGCTTTCCGTACAGCTTTGGAGGCGGAGAGTGAAAATGGCGGCCTCCCAATCTCCGCCCTGGAGGAGCCGAGAACTTGGGGCCCCGCTCCTCAATGAGCCCCCAGAGAAAAGCCGTCAGTCACTCCCGTCCCCCCGGTCTCCGGCTGCACTCTGTGCTCACCCAGCCTGTGACCGCGCGCCTCTATCTCTGGCACCCGACCCTGGGTGGAGTCTCCAAACCCAGCAGATCCCTGCGGTGCACTCCCGCGCGGCTCCTCCCGGGGGAGGAAGGTGAGTCTCCCCGGATCTGCCGCTTGTTGGGTCCCTGCTGGAGGAGCAGGGGCCCGACTGTGCCGCGGATCACGGTTTATGGCCACCCCGAGCTGTGAGCCCGCGCCTGGGCTCCGCCTCTGCAGCCGGCTTCCCTGCTTCGATACCTGGGAGCTCTGCCGCACTCAGGCACCCCCGGTCTTTCTGTGACCCCGAGGGTCCTGAGACCACACTGTCCCGGAGGGTTCCACCCCCCGCTTGGGCACCAGAGTGACATCCCTGGCGGAGCAGACTTCCAAAAGTTCCGATTTTGTGCTCCGCGGCTCTATCACTTGCCAGAAGCGGCCGACAGGCCCCTCCCCCACCGTCTATCCTCCCGAATATCGCCTCGGATTCACTTCTCCGCACGTCCTACCTTCCAGAAAGTGGTCGTTTTTCTGATGAGAGAGTTGTTGCTCTTCTTTTTTCGATCTCCTGTTGAGTTTGTAGATGTTCAGAATGGTTTGATCCCTATCCAGCTGAATTCCCGAGAGGAGCCGAAATCCAGGTCTCCTACTACTCTGCCATCTTGCTCCACCCCCGATACGGATTATATCTTAATAATTTTCTGGATCCTTAGAAACTAGCCCAGCGACTGGTTCACATTTGGTTCTCATTAAGTGTTAATTGAATAAATGAATTAATACCTAAGTTATTAATTATAGGTTAAATATCCTCAGATTTTCATACTTCTTTCCTGACTATTCTTGGTGTATTCTCTGTTTCGCCAATACTTTTCTTTAATTGAGGTATATTATAATCAGTGAGAGATGAACAGGAAGACCTAATTCTGTGATGAAAGATATGAGAACTTTAAAATCAGATATACCCAGTGTAATATCTCAGTTCATCCAGATGCCACCTATGTGATCATGGAAATCTATTGACCTCACTGAGTCTCAGTTTCCTCATCCATAAAATATGAATGACAAAAGCCAGCCACAGGGTTTTTACTAAAATTAAATGATACAGTCTAGGTAAGGATTCTGGAATGCAGCAAGTTAATATTCAATTCTTTACATTAGGTTTATATGCTAGAACTCATCACATCATCCCAATATGTAACCGTTATGCTAAAATTTTTGTGGAATAGTACTCCAGAATTAGACTTTGAATTCTCACTCTTTTGTTAGATATATAAATCAAATTAACAGGTTAATACATATAGGTCAAAAAATTAGAATGGGAACTATATTATATATTTCAATTCAAATATTGTGGCTGTTCAGAGAAACATTACTAAAATAGAAACCCATTTGTCTCTTTTTTAATTGCTATGAACTGTATTTAACGAACTTCAAGAGTAATGTGATGGACAATCCCTCAAAATTATGAAAGCTTCAGTAGCTCCTTTTCAGTTGGTGGGATCACAGCTACTCTCTTTGCGAGGAAACATCTGTCATTTAAGCCCTCTCCTTGGTATTTTGCCCTGTGTTTGAATACATTCAGTTTAACTGGAAAACTACAATGGAGATGGAATAGAGCTTGAATTTGGCGGGCGGGGGGGTGACAGTGAATAGGCATAAAAATATAGGATACTGTTTCTGAATCCTGTTCTTCTCCAATGGATGTTGGTCTAACAGTGGTTTTCATGGCCTGGGAAGAGCATAGAGTTGGTCTACTTTTTGCCCTTGCTTGAAATATGTGGAGGCAAACAGTGATTACTGGAAATGATATACCAACAGTGACACTGTAAAAGTCCAAAATAAATTCACTTACCAGGTTTAGAAAGATAGCCAGGAGGGACAGCAGAATGGCTGAGTGAATGATGAAGCAGGTAGTTAGGAGTGGCAAAACTCCCTAGGTATACTCATGTATAATTTTATATGCCTGTATATTTTAAAATCTCAAATGGAAAACTTTGAGTACTCTTAAAGCCTAAATTATTTAGTTGTTGAAAAAAAATAGAAGTGAAAGAATTAGCCTGAGTTTTATGAAATAAATTACTACAAAACATATTTATTTAACTTTCCTGAGAGAAGTAAAATAGAGATGTCTTAATTAGTTGCAAGTCTCACATATTGCAGAATTTTTCTCAAGAAATATGCATGTAACAACAATAATTTAAACCATACAACAACTACCGTATATCATGGTACATGAACCTGACACATGCCAGGTTGTGTGCATATATATTTTCTAATTTGCTCCAACAGTAACCCTGGTAAATAATTCTATCCTTGCATTCAAGATGAATAGAAACACAAGATGAATAAAGGTTATCGGTAGCAAAACTACTACTTACTCTTTTATTATGGTAATAAGATGGTGTCTAATTATGGGTAAGCTTAACTTCAGTGTTTTGAGTAGGTAACTCAACAGCACTGATTTTGAACTCATGACTAAATGTTAGTCTCACCTCAACCATTTTCTAGCCGACTAACTTTGAGGATGTCACTTTAAAGTTTGAGTTTATTTTAATATTACAATATGTGGAGAATATATGTTATTTCTAGCTTTACTAAATTATGATCCATCTAGTTAGTATATAAATGTATCCTATGAACCATCAAATGGTATACTTGTTTTTGATAGCACTCTTAGTCAATAAATTTACCAGATCATAATAGTTGTATATCTTCAGGATGACAGCATTTTATAGAACTGTTATGTATCCTTTGTAAGACATTTCCTTATATGGAAAGTTTAAATGTATATCTACGTAAAGTACAATTCTATTTTTCCTGTTTTAAATTGTCTTTAAAGTATTTCCTACGAATTTTGACCAGTGTAGAGTCTTGAAAGTTCACTGGTTTAGGCTTAAGTACAAAGAGGCCAAGAATTATAAGGAGTACATGTAATATTTCAACAGCATATTCTCTTAGAAAAATTGTAACATCTTAAGATTCCCTTCAGTTACAAGGTATAAGTTAGTATCTGAGCAAGTGATACAAACAGAGGCTTGAGGGCCATCGGTATGTGGACGGGGGGACATAGGCTTGATCATAGAATCTTCTGAAAAATTTCAACAATTGGGCTTAAATTATTGTTTAAAGTATAATATTTTCAGTAAGATTATACATCTCAGAGTATCCTTTATTTGCAGAGTTCAATACTTATGTCTGGGAATTCATATGGAAAAATTAGTTCCAGGGTTCATATTTCATGTTTAAATATTCACATCAACAACATTGCCTAAAATATTCTTGTTATTTTAAGGAAAGTTGTTGTCTTTATAACTTTTTTAAGATTTTATTTTACTTATTTATTTGAGAGAGAGAGAGCACAAGTAGTGGAAGGGGCTGAGGGAGAAGGAGAGAGAGAATCTCAAGCAGACTCCCCACTGATCATGGTACCTGACATGGGGCTCGATCCCACGGCCTGAGATCATGACCTGAGCCAAAATCAAGACTTGGCTGCTTAACCAACTGAGCCTCCCAAGTGCCCCAAGTTATTGCCTTTAAATTGATTTAAAGCAGTGATTTTTAAACTGTTTTTGTAACTATACTGAGGTACTTGGGTGCAGGGCAGAGTAGGGGAGACGAGTGGGTTGGAGCTAGCTAATGCCCATGTCCTAATCTTCTTCAAACCAGTCCGGCTTTATTTTTTGTTTGTTGTGTACATTGAGAACCTGCCTAATAGTTTAGCCTTTAAAAGAAATATTCAGCTGCTAAAACCAAACAGCAATTTTAAAACCAATGGCCTAGAATAAAGCTATCCTATTTTCCCATTGGAGATAACACAGAATTGCTCTTGAAATACACTCTTCATTTAACCATGGAGACTCATCATCTTATCCATTCCATTTACATAAATGATTAGCTTCTTATTTAGATATTATCAAAACCACTGTAAGCACGTGCTTCAGTTAGAAATGTGTAAAGCCATCACGCTAGGTTATACTTATGCCCAATCCAAGCATTCCATAGTTTTCAGATCTCAAATTTTGTAATCATCATTTCTACTACCACCTTCTTACTCCCAAAGATTTTGGTTGTCATTCTTGATCCCATCAGGTTCTTTTGAGCTAGAACCTTTGGATTTATTTTGCCCTCCCCAACCAGCCTCTCATAGCTTCACATGTTACTCTACTTGATGCTTGTGACTTAATCATTCATGAGATTTTTTTTGTGATTGGGCTTTGTTAACAGAAATGTTTGAGTTTTTCTGCCTGCTAATTGGTAGAATATTACTGTAGCCATGAGTGATTTTCAAACATTCAGTTATTTATTTTTTAATTATTATTTCATGTCTGAATGATATATATCATTTCATGAGAATAGTATTTCCTGCTTTATAGTATGCCGCTAAGCTTTGGAGAAACATGAATGTTTTTTCTCTTAATATCATTTTTTATGCCAAAACCTTCACTCATATTCAGAATTTCAAAGCCACCAAAAGTACCTAAATCATTCAGTGTAAATAATATGAGAAATTAAACCTACTTACTTATCCGAATTTTTGCTGTGGCTGGTTTTTATGTGTAATGTTATATGTAGGGAATTATAAAATTTATAAATCACTCTTGCAAAAGGACTTGTAGAAAATCAACTTTGGAAGGGTTTTAAAGGCAACTATAATTGATGGAAAGGTAGCTATCTTTTTGCCAAGTTTTTCTCTCTTTAGCCTTTATAGAAGCTTATCCTCTCATTCTGTGAGGAGGCTTCCACTGACACCCCCCCCCCCCCCCGGACCAGGTGAAACACCTCTGTTGCACTATTTTGTAGTACCATATGCCTTTCTTTGACAGTATTTGTTACAATTGCAATTTTCCATACATTTTACTAAGAACATTTGATTAATGTCTGTCTCCCTCTTTGTGAGTTCTTTGAGGGCCAGGACAGTCCTTCTTTCTGCTGATCTTTGTATCCTCAGTGCCTACCCTAGTGCTGGACCTACCAGGTTCAAGAAATAGTGTTAAATAACCATGGAGACTCATCATCTTATCCATTCCATTAAATAAGTTTGATTAATGCATACATGTGAATTATTTCCTTTGTTTGCAATTACATTCACCCCAAACCTTAAAGGATATGAAAACCTAACACATTATGGACATTTGCATTCATATACAAATCATGTCCCTTCCTATATTTCTTCCAAAAATTTGATGGAATTGTCACCTTTTTTTTAAATGAAGAATTGCTTTAAAAGTCTATGACTTTATGACTTCAATATTCCACTTAAATTTATCACTGATACCTATCTACTTTAGGTAACACTTGGTTATTTAGAAAATACCAATAAGAATTTCAAAGAAAACTAAAGATTGATAAAGAAAGCATCATCAAAAAAAAAAAGCATCATCAAAGTATCCCACTATATGAACACAATCATATACAACTCAGCTGACATTTTATTTTTTTAAAAGATTTATTTATTTATTTTAGAAAGAGAGAGAGTGTGTGTGTGAGCCAGGGTAGGGGCAAAGGGTGAGGGAGACAGGCAGACTCCCCACTGAGCAGGGATTCCCAACAATCCAGGGCTCAATCCCAGGACCCTGAGATCATGATCTGAGCCGAAGTCAAAAGTCACTTAACTGACTGAGCCACCCAGATGCCCCTCATATAACTTTTTAAAAGGGTATATTTCAGCAAAGTAGGGAATTTAGAAGTATCAGCACAAATATGCATATAGTTTTAGTCTATGGGTATTTGTTTTAAAAAGATTCTTGTAAAGAAATTGTTGGCTTCTTTTCCCCAAGGAGAAGATTTGAGAAAGCATAAGTTATTTTGGGAGTGGCTTAAATGAGCCTTCAGGGTACTTAGTTCCAAAAGGACTCTTTTTTTTTTTTTTTTTTTTAAGATTTTATTTATTTATTTGAGAGAGAGAGAATGAGAGAGAGCAAGCACATGAGAGGGGGGAGGGTCAGAGGGAGAAGCAGACTCCCTGCCGAGCAGGGAGCCCGATGCGGTACTCGATCCTGGGACTCCAGGACCATGACCTGAGCCGAAGGCAGTCGCTTAACCAACTGAGCCACCCAGGCACCCCAAAAGGACTCTTAACATGGGTCTGCATGGAACAAGAGTCCTCAGGGAAAAAAATTTGTCTTAAAAATTTCCATCTTCTGAAACTCAGGGGCAACTTGCTTAAATAATATACCTGAGGAGAAAGCACAAACACCAGGCTTAGCACAGATTTCATGATAGGAAATAAAATACCAGAGAGCCAGTGGAATAAATTGTTGCCACCAGTCAGACCTAGGTTTCAGGAAATATAGTTTGAAAACAAAGAGATAACTGCTCTGTCTTTGTCATACTGAGGACTTTTCTCATGACTGCCTTACAGTAAAACTTTTTACTTTCCATATAATATCAATTTGTCATACAAGTTTTATTTTGAGAAAAAGCAAACGCTTTCAAAATATACAGCCACTTCCCACATTCTGAACCTAAGTGAATACATGTGCTGCTTCTCGTATATTCACCAAGCTTGGTTATTTTTTGGACCCTGAAAAGTCGGGTATAAAAATATATAGTAATCAATTATAACAGAAAAACAATTTACCCTTTGAAACAGTAGCTAAAGAATTACTTAGATCTCTAAGAATTTCACAAGAATGTGGAATGCTGTTTGTTTTCTCCATTCTAAGAATAATATATAGTAATGGTGACTATTTGGTTCATATTTGATATTTAACATGAATTCTTTAATTGAAGTGAGCTAAGCAAGTCTCATATCATTCTCCTTGAAATAAAATGAAATGTATAATTTGGCAGCATTTCAGTAACAGCCATAGCTTTGAATGTAGTGCAGGCAGATACAAATCTCTGGAGCCCAGCTTGGCAGGGACACTTAGTGGTCTTTGTCCACAGCTCACCTTTTTTCTTTATTCATTCCAAATGGGTGAGAGCTTTCTTAATTGGAGTATATTCCATACATAAAAAGCTATCTTCACTCCATTTTCTATTGATTTCTAAAGGTTTGACCTCTTATATTTTTCAAAATTCTGGGTTAACCTTTTTGCCTGAAGGAGAATGGCACCTGGGAATGACATTTCCATTTTCTAAAGTAATGTGACCATAGAAGCAGGACTAAAAATGGCCTGTGACATAACCTATGGCTCTTAAGAGGATAACCTCATTTACTTGGTTTGATAAAAGGAAGAAAAAAAAAAGCCACCCAAAATGATTTTATTTTCAGTTGACCAAACAGGAGTTATGGACTCTTTCAAAAAACTTCTCAAAAGCCTTTCTCAATATGATATGACAAGGCCAAGGTCACAGAAGTCACGTCTGCTCTCTACACTGTCAGTTGTCCAAAGTCAGAACCCAGTTCCAGTCAAAGTTACTTCTTTATTTCAATCAAATTAGGGAAAATGACAGTTAAGACAAAAGCATTTTATTGCACACTGTTATATCAAGGCAGTCACTGAACCAGCAAGTGCTTTGACCTGACATAATAGTCATCATTTTAGCAGCTTTAACCAATTTGGTCATAATTGCTGGGCAGATAGTTTGTCAAATAAAGAATTCCTTGGCTCAGACTCTGTAGCTTTATCTTTCATGACATAGCCCTATCATGGCCACAGCTTGCATTGTCATATCTTAAATGTTTTCTCTGTATTATATAAAATTCAGTAATTCTGATCCACATTTTATCTCTAAAAAGAAGGACAGCCTACAAAAGTTTACTCCCACTTGAAGAAACAAATGGAGGAGAAAGGTGAGGGAACTTACTTAAAAAAAAAAAAATTACCTTTACATTCTATCTACATGAATTTCAATGAAGTCTGTATTATATCCTTCATTATAGCTTAAACTACTACACTTACCTTTCTATAAATCTCAAAGGGTTGCAGTGTGAATTAGCTGGGATAATGCGAGGCGAGGGCAGAGTAGTGGGCTTGACGAAGGGCAGGTACCCCAAACTGATATTTCCTGATCATTTTCCTCCTCCACTCACCCCCTGTAGCTCTGCCGTTCTGCACGCTCACCTCCTTCTTTTCCTATTCAAACACGGCTTACGTCTTTCTTTTCTGCCTGAAATGTGCTCTTCTTGCCCCTTCTGTGGCTGGTGCCTCATCATTTCAATCTCTCTTTAATTTTTACCTCTCAGGAAGGTCTGTCTGAGCATCCTGCATAGGCCGTTTCTTTTCTTTTCTAAAACAGCATCCTTTTGTTCTGCCGTGGCACCATCTCACTTTGAAGATAAGGGTGAACAATTGTATGTGGTGTGGGTCTTCTCTCCATTAGACTGTCAGTCAGAGTTTCATTCAGTCCAGGCTGTACTTTAAAATATCTGCAGAACTTTTAAACAATACTGATGCTCAGGTGCCAAGAGATTTCCAGTAATTGGCTTTGGGTAAGGCCCAAGTACAAAGTACTGTTTTCAAGCTTCCCAGATGATTCCAACTTATGGGCTGAGTTGGAAGGTCTGCCTTGAGCCATGGGAAGAAACTGGTCAGCTTCCTTGGCTGTTAGCACAGGGCTTGGTAGGATTGACAGCCATTATGACCATCAACGGGATATGAATGTTTGAATAACTGGCTTATCACTGGCGTTCTAGTTATCTTTGTTTGCCAAAATATTCCTTAGAGATCAGAGAAATATTCTCAAGCACTATTACTTTAGAAGTTGAAATGAAAAAGATACTTGTAAGTGTAACTCTCCTGAGCTTCAAAATAAAAACTAATCCTGTTTTCCCCTTTCAGTGAGGAAAAGAAGATATTCTCCTTCAGTTTTTTTTTTGCTTTTTGTTTTTTTGTTTTTGTTTTTGTTTAACCGACAAGGATGTTTAAGAATGTCTGCCATAGGGACCCCTGGGTGGCTCAGTAGGTTGAACGGCCAAGTCTTGATTTTGGCTCAAGTCATGATCTTGGGGTCCTGGGATCAAGCCCCATATCAGGCTCTGTGCTCACCAAAGAGTCTGCTTGAGGGTTCTCTCTCTCCCTCTCCCTCTACCCCTCCCCCCCACTCACTCGCTCTCCTTAAGTTAAATAAATCTTTAAAAAAAAAAGTCTGCCACAAATTTGTGATTATAAGCTGTATATATGTATATTTCATATTTCTTAGCCATTTGAATCAATCCACAGATCACTAAAGTCATAAAACAGTATTCTCACTGTAGGACAGTCATTCCTGCTTATTGCAACCAAAATAATTTTGAAATTAAATATACAAAATTCTTCTCTGCTTATTAGCAAAATGGATCTTTTTTAGAATTATCTGTATTTTAGTGCACATTTTTTTCACACCTGGTGATTTTGTTACATATCAGGCTAGAACTAGGTTGAGGCAAGCAAGACATTTGTCTCAGTGCAGAATTTAAGTGAGGGTGCCAAAAAACTCAGTAATCAAAATAATAGTATTTTAGTGTAATATTTTTGAAATCAAAATTAATGCAAAAAATTAATCATGAACAAAATATCAAAATTTTTAAATAAAGAATACCGCCATGCTAAACCATATAAGAACCTGAGGCAAAAAGAAAAATGTATACCCCTAGATACGTTTTTATGTATTTTTAATGTGTACTTTTTTTTCACAATATTATCACTGACAAATGTTTAAGTGATATTTTATGCTAACTCTTTGCCACAAAACAATTTATTGTAATTTTAATCTGACTGAACCTAATTAGAATTATTTTAGATTGTCTCTCGGTCAAGAGAAAATGTCAAATATGGCAGTTTCCTCAATTTAAAATGTGATGAGCAAAGAAGTAGATTTGGGAAAAAAAAGATTGATGAGTTTACTTCCATTAAAGCCAGAGTTTGCATATTCCTTTTGCCTCAGGCTCCAACATAGGTCTACACAGCACTGTGATGTATATAATGACTTTTTATTTATAAAGTAATTTAACCGTCTCCCCAGAAGTAAATGTGGGCACTATAAAATTGAAATTGTTAGCAAAAGCTTAAAGTGAGACAGAGATGGTTGTTATATGTTGGTAATAAAGATTTAACATTTGTGCCCTTGGATGTGTCACATAGTACAAATGTAAATATGCAAAATGTGTTCAAATGGAAGAAAAACAGAGTGATCCATAACTTTACAATTAATCTAAGATAAAACATAATCCAGAGATTATTCTCTTAAAGAGAATTTTATAATGTGGTGAGAGGTATATTTAATGACTAGAGATCAGATTAGCCAAAAAATGTTTTTTAAAGATTTTATTTATTAGAGAGAGAGCATAAGCAGGGGGAGTGGCAGGCAGAGAGCGAGGGAGAAGCAAACTCCCTGCTTAGCCAGGATCCTGAGATCATGACCTAAGCTGAAGGCAGACGCTTAACTGACTGAGCCACCCCGGCGCGCCCCCCCCCCAAATTTTTTAAATACAGTAAATTTTAAATAGAAGTAGTCGTACTAGCTATCCTCTGATGAGAAACAGTAAGAATGAAAGAAAGCAAAAAGAAAAATCAGAAATTACATCCTGAGTTAGCAAAAAGGATTTTAATGTTTCCCCCATGAGAATATCTGGGGCAGGGGGGTAAGGAAATGAGCAAACCTTCACAGTTGTTATATCAAGTATGCCAGAAGTTCTGGATTATTTTATAAGTGCTAACTAGAATAAGTTTGTAAAAGTTAAGAATTAAAATGTCCCGAATTGTTAGTGAATTCCATTCTTCATAATAATTGTCATTATTTTGTTTTAAAAAGTGAGGAGGGGGGCTCCTGGGTGGCTCAGTTGGTTAAGCGACTGCCTTCGGCTCAGGTCATGATCCTGGAGTCCCGGGATCGAGTCCCGCATCGGGCTCCCTGCTTGGCAGGGAGTCTGCTTCTCCCTCTGACCCTCCTCCCTCTCATGCTCTCTGTCTGTCATTCTCTCTCTCTCAAATAAATAAAATCTTTAAAAAAAAAAAAAAAAAAAAAAAAAAAAAAAAGTGAGGAGGGACGCCTGGGTGGCTCAGTTGGTTAAGCGCCTACCTTCAGCTCAGGTCATGATCCTGGAGTGCCAGGATTGAGTCCTGCGCCTGGCTCCTTGCTCAGTGGGGAGTCTGCTTCTCCCTCTGACCTTCCCCCCTCTCATGCACTCTCCCTCTCTCACTCTCTCTCATTCTCTCTCTCAAATAAAATCTTTAAAAATAATTAAAAAAATAAAGAGAACAAAAGAATGAAACTAAGAGAGCAAAGAGAAAAAAACAGTAATTTTTTTTTTTAAATCTCTTAATCATCAGACTCTCAGTATACTACTGATTATCAACTCTCCTACTCCTTCCTGTAGGAATCTGTTAAATAGACAACCACATAATGAGAAAATTGAAATTACTATGAAAAATTTCAATCATCCTTCTTTGGATTACATGTATTACAGATGAAATATGTAAGTTGTGTCTCGTTGTCCTAGTAAGATTTCATCATGTTCCAAAGTGTGTTCTTTTTTTTTTTTCCCCCAAATTTTTTATTTAAATTCTGGTTAGTCTGGGCACCTGGGTGGTTCAGTCATTGAGTGTCTGACTCTTGATTTTGGCTCAGGTCATGATCTCAGGGTCCTGGGATCAAGCCCGGTCTGGGCTCCATGCTCAGCAGGGAGTCTGCTTGAAGATTCTCTCCCTCTCCCTTTGCTCCGCCCCTCACTTATGTGTGCTCGGGCATATTCTCTCTCTCTCAAATAAAAAAATAGATCTTTTTAAAAAATTCCAGTTAACATACAGTGAAATATTGGTTTCAGGAATAGAATTCAGTGATTCATTACTTACACAACACCCAGGACTCATCATAACAAGTGCCCTCCTAAAACCCATTACCCATCTAGCCTATTCCCAGCCCACCGCCCTCATCAACACTCAGAGTGTTCTCTATCCCAAAGTGCTTTCTTAATTGAACCTTCGGTAAATCTGCTTCGTAATACATTATATGCGTTGTATCTTTCTGGTCATCTACCTACAAATAAAGCTAAGCATCGCAATTTAGGAAACAAAAACAACAACAAAGGTTTTATGCGACCATCTTTTAAAAGGGTGTGTAAAACTGTAAATGGGCTTCACAGCAATTCAGCAAACTGCAAATTATGATGAATAATAAATGAACACAAGGCCAGCTCTATAGGATGTTTCTCAGCAAGAAGAATGTCTTATAGACTCCATGCCTATAAAATCATTTTACTATTGTTTCTACAATTTAAAGAATGAGGTATTTGATTATTACTAGTAAGCAATTTATAGCTCTGAATCATGTCTGGAACTAAAAAGTAAACTGCTTTATTCTAGGATTTTTTGTAATGACTTATAAATAAACCCATGCAGAGCCAGGGGCACAACCAGAGGCTATCAAAGGGGCTGGTCATTAAGTTTCCCTCTCATTTTGAAGATTGATTTCACTAATGCTGGGAGCATCAGAAAAGCAACTAAAAGCATTTGCTACTTTCCATTCCCACTGTTTATCATCGAAGGTCTATTAATGTTCCTTTGCAGCTTTCAGGTATTCCACAGACATGACAGGAGGGCTCTTCATTATCTGCTTTTAGTCTCTAGGATTGCACACATGGAAACTTCCCATCGAACTTGAAACATCAGTGAACTTGTTAAATTTTATGGAGAAGAGCATTATTTTATAGAAGTCAGGGATCGTCACCGTCTAAGACCAGTTGCTGTGCTGGCTGCCAGTCCATTAAGAACAGTGAGCACTTGGCAAAAGGTGTTCGTTAACCATCGAAGCACTAAAGAGGTAGAGATATTTAAGGGTGGTTTGAGTATCGGGACCCAGTTTTCTTAAGATACTCCGATAGTATCTTCAAATAATGGAATCAAATCTCTGGGAAAAATAGATTTATGGCAAGGATTTTGAAGTATATAAAGTCCCATGCTTTTTTGCTGAATAAGTGAACACTGTCTACAGTGCTTTGGTATGAGGCCCTTCCACCATAATGGATCACTTTATTAAACTCTCAGAATTCCAGAAATGTGCATTTTTGCCATCCCCTCTGGTAAAAGTCAGTTTGTTGCTACCTACATGTTAATACAGAGTATATCGTCCTATTTTCACCCATTGATCCTGGATTGAATTTGTTTATCCGTTTATTTAGCTGCCTAGCAGGACCCTGAGGCAAACTCTTGAATACAAATATTTGCCATCTAGATATATGCAAATTAAGATTTCAGAACCCCTATTGTACCCTGCTGAATGCTTGTATCACCTGTCTTCCTTCCAGGTCTCCAGCCGCAGGGCCTTAGACTTTTGGCCACTGTCTACTCATTGAAGATTTCTGTGTAGTAATGGCCCTCTGCTCTCTTTTTCACAGAGCCTGAAGCTTCAAGAGTAAAATTCCGTACCCCAGCCTTCAAGGCTCTCTAGATGAAAACTGCGTTTCCAATCTGTGTCCCACTCCTTATATCCTACATTGTAGCTAGACTGGATGCTTCGGCAACATGTTAATCCAATGATTTTCTGCTGTTTGCCTCTGTTTTAGGTTGTTTGCTCTGCTTAGGGTGCTTTCTTCTTTTCTTATTTATTTTGCATGTTGGTCAAATATTCTTTTTATTTTATTTATTTTGCATGTTGGTCAAATAGCATATGTGGCAATTTATGTTGATATTTGTAATACACACAAATGTAAGAGTACTCAGACATGAAAAGTTTGGGAGAGTTGTCACTGGGAATGAAAATGGCTCATATATTTCCAATATGGCAACAAAGGTTTAGAAGTCCAAGGAGTCTTTAGGAGCAGTAGGGCCCTCAGGTGGAAGATTTTATTTGTGTGATGAGACATGTCTTTTTCCTAATTTCTGTGGAACTATAATGATAATAAATAAATTTAAAGGTATTGTGTCTCTGAAGCCAAATCATTAGATTCTGGATATGACCCACTTCTTTACATTAATTATTAACTAACTTGTTAATAATTAATGTATATTAATTTATATTCATAAAATCTCCAGATGTAAGACTTTTTAAAAATCAAAGTTTTACTTTTTTAAGAACCAACAATTTATCTAGAATTAGGGAAACTACAACCATAAAATCAGGTGGTTTCTGATCTTTCTCTAATTTCCTGAATTGTGTTGGTCATTTATTTATTTGGGGTCTCTTGACACTTTGTGCATTTCTTAAATTACAGCATTCTTCAGTTTGCTGAAGGTTTTAAAGAGCTCCACAATGGTTGCTGAGTTACTCAAGGGCAGGCAAAGAATCTTACTCTTTGTGTCTTTGCATATGGTACAGTAAGTGAAAGAAAAAAAAAACACCTTAAATTAATGACTTAAAATATTGATTTTTGAAAGCTATATATATATATATATATATATATTTTAAAGATTTTATTTATTTGTCAGAGAGAGAGAGAACACAAGCAGGGGGAGTGGCATGCAGAGGGAGAAGCAGGCTTCCCCTGGAGCAAGGAGCCCAATGCAGGACTTGATCCCAGGACCTTGGGATCATGACCTGAGCTGAAGACAGACGCTTAACCGACTGAACCACCCAGGCGTCCCTGAAAACTAGATTTTTAAGGGTTATGTTTCTATTATAATAAGTATTTCCTGTTGGAGGTGACTGGTGGTTTTTTTTTTTTTTCTTACCTCAGGTGAAGTATCTTTTCTATGCATATTAACTACAAAATTAATTATTTAAGTTATAAATGAATGAATTCATATTTTATTCTTCCCTTTCACCTTCCATGTGAAACATTTCTGTAGCAGACCTTCTTTTATATACATAATGGTATGTAGGTTAGGGAAATAGAAATACTGAGTGCTAAATAGCTTGAACTGGGGAGAATGTCAAACCCTGACTCTAGGCAAACTGCTGAGAGCTATGCTGTGGACATAGCTAACAGCCACTCATCTAAAAACACTATTCCAGCCACTTTTTTGAAACTCGAGTTTGATTAGGTAGAGAACTCAATACATTGGGGAAAATCTACATACTTATACTATGTGTATAATAATCAGCAATGCCCAGGCTCATTATTTGACTTCAAATAAATCAGTTTAACTTAATGAAATAATTTCAAACCTTTCAAGACAGAAGATTAGATAACATGTGTCCTGTTCTCCATTCCCACTTTCCTCCAGCCTTACCCTAGTTTAGGACTTAAATTTACTGACTCCATAAAATTCTGAGTCTCTCGAGGGCAGGCCCTTTAACCCCCAGTTGAGGCTTACAAGTGTTCACTCTTTGTTTGATTCGTTTACTCTAGTTTAATTATGCTGATATATTGTGAGGTTGAAAACCATAATACTTCCATTTCTTATGAGAAAAGTAAGACCACTGCACCAGCTTCAGAGACCTGTATTTCTTGGCTCAACTTGTTATCATGACTCCGAGCTTGACCTTGGAAATAGCACTTCAACATTCTGGTTTTAGTGTCCATACATTGAAGCACTGGAGCTTAGTGGTCTCTGAATTCTCTTCTAACTCTAGAAGAGTATGCTTTGGTTTAACTGTTATTAAAATTGTGCATGTTGTTTTTTCCTAACTCATATACTTTTAATATATGGCCTGGGAATTTTTTCTTAGTGTTTTTAATAAAACAGTTGAGCAGTTCCTTTCAGATTGTTTTCAAGGTTGCTTTGTATAAATTTTTGTGGCTGTTTAATACATTTTTTTTATTTAAAATTACTGTCAGATTTATAGAAAATTTACAAAGATAGTGGATTTCACAAACAGACCAGATCAGGTTCTTAACCTCATTATGATCTCATGTCATTATAGTCCATTGTTACAATTAGTGATCCGATGATGAGCCATTGTTATTACCTACAGTCCATTCTTTTTTCAGACTTCCTTCTCTCTTTTCTGCTATAAGATCCCATTCAGAATATCTCATTACATGTAGCAGTCCTATCTCCTTAGGACACTCTGGGTTGTTAGAGTTTCTGAAACGTTCCTTGTTGGTGACCTTGACAATTTTCAAGAGTCCTTGTCAGGAATTTTGTGGAATCTTCGATTGTGTTGTGCCCAGTGTTTCTCTTGTCATTAGCCTGGAGTTCTGTGTTACTGGGGAGGAAGACTACAGAGGGCAGTGTAGTTCAGAGCACTTCATAGCATATATCAAGAGCACATGCCCTGAAGATGCCTAACTACTGTTGATGTTAATAAGCCACAGGGAATTATCAAAAATGGTGATCATAGATTACTCTCAATTTCATACATTGATACTCATTTATATTTTCATGGTAACATATCTATATAGATATATAGATGATAACAAAATACCAGTTTAACCGTTAACATTTATTGGCATTTAAACTGTGGGCCCCAAAGCGGCAACTTCTTTTTCAGGACAATGTTTACTGCACTGCGGCTGTCTATAATCTACAACCACTGCGGTTGTTCCACAGAGCAAAAATACTTTTCTCTCCACTTTGCCTTACTTAATATGAATTTAATATTTACTGTAGCTATTCCTGTTTGGAGGCTAAGGTTTTGATAGAAAAGAGTATGTGATTTATAATGACTATTAAGAAGAAAGTGGGAGCATAAGAAGGAATACAAATGTTTGTGGTGTGGGGTGAAGCAACATTGGAAAAGAATTGTTGACAAAGCTAAAAATGCCTCCTGGTAACGTTCAGTGACAAGACCTCTACCACTTTATACAGTTAACACTTATAGAAAACCTGTTTTCAAACAAACACACACACATGATGGTACTATCTGGATTCCACACGATGTGAGTAGACATTTTAGTTTTTCTGACTTGTTTTAATATATTTGCATTAAATTGGAAAAAAACCAATGCAGTGAGCAGTAATGAAATTTCAGGTGTTTTAATTCCTCCTTTTCCTAAATTATTAGCTGATTGCTGCTAAAATGGAATGTCAGCCTTCATATTTATAAAAATAGTTTGCATTAACTTTGGTATGTTTTATAAAACATATTCATATTTTCTAATAAAATGTTGCACTATATCATAATATTTTAAAGGAATACAAAAACCTGTTTCATCACCACTGGGCAGTCAAATGTACTATGGGTCCCTTGATAATAAATTGTAAAAGGATATTAAAGTGTTGGGTGGTCTCCAATATATACCAGTCACTGTAAAAGGCAGTATGTAATAGAATATAAATTATAGGGGTGCCTGGGTGGCTCAGTCAGTTAAGCATCTGACTTTGGCTCAGGTTGTGTTCTCAGGGTCCTGGGATAGAGCCCCATGTCAGGCTCCCCATTCAGCAGGGAGTCTGCTTGTCCCTCAGTCTCTCCCCCAACTCATGTGCGTCTCTCTTTCAAATAAATAAGATCTATAGAAAAAAAGAATGTAAATTATAATTATATTAATTATCACTTGCCATTTATGGAACATCTACAGGAACTGCCCAGGACAATTTCTAAATGTATTATTTAAAAAATGTTTTTCTTACAAACTTTTGAGGTCCAAATAATTGAGAATCAATGAAGTAAATAAGCTGGTCATCTTTTTCTGGCTAATTAGAGGAGAGAGAAGAGAATAAAGCCCCTCACTTATGCAGATACCTTCTAAAGTCCCAAGTGAAAGAAGAGGCTCTGGTGACATTTTCATGTGGTCATATACTTTTATATTTGTTGTTCTTTCAAATTTTGCAATTTGTGACTATTCAGTTTTCTCATTCTATTTAAAAATTCACTCTTAGACCTTACTTTCAGTCTGTAACTTTGTATGCTGTTTTTCTTAGGGCTCCCAAATTGTGCAGGCTTCTAATTCCGCAAAACCTGAATCCGCCCTGCAGCTAAAAAGTGTCTGACCTGGGGGGCTCCAGTTTCTGAAACTGTCAAAATCTGCTTTTTTTCACTGTGCCTTTCAATCTTAGAGAGCTCTCATGCTAGTAAAGGGAATTTTATATGTGAACATCCAGAGTTTACAAAAGGAGATGAGTCCTCCAAACCCCTTATATCGCAATATTGTGAAAGGTTTGTTACTGTCACAGTAGAGAAAACTTTCTTGGGAAGGGATGAGAATGGCTTTTGAATATGGGCGTACGCGGCCAACAGATCAAGAAGGGTTCAATTAAAGGCACAGTATAAACCCAACTCACATTTGCCTTATTTTTCTCTGGGGTTTTAGGTTTCCACCTTACTACTTGTTAGTTCTACTCATGCCATATTTATTGAATTTATATGCCTGCAAAACTGTTCTAGCTGCCGGGGTCTGAAAATTATTGGTAATTAACATTAATGAGCAGAAACAATTTCAGTGGAAATTAGAAAATCCTCTGGCGTCATGGCGTAATAACTAGTTCAGAGGGTTGGCTCTTCCAGCATTCACATTACCTCCTTAGAAGTAAGCTTTGCTGCATGACCTTGTAAATGCAGAGAACTGGGGGTTTTTCCTTCCTTTCTTTGGGATCTGAACATGCTTATGCCATCAAGAAGCAGCCACGTAAACTCTGCTTCACATCACAGACAAAGCCTTTGATGCTGCTTTACTTGTGAGTTGTTATCGATGGCTCCTGAATGGTGAAATTCAGCTACAAGTTAACAGACCAGTCAATTTAATACTTAAGTCACCCGTTCGTTCCCTTTTCTTTGATTTGCATCCATCTTATTTGAAAGTGACACTCTCTTATTGATTCCATTCAGTGCTTGAAAGAGAAGATAAGGAAGACGAAAATGTGACAGAGATAAGAAGCTCTCAAGGTGATCCATGGATAGAGTCTAAAGAGAAAGAATGTTTCCAAGGAAAACTGGAATCTCTGTAAATGCTATTAAGGGGCACAGCATTCAGAGGTTAGAAAAAGCACTTTAAGGTTACCATCATGTACTTCAAAATATGTCCTGCAACTCTGTCCTTGCTAGTAATTTAAGTGCTTTGTAAAGCACATATCTCTTATCTTCTCTGTTTCTACGTGCAAAGTAGTTTAGTGTCAGAACTGATAGCCCTATACCACCTTATATCAGTTTCAATGGCTGTTTGCTACTCATTACTGAGTAACTAAAATGTCAAAATACATTTCTGAACTTAGGCAAATGCGTCTCTAGGCTTTTCCCTTTTAACAACAGTATTACTAAGTGTGAGAACTATTTGATATGCACAATATCCCTGTAAGATGTGTTCTATCATTACCCTCCATATAAAAATGAGGAAATAGATATAAAATGTTTACAAATGTTAAATGATCCAAAGAAGTATAATAAATTAAAGACCAGCATCTCTGCAAACTCACATTCATCTGATGACCACGTATACTCTGAGAACTCTGTTATTTCAACAGCTATAGATTGTGTTTTGTTATAAATAGGAACAAAATACATATGCTTTGAGGTGCTTCAAAACCCCTCTTTATTGTTCTAACATCTAACTTACTGGTCTTCTTGAGATAGCTTATATTAGAAAAATTTATTGAATTTCTCATAGAAGACCATGAATGTTGGAGACTGAAAGCAATAAAAGATGAATAATAAGATTTTACACTAGAGGTGAGGCCAGAGAGCACTAATATAATAAAAGGCATGGATAAAAAGGCAGTTTTTAGTCCTAATGGCATCTAGAATAAGAGGCCAGAAAGTAGGATGACTTGTATTTTTACCGTAACATGTTATATTTATTTTTAAAGGAAATTTATCAGAATTGTTTAAAATCAAGGGAAAATTTCAAAATGGAAAATAAAATTGAAATCCATTATCTTAGAAAACAAAAAAACATTTCACCAATTATGTTTTTGTCCAACAAAATTGATACTCTTTTTTTATTATGTTATGTTAATCACCATACATTACATCATTGGCTTTTGATGTAGTGTTCCATGATTCATTGTTTGCGTGTAACACCCAGTGCTCCATTCAATACGTGCCCTCTTTAATAGCCATCACCAGGCTAACCCATCCCCGCACCCCCCTCCCCTCTAGAACCCTCAGTTTGTTTCTCAGAGTCCATAGTCTCTCATGGTTCATCTCCCCCTCCGATTTCCCCTCCTTTATTTTTCCCTTCCTACTCTCTTCTTCTTTTTAACATATAATGTATTATTTGTTTCAGAGGTACAGGTCTGTGATTCAACAGTCTTACACAATTCACAGCTCTTACATATTTAGTCTAACATCTTGTACTGAATACACATTGAGAAATTCTCATTTCATTACACTGATTGATTTTAAAGATTAAAAACAATCTTTTCTTTGGAAACATCTCCAGTTGGTCATGATGTATTATCCTTTTGATATATTATTGGATTGCCTTTGTGATTTTTTTTTAAATTTTTACATCTATGTTCATTAGAGATACTGGCCTGTAATTTTTCTCTCCTCTAATATCCTTGGTGGGTGTTGGGATCAAGGCTATTCTGATTCTACATAATGAGCTGATAATGATTCCCCTTTTCTCTATATTCTGGAATATTTTAGGGGTCAAATTATCACAGTGTTTTTTGTTTGTTTTTCCTTGGATGTTTGGATGAATTCACCAGTGAAGCCATTAGGGCCATGAACTTTCTTTGTGGAAACCTTTTCACTGTGGATTGAATAGAGCATTATTTAAATTTTCTATGTCTAAGAGTCAGTTTTGATAAGCTTTGTGTTTCTAGGAATTTATTTCATTTAATTTTCATAGTATTCTCTTTTTAATGTCTACAGAATCTCTAAGGATGTCTCCTTTTTTATTTCTAATAGTCATTTGCAAGTGCTCTCTTTGAATACATTTGTGTTGCTTGAGATATCAATATTATCAGTCTTTTAAAAAATGACTTTTCTCTGTGAAACATTTGATTTATATTTCATTAATATCTACTCTTTCCCTTATTATTTCCTTTCCTTTGTCTTTGAATTTACTTTATTGCTCTTTTCTAACTTCTTCAGATGAATATTTAAATCTTAATTTTTCCAACCTTTTCTCCTTACTTATCACCTAAGCAATTAAAGGTGTAAATTTTCCTCTAAGAATTACTTTAGTTTTATCTCACAAATTTTGATGTCACAGTTTTATTCTCACTTGCTACAAATACTCTAATATCTGTTGTGATTCCTTCAATATGTTAGTGTGTTTCATTAATTTTCAAGTATTGTAGGAATTTCTATTTGTCTTTTTTTTAAGTGTTCTTTAACTTAATTCCATTATCATCAGAGAACATACTCTCTTTGATCTCAATTCTTTGAGATTTGTCAAGATTTGCTTTAAAGTCAGCAGATGATCAGTCATGGTCAGTGTTTTACGTGCATTCAAAAGAAAGAGTATTGTACAGCTCTATATATAATGATATGTGATGTTAATTGATTTTGTTAATCATGTTGTTTAAATCTTCTAAATTGCTAGCAATACTTTAATTCTTCTATCAGTTAATAAGAGATGTGTCTTAAAGTCTTTTATTATGATTCTATATTTGTGTATTTCTTGTAGTTCCATCCATTTTAACTTTATACATTTTGAGGCCAGATGTTATTAGGCATATACAGATTTTAAAGTGTTTTATCATTTTGGTAGGTTGATACTTTTACTGTTATTAAATGCCTTTAATGCTTCTTTTCTCAGAATATACTGTGTCTCATGTTACTATAGCTATACCAGCTTTCTTTTGATTAATGTTTAATTAATTATGCTATAACTTCCTTCATATTTTTAAAAAATTTTAATGCCAGTATAATTAACATACAGTATTATATTAGTTTCAGGTGTACAATATAGAGATTCAACAATTCTATTCATTGCTCAGTGCTCATCATGATAAGTATACTCTTAATCTCGTTCAACTATTTCACCCATCCTCCCATTCACCTCCTCTTTGGTAATCATGAGTTTGTTCTCTATAGTTAAGAATCTGGTTTTTTTGTCTCTTGTTTTTTCTTTGTTCATTTGTTTTGTTTCTTAAATTCTGCATGTGAGTGAAATCATATGATATTTGTCTTTCTCTGATTTATTTCACTTAGCATTATATCCTTTAGATCCATCCATGTTGTTGCAAATGGCAACATTTCATTCTTTTTTATGAATAATATTCCACTGTGTGTGTGTGTGTGTGTGTGTGTCTGCATATCACATCTTCTTTGTTCATTTATTGGTGGACATGGGTTACTTCCATAATTTGGCTATTATAAGTAATATTGCAATAAACGTAGAGGTGCATATATCTTTTCCATTTTGTGCTTTTGTATTCTTTGGGTAAATACTAGTAGTGGAATTACTGGATCATATGGTCATTCTATTTTTAATTTTTTGAAGAACCTCCATACTTTACCACAGTGGCTGCACCAATATGCATTCCCCCTAGCAGTGCACAAGGGTTCTTTTTCTTCACATTCTTACCAACACTTGTTGTTTCTTGTATTTTTTATTTTAACCATTCTGACAGGTTTAAGTGATGCCTCATTGTAGTTTGATTTGCATTTCCCTGATGTTGAGCATCTTTTCATGTGTCTATTTGCCATTTGTATATCTTCTTTGAGGAAATGTCTTTTCATGTCTTCTGCCCATTTTTCAGTTGGATTATTGGGTTTTTGGTGTTTAGCTATGTATATGTTCTTTATATATTTTGGATGCTAACCCTTTACTAGAGGTGTCATTTGCAAATATCTTCTTCCATTCAGTAGGTTGTCTTTTAGTTTTGTTGGTTGTTTCCTTTGCTGTGCAGAAGCTTTTTATTTTGATGTAGTTCCAATAATTTATTTTGGCTTTTGTTGCTTTTGCCTCAGGAGAAATACCTAGAAAAATGTTGCTATGGTCGGTGTCAAAGAAATTACTACCTGTGCTCTCTTCTGGGATTCTTATGGTTTCAGGTCTCACATTTAGGTCCTTAACCCATTTTGAGTTCATTTTTGTGCATGGTGAAAGAAAGTGGTCCAATTCATTCTTTTGTATATAGCTGTCCAGATTTCCATGTTATTTGTTGAAGACACTTTTTCCCATTGCATATTCTTGCCTCCTTTGTCAAAGATTAATTGACCATATAATTGTGGGTTTATTTTTTGGCTATAACTCAATTTCCTTGTATCTAAGGTGTTATTCTTATAAGCAGCAAGAGTTGGGTTTTGGTTTTTATCCCATCTGACCACTTTTGAGATATTTATTTTATTTACATTTGATGAAAACTATGCTTTCAGAAATCATTTCTATATTTTGTTAATTTCCATTTAATGAAAATTTATGCACTTTGAATACATTTACCTTATATAATTTTGTATAGTTGCTATTTTGTTTTCCCATTTTTTCTATACATTTTTCTTTCTTTTAGTCATTATTTTTATTACTCTTCTTTCCCTAATACCTCATTAATTATACATTCTTTGGCTAACCTTTTAGTGGCTCAGACTTACTATTGCTTTATACATTCAGTGTTCACTTGGATTTACATTTTCAGGGGTTTTTTTTAATTTCTGAATTTTTTTTCTTGGATATTTTTTTCTCTTTTCTCCTACTAACTGAAATGTTAAAGATTTCTTTCATGTTCCATATGTTCTTTTTTTCAATCTTTGCATCATTTTATATATTATTGAGTTATATTCTGGTCACTAATCCTCTTGCTGCTTTATTAAGCTCTTAATTCAATTGCTGTATTTTTCAGCTCTAGAGTTTGCATTTAACTATTTAAAAATAGATTTCTGATCTCTGTCGAAATTTTCCATCATGTTTTCTGTTTTCTAGAAAATATTGATCACAGTTACTTTAATGTGTAGGTCTAATGACTCTGATATATGGTTCCCCACTATTTTGTATTCTAAACAATGTTTGACTGAATACCTACCTTTGTGATTTTAAGAAGGTATGTGTGTGAGGGTGGGGGTGGTGCTCTGTGTAATTGATATATTCTTTCAGATAGGATGTGTGTGTGTGTATGTGTGTGTGTTTAAAATGTTAGACTACAAAAAGATCACCTTCACCTAATCTGGAATTTAGCTGATTAAAAGCTGAATATCAGCCTTCTTAAAAAATTATCTTTTTTTTTTTTTCCTTTTTCCTTTATCCATAGGTATAGCCTTTTGGAAATCATAACTAACAGATAGATCACTCTCCTTCTTCCTGGTCAACCCTGGACATCATATTTTCTTCCCAGATCCCTAAGACTGCTTAAAGTTCTGCTCATCTTCTTCTCCTCTTGGCCATAGTTTAAGAATTGGAAAATGGCTCAAAAAAAAAAAATTGTAAAATGGCTCAAGGGTTCAAGCTAAGACAAATGTCAGATTACTTAGGCTGCACGTCATTTTTGTCTCGGAAGTTGGTTCTTCAAGTTCTTGCTGTGTGTTTGTCTTTAATGTCTCCAAACAGATTTTTTTAAACATTTTGTCACCTTTTCTACTTGTTCTCATTGAAAGGATTGGCCTGACACAAGCTATTATGTCAAGGTCAGAAACAGAAGACTTCTTTCCTTGTTTTAAAAATACTTCCACACACATTTTTTCTTAATTCTGGTGTACATTTTTGATATTTACCTCTTGTACATTATGCAGTTTATTTTGATGCATCTTCCCAGGTGTAGGGATTTAACATCTTTTGTCAAAAAAGTAATTAATAATTCAGTGTTATTTATTATTCACTTTGTATTTGGTTTCATTTATTATTAATGCAAAATACCCCTTGTATCATATTTTACTTACATATATGTTTTCAAATATTTTATTATGTCCTGTTGAAGTATTCATCTTACTTGGCCATCATATTTCTATTTTTTACGATATCAAAACATGGCTTAATGTAAAAGCAGAACAAGGCCCAATACCACTTTTTTATTCATAATGTTTATCTTGGATATAGTTGATTTTGACATGAGTTGAAATTTGGAATCATTTCTCTTCTAAAATTATTAAAATTTTGATTTGATTTATATTAACCTAAATTTTCTGTTAGACTTTGCTTTAATTATGAGTATGTATGAGTATGATAGTTTTTATTTGCTTTTTTAATGTTAATCTTCTGAAGAGGTGGAACCCTGCACGAGGGCAGGAACTACATTACTTTTAAGCATCATGGTCTGTCCAGTGCCTCACACAGCTCTTGGCCGGCAGTTGCTACGCATGATCGATTTGTTGAAAGCATAATTAATAAATTATTCTAGGAGAAATTGGCTTTCTCAACATATAGGAGCATATGCCTCTGTATCAACTCTGATATAAAGCTCTTTTATAAATCAGTGTCAATTAGTGCTCTATGCTTCTCAAACTTCAATACACAAATTATCTAGAAGTCTTATTTAAAAAAAAGTAGATTCTAAATAAGAAGTTTTGGTGTCGGGCCTGAGATTCTGAATCTCTAATAAGCTCCCAGGCATCATTAATGTTGCTGGCTCCTGTATAACACTTTGAGCAGAAAGAATATACATTCTTACGTAGGACTTGTATGAAAATTTGTATTTTAACTGAATTAAGGTATTGTGCTCTTATGGGGGGCGTTCTCCTCACTAATGTATTAGCAGTGATAAATTTTTCTAATTAGGCAGCTGGAAATTTTATTCATTGAAATGTATTCATTAAACAAGTATTTTATAGTAGCAATTAATATGTGATATGCATTATCCTAAACATTGGGGGTAGGGAAATAACAAGACAGTACCCTTCAAGGTACTAATAATCTATAAGAAAGAGAGACAAGTAATTGCAACATACTAAGTGCTATAGTAGGGATCTATTTGAGGGGAAATGGAGTATAGGTGAGTGTGTGGCTAAAGCATGGTATCAAGAGGAAGCAAAATACAAGACAATCTTGGAGCAGGAGCTACAGGTCAAATCCTTGTAGAATTTATAGATCAAACTAACAAGCTTTGCTTTAGCCTAAGAGTAATGGGAAGGTAGCAAATAGTTCTAAGCAAGGTGGTGGCATGAACATATTTGTATGTTGGAAAGGTCCCTCTGGCTGCTCAGTGCAGAGAACAGATTTGAGGTGGCAAAAACAGATGAGTGGCCTGCAGTTTTAGAGTTCTGGGTGTGAATATAGATTGCTCTAGTGCCTTTTAGCAAATTAATAAGTTAATGTAATGAAATGAATACCTACTCTAATCAGACAGGACCCACGTTACTCATGATCAAGCATTTATGCAATTAGGAAATCAGTGATAAGTGGATCATAACTAGAAGATCTGGAGATTAATAAAAGATGAGTTTTGTTTTTAATTTGAGTGAGTTCAAAACCCAATGTATATTTTCCCTTTGGCAATACCTCCAAAATGTGCAGTTTAAGTGCTAAGAAATATATAAATTCATACTTGATAATTTTCCCTTTTTTAACCCACTCATTGTTTTAGGCATATAGCATTCTATTGGGTTGTGCTAAGAATCTCAAAATACAGTGTAGTACATATTATATGTGCTTATTTTCTCTTCAAGAGAAGCAAAAATTACCATGTTTACCAGGAGCTACAGAAAAGTCAGAGATAAAGGAATTCCACCACCAGTAACCCCTGCTTTATAATTCCCTATGTCATGAAAACTGTAAACTATCAAAGAGCATATGACTGGAATTTTTTTTTATTGTACAAAATTCCGAAAACTGCTTATCTACAGATAAAAAATGCAGCCTTTGGCAAAATGAGTAAAAAACCCTCTAAGAGGTTGAGATTTTCTGTAAGAGCTGGGACTCTCAAATCTTAGGGGTAGTGCTTGTCACTGGAGAAATCGGGATGCTTCAGGATGATAGCAATTATAAAAATGAAACACCCTCAGAGAGACATCGTGACATTGAAGAAAATGCCATTGAAATA
This sequence comes from Mirounga angustirostris, assembly GCF_029215605.1. NCBI lineage: Eukaryota > Metazoa > Chordata > Mammalia > Carnivora > Phocidae > Mirounga > Mirounga angustirostris. The sequence goes on from NW_026991720.1 coordinate 62,165,804, forward strand.
ATGAGTCAACCATTACTACCATCAGAGTGAAGGAAGGCCTATATGGGGAAAATAATTTGAATTCCATCACTTCTTACAGTCATCTTAAACATACTGACAAGCATATTAGCAAGTGACCCAAAAAGGTCTAAAATAAAATCATGTGATAAACATGCATCCTTCTGATGACAATCTCAGGGAAAAAAGAAAAGCAGAAGGATAATAATATTAAAGTTTACGGAGTTAAATCTTATCTTTAACAATCATAGGTAGTTCGATCTTAAAAAGAAAGAACCATACTTTATATTTTAATTGTCTCATGTCCTTGAGCAGGTGGTTGAGACTTGGGTTGATTTTTAGGCACAAATTTCTTTAAAGTACAAGTTCATTTTTCTCACCAATTAGCCCTTGCAATTGATGCATTTTTGATGTTGTACTCCCTGATTGCTGGTCCCTTATTGATGCTGACAGAGTGGCCATTGCTATCTAGGGTTTGACTTTCATTACTGTCACTTCTTGAGTATAATATAACCTTGACCTCCATAGCTAGGTACTCTATTTTCTAGTCTCTTGATAATTCATACAGGATGTCAAACTACTATATTTTAAATTCAGAACCTTTTCCTTTAAAGGTTTCTGGAAACAGCCATCTTCTGCTATCTCTTGTAGCTCACCAAGTATTTATTAAGGAGCAACACCAATTATATCTTAAATGTATTCTGGAAAGGACTTTCATAATTACTTTTATTGGCAGTCTGTCTCCACTTTGGGAACTATAGGAGGAACATGACAAAGCTCCTGTCTCTGAGTGGTTGAAAATCTTATTCAAGAAATAGGTTTGCATATACAAAATATTTGGTGAACAGTATAGAGTGCAGTTTAACAATATGTCAAAACATGTAGGATAGATGCAAGGAGTCTTCTTAAACCTGCATAACATGAAAAGAGAATGAGCACAACTAAAGCCAATTATTGGAAGTTAGGATTTGCCTGCAGTAAGGTATAGCATATAGTAAGCGAGGAGTCTCCTACAGTTTCAAGACCTTTCCCAACCTGTCTCCAGGCACTTTCTCCTTTTCACATCTATGCTCCTTGTGTCTATTAATACATTCATTCTGCATTTCCTGTTTTTGTTTATGCCGTTCCTTATTCCTGGGATTCTCTATACCCATACTTCTATCTGTCCAACCATAAGTTCCTTTCCATTTCCATTTGTAGCCATCCAACTAAATTCCATTATTTCCATAAAGCTGTGAGTTCCCCACTAAGGATGTAGTGTCTTCCTTCTCTAGGCTCTCATTGCGCCTATTTCCTCCTCTCTGACTAGAATTCACAAAGCTCGCTCTACTATTTGTAATTATTACATGTCAGCTTGTGATATATGGCAAGGAGCTGTGATTTAAAGCATATTATTAAGGCTGCATTGCTCAACTGTCAGTCTTCTCATTTCCACCCTTCAAAGTAATGCCAAAATAACACCATATGAAATTTACCACATAACAGGTTTGACAATTGGGTCACATAGAATTTACCTCAGAATTTGTTGTGAATAATCAGTAGTTAATTATTATTTTCTCTGTCACTTTTAAAAAGAAGATAACAGTGCTCATCCTTTGTTATTCTACATCAAAAACTTCTTGAATTTTCCAATTATGATTTTTCAATAATATGGAAGAAAATTCTGCCTACCTCTAATTTTAGGTATTTTTCACCTTGAGAAGTTCATAGGTAAATAAGGAGAGAAATAATTTTAACTGATTCCTGGATTGGCAGAGACATCTATCTGCTTAAAATTGTAAGCACCCATAATAGTTATTAAATTAAATTGAATGGAATTCTTCAATTAACCAGATACTGATATGAATGGGGTCATAGGTATTAGATCATTAAACAGACTGCCACACTCATTTTATTTTATTTATTTTTTTAAAGGGTTTTTTTTTTTTAAGATTTTATTTATTTATTTGAGAGACAGAATGAGAGAGAGAGCACATGAGAGGGGGGAGGGTCAGAGGGAGAAGCAGACTCCCTGCCGAGCAGGGAGCCCGATGTGGGCCTCGATCCCGGGACTCCAGGATCATGACCTGAGCTGAAGGCAGTCGCTCAACCAACTGAGCCACCCAGGCACGCCATGGCACACTCATTTTAAAAATAGGTGATCTGCACTGGAGCCAAAGTCAATACATCAGAAAGATTATCTTTAAAAATGACATCTGCTAATACACTTTTGAGATCCTTATTTCACTTTTTTTGGATAAATACCCAGTAGTGAGATTGCTGGATCATATGGTAATTTTTTAAAAAATTTTTCGAGGAACCTCTATACTGTTTACCATAGCACCTGACCATTTTGCATTCCCACTAACCTTGTGTATACATTCCATTTTTTCCACATGCCCACCATGTGTATTGTCTTTTTTTTTTTTTTTTTGACAGTAGCCTTCCTGACAGGTGTGAGGTAATATCTCATTGTGGTTTTGATTTACATTTGCCTGATGAATAGTGACATTGAACATTTTTTCATATACCTGCTGGCCATTTGTATATCTTCTTTGGAGAAATGGCAGCACTATTCACAGTATCCAAGATTTGGAAAAACCCTGAATGTCCATCAACAGGAGAATGGATAAAGAAAATGTGTTATTAAAATGAAGATATCTAAAATAGTCAAACTCACAGAAGCAGAGAGTTAAATGGTGGTTGCCAGAGGCTGGGGGAAGGGGAAAATAGGGAGCTATGAATCAATGGGCATGAAGTTTCCGTTAAGATGAATAAGTTCTAGAGACCTGTTGTACAACTTTGTACCTGTAGTCAAAAATAATGGGGCGCCTGGGTGGCTCAGTCAGTTAAGCAGCTGCCTTCGGCTCGGGTGGTGATCCCTGCTTCTCCTTCTCCCTCTGTCTGCCTCTCTGCCTACTTGTACTCTCTCTCTATCTCTTGGTCAAATAAATAATAATAATAATAATAATAATAATAATAATAATGGATTATACACTTAAAATTTGTTAAGAGATATAGCTCACATTTAGTGTTTTTACCATAATGAAACACAATTTTTTAAAAATAAAAATTAAATTCTGGTAGGGAACACAAGCTAGGTAATCGAAATGCAAGTTTTCTCTATCCCTCTGGTATGTCCTATTTAGCCTAGAGACCATCTGTGAACTGTGAGCCACTATGACCTTTGTACTCTAGCAAATAATGAGCATTCAGTATAAAATGCTCAGAACATTTTTAGCACTGGAATTGCTTCAAAATTTACAAGAGTAATTTTGATTTAAATAATTCTCATTTCTTTCCACCAGAAAAATACTAAATTAATGCATATAGATGTGTAAAGCATTTGCTGTGTATTTGTTGTTATTCCTTCATAGCATTGTATACATGTCAAAGATTACAAATATATATTATGAACATTTATCTTCAAATGTAAGCTGAAAATTACCAATTCTGGACCATGCGTGGAATTACAGCCTTCTGAGAGAAAAGGGTTTGGGGGATGATATCTGAATGCCTGGCATCTCGGGGCGCCTGGGTGGCTCAGTCGTTGAGTGTCTGCCTTCGGCTCAGGTCATGATCCCAGGGTCCTGGGATCGAGCCCCTCATCGGGCTCCCTGCTCCGCAGGAAGCCTGCTTCTCCCTCTCCCACTCCCCCTGCTTGTGTTCCCTCTCTCGCTCTGTCAAATAAATAAACAAAATCTTAAAAAAAAAAAAAAAAATGAATGCCTGGCATCTCAAAAACCTGAGTTGTTGCAGGTTGCTGATTAAGGAATCTGGAAGAGCTCAGAGATGAGACATATACATCTAGTTTCTCCAGTCACCCTCTGGATAGTATTCATTGAAGATAGATATTTGGGCACAGGATTTTCAGTATGTGCCTTTGTCCTTATGGGACTGAGTTGGCCAAGCAGTTACCAAAGAATGGCCATAGCAAGTAAATTCACTACACAACTCAGTGTAAATCAAGAAAGCCTGAACCTTGGGGTGCCTGGGTGGCTCAGTCGGTTAAGGTTAAGTGTCTGCCTTGAGCTCAGGTCATGATCCCAGGACCCTGGGATTGAGCCCCGAGTCAGGCTCCCTGCTCAGTGGGGAGTCTGCTTCTCCCTCTCCCCCTGCATGTACCCTCTGTCTCTCTCAAATGAATAAATTAAATCTTAAAAAAAAAAAGAAAGTCTGAATCTCAACAGAATATAAGATGAGTTAACAGTATTTAAAGAGCCTTAGAGTGAGACTCATCATGTTGAAATGGATATAAAGTTATTTTCCCTTTTTTTTATCTCAATAAGAATAAAAGATATGCAGTTAGATATTTCACTTATTATTTGTCTACCCATATTTTCTTTACTAGTTCCCAGATTATTCTATGATATTATTGTGTAATCTAACAGGGCCACAAAAAAGCAACATGTGTAGTGATCAGACAAAAGTATTATTGGGAATTAAAAAAAAAGCATATTATTTAGCATAGAGTTTTAAAATATTTGAAAAGCTGTTAGGAAGAAGTTAGATTAGAGTTCTAAAAGAGGAAGATTTTATAGGAATATAGGGAAAAAAATTTGAACTAAATTTGTCCATTACCAGAATGGGCAACTTTAATAAACAGTAATCTCTTTTCACCAGAAATTTCCATCTGAGGCTGAAAGAACATAAGGTGAAGAAAGAGTGCTTTAACATGATTTCTGTGGATCCTTACAAATCACAGGTGCCAAGATAATGATAATTTTTGTTTGTGATTTAGTAAATTATTTATGAAGCCTGGGATCACTTTGATAACTTACTGATTGGAGTTTGAGAAATACAGTTCCACTGTGAGCTACTTATCTGAACCAGTGTCCTAAGGTAGAATGTGAGAGTACTGAGCTGGAAAGTCAGGATACCTGGTTTCTTCTGGCTTGGTTAGTAACTGTATAACCAGCATTTAACTTCTAATGGCCTTATAACCTTCTAATAGCTATAAAATATTGTACTATTTATCACTATGGTGTCCTTCAGTTTTAAATTTTACAATTTCCATGTATGTGCAATTATCAGCTTCCCTGTTCCTCATCTAACCATCTGCCTTTGCTGATATGCTATCATACTCTTGGAATCAGTTACTTGAGTCTATGTGCATTGATGCCCTGAGGTAATTTCAATTGATAGATGTTTTTAAAATGCATCCTTACTGTGATTTTTAATCAAGCAAAAGAAATATTTCATCAACACATGTCTTCAAAGAGACTAATGATGTGTCTTGAAGTAGAGATTGGCTTCATAAACTGGTATTAATATAATACGATTTTTAAATTATGGCTGTTTAATACTTGGGAAATTTGTCAGCCATTGAAAATTAGTATCCAAGGAGAAATTTATATCCAAACACAGAACAAATGTGCATAGAAACAAAAATCAGAAAATTGATGTTCATTTCTGACTCCCTAATTTTGAATAAGACCTTAATGTTTCAAACTAAAAGACATTTTTATTAAAGATGTACTATCCACAGGTTTTAAAAAATAATTGACAAAATTGTATGTACCTTCAACACTGCTTTATCGGTGACATTTCTTTAAAGATGAAACTGATTACCTGATTTTATTAACAGAAGACACAACTTTTCAGCAGAGTTAGAAATGCTTACCATTGACCAAATCCAATTACAGCTTTGCATTTTATAACTTAATTTAGGGCTTTCTTACACATGCTATATTTCCCAAAGTAAATTACTATATGAAAAATGCTGATCAAATAATCTATTTCTTAAGAAGGTTATGAATGTTTGTGGGGTATGTTTTATTATCAAAGCTGGGCAGATCCTACTAAAAAATTAAGATATTCCTCAAGTCACCTTTTGAGAAATTGAAGCAATTTACATTCATATCTTTAACTGATTACCTGCTGATTATTTTTCCTAGCATCTTATAATTTTGAGTTTATGTTTAACTTAAAAAATTCAGCTGATGTTTACCCATTATGGAAATAACAATCTAAGATCTAATACACACTTCCTAGTCACTAATATTGCTAATGACTACCCTAAGCCATAAACTCAAGATCCTTGGACGCACAAAGTTTGGAAAGATTAACTTGGCTTCAGATGAAATATTCATTTTCAGATGAAGTATTTTGGTAGCAAAAACTATTTGTATTTAAAAAGAATATTTACATATATTTTGCATTTACATTTACATTCATATGCATACCAATTAGTATGTTGGAAATTTAATGTTTGAGGTATTTGAATTTCTTCCTTTTCTAACTCTATATAATTACATCATTTAGTGGTTTAGAAATTATATGGAGATTATAAAGATATACAGCAATGCACATGGCTCTTGATTTAGGATAACCATGAAGGAAGGCTTATAGTCTCTTGTAAAGAAGTCATACTTCTCAGTTTCCTAAGTTTGCAACATTAGTCTTTTTAAGTAAGAAGGTAAAAAAAAAAAAGTATGAAGATAAAAAGAAGAATTTGTTGTCCTTAAAAATTGCTTGTAATAAAGCCTCTGGAGTCACTCCAGTACCAGGAGTGGCTCATTATATGCAAGGGAATACTAAAATGTAATCCCGGAAAAGAGCTTTATAAAAAATAAAAAGTAACCTATATGTATATATCTGTCGACGAGAGTATGGGTAAAAATGTTCCAAGAGAGACTATGGACTCCGAAAAACAAACTGAGGGTTCTAGAGGGGAGGGGGGTGGGGGGATGGGTTAGCCCGGTGATGGGTATTAAGGAGTGCACGTATTGCATGGAGCACTGGGTGTTATATGCAAACAATGAATCATGGAACACTACATCAAAAACTAATGATGCAATGTATGGTGACTAACGTAACATAATAAAATTAAATTTAAAAAAATGTTCTCAAGACTCCAAGAATGAAATGTTTCTAGATGTGTAATGGAAACAGCATAGATGTCAAAAGGTTCTTACTTTCACTTCATTTTTATTTTTCCATTTTGTGTGGATCATCTCCACCATCTCATATTATTGGCTAAAACTATGTTTCAGTTGTTGAGGTGTGCAGTTAACAATGTAACATCATCATAAAAAAAGCTTGGAATATATTATTTCTAATGGTAACTACCTACTGGATATGTGAACCACTAGACCTAAGATGATAGTTATAGGCATCTCTGAGCTACTCTTTCTTTTCTCATTGTTTTAATAAAACAAGGAAAAGTCTATCACATCTGTAATTGACCCTTCCATTTTGGCTTGAAGAGCTCAAATAAATTGCTTCTAAGCCTAAGGAATTTAAGAATCCCCCAAGGCTTTGAATTTAGCAGTAACTTCATAGAACCTTAGCACCATGTTGTTATATCCAGAAAGTTTCTCTACATTTCAGAGGATTGTAGATGTGAATATAAAAAAGTGTTGGCTAGAATTTGTTGTCATGTTATATGTCTTTTTTATTATGGTGAAATACACATAATGTAAAATTGGCCATTTTACCACTTTCAAGTGAATAGTTCTGGGGCACTAAGTACAGTCACATTATTGTGCAACCATCCTGTTATCCATCTCCAGAACATTTTTGTCATCCCTAACTGAAACTCTCTACCCATCAAACAGTGATTCCTCCTTCCCAGCCCCCCTCAACCTCTGGTAGCCTGCTGCCTTTGTTTCTATCAAAGTGGCCATTCTAAGTACCTCATATGAGTGGATCATACAATATTTGTCCTTTTGTGTCAGGCATATTTTCCATAGCATAAATTTGCTTTCTTTCTTTTTTTTTTTTTTTTTGTTTTTAAGATTTTATTTATTTATTTGTCAGAGAGAGTGAGAGAGAGCACAAGCAGGGGGAAGGGCAGAGGGAGAGGGAGAGGCAGGCTCCCCACTGAGATCATGACCTGAGCTGAAGGCAGACACTTAACTGACTGAGCCACTCAGGTGTCCCATTACAATAAGTTTTCAAGGCTCATCCACGTTGTAGTCTGTATCAGAATTTCATTTTCTCTTAAGGCTGAGTAATAGTATGTGTATACCACGTTTTGTTTATCCATCTACCCATTGATGGATATTTGGGTTGTTTCTACCTTTTGTAGTGCTTTCTTATTTGAATACATATCTATCTTGCTTATCACATCACCTAGCATGTTGTATGCCCATATGAAGTATCTGTTGAATGAATAAATGAATGTGACAAAAATTCAGACATTTTCCACCTTGAGCAATTTAGTCCTGAAGGTATATTGTTCGTAGAAAAATAGATGCCTTTGGTTTGGCATTTTTAGAAGGAAAACAGAACAAAACCCTTTCCCATTTGCTAGGCGTGGGATGCCACTGTGTGCCATTTCAGATCCTCTTGGTTCCACCTCCACTCACGGTCTCTCCTGTGATTTCCTGTTTTGCACATGTTTAACCAGATTCACACAGATGCAGACTTAGCCCTGGCTGAGCAGCCTACTTTCCCAGAGCTGTTCTGATAATGTAGTGCAAGATGCCTGCAGAAACCCTCTCCATGGTTGTTCATGTGCAACTTGAAATTGTGAGGAAGTTAATGTTAATGATCATGGGGCATTCGTGACGGATGGGAAGAGGGGCAAGTGGATAAATCCTTTGCTTTCTCATCTGCTAGGTTGGCATACTGTAGTTGACTACCGAGAGTTACTAAGACTCTGACTTTTTGATAGATTGAGGTGAATTGTAGATGGCGAAGCATTTTCTGTTAGGCTCTAGCAAAATGTCCTTGGAGGAATATCAGAAATGAGTGCCACATCAAACATTCACAGGATGTGGGAGAGGTGGTTTCATTCCACATTCCTGTGCAGTTGCCCTACATGGCCCCTGACAAAAAGGAACACAAAACCGGATGAGTCTTGAAAGCTGACGGCAAGCTGCTGTACACTTAACCAAGTGTTAGGCCCAATTGCAGCTGTTATGAAAGATGTGGTATCTAAACCAGGACAGATCAACACCAGCTTTGGCATTTGGTATGGAGATACTGTCTAGCAAAGGCATTTTTTCCCCTCAAATTCCACGAGTGAAAGGAACTAAAAGCTGTTTGTTTTTACTTGAGAATGCACAGCAGATGCATTCACTCCCTCATTCCAAGCCTAATTAACACTTCCGCCTTTTGTCAAAATATAGTTGGCAGGGACCTTGAAGGTCTTGACATTCCTCAGAATCTCACACTGGTCCACTGCATCCATGATATGGTTGAGGGTGACTAGAAAGCAGCAAGTATTAGAGATTCCCTAATGCGAAGGACCAGGTGGCACCCTCAGTACACTGACTAGAAATCTTAGATCACCCACTTCATTAGATCTATCTTCTATTTTACACATTACTCTAGGTGACAGTTTTGCTGATCTTTCTGCCATGATGTAACAAGAACTCCCCTCAGTTTCCTCTAATAAATACTCTCCTCACTTCTTTCTAAGCCCTTCCTGGTAATCACCATAAGCCACCTTTTAACTGCCTTTGCAATGAATCTCTGGCTTTTACTAACACTTCCCTTAGTGTCCTTCCAGCTTCTGTCCTGTGCTGCGCCAGTATGCACCTCCCATATTTTAGATTTTTGCTGTGGCAACATACCTCTTCCAGGTTCCATAGTCTGTGTTACGTAACTATTGCTACATCACAAATTGCTTGAAAATGTGGATTATAACCAATAAACATTTATTGTCTCACAGTGGCTGTGTGCCAGAAATTTGGAAGCAGCTTAGCTGGGTAGTTCTGACTCCAGCTCTTTCATGAGGCTACAGTTAAGACATTGGCCAGGCCTGCAGTCATCTGGCAGCTTGACAGGTGCTGATGGATCTGATTCTAAGGGGTTCATGGGTTCAAATCACATGGCTGTTGGCAGGACGTCTCAGTTCCTTTATAAAAGGCTGCTCGACTGTCCTCATGGTATCATAGCTGAGTTTTCCCAGGATTAGCCAAAAGAAGGCAAGTCAGAGGCCCTAATATCTTGTTTGACCTAGACTTTTACATCACCTACCGGTATTTCTGCAGTATGCTAGTGGTTCCACAAGTCAGCTCTATGCAGTGTTAGAGGGAACTGTAGAAGGCATGAATACCAAGGAGCAGGGATCACTGGGGCTATCTTGGGAGGCTGGCTCCCACAGTCTCTTTGCATTCTAAAAGCAGCATATATCTTACTTGGGAATACCACCACAGTCTATTTAATGGTGGGAGGATGGCCAGTTTTGATTGGATCTTACAGTAGAGACTGCTGTACGGCAGGTCCAGGCTGTGGTAGCTGCTAAGCTCAGCTTAGCATAATGGCCCAGAAGATCTGATGTTTTTAAACTGATTTCTGATAGAATGACCATGTGCAATCTCTGGCTAGCTCTAATTGAAGAACTGCAGCATAGATACCTAAGGTTTGGGAGCAAGACTGTGCTTTCTACAGAGAGCTACTTTCTGGAGGAAAAAAAGAAAAAAAAAGGTATATCACACATACACACCCAGATCCTGGCTTACTCTTGTGTCCTAGTAGATGTTGTGTGTTGGACACCAGTTGACTCTGACTGAAGTTGTCTTTTCTGAGCTATTACAAAACTCATCAAATAAACTGCTTGGGTGCACGTAGTAAAAATCCCATGCGCAACAGAAATGGGGTATTTGGGATCAGGCCCATACGAATCCAGAAGATGGAGTAAATTATATAAACATGTTGCCTACGCTTCCCCTGCAGCCACCTCTTTTATATGGAGGTCTCTGTGGAATCACTTCTAAAATAAACTACTTGCCTGCAAGCTTTTGTTTCAAGTTCTAGTTTAGGGATAATCTAAGACAAGACAGCAGGCTTTTAAATTTGATTGGCTATATGAAGACTTCCTTTGCTATTTATATCAGAGTTCTCTGAGATGAAGTAAGACTTATAAATGATGCAATCCCATATCTCCAAAAGCCTTATTGACTTAGCTCCCTTAGAGCTATTCAGCTCAGACTGTTGAATATGCACATTCTTTAAAGGTAGCTGATTTTGAGACAATTGTAACCAAACATCTGTAGTTGGATATGCTTAGAAGGTTGTGTGTATTTCACATTTTTGAGGGTATCATTTTACAACTCTGCTCTCCATGCTTTGATATCATTGATAAGGCAGAACATATTTCTTTTTTGGGGGGAGGGTGCGGGGAGAAGAACCTGTTTCACACAATGAGAGCATTTACTCTGAGTAAATTTGGTGTTGCTACCTTAAATCCATTCTGCTAAAGCAAGGTATGAAAGACTACATTAATGACTTGGCATGTCTTGGCTGTTGAGTTTACGTATTTGTTTATGATTAACAATTTCTATCCCTATTTTGTAAATATTTCGTTGCCAATTACATGTGTAATGGAATGTAACACAAATCTCAAGTTTGCTTTTGTTATTTTGGGGAAGTGGGGTAGTGGAGTTAAATATTGTTGTGGAGAGTGGCGGTGCAACAGATCAAATCTTTTTAATTTTGATCTATAGTAACGCTATTAGTGTAACATCTTGTTGTGTTGCAGTGGAAGCTCTAACAAATTTTAAAGGCTTGGAAGGGAAATATTGACTTTGCAGTTTATCATCCTCAAGAATACTTTTCTCTAAGAAATTAGCTTGGGCATCCCAATATTTTAATGGGATATTATTCAAAAATTAATATCCCATTAAATATATAATGCCATATTTATAATAATATATAATGCCATATTCTCATTAATTCTCTCATAAAATATATTAATAATATAATAATATAATGCCATATTCTCATTATGGCAACATGAATTCCCTATCTGGATTGTTCACATTTAGCTAATACAACTTTTCTTTTGGGAGATGTTTAGCTATCCTATAAAACAATAGAAATATTTGGGACATTTATGGCTTTATATTTTTCTCTAGTCTTAAGAGATTGAGCCTACCATATAGTACAACAATCTATTCATATCTAACACGATGTGAAAATCAAGAGATCGTATATGTGCAAATACACTGTATACTGTACAAATAAACTATAGCAATAAAATAAAATATGACAATAAAATGAAGGGTAGCAATAAAATCTAGGGATGCAGGTTTAAACAGTTCTCATTTCCATGTTTTGATGGTAGTATCTTAAAATAATAGTTTTGTGTATTCTTGGTAAAATTAACTACGGAGAAAATAAAATGTTCAGTAGTTTGCCTTTAAACATACTCAAGATAAATTCCTAATGAGTTTTAATATACATGTTTTAAATGAACCTATAAAGAGAATGCAACTTTTGTAAAATGAATAACGTCTCTATCTCTGTACTTGAAGATACTTCTCAGCCTAAGAACAATGGAAGAAACATAAGATTGTGTTAGTGAAAAGCTTGCAAACTAAAAACGTAGAAAACATCATAAACAAAAAATGTGAAAGAAAAATACATTTTTAAAGGTCATAGAAAATGTTAATATCATCAACAAAATGTATCAAGATAAAAAGAAAAGTCCACAATACTGTTGTAAAATAAACTAATTGAACAAATCAAAGAAGAGGAAATAATTATGTTTAAGGTCATATGTAATAAGAATTCAATTCAAACAACAATGGATTTGTATCTATCAAAGTAACAAAAAAAATGGATAGTAACAGTGCTGATAGGGTGTCATGATGGGATTTAGATTTCCACAAGTTTCTCTGAAAAATCAATTGGGCAACATGTATTTAAAAACCTTAAAATTCTCAGTACCCTTTGACCCAGTTATTCACTTGAATGGAGTCTAGCCTAAAGAAATCATCATTGATGCATGCAGACTTTAAAATATTAAGTCACATAAAAATGAGAGTCTTTTTGTGCGTGAGGAAAAAAGCATTTCACAACTTTATCACAAATACTCCTACTTAGTCTGTGTTTCACATAGAGTTACAAGACGATGAAAGTTAATGACGTGGTTTATACTGTATTTTACAAATGAAGGAAACCAGGATCCAAAGAGGCTAAGTAATTTTCTTGAGAGAGATCAAACATGATAGGGGCTGAATATAGATTACTATATTTGGCGACTGTAAAATCAGCTATCCTATCACTGATTCCTCATTCATTGTCTCATCAGATTTAAAGAGCTTATTCTAATTTTGTACATTTAATTTTAAATTCTTATATAATTTCTTATTAAAATTTAATTACTTATTGAAGATGAAAGCTCAGCTTGACTTCACAGTGATCTCTTCTTATCCACCAAACTGATTTGTCGTTTGAGAGTTGTATTTTAAATTAAAATTAAATCAAATTAAATTAAAACTCAAGTCAAAGAAGCTCTGAGTTCTCCTTTTGTTTTTCTTTAAAAAGGAAATTTTCATCTATTTTAGGTCAGTAAATTGTTAAAAATTAAACTGTTTTTGTGCTCATAAATCTATACAAAGGGGTCTTCTAGACAGAGCGCGTATTTATAATTAAATCAAGTAGTATGATATTGAATGGCACAGTATGCCAGGGATTTGGATTACCAATCTATGAAACTATTTCAAGACATTTAAGTCCATGTGTTTACTTCTGTCCACAGTAAAAATTCTTTGAAATGACCAAATGAGTACAAAATAAGCAAAATTGTGTTTCAGTGCTGAAAAAGGGAAAGGATATCATCAATTCTCCAAAAGCTGTCAGGTCTTCTGGAAACCACAGGACTGGGAGGATTGGATTTAAAGGACACTACCTTTATAGTCAAAAGAGTCAAAGGATGGAACCTCTGAGGAAATAAGTACATAAGATTCCTCTAGTAGAAGTCCAAATGCAGAGAAACAGTAGTCGGTATCTATAGACTTCCCTGTATCAGGGGAAAAAAATATACTCATTAATTGCTGGTGGGAGGGTAAATGGATACATTTTGGTAGGCCCTTCTGCAATACTAGATGTATCAAAAACCTGAAAATTTGCAAAACTTCTGACTGAATTACCAGACTGGTGTACAACAATAAATGTTCACTGTAGCATTCTTTATAGTGTTTGAAACAATTGGAAAAAAGACCTAAATTTCCACAAATAGAATATGTTAGATAAATCACACTAAACTGATACAACATACTGTGCAACCATAGTATAGATGTGTAAATATGAGGAGCAAACAAGATTAAGTAACTAGTAGGTTCAGTCTCTGTGTGTGTGGGGGGGGTGTGTGTGTATCTGAGGCCTCCCTCACATCTATTGAAATGGAATTTGTTTTATAACATATTGTGAAGTAAAAATGCAGAATATAAAACAACTTATAGCAAGATCCCAATTTATTTAAATATATTTTTAATTGCCTAATAAGATGGCAACAAATATATGACTAGTTGCCTCTACTTCATGGAATTTATGAGGAATTATCTTTCCCATTAGCAGTAATATTCTAAGTTTTTCTATACTGATTTGCTTGAGTAAAAATAAATAGAATTTTTAAAAATTCTATGAATTGCGAATTTTAAAATAGTTTGTTGCACAGTATTCATGACATTGAATCCAGTATGTTACTAAGCTGTGTGTGCATTTCTTGATCTTGGTAAACTAGGACATGCTGTTCCATAACCAGATCCAGGAGGGAAAATGCACTATTTCATTTGAAGGATGCAAACATATTTAGTCAAACAAGAAACTGGCTCATTTGAGAGTTTTATAGCAAACAAGGGCAGAAAGTAGTTTGCATAATTTTCTCATGCTCCTTTTATAGTGTTTATCTTTTATAAGGCTCTTTGGAACAGTTGCTTGTCCACCTGTCAATAATGTGTCCTTTTATAGACTCAACCTTTTATTGCTCTCATGCCCTTGATATATAGTAGTCTTAGAAGTAGTATTGAATATGGTGGGCAAAATACTAATTTTAAATTTAAAAGGCCATCTTTTATAAACTAAAATAGAGAGTTTTGAATGACATGAAGAGAATAAACATATTATAAAATCCTGTTTAGGGACACCTGGGTGGCTCAGTGGGTTAAGCGTCCGACTCTTGATTTTGGCTCAGGCCATGATCTGAGGGTCCTGAGGTTGAGCCGCACTTCCAGTCCGCCCTCAGTGAGGAGTCTGCTTCTCTCCCTCTACCCCTCCCCCTGCTTGTGGGGAATACTCTCTTTCTCTCTCTAAAATAAAACCTTTTTTAAAAAAGATTTTATTTGAGAGAGAGAGAGAGAGAGAGCACAAGAGGGGGGAGCGTCAGAGGGAGAAACAAGCCTCCCGCTGAGCGGGAAGCCTGATGTGGGACTCCATCCTGGGATCCCAGGATCATGATCTGAGCCAAAGGCAGACGCTTAACCAACTGAGCCATTTATTTATTCAAGGGGCACTGGGTGGCTCAGTTGGTTAAGTGTCTGCCTTTGGCTCGGGTCATGATCTGGGGTTCCAGGATGGAGTCCCGCCTTGGCTCTCTGCTCAGCTGGGAGCCTGCTTCTCCCTCTGCCTGCCACTCCCCCTGCTTGTGCTCTCTCACACTCTGTCAAATAAATAAATAAATCTTTAAAAATAGAATAGAATCTATTTAGCAGGAATAAAAATAAATTTGTTGTTTTATCAACATTTTTGGAAAGTTTGTTAACAATTATATTTAAATCACTATCCTATGAAAAACTAAGCCAAGTAGCATTCATTTAAATTTGTTTTTATGGAACATAATTCTGCATCAATTCCAAGTGAGAATATTTGTGTTGTGAGTCTATCAATTACATAAATATTTTGGGCATGCAAACAGTTGCTTTAACTTCTTTTTAGTGGAATAAGATATCTAGTATTTCTCAATTCACATAAAATTTGTCAAGCTGTGTTCTACATATATTTATTGACCTGCATCCTAGAAGTGTTTTGCATGATACTGAATGAACACAATCCTACAAATCTGTATGCAGGAATACATTTCCATTCATAAAGGGATATTATCCAAGACCTTAAGTAGAAAGCTGCCCACCCTTTGTTTTGTGCAATTAGATTCCAAGTTCCCTTTATATAATCATGAGCAAGAATAATAAATGAAGTAAGAGAAATTCTGTTCTTGTTAAAAAGCAAACATCCTTACACACACACACACACACACACACACACACACACCAGTTTTCCAATACCACCACTTCCCATTCCTAGTGATATGAGATGTGGGGCTAAAATTTAACATTCATGCAGAGACATAGGAGTTAAATATCACATTTTCATATTGTACTTGGGAGAGGACTTCATATTTTGCTTGATAGAGTTTGCAGATTGTGCTTTCACATTGCACTTTGAAACATTTGTTTTCTCTGAAACATGGTAGCTAATTGGGCTAACAATTCTTAGCTGTCAAGAGCAGTTTTAGATGTGGTCCCTTTCTGTTCAGTGTGTGATGATTTTAAGACTGCTTAGAGGACAGAAGTAGACAGCCCTTCATCAGGTGTACAATGGTAAAGATCTGCTTTTTTCTTAAGAGGTCTGTTAATTGGATATGCATGCAATACCCAAGGGGCAGTGAAAAGATAAGACAGCAGTTAAAGTCTGCAAAGTGAATGAATTTTTTTAGGTTCAGTTGTGATCATTTTGCCACCTCTACTTTCACTGGTGCCTTCATGCATTTTATCTTACCTTACCTAGTGAGTATTTTTGTCGATCTCCATGGAATTTTCTTGAGATGTCTTATCTTCTGGTTCTCAATGTAAATATACTTGGAATAAAATAAACCCAATGGTGTTATCTATGAAGAGCTGGTTAATAGGAATCTATGGTAATATTTTTGAAATGGAATGGAATTGTATTTGTACTTAGAGTGTATGTTTTTACTAGTTATCTAAACTTTAGAAATGCATGCTTATTGTCATTGTATATGAAATAGTATAGAAGTTTTCTTGAGCTCAATTTCTTTCTTTCTACTGGCATTGACATCAATCATACAATGTTTTGAATATTAAGATCTGCAAACTAAATTCTCTCTTTTCTGAGCAAAACAGTTGAGGAAGTTCATTCAAAAACCAGCCATGAAAATTAAGACATAATCAAACCAAATGTTGCAGAAGACAGGCAAAGTTCCGTACATTAGGGGCCATAAAGTCAGTCTAATATGATAGGCAATTATTCAGTCAGTTAATTGAAATTGTGATAAACATAATATGAGAAACATATGCCATGTTCTGAGAATGTATAAAATGGGAACTCTCCCTAATTTGGTGTCAGCAAACCGTGAGTTATTTTCAAAGAAACCATCACACACTTTTATTTTTGAATAAACTTAGTTGTAAGCCTGGAGTTATAGCTAAAACTTGGTTTATAAGAGTTTAATATCTTTATCACTTCTTTTCTAGCATAATTTTCAAACTTAATAGTTATCTAGTGTTAAGTTCTTCATAGTCTTAGGGGTTGGTTTTGGTATGTGTATTTTCCTTACTCAGCAATAACAGGCAGACTTGAAATCATTTCACACCTTGTATCTAAGATTTCTGTAATAAAATATTAATTTTCATCAATTAGTTAAAACACACCCATTAATAATATTACCTAAATATGTTAAATGTCCAATTAAATATCTTTAAGTGCCAAATTTATAACTGCTGTAATTTTTTGTTGTTTTTAGTTTGAAGATAAAAGCCTAGCTTCATGTATCATTGATATTAGCCACTCTGACAGGTGTGAGGTAATATCTTATTATAGTTTTGATTTGTATTTCCCTAATGCTGAGTGATGTTGAGCATCTTTTCATGTATCTGTTGGCTATCTGGATGTCTTCTTTGGAGAAATGTCTGTTCATGTCTTCCCATTTTTTAATTGGATTATTCATTTTTTGGATGTTGGGTTTTATAAGTTCTTTATATATTTTGGATATTAACCCTTTATCAGATATGTCATTTGCATAGATCTTCTCCCATTCCATAGGTTGCCTTTTACTTCTGGTGATAGTTTACTTCACTGTGCAGAAGCTTTTTATCTTGATGAGGCCCCAGTAGTTTATTTTTGGTTTTCTTTCCCTTGCCTCAGGAGACATAGCTAGTAAGAAGTTGCTATAGCCAATGTCAAAGAGATTACTTCCTGTGTTCTCCTCTAGGACTTTTATGGTTTCAAGTCTCACATTTAGGTCTTAATCCATTTTGAATTTATTTTTGTGTATGGTGTAAGAAAGTGGTCCAGTTTCATTCTTTTTGCATGTTGCTGTCCAGTTTTCCCAACACTATTTGTTGAAGAGACTGTGCCCCCCCCCCATTGGATATTCTTTTCTGCTTTGTCGAAGATTAATTGACCATATAGTTGTGGGTTCATTTCTGAGTGTTCTATTCTGTTCCATTGATCTATGTGTCTGTTTTTGCACCAGTACCATATTGTTTTTATTGCTACAGCTGTGCAGTATAACTTGAAGTCTGGAACTGTGATGCCTCCCTTAATTTCTCTTCCTGCTGCTTCATTACTGATGTATAGAAATGCAATGGATTTCTGTACTTTGATTTTGTATCCTGCAACTCTACTGAATTCGTGTATCAGCTCTAGCAGTTTTTTGGTGGAGTCTTACAAGTTTTCTATATAAAGCATCATGTCATCTGCAAAGAGTGAAAGTTTGACTTCTTCTTTGCCAATTTGGATGCCTTTTGTTTCCTTTGTTGTCTGATTGCTGTGGCTAAGACTTCCAGAACTATGTTAAATAACGGTGGTGAGAGTGGATGTCCTTGTCTTGTTCCTGACTGTAGAGGAAAAGCTCTCAGTCTTTCCCCACTGAGGATGATATTAGCTGTGGGCATTTCCTATATGGCCTTTGTTATGTGAGGTATGTTCCCTCTAACCCTACTTCAAGGATGTGGAGAAAGGGGAACCCTCTTGCACTGTCGTTAGGAATGCAAACTGTTGCAGCCACTCTGGAGAACAGTGTGGAGGTTCCTCAAAAACTTAAAAATAGAACTACCCGACAAAGAGGCAATTGCACTACTAGGTATTTACCCAAGAATACAAAAATACTAATTTGAAGAGATACATGAACCATGATGTTTATAGCACCATTGTCTACAGTAGCCAAATTATGCAAAGAGCCCAAATGGCCATTGCCTGACGAATGGATAAAGATGTGGTTATATATACAATGTAATATTATTTATCCATAAAAAAATAATAAAATCTTGCCATTTGCAACAACATGGATGGAGCTAGAGAATATTGTGCGAAGTGAAGTAAGTCAGAGAAAGACAAATACCATATGATTTCACTCATATGTGAAATTAAGAAAAAAAACGAATGAGCATAGGGAAAGAAGAGAGAGAGAGAGAGGCAAACCAAGAAACAGATTCTTAACTCTGGAGAACAAACTGATGCTCACCAGAGGGAAAGTGGGTGGGGGGTGATAGGGATTAAGGAGTGTACTTGTGCTGATCACCGAAGCACTAAATTGTACTTCTGAAACTAATATTACACTGTATGATAACTAACTGAAATTTAAATAAAAACTTTTTTTAAAATGCCTAGTTTCTTAATAGTCCTAGTCTGATTCATTAGTATAATCTCATAATTAATATCAAAGATTGGAAAACAATAAAATATCATGGAGTTCTCCTGAATTGCATTTGGGATTTAGACTCTGAGTTATTTCAAGACACTTATATTTTGAAATTTAGACCTAATGGCATTTAACTTGCTACTAACTTGGTCCAACATAAATGTACCTTTATATTCTGTGCTTAGAGTGGGAAATAAAGATCACGGTTTCATTTAAACATAGTAGGGAGGAGGAAAAAATACCAAAGATATGTGGAATTAATTCTAAAATGTTATAATATTATATTCCCTTATTGAGAAGTATCCTACTATTCCCAAACTGAATATTTAGAAAATCTCTAAGACCATCAACACATTTATGAATATGTATTTTCCTTCCTATTTTATTTAGTTTTCCTTTAAAACTAAAATGAAAATACAATCAGATATTGCATTTTGACAGGTATAACAAACGCACTGACTTACTTAGCTCATAAAGTTTTGACATCAGCACTATTTCCTAAATGTATTTTAAACCCTTATAATTCTTTACATGTGAACTTCATAAAGTAATGATATGGATATGCCAAATATCCAGTTCTTATTTTTGTGCAATAATGATTAGTTAATAGATTGACTGAAAATAGTATCCTGTTTACAACTCCATTATTCCATTTGTAATAAAGTTGGCATCCTCGAATTGTAAACATGTTTCTAGTTAAAATTAAATGTTTACACATGATGAACACAGTCTTCTTGTTTTACTCTTTCTAGATTAATCATTTTGCATAGGAACATCTAAGTCTCAATCTCTAAACTATAGGATAAATCATAAAATTAAAAGAATAAGAATCTGAAATCCAGGATGGTTTTGTTATTCATTCAAGATGTGAACTTGGCCAATCACTTCCTCTTCTTGTCACCTGTTTTCCTCGTCTAAAGAGTGAATCTGTTTCATTTCATGGTTTTCACTTTTCAGCAGTAGAAGCCTCTTGTCAGACAATATCTTATGCATAATTTCAGCATGTATATTAAAAATAATAATAATGGAGCTTCTCTTATAGAAACAGGAATGATGGAGAAGGGCAGTGGAGTAGGGTTGGGGATTTTAGAGCCCAATCCTATATACTGAGTAGTCCTCACCTTCCAATACAACCTGTTGAAGATGGCTCTACATCAAATAATTCCTTGAGTTCCATGGACCATATTTTGAAAATCATGTAATTATATATGATCATTACATTTCTTTAAAATTCCAAAATAATGTAATTCTCAATTTCATAAATTGAGATGTCTTTCAAAGTGCTGAAAATCCTGTTGTACTTTAAAAAAAAAAAGAAATGTACAAATAAGTAGGTTTCAATTTATGCTAAGAAGGATTCTAAGGTAAAAAGCTCACACGTCATACTAAAGCCACTGACTTAAGTATTCCATAGAACAGTGCTATAATCCCAAATAGTTTCTATTTTAGGAAATAAATAAATTGATAAAACTCCAAAGAACCCTTCAACATTCATAAAAATCACAGAAGTCCTTTAGTTAAATGTTAATTCTCTTGCCCATCTTTATTCTTCACTGGGGAGATGAGAAAAAAAATTAATATAGGGGTTAAATTTAAAGGCAGAATGTGCTTGGGGCACCTGCGTGGCTCAGTACGTTAAGCATCTGCCTTCAGCTCAGGTCATGATCCCAGGGTCCTGGGATTAAGTCCAGCATTGGACTCCCTGCTCAGCCAGAAGCTTGCTTCTCTCTCTCCCTCTGCTGCTCCCCCTGCTTGTGCTCGCGCGTTCTCTCTCTCTGTGTCAAATAAATAAATAAATAAACAATCTTAAAAAAATAAATAAATAAAGGCAGAATGTGCTTAAAAGCTTTTTTTCCCTTCCTAACTTTGGTTACCAGTGAGTGAACACTTCCATCAGTACACACATACACACCCACTAGACTCTTGCAGCCATAGTAGGTAGAGCATTAGAAAATGAGGTAGAAAAGAACATGTTCTCCAGAATCTTAAATTGCTCAGAAGAAGAAAAGCCTGTAGGAGATGGAGTTCTTCACCAGGGGCCACTTCGTTAGCCTGCTACTGACATGGATCCGATGGTTACAAGGCAGGGGTGATGTGTTTTCACTGTTGCTAATTTCTGATGTCCTTTCTGAGCAAGGGTTCTCTATCTAAAATTAAGAAAATGAAAAAAGCAAACTTTTAATCCCACAAGGACCCAAAGTGAACTTGTCCCAGCAGTTACCTTATATAGACCCTCTGACACACTTATCCTTTTGCAAAAATACCGAGTACAGATCATTACTTTCTGACACTCATGTGCAGAGACCTACTTTATAACACTTCAGGGAAGTTAATGTACTAGATCTTGAAATGCCTTTCTGGAAAGTGAAGTAACTTATGGTTTTCTTCTAGTGGCACTGTTAACTCTTGTATCATTTTCAGGTCCATGGGGCCGATGCATGGGAGATGAATGTGGGCCAGGAGGCATTCAGACCCGGGCTGTGTGGTGTGCTCATGTGGAAGGCTGGACGACATTACATACAAACTGTAAGCCGGCCGAGAGACCCAGTAACCAGCAGATCTGTTTCAAAGTGTGTGACTGGCACAAAGAGTTGTATGACTGGAGCCTGGGACCTTGGAATCAGTGTCAGCCTGTGATTTCAAAAAGCCTGGAGAAACCCCTTGAGTGCATTAAGGGGGAGGAAGGCATTCAGGTGAGAGAGATAACATGCATCCAGAAAGAGAAGGACATTCCTGCAGAGGATATCATTTGTGAGTACTTCGAGCCCAAACCTCTCCTGGAACAGGCCTGTCTCATCCCCTGCCAGCAAGACTGCATTGTGTCTGAGTTTTCTGCCTGGTCCGAATGCTCCAAGACGTGTGGCAGCGGGCTCCAGCACCGGACGCGTCACGTGGTAGCACCCCCCCAGTTTGGAGGTTCCGGCTGCCCAAACTTGACGGAGTTTCAGGTGTGCCAGTCCAGCCCCTGCGAAGATGAAGAGAGCATGTACAGCTTGCATGTGGGTCCCTGGAGCTCGTGCTCGATGCCCCATTCGAGACAAGTAAGACAAGCAAGGAGACGTGGGAAGAATAAAGAACGGGAAAAGGACCGAGGAAAAGGAGTGAAGGATCCAGAAGCCCGGGAACTTATTAAGAAAAAGAGAAACAGAAACAGACAGAACCGACAAGAGAATAAATATTGGGACATCCAGATTGGATATCAGACCAGAGAGGTTATGTGTACTAACAAGACGGGGAAGGCTGCTGATTTGAGGTAACATTTTATAACCATTAACTGGGGGTGGCTCTCTGTCAAGGCCATGGGCTAGAAAGTACTTAAGGCTCTGCTGTACTAAGTCCCGAGATTCACATGTGCACAACCTAGAATGAGCTACCCCCAAGTATAACATGTTCTATTTTAAGGCACTTAAGCTTTTGTGGGTTTCCTGACATTATCTGTTTTGCTCATGTTTAGGCCCTCTACTCCTAGAGTTCATTTAAATGTTCCTGTCAAAGATCTATCATGAGCTCTTCTCCATGAGGTATTACTACTTTTTTAGGTCAGTCGTGCTGTTTCCACCTACAATGGGGGAAAAAGAAAACTTACTTAGAAGGTACAGTTTGGGGATTTTGAATTCAGATACTTATTTTAGTGAGAATAAAGCACACTTGTAATCTCTCCAAGTTTATAACATTTTCAGAATTACCCTATACAAAAAATCTAAACAACCACCCAGGGAGCTATACCTAAGAATAATTCACATTTTATAAAATGGAATAAATCTCCCTAGAGGGAAAAAGGGGAACCAGAAGAAACTAAGGTAAGTAGACATTATTTAATCATGAGTAGCCTAGTTTAGAAAACATGTAATTAATTGGCTGCATGTTCTAGACAAATTATATGTCAAATGATCTCTGGGTAAATGATGACTATGTTATGAAAGGCTTTCTCATGTGTGATTTATTTGTTGTGAAAATATTCATTGAGGATTATTCATTGAGGATTATCTAAAGGATATGATGTTCTCTGGATATTCTAAATTTTGCTCTTGGATAAGCCAGACCATCTGGGAGTGTCTTATCTGGATCATTTGCATAATTGCTTTTTTGGTACTATTTATGCAGTTATGGTTTGGACTGAACTGAGTGAAATTATGGTAACATCACTCAGAATTTTATATCATCTTTATTGTAAAAATGACATTAAAAGTGTCATCTACTCCATCATGCAGTCTGTTCTCTTGATTAAAAACACATAAGATAAATTTCACTGAAGCCTCAACCCGTGTGCTCCTGGTGAGCAGCTGGGTTGCTTTCCTTATGGTCCTGGAAACCTTGTAACGGATCACCTGTTCCTGTTTGCTTTGGCTCCTGGGAGCATGAATAGGACTGTGGGGCAAGTGTGTTGCTCACCGACATACCCCACTGTCTTCATCTTTTTCTTACCATGATTTCCTTTCACTCATTCTTACCTAGTGATTTTGCCATCCATGGATTTTGAAAGCTGGCTAAAAGCCTTTTTAGTACAGGATATAGTTTAAAGAAATGAGTGAACAAATAAACAATTGATATATCTAGACAATAATTTTTCTCAGCATAGTGTTGCTCTGGTCGCCATTTTTAGGATATGTGCTAGTCCCTCCCCTCTTTGTACTTACACAGTTGTGTTTTCTCTCGGCCACACAGTAATCTGCTTTTTCTTCATCTAGTGACATCAGTCCAACTCCTTTCTTGGTCTCATTAGTGGTTGCTTGATCTCCTGCCTTCATCTTCCAGGTTCCCTATAACTCCTTAAGAGTATGCGTATGTACGTATGTTCACCTCTGATTCTGTATCATGTGAGTTTTCATTTCAATCCCTGTTTTACTCTTTTCTGACTGTCCTTATTCAGCTGATTTCCTCATTTCTTTTCTTGAAATATTATAGTTATATTAGTTACTTGGCTCTCACCAAGTAATTAAATGAACCTCCAAGGCAACTTGAGTTGTATCCTGCTGTCACCAAGTTAACATGCTGTAGACATTTAATTTAATGTTGACCACTCAATTAAAAGTGTAATTAGGATAGTACCTCCCACTGCATAGAGCCATAGAGCCTAATATTCCCATTTGATTGTTTGAAATAAGCAAACACATTTAAAAATTTGTAGATCATTTGTCAAGTTCTTATATTCTATTAGAAATATCCTAATATAACTTATTAGGGTATAGGTTAAATTTAAATTGGTTATTAATATTTCTTGCATGTAAGAATTATACATAAGAATATATATGGATAAATACATATGATTAAGACAGTTAAAGTCTTAGTGAAGAGGAGATAAGAATCAGGTACTTTGACCTAGGTTTTGCTCAAACGTTGCACCACATCATTGAAGCTAGTGAAATAAAGAGTAAATAGTTAACACCAACAAAGCAGAGGGCCACAGAGCACAGACTTGATGATCAAATTTAAGTCTTTCACCTTATATCAGATTCAGAAACAATTTTGTCATGTCAGAGGATAAAATAATCATTTAATAAGGCTAAAAACATCTGTTAGAGTGACAAAATTAATTTAGCTAAATAAACCTAAGAATCTTAGGGAAGCAGTTCATAGGAAAATAAATATAACTGTAGCAGAATTACTGCTAGAACTTCCAAGTTTCAGATGATAAATCTGGCCTTCTTTTTGCTTTCAAACATGAAAATCAATAATAATGAAAAATACAAATGAAAAGTCTGTTATTTCATGACAATAGGAAACAGTCACAGTCTCAAACCATAAATGACAGAGATTTAGAGAATGTGGCAAAATTAAACCTAACCAAAGGAAGAAACTTAGAAGGGTGTTATGTCTTTGCACCTTTTGTAAATACTCAAAATCTCTGAGTAGGCTGAACTTTGTGAGGGCCAAGCCAATGACATCTCCTTAGTATGGCATGATCTGTGTTAAAAGAAAGGGCTGCTGAAGCATCTTTGAGTTTGTTTGAAAACAGATGGCATAATAGGCAAAACTGAACAAGAAACTCACTATGCCATTACTGCCAAGAAAGGACTGCCAGTTTGATGGATTGAGGGATTAAAGTTTGATGACCAGTGGACGAGAATTCTAAATCACTACACATACACACCGTGACACAGGGGGCTTCCCTATGAACCAGTGAATTTCAGCCAAGCTTAAGTAGAGTATTGCCCCAGGCCAAGAGTTGATACGAAAGTAAGGACAAGCAGTTCTCCAAGAAATCAGAGACAGTAAAGGAAATATGGTGTTTCTGAACCAAAAGCAGAATGAGGAGCTAAGAAAATTGAATGAGCTTAACTCATTAATTGAATGAGTGATTTGGCAGGGCGCCAAAAAAGAAATGGAGGGGAATTAGAAACAAGGAAAAGAAATGGAATTTACATTAGAAGCAATAAAAAGTGGAAAAATATCTTGTGAAGAGGAGTCTGTGATATAGAGAACAATTTGAGAACACCCAAGTAAACTAATTTTTTAAAAAAATGATGGATATGGAAACAAGCAAGGAAGATCACTCCATGAAACTCTGGTGTTCTTGAAGATAGGACCAGAAAAAACAAATAACAACAACAAAAAACCCCACAAAATATATAATAGAAGACTTTCCTGAAATTAAGACTTTAATCCACAGATTGAAATTGCACACAGGTAATATTCTTCTAGAAGAGGTTGAAATCATGTCCTCATGGAAGAACTGGTGTAAAATATTTTTTTTTTTTAAAGATTTTATTTATTTGACAGAGAGAGACACAGTGAGAGAGGGAACACAAGCAGGGGGAGTGGGAGAGGGAGAAGCAGGCTTCCCACTGAGCAGGGAGCCCGATGCGGGGCTCGATCCCAGGACTCTGGGACCATGACCTGAGCCGAAGGTAGACGCTTAACAACTGAGCCACCCAGGCGCCCCCAAAACTGGTGTAAAATAATTTTTTATAAGGAAAGACGAAGAGACATCAGACTGAAAGCCAGCGCAATACTCAAATTGTGAAACCCTAGAAGCATTTCTGTTGTAGTCAAAAATAAGACAGGACAGCACATTAACTCCACTTTTAGTTAACATTGATCTCTAAGTACTAGTTAATGTAGTTGAAAAGAGAAAGAAGTGAAAATTGGAAAGCAGGTGGAAAACTTAAGATTTTTTTTTCCAGATATTATGACTGTACACTGGAAAACTCAAGAGAATCAATTGAAAATATAAACAATAAAATAACTTAATGAGGGGGGCAGTGGATGGACACAAAAATAATATCAAAACAATCAATATATTTCCTAGATGCAAATAACAATTAATTAAACATTATGGTGGAAACAAAAGATTAAAATACTGCACTTACAAAAGTCAAAAAGACCATAGACGATAAGAGACTCTTAACAATAGGGAACAAACTGAGGGTTGCTGGAGGGGAAGGGGGGGGAAGGGATAACTGGGTGATGGGCACTAAGGAGGGCACTTGATGTGATGAGCACTGGGTGTTCTATGCAACTGATGAATCACTAAATTCTACCCCTGAAACTCATAAAGCACTATATGTTAACTAACTTGAATTTAAATAAAATTTTTAAAAGATTTTTTAAAAAGACGAAATCTGTAGACACACCTAACTATAAAAGTTCTGCATAGAGGGCGCCTGGGTGGCTCAGTTGGTTAAGCAACTGCCTTTGGCTCAGGTCATGATCCTGGAGTCCCGGGATCGAGTCCCACATCGGGCTCCCTGCTCAGCGGGGGGTCTGCTTCTCCCTCTGACCCTCTTCCCTCTCGTGCTCTCTGTCTCTCATTCTCTCTCTCAAATAAATAAATAAATAATCTAAAAAAAAAAAAAAAAAGTTCTGCATAGAACACCAGACTTAGAAACATAAAAAAAGAGGTGCCTATACCAAATTGTCCCAATACTGTTACTGTAAAATTTATAAGGGAAAAATAAGCATATAAGAAAGGCCAAGGAACTTTTGAAAAATAAAAGTAGAGAGAGAAAACTAATGTCCCAAGATAATTAAATGCATTTTAGTCTATAAAAATAGTAATGGTAAATTTATGTTCTTGCATGAATAATCAGGGTCAAATAGAATGGGGTGTAGAAATAAGATCTGCAAAACCCTGTAAAATGTTGCCTATGGTGAAGGAGCATTTCCAATTTGGGGGGAAATTAATTAATTTGCTTTGTTTGGGGGCAATTGCTTTGCCATGTAAAGGAATACGAAGAATTGTGAAAGAAAAAAAAAGACGAGTTGTATGCTTTGGCACTTGTTATACCAAAGCAAAGCCCACGTATATATGCAATTCTTAAAATTTGTTTTTATAATATTAGAAGAAATGGTAAAATTTTTAAATCTTAAACAAGGACACTTTAGAGTACAGAATGGAGAGATCATGCAGGAAAATAGTCAATTACATTTTTTTAAAGATTTTATTTATTTGACAGAGAGAGAGACAGCGAGAGAGGGAACACAAGCAGGGGGAGTGGGAGAGGGAGAAGCAGGCCTCCCGCTGAGCGTGGAACCTGATGTGGGGCTCAATCCCAGGACCCTGGGATCATGACATGAGCCGAAGGCAGACGCTTAATGACTGAGCCACCCAGACGCCCCGTCAATTACATTTTTAAAAAAGAGTAAATTTTGCTCAAGAAAAATATTAATGAAGTTAAAACCCGAGTAGCAAACTGAGAAAAAAATATTTGAGCATATAATTGGCAAAGAACTAATTTTCTTTTTTTTTTTTTTAAAGATTTTATTTATTTATTTGACAGAGAGAGACACAGTGAGAGAGGGAACACAAGCAGGGGGAGTGGGAGAGGGAGAAGCAGGCTTCCCACTGAGCAGGGATCCTGATGTGGGGCTCAATCCCAGGACCCTGGGACCATGACCTGAGCCGAAGGCAGACGCTTAACGACTGAGCCACCCAGGCGCCCCAGAACTAATTTTCTTAATACATATGAACTCATAATATTAAGAAAAAGATCAAAACCTAATTGAAAATAAGCAAAGGATCAAGAGAATGAAAAGGTAAGTCACAGACTAGTAGAAAATATTTGTGAAAGGCACTTGCGATAAAGGACTAGTATCCAAAATATGCCAAAAAACTCTTGAAACTCAACAATGAGAAAACAACCTGAAAATGTGCCAAAGACCTTCACACCTCACCAAAGAAGACCTACAAATGGCGAACAAGCATATGGAAAGATACTTTATTTCATAGGTTATCAGGGAAATAGACAATAAAACAACAGAGAGATACTACTACATACCTGTTAAGAGTGGCCAAAAACCAGAATACTGGCAACACCAAGTTCTGGTGAGAATGTGAAACAGTAGGAACGCTGATTCATTGCTAGTGGGAATGCGAAATGGTTACAGCCATTTTCTAAGACAGCTTGGCAGTTTCTTACAACATTAAACACACTCCTTACCATATGATATAGCAAATGTGCTCAGTGATATTTACCTAAAGGAACTGAAAACCTATATCCACACAAATATCTACACTGAGATGTTTAACAGCTTTATTCATAATTGCCAAAACTTGAAGGCAACCAAGAGGTCCTTCAGAAGATGAATCAATAAACTGTATCGCATTCAGACAATGGAATATTATTCAGTGTTAAAAAGAAATGAGCTATCCAACCATGAAAAGATATGGAAGAAACTAAATGCATAATTACTGAGAGAAAAGGCTACATACTGTATGATTCCAACCGTATGGCATTCTGGAAAAGGCAAAGCCCTCTTCCAGAGACAGTGGAAAGAATTAGCAGTGTTGTCAGGGTTTAGGTGGAAGGGAGAGATGAACAGAGGGAACACAAAGGATTTTTTAGGGCAGTGAAATGACTCTGTATGATATTTTAATAGATATATGCCATTTTACTTTTGCCCAAACCCATAGAATTTAGAATGCCAAGAGTTAACTGTGGTGTAAACTGAGGACTTTGAGTGATTATGACATATTAATGTAGGTTCCATTCTAGTGAGTGATGTTGATGATGGGGAGGCTCTGCATGTATGAGCGCAGGAAGTTTATAGGAACTCTCTGTACTTTACACTCAGTTTGGCTGTGAACCTATAACTGCTCTAAAAATCAAAATGGATTAAAATCAGCCAAGTATAGGTTCAGGTCACAGAAAATATGCTAATCCTCAATCATAATTAAATACAAAAACAATGTTTAATCCCATTTTCACCCTTTCAGATTAGTAAATAAAAAGTTTAATAATGTGTCAGGGATCACTAAGCTTCCAGTTTTGGTAATTCACTAGAAGGACTCACGGGATTCAGCATATAGTTAGTTATGTCTGAGATTCATCACAGTGAAAGGATACAAAGCAAAAGCATAAAGGAACATGTGCATGGGGAGAAGTCCGAAGGAAACTGTATGAGGTTCCCCTGGAAATTTGGAGCTTCCAGGGTCCTCTCCAGGTGGAAATTCATAGCCTAGACTTAATTCCTCCAAAGAAGAGTTACAGCAAATTGTGCAAAGCATTATCTGCTAGGGAAGTTTATTAGCGTCTCGGTGTCCTAAAGTTTTATTGGGGGTTGATCACTTGGGCACCCTCTGCTTAGCATATGCAAAAATCCCAAACTCCCAGAGGGAAAGCAAATATTCACTGTGAACCACATTGTTTATACAAACAAATTGAGCATAATGAACATTTATAGCAGTTTTCTCATTCAGAGAAAATTTTTTAACAGTGTAGAAAACTGTTGACCAGTTAAGTTCCCAGATGCCTGCCAAGGGCCAACCCTGCAAGCAGGTCTTTCTAAGGATAGAAGTCTGAGACTGGATATTTTACTAATAATAGTATTTAATATTAAAGAATTGGGGAAAACAGACATATTCTTGGTGGGGCAAAAATTGGTACAACCTATTTGAAAAATAATTTTGCAATATGTATCCAAATTTTAAACGGACACTACCTTTGTCAGTGATTCTATTACTATGAATTTCTTCTAGATAAATGTACAACTCTCACTACAGCATGATTTGATACAGCAAAACAATCTGAATTCCACCAATAAAAGGACTACTTAAATCACAGTGCTTCCCTGTATGGAATATGTAGTTATTAGCAAATGAAGTATGTATATCAGTCAGGGCTGTTATAACAGAGTACCATTGACTAGGTGACTTATAAACAACAACACAATTTAATTCTCATTGTCCTGAAGGCTAAGAAGTCCAAGATCAAGGTGCCAGGAGATACGCTGTCTGCTGAAAACTCCATTCTGGGTTGCAGACTAATGGCTTTTCATTGTATCCTCACATGGCACAGAGTGGGAGAGAGCTCTCTGGGGTCCCTTTATGAGGGTACTAAACGCATTCATGAGGGCTCACCTTGTGACCTGATCACCTCTCAAAGGCTCTGCCTCCTAATACTATCACATTAGGGGTTAAGATTTCAAAATATGAATTTTTAAGGGACACACACATTCAGTCCAATGCAGTAATTGATTTCTAGACAAACATGAGGGAGTAAAGGCAGTTTTATTCCACTGTCCTGCCTTCACCAGAAATGCCATTAAAAGAGACAAGCTCTTCAACATACAGTTAAAAAAAAAAAATGGAAAAAGGAAAGAAATCTAGGACTTGAGGCTTGAAAGAGATTCCTTTAAAGTAATTGGGATACAATCCTGAAAGGTTTATTGAAGGATCTTTTCATTGGATTATCTCAGTTGGGGGTGGGTGGGAGGAGAGCACAGACAAGCAACAGGGAATGTGGAGGAAGGTCCCTTAAGAGCCAGTTCTTCACCCCAGAATCACAGGGGAAGTGTAGCTGGAGAATAATTCAGCCAGAATGTAACTTCCTGGGTCTCCTGGCTGAGAGAAGCTGTCAAAGATGAAGTGGAGAAGAAAGGGGGTAGAGGAGGCAGGCGTCTCCAGATTGCAACAGCATAGCCTGAGATTTAAGGCTTTGCTATGAGCGGCCCTCACCTCTGGAAAGTTTAGCTGTCCCACATCGCCTCTTCCTGAAATAAAGTCCTGAATCTGCATATCAAAGACATAACATGTTTCAGGAAGAACTATAAAATCTGCTCTAAGTAATACCAGAAACATTTAGTGAAAGTCGTGCCTACTTTGGAAAGTATCTTCCATTTAAACATGCCTTGTTTTGGTGTATTGTTTGACAAAGGCAATTAATTGTAATTATAAATCCAGTGGAAACGCTGCCAGGAAGTATGGGAAATTCCACTTGGTACATTCCTGAGGGACTAAGACAGAATTGGGATCTAAAACAGATTTATGTTGGCTAAGCCAAAACAAAAAACAAAAAGAAAAAACCCAGATCTATCTATGCAGTTTCTAGGTAACTCAGTAAGGCAGACATTTATTTTAGGCACAAATATATAAGGGCAAAAAATAACTAGGTCTCATAAATACAGTCAACTGACCTTTGACAAAGGAACAAAGACAATAGAATGCAGCAAGGAGAGTTTCTTCAACAAACAGTGCTGGAATAAGTGAATATCCAAACACACAAAATAAAAATCTAGACAGAGACCTTAATAACCGTCACAAAAATGAACTCAAAATGCATCATAGACCTAAATGCAAAAGGCAAAACTACTATAAAACTTCTAAAAGGTAATATAAAATGTAGATGACCTTGGGCATGATGATACCTTTTTAGATACAACACAAAAGATGATCTATGAAAGAAATAATTGATAAATTGTGCTTCATTAAAATTAAATGCTTCTGCTCTGCAAGACAATGGCAAGAGAATGACAAGCCACAGACTGAGAAGATATTTGCAAAAGACGCATCTGATAAAAGACTGTTATCCAAAATACACAAAGAACTCTTAAAACTGAACAATAAGAAAACAACCTGATTTAAAAAAAAAAAAAGGACCAAAGACCATAACCTCACCAAAGACGAAATTCAGATGGTAAATAAGCATATGAAGAAATGCTCAGGGGTCATCAGAGAAATGCATATTAAAACAGTGAGATACCAGGACACACCTGGTAGAATAGCAAAAATCCAGAATACTGAAAATACCAAATTCTGATAAGGATGTGAAGCAACAAGAATGAATATTGCTGGTGGGAATGCAAAATGGTATAGCCAGTTAGGAAGACGGTTTGGAGGTTTCTTACAGAACTAATCATACTTCCATATCATCCAGCAATCACACTCCTAGGCATTTACCCAGAGGAACTGAAAACTTATATCCACACAATATCTACACAGTGTTGCCAGGTGTTAGGTAGGAGAGAGAAATGAGTAGGGGCAGCACAGATAACTTTTAGAGGAGTAAAAATAGTCTGTAGGATCTTATAACGATGGACATATGCCATTATATAGTTGTGCAAACCAGTAGAATGTACAACCCCAAAAGTTAACTATAATGTAAAGCATGGATTTTGATTGATTATGGAGTTTTTCAAATGAGTGATGTGATATGGGGGAGGCTATGCATCTGGGGTGACAGAGGGTGTATGGGAAATCTCTATACCTCTCTCTTAATTTTGTTGTAAACCTAAAACTGTTCTTAAAAAAAAATCTTAAAAAAAATCTTAAAATCTTAAATCTTAAAAAAAATCTTAAAAAAAAAATCTTAAAAAACAAAAAATCTTAAAAAACAATATGAAGAGGAAAATAATCTAGTATCCCTGGAAAAAATGGCACACTGGAATCTTTTTCTATCATTTTGTTATCAATTATACTTTTCCTCTTAAGTCTTTATACAAATTCAGTCTCGTATTTCAGATAGTAGTGACTAATACTCAAGTAGCTTTCTGCATTTTTCTCCTAAACTTATACTTTTCTGACATACCCTTTCATCTTCAAAATTATATGTTAAGATAAAATTGTATTTCTTCTCAACACAGTCTCTTTGTGCCTAACTCCTATTTTACCTTAGAACACTAGCTGTTAACTACTCCATCCTTCTCTTTAAGTGAATATAAAGCTTTATAATAGTAAAATAAATAAATAAATAAAACACAACAACCAAAAATCTGGCTGAATCAATAAGAGAATTTAAGTAATAGATAATTAGGAGAATTTAAGTAATAGATAACTAGGAGAAATAAGTAATAAAATAGGGAAACCTATTTATCCATGGCTTCACAATGTTGAACAAGGATTTTTGGGACTCTGTTTTCTCGGGTATAAATATGTGTGAAGGGAGTCAGTGATGAGCAGGGGAAGGAGGAAGGCGAAATATCTCTGAGAGCCTTCCACGTTTTGTGATTCCTAAGAATTCTGAACCAAAACCATATCTAAAATTGTGACTATGAAATCCCATATATCTTTCCTGGCAGAAATTTAGTTAATTTTGACATGTTCTAGAAATCCGTTCATACGGAAGCATCAGAACGAATGTAGAACAGGACGGCTCTCAGTCTTAAAAGTAACGGCAGTTTTTACTCAGAAGATGTGCTGCAGAATTCCTGAGGGTCTGTTCCCACAGGATGACTCAGCCAATCGTTGAACTTGCAAATCTAATTCTAACCTTACCAAAAAGAAGGGAGTAAATTGCCCACTCTTTAAAGTAATACTGACTACTTTTAGGTTATTCAGAATCCATTTATAAAATGACTACTTCTCATGCATAAATAGCAGGCTTTTAGATTAAAAAACTTTCTGTAACATTGGAAGTGTTGATTTGCCTGCCATATGCTCACCATCGTTTTTCAGAAGCTCGCCTCAGCTTCTTGCTGGCTGCAGCTGGCTGAAGAAATAGAGTCAGTATGCCCCCATTCTTTTGTAGATGGTATATAGCTAACGGAGGTATGTGGCTTTGCTCATCTCAGCATGTAGAGCTGACTGGGCAGTGTATTACATTTACATTTGCGCTTAGAGAGTCACTCTCAGCCCTTCTAGATGTTGCTATGTGCCAAGAGGCTGGTCTCAGAGCAGTACCTTAATGAGGCTTCCTGGTTCTCTTCTTTCTGGTTGGATCCTACCCGTAGGAGACGGCAACAGTATATAAGAAGGTGGGAAGAGAGGAGTTGAGTATACATTCCTGTCTTTTTGGGTCAGCCACTGACTGTGAGTTCTTCTCACAAAAGGCTACAGCCCCTGTCCAGCAGCTCCGCCCTGAAACTTTAGGTCCATCTCACGTTCTGGTAAAATCTTTTACCTTGGTCTCCTTACCACCTTGGGGTGATAATCTTCCCATACTTGCTAGCCCCAGGGTGCTTCACCATCTGTTGGTAATTTCTCTGAACACTACCCACACTTTTATTAATAATCCTTTTATTAAACTCTTCTCATTTAACCCATATGACTTCGCAATCTGTTTTCTGCTGGCCCTGATGGATATGACAGCTATACTAGAGTATGATGGAAAGAGAGAACTACTTCTATGTCACTGCTATTATATATTACAAATTAACTATGCATTTGTTTAGTTATTTACTTTTTTGTTCAACAAAGTACAAGACATACTGGGTGCTGGAATATATAGACAAAAAAAAAAAAAAAAGAAGAAAAGAAAAGCAGAGACCCTAATCTCAAGGACCTGTACTTTGCTATGAAAAAAGTGGCACAAGAAAGCAATAAAATATTACAAGTGCTATCTCATGTCTATAGAGAGAGTATACGCAAGTGACAACCTAGGCAGCAAGTTTTTCATGGAGGGAGGCTGACAAGATCAGAAATGGCCTCGTGGAGGAAATGCTGCTAAGGCTAAGGATTAGAAGGTATGCATAAGAGAGGAGAGGATGATGGAAGAAAAAAATGGGAACAGCATGAGCAAAGGCCCTGAGGTTTGCATCAGTAGTGATTCACTGAGCAAGGGTGTGATGTACACAGATCATTCACACATCGAGAGATTTCCTTATAAAGGAATGAGAAGCTAAACTAAAGGAAAAGCCAGGCAAATCTTAGAGGTTAAGCTTAAATGTTTAGATTTTATGTCCTGTGGGTTGGGCATTTCCACATTTATTAGAAACGGTGTTTTCAGCTTGCTCCAGGATAGGTAGCATTTATTTATAAATTACATCCATGCACTATTAAAAAATATGTACACTACTAAAAATCATAATAATTAAAACTATGCATAAGATAAAGAAATAAGAAAACAGTACTAATATTTTGCTAATCATTGTGGCTTTGCATTATCTCTACCTAAAATCTTAACGCAAACCATGAAGAGTTGCATTATTAGTGGTAGTGATTTTTAGTCTAATATACACTTTTTATAAATATATATTTTATATAAATATATTTTATAAAAGTTTATGTAATATATGAATACAAAATATAAACATATTTTATAAATATATATATTTAGTTTTATATATAAATAAACTTTTTACATTGGTCAGTGGAGATTCATGAATATGATTACCATGTTATATACATATTATAATTAACCAATAAACAATGAATAAGCAGTTACTACATGTCCAACATTGGCCAGGTACAGAATTAACTTTGCACTTACATAAAACATAATTTTTATGTGGAAATGCTTTGAAAAGATCACTGTGTATAAAATAAAGCAGGTATTACTCTTCCTATAATATAGATAGCAAAGTTGAGTATCAGAGTTTTTAAGTAACTTGCCCAGGTTACCCAAAACAGCAAAAGCAGAGGGCAGCAAAGTAGCCTGGCGCAGGGTGGCCCGGCTATTGTAGGTGTGAGACCCGTGTGCTGCCCTGGATGCCTCGGTGGCATAAGGTGGTTCACACGAAAGCATTTCTAGGAGGAAGCTTAGGCTCTGTCTCAACAGATAAGGACATATTTCAAAACTTGAAGTACATCCATTTTTGAAATAGTCTTCTTGATACCTTTTGTTTTAGGGGAGACAGCTTCTTTCAATCTGATCTGATTGTCATCTCTCCTCCCCACCCCCCTCCCCGCCTTTTTATAATAAGGCTGATTCATAGCAGACATGTCAGTCTTCCCTTTTTTAAAAAAATTTTTTATTGTTATGTTAATCACCATACATTAATTTTTTTTTTTTTTGCATGTTCCCAGGAAGTGCCCCATTTAGATTACAGAGCATAACAGTGTGGGGAGAAGCAAAGCATACACTTACCTCGAATCAGTAAAAAGGAAGCGCATGTATTTTCGCGCCCCTACCAGCGGTGTTGACATTACTTCACAATCATAGAGCAGTGGACTGTCAGGGCAGATGCCAATAGCTCTGTATACACTTCCACTAGACCAGCATTGGGATCCAAGATAGCTGCTCTCGTCAAAATTTTATAAACCAGAGAAAGCTTGTCTTCTGCTCTTTATTCAGCATCCCACACTGACTGCATGACATTTTTCTATTCACACTTGAGTTTATGCACGCCTCCTATCCTGATCTGTTTACCTATGGTATTACCTAAGTTTCCTTCTGCTCTTTTCCTCAACCTAATTTCATTCCCTGAATAAAAGATACCTTTTCAGTGGTGCACTTAAAACAACAACAAAACTGATTATATTATGACAGGTCTCACATTTCATTAAAAACTACATCTTGTTAAATTTTGAAAGTTTTCTCAAGTTACGATATCTATTATGTCAGGAAATATAGTATATGTATATATAACCTATGTAATAGCAATAGGTGATTGCTACATAAGCTACTTCATCAAAGATAGACACGATATTAGCCTTTCTCCCACTCCACTAAGACAATTCCTAGCACACAATTGGTTCCCAATAAATGTTCAAGTACGAAAATTGAGTCTTTCTGTTTTAGAAATTGAGCCTTTTAGTGAATAACTGAGGCCACTGGGAAAACTGGCACTTCTGCAGGTTATGAAAAATGCAACTGAGGGCACCTGGGTGGCTCAGTCGGTTAAGCGTCTGCCTTCGGCTCAGGTCATGATCCCAGGGTCCTGGGATCAAGTGCCGCATCGGGCTCCTTGCTAGGCAAGGAGTCTGCCTCTCCCTCTGCCTGCCGCTCCCCCTGCTTGTGCTCTCTCTCTCTCTCATTCTCTCCCACTCTCAAATAAATAAATAAGATCCTTAAAGAAAAAAAAGAAAGAAAAATGCAACTGAAATGTGCTGAAGAATGTCCTAGGACAGATAAATCCTATTCACCTAAGAGAATATAGGATATAGGTATTGGCTCCATTCATAAGACAATGTTTCAAATGTATTTTAATATTACTGTGCCTGGTTAACATGAAACAGTTGTTTTGCATAGTTAAATAAAATATATTTTCTAATATATAAAATGCATAATTTTTTTAAGGAGAAATCACATATATCTTCCTTGATATTATAAATGTACTCCAGTAGTTTCTGAGCATTAGTCTAATCAGTTTAACCTTTGGTACACTTATAAACATCCTGATTTACCTTGTCAGTTACTCCTGTTTTTATATCTTGAGGCCACTAAGCTGTTTAGTCACAGCTCTCAAGTAACTGGCACCGAAGATGGCAAACTAAAGGCTACTGTTGTCCATGTTTACCTGTAAACTTGTAGCAAATCATCTTGAATATCATATCATTGTGACCACCAGGGTCACTTCCCACATCCTAAGGCACGATGGTCTGTCTCATCAGGCCTGGGCTATCCTCACCTCTCCTCTAATACCTCTCTCTCTGACCTCACAGGAGTATTTTTGGTTTTAAATGATGGCCTATCATGGAACATTGAACAAAAGGAAGCCCTTAGGTAGTGCTTTAAATCTATTTAAGTTAAAGGAAAGTACTGGGACCAGAGACCAACCTTAAGTCAAATTGTAGATATCATGATTTAATTCCCCTTCACATAAAGTTTAAAATAAAGTCCATTCCAATTTCGTCACTTTTCCTCAGAGCCTTATTAATATCTTCCATTCGATTGTTCTAAGTTTAACTTTCTTCTTTGGGCCTGTGTGAGAGCAGACTTTCTTGAGCTGGCACTTCCTTGAGCAGCCTGGCCACTGTTTGGGGCAGTGACCTTGCATCTCCCTAACAGCAATTGTGATCTCACCCATTGTTTTTGTGTATTTGCTGGAATTCTCCTACTTTTATGTGGGTAGTACTGAATCTCCTTCTGACTGGAATATAACAAGAAGGGATTTAAATAGGAGGAAATGCTTTCAAAAGGGAAAAAGTCTGCATAGGATAAGGAATTAAATAAATTATTAATGCACTTTTGTATAACCTAATTAAGAATGTGCTCACTCTTTTAGCATCTACTAATATATTGTATTAGTAATTTTGTTCTTAAAATTATTCCTTACATATTAGGCATGATTTTAACCCTCTACTCACACTTTTACCTTGCTATATCATCTTATTATAGAGTGATTATCTAGCTTTTTCCCAAAAGTTTCTTTGACAGATATTTTCTTATTTAGTATAAGTATGTGGTCAGTGATACTAGATTTTGAAAGTTGTGACGAGGGAAATTTTGTTTAATGGTATTTACCAGGACAGCAATTGAATTGTGAATGAGCAAAGTAACTGTGCTGTGCTTAATACAAGAAGGCTTTGTACTGAAAAGATCATGGAATGTTGGTACAATCATGTACAGTGTAGTGTGCTGGAACAAACAAAGCAAATTTTTGGAGAAGAAAAATCAGTTATGACCACTGATAGTTGAGATTACATTCATTTTCTTCTTTGGTTTAAAAAAGAAAACCTTTCAAAAGGCTGCTCAGAGCCATAAACTAGACCACTAACTGACATGTATAAGAATATGCATGTCCTCCTTTTGATGGGTGAATAAGAATAGAGATAGAAAAAGAGATAGATCCTAAGTCAAGAATAATAACTATGAATTTCTCAGAAATTATTTTCAGTAGTATGAAATTTGAATACTTTTGGATTTTATCCAAGATACAGTATACTGATACATTTTAGATATCATACAGATTTTCAAACAGTTTTTTATTAAAAATGCAGCTCTCTGGCATGTAAATTTTTTTAAAGATTTTATTTATTTTATTTTATTTATTTATTTGACAGACAGAGAGTGCATAAGCAGGGAGATGGGCAGAGGCAGAAGGAGAAGCAGACTCCTCGCTGAGCAGGGAACCTAATGCGGGCCTCGATCCCAGGACCCTGGGATCATGACCTGAGCTGAAGGCAGACGCTTAAGGACTGAGCCACCCAGGCGCCCCCATGTAAAATTGCTTTGTAAATTGAGAATGGCTGAGCAAAATTTGAAATTCTTTAGTGTTTTTTAAAATTTTTATTGTTTTTGTTTTTTATTTCAATTCCAGTATAGTTAACATACAGTGTTATTTTAGCTTCAGGTGTATAATATAGAGATTCAACAATTCTATACATTACTTAGTGCTCATCACAATAATATACTCTTTAATCCCCATCACCTGTTTCACGTAGCTCCCCACCCCTTACCCCCTTGGGTAACCATCAGTTTGTTCTCTATAGTTAAGTGTTTGATGGAATGCCTCAGTGGCTCAGTCGGTTTAAGTGTCTGCCTTCAGCTCAGGTCATGATCCCAGGGTCCTGGGATCAAGCCCCACATCAGGATCCCTGCTCTGCGGGGAACCTGCTTCTCCCTCTCCCTCTGCCTGCCGCTCCCCCTGCTTGTGCTCTCTCTCTTTGACAAATAAATAAATAAAATCTTTTTTTTAAAAAAAAGAGTCTGAAAAAAATATTCTATTTTGGGGTTTGTCTCTCTCTCTGTTTTGTTCTGAAATTTCACATATGAGTGAAATCATGTGTCATTTGTCTTTCTGTGAACCACTTATTTCATTTAGCATTATACTGTCTAGTTCCATCCATGTTGTTGAGGACAGCAAGATACCATTCTTTTTTTTTTGACCAAATAATATTCTACTCTCTGTCTCTCTATATATACCACATATTCCTTGTCCATTATCAATGGACACTTGGGCTGCTCTCATAATTTGGCTATTGTAAATAATGTTGCTATAAACATTGGTGTACTGTATCTTCAAATTTGTGTTTTTGTATTCTTTGGATAAATATCCAGTAGTGGAATTACTGGATCATATGGTAATTCTATTTTTAATTTTTTTGAGGAACCTCCATACTGTTTTTCACAGTGACTGCACCAGTTTGCATTCCCACCAAGAGGGCAAGAGGGTTCCCTTTTCTCCACATTCTTGTCAACACTTGTTTCTTGTGTTGTTGGTTTTAGCCATTCTGACAGTTGTGAGGTGATATCTCATTGTGGTTTTGATTTGCATTTCCCTGATGATGAATGATATTGAGCATCTTTTCATGTGTCTGTTGGCCATCTGGATGTCTTCTTTGGAGAAATGTCTGTTCATGTCTTTTGCCTATTTTTTAATTGGATTTTGGGGGGTGTTGAGTTTTATAAGTTCTTTATATATTTTGGATACTAACCCTTTATGAGATATGTCATTGGCAAATATCCTCTCACATCCAGTAGTGATTTTTTAGTTCTGTTCGTTGTTTCCTTCACTGTTCAGAAGCTTTTTGTTTTGATGTAGTCCCAACAGTTAATTTTTACTTTTGTTTCCCTTGCCTCAGGAGACATATCTAGAAAAATGTTGCTATGGCTGATGTCAGAGAAATTACTACCTGTGCTCTCTTTTAGGATTCTTATGGTTTTAGGTCTCATATTTAAACCCTTAATCCATTTTGAGTTTATTTTTGTGTATGGTGTAAGGCAGTTTTATTCTTTTGCATAGCTGTCCAAAGTTCCCAACACTATTTGTTGAAGAGACTGTCTTTTTCCCATTGCATATTCTTACCTCTTTGTCGAAGATTAATTGTCCATATAATCATAAGTTTGTTTCTAGGCTTTCTATCCTGTTCCATTGATATATGTGCCTATTTTTGTGCTAGTAATATACTGTTTTGATTACTAGAGCTTTGTAGTATAACTTGAAATCTGAAATTGTGGTACCTCCAGCTTTGATTTTCTTTTTCAAGATTGCTTTGGCTAATTGGGATCTTTTGTGGTTCCATACAAATTTTAGGATTATTTGTTCTGGTTCTGTGAAAAATGCTGTTGTATTTTGATAGGGATTGCATTAAATCTGTAGAGTGCTTTGGGTAGTATGGACATTTTAACAGTGTTTGTTCTTCCAATCCATGATCACGGAATATCTTTCCATTTGTTTGTGTCATCTTCAATTTCTTTCTTCAGTATTTTATAATTTCCAGAGTAAAGGTCTTTTGCCTCCTTGGTTTAAATTTATTCCTAGGTACTTTATTATTTTTGGTGCAAATTGTAAATGGGACTGCTTACTAATTTCTCTTTGTGTTGCTTCATTTTTAGTGTATAGAAATGCAGTGGATCTCTGTACATTGATTTTGTATCCTGCGGCCTTACTGAATTCATTTATTAGTTCTAGTAGTTTTTTGGTGGAGTCTTTAAGGTTTTCTGGATATAGCATACTGTCATCTGCAAATAGTGGAAGTTTTACTACTTTTACCAGTTTGAATGCCTTTTATTCCTTTTTCTGCCTGATTGTTTTAACCAGGATTTCTAGTACTACGTTAAATAAAAGTGATGAGAGTGAACGTTGTTGTCTTGTTCCTGATCCTAGGGGTAAAGCTTTCAGTTTTTCATCATTGAGGATGATGTCAGCTGTGGATTTTTTACATATGGCTTTTATTACACTGAGGTGTGTTCCCTCTAGAACTACTTTGTTGAGGTTTTTGTTTTGTTTTGTTTTGTTTTATTATGAATGGGTGTTGTACTTTGTCAAATGCTTTTACTGCATCTATTGAAATGATCATATGGTTTTTATCCTTTCTCTTATTGATGTGGTGTATACCATTGATTGATTTGCAAATATTGATCCACCCTTGAATCCCAGGAATAAATCCCACTCAGCTGTGGCGAATGATTTTTAATGGCTTATTGGATTCAGTGTGCTAATATTTTGGTGGGGATTTTTGCATCTATGTTCATCTGAAGTATTGGACCGTATTTCTGGGGGTTTTTTTGTAGTGTCTTTATCAGGTTTGGTATCACGA
This sequence comes from Mirounga angustirostris, assembly GCF_029215605.1. Taxonomy (NCBI): domain Eukaryota; kingdom Metazoa; phylum Chordata; class Mammalia; order Carnivora; family Phocidae; genus Mirounga; species Mirounga angustirostris. The sequence goes on from NW_026991720.1 coordinate 62,207,911, forward strand.
TAATGCAGGCCCTCATATAATAAATTTGGAAGTTTTCCTTCCTCTTCTATTTTTTCAAATAGTTGGAGAAGGATAGGTATTAAGTCTTCTTTAAGTGTTTGGTAGAATTCACCTGTGAAGCCATCTGGTCCTGGACATTTGTTTGTTGGGAATTTTGATTACTGATTCAATTTCATTGCTGGTAATTGGCTTGTTCAAATTTTTATTCTTTGTGGTTCAATTTTGGGAGATTATATGTTTCTAGGAATTTATCCATTTCTTCTAGGTTGTCCAATTTGTTGACATACAATTTTTCATAATATTTCATAATTCTTTACATTTCTGTGGTATCAGTTGTGATTTCTTCTCTTTCATTTCTGATTTTGTTTAGAGTCCTTTTTTTTTATGAGTTTGGCTAAAGGTTTATCAATTTTGCTGATCTTTTCAAAGAACCACCTCCTGGTTTCATTAATCTGTTCTATTATTTGTTTCATTTCTACCTATATCATTTATTTCACCTCTCATCTTACTATTTCCTTCTTTTTACCGATTTGGGCTTTTGTTTGTTCTTTTTCTAACTTCTTTAGGTGTAAGGTTGGGTTCTTTGAAATTTTTTTTGCTTCTTGAGGTAGGCTATTTTGCTATAACCTTTCCTCTTAGAACTTCCCTCTTTTGCTACATCCCAAAGATTTTGGACCATTGTGTTTTCATTTTCATTTTGGCCATGTATTTTTTGATGTCCTCTGATTTCTTGGTTGACTCATTCTTTGTTTAGCAACATGTTGTTTAACCTTTATGCATTTGTGTTCTTTCCAGATTTTTTCTTGTGGTTGATCTCTAGTTTCATAGCATTGTGGTCAGAAAAGATGCATAGTATGACTTCGATCTTTTTGAATTTGTTGAGACTTGTTTTGTGGCTTGGTGTGTGATCTGTTATGGAGAATGTTCCATGTGCACTTAAAAAAGAATGTGTATTCTCCTGTTTCAGGATGGAATGTTCTGAACATATTAAATCCATTTGCTCCACTGTGTCATTCAAAGCCACTGTTTCTTTGTTGATTTTCTGTTTGGAGGATCTGTTCATTGATGTAAGTGGGTGTTAAAGTCCCCTACTCTAATTCTATTACTATCAATTACTTTCTTTATATTTGTTATTAACTACTTTAAGTATTTGAGTGCTCCCACATTGAGTACAAAAGTATTTTGTATTTATAATATTATTATATGTTCTTGTTGGATTGATCCCTGAATGATTATATAATGTCTTTCTTTGTGTCTTGTACAGTCTTTGTTTTAAAGTCTATTTTTTCCAACGTAAATATTGCTACCCTGGCTGCTTTTGACATGATTAATGCTTCTCTCTCCCTTCACTTTCAATCTGCATGTGTCTTTAGGTCTGAAGTAAGTCTCTTCTAGGCAGCATATAGATGGGTCTTGTGTTTTTATCCATTCTGTCACTCTGTATCTTTTGATTGGAGCGTTTAGTCCATTTATATTCAAAGTAATTATTGATAGGTATGTATTTATCACCATTTTGTTCTTGTTTTATGGTTGTTTTTGCAGTTTTTCTCTGTTCTTTTGCTCTCTTCTCTCATGACTAGTGATATACTTGTATTCTTTTTTCTTTAATTTGTGCATATGTATTACTGGATTTTGATTTGTCATTACCATTCAGTTTGTATATAACACCTTCTGTATATAGCAGTCTAGATTAAGTTGATGGTTGCTTAAGTTTGAACCCATTCTTTACTTCTCATTTTAGGTGTATGGTGTCATATTTTACATTCTTTTATTTTCTGAGTCCCTTGACTGATTTTTATATATATATTTACTTTTGCTACTTTTGTGCTTCCTACCTTTTTTTTTTACTCTTGTTTATGGTCTTTCCTTTCCACTCAAAGAGTCCCCTTTAACAGGTAGGGCTGGTTTAGTTGCCTTTTAACTTTTGTTTGCTGTGAAACTATTTATCTCTCCTATTCTAATTGGTAGCCTTGCTGGATAGAGTTTTTTTGACTGCAGACTTTTTTTTCCCTTTTTAGCATTTTGAATATTTCATGCCCCTCCTTTCTGGTCTTCAAAGTTTCTGCTGAAAAATCAGCTGATAGCCTTATGGGATTCCCTTTGTGTGTAACTGCTTTCTTTTCTCTTGCTGCTTTAAAAATTCTCTTTATCACTACTCTTTTGATATCTTAATTTTTTTTATTATGTTATGTTAGTCACCATACAGTACATCATTAGTTTTTGATGTAGTGTTCCATGATTCATTGTTTTCATATAACACCGAGTGCTCCATGCAGTACGTGCCCTCCTTAATACCCATCACCGGGCTAACCCATCCCCCTAACCCCCTCCCCTCTAAAACCCTCAGTTTGTTTCTTGGAGTCCATAGTCTTTCATGGTTCGTCTCCCCCTCCGATTCCCCCCCCTTCATTTTTCCCTTCCTTCTCCTAATGTCCTCCATGCTATTCCTTATGTTTCACAAATAAGTGAAGTCATATGATAATTGACTTTCTCTGCTTGACTTATTTCACTTAGCATAATCTCCTCCAGTCCCATCCATGTTGATGTAAAAGTTGGGTATTCATCCTTTCTGATGGCTGAGTAATATTCCATTTTATATACAGACCACATCTTCTTTATCCATTCGTCTGTTGAAGGGCATCTTGGCTCTTTCCACAGTTTGGCTATTGTGAACATTGCTGCTATGAACATTGGGGTGCATATGGCCCTTCTTTTCACTACATCTGTGTCTTTGGGGTAAATACCCAGGAGTGCAATTGCTGGGTCATAGGGTAGCTCTATATTTAATTTTGGGGGGAACCGCTGTACTGTTTTCCAAAATGGCTGTACCAACTTGCATTTCCACAAACAGTGTAAGAGGATTTCCCCTTTCTCCACAACCTCTCCAACATTTGTTGTTTCTTTCCTTTGACATCTTAATTATTATGTGTCTTGGTATGGACCTCCCTGGTTGATTTTGTTGGGGGATATCTGTGCCTCCTGGATCTGGGTTTCTGTTTCCTTTTCTGGATTTGGGAAGGTTTCAGCTATTATGTCTTCAAATAAACTTTCTGCCGCCTTTTCTTTCTTTTCTCCCTCTGGGATCCCATAATGCAAATGTTATTTCACGGATGGTGTTGCTGATTTCCCTAGGTCTATTCTCATTTTGCACATTTTTTTCCTCTCACCTCAGCTTGATTACTTGTATTACTCTTTCCTCCAGGTTGCTGATTTGTTCTTTTGCTTCATCTAGTCTGCTATTTATTCCATCTAATGTCTTTTTAATTTCCTTTATTGTGTTTTTCATCTCTGATTCTTTTCTTTTATCTCATTGTTAAGTGTCTCACTGATGTCCTCCACTCTTTTCTCAAGTCCAGTGGTATTTTTATAATCATTACTTTAAATTCTCTATCAGACATGTTGCTTATCTCCATTTCGCTTAGGTCTCTTGTTCTTTTCTTTCATTTGGGACACATTCCTCTGTCTCCTCATTTTGTCTAATTCTCTTGTTTGTTTCTGTATGTTAGAAAAGATAGCTACATCCCCTGCACTTGAAAGTAATGGCCTTATCTTCGAAGAAGAGGTCCTGTAGTGCCCTACCCTGTAGTGTCCATGTTCACCAGAACCTGGCACTTCAGGGGTGTCTCCTATGTGTGATGCGTGTACCCTGCTGCTGTGTCTGAACCAACTTTTCCTTCAGTCTAATCATCTGCAATGGCTCTCTTTGCCTGTTTTGGGCAGTCTTTGCTCCTTGTGGTATAAGTGGGCCATTCTGGGGATACCTTGGGCTTGAATTGAGTCAGACCAGGCATTTGCCAGAGATGTAGCAACACCGAACTGCAGGGCACTTTCCCTGTGTTGTCCCCTATAGTCAGTCCAGTTATCTGCCTCCGGCCCACTGCTGGGACCTCCATGTTACTGGTATGTGTGTGATTATCTTTCCCTCTCTCTGGGGCAGGAGTCCCTTTAGAGTAGTGCTGGCCACTGTAAGGGCTGTTTGCATACTCTCAGGCCTCTGGCACCACCCTGTATGGGCTCTGGCCAAGAGCATATTGGAAAGGGTGGATCTGCAGAAACACAGCACAGAGGGAGGGTGGGGTGGTGAGGCAGCAGTGCTGGCAAGCTTTGAGCATGCTCCCTTCTCTATGGAAGGGGCCCTGCAGCACTGTGACTGAGGTGGGCTGTCAGGAGGGGTGGATTGGCAGAAGCACAGTGCAGGCTGAGTTGGTGGCACTAGCAAGTTAGGTAACAAGTCCTGCAGGTAGCCCTGTGTTTATGCTAGGGGACCAGGGTGGAAAATGGAGCCTGTCAATTCCATTGTTCCTGGAAGAGTTCCACAGAGATTTCTGTCTCCTTGGATGTGCTCTGAGATTAGTAAATAACTCTACCTCCCATATACCCCAGGTGCCTTTCACACTACTGCTTCTGGGCTGTTTGTTGTGCTGTCTCTTTAAGGGTGGGACCTCAGTTTCCTCTCACCCTCCAGGATCTCCCAGCTCTGAGCCTGCTGATTTTTTTAAAATTCCAGATATTACATTGTGCTGGTTATAAGAACTTATGAAATTCAGCCCCTCTGGTTTTCAAAGCCAAATGTTGTGGGGATCATCTTCCTCAATGTAGGGGTCTGGTTCTCTCCCCTTCCTTCAGCAGCTGCATTCCTTCCTTCTGCAGACAGTCCTGTGAGTTCCTCTAATTCCTGACTGTGTTTCTGCCCTTCCTACCCTCTTGATGTGGCCTCTTCTCTACATTTACTTGCAGAATTTATTCTGCCAGTCTTTGGGTCATTTTCTGGTTTATTTACACTAATGAGAGTGTTCTCTAAGTATATCTGTGGGTGGAATTGAGCCTAGGGTCCTCTTACTCCAACATCTTCCCTGCAAGAGGAATTTTTCATTAATAGAACAGGATAATTTTAAAATAATTAGATGGTAAAGATCGTTGAAAACAAAAGGAGAAAAGAACACGAACTTTATCTTACCATTAGGTTCTTTAAATCTCTTTCAAAAGGGCAGTTATATTCCATAGGTGGAAAGAAATCAGTGTATATTTGATTTTACAATGAAAATAAACACTTTTTTTTTTACATCTACATACCTTTAATATACTAGGATGACACCAGTGTTAAGAAGATGTGTTTACTTTGTAAGTATATACATTTCACTGTATATGTGGATATGTCTTTTTGCTAAGCTCATAGAATCTTGGGTTCTACTCACACTAGCCAGGGAATGTATTTTAAATTCTAGAAGCATCCAAAATATAATTAATAGGATATTATTTTTAGATACATCCTACTAAGCACAAAATTAAATTCTCTTTATGTAAAAGTTTATTATTTTTTTTTTTTTTTTGAGTGAGAGAGAGAGAGAGAGCGTGCAAGCCGGGTGGGAGGGTCAAAGGGAGAGAGAATCTCAAACAGGCTTCATGCTCAGTGCAGAGCTGGACTTAGGGCTTGATCTCATAACCTGATAATGACCTGAGCTGAAATCAAGAGTTGGATGCTTAACCGACTGAGCTACACAGGTGCCCCAAAATTTACATAATATTATGATAAGGATATTTAAAAATAATTTTTGCATGATTTATGATATTCAGTAAACCCAGTACAAATATGTGATAGCCAACGCCATTGAATATTTTGATCTTCAAATACATCATGGAGATTTCCTGAAGAAAGAATTGGTGTATCATAGATTTTTATTGCAAAATTATTTATTAACAGCATTTCTTAATTTCATCCTTGTTTCCTGATTTGTAAGATACTACATTTGAAATAAAGGTGTATGCAGAGAGAATTTGTTTATATTTTTGTGTCTTTAAATGTCAGAGGCTTATGTCTACAACCACCCCTCCATGACAGAATCCTGTGACTTACTTCAGAAAAATACAGGGTTTTCTGTGGAATAAAGGAGATTAACCAAAGAAAGGAAAGTGAGATAAACCAAATCTGTGATTAAAAAATAAAAATATGAAAAAAGATTATGTTGCAAGTTATGAAGAAATTATCATTAAAAGGATGTCATATATAGAATCATATAAGGTTTATAAGATACCTTGGCAGAAAGAAAGGAAAGGGTAGAAAGGAGCTAAAAAAAATGGAAGAGTTGAAATGAATTGAAATTAGTTTTAATTGAATTTGTTGTGATTTGGATAATATAGTGTTGAGCAAAACACATAATGGATCATGACATGCAATGTTAATTTTGACAACTGTAAATCAGGCGAGGGAACACTATGAAATCATCATGAATGATGCATATGCTCTTGTGGCATCTTAATTTTAGACTTGCAAATTTGATTTCTGAAGCTGTTTGCATTTGAACAACCAAAGCAAAGTGTTGTGAAATAAATCAATTTGAAAAGAAAACATTTCCTAATGTGATTTGTGGAGTTCCTTGGTAAGAGTGCACTGGTGACATATTTTTGCATAGTTTCATTTTACCACCTACTTTCATTATGAAGCTGACAGTGTGGAGCCCAGGGGAGTCAGAGGAACAAGTAAAGCTGAGACTGTGTAGGAAGTGGGGGCAGTTGTCCCATTTTGTTGCTGTGAACATTGCTGAATAGTCCATGGTGAGCTTTTATTGCTTACCAGGGACATTTTCTGAGAATGGCTGATGGAAAAGTTGAACAAACAGTAATAATGGAAAAGATCTAGTTCCGCTTTCTTGGGCCTAAATGAAGTGTTTCAGTTTGCTAGATTAAATTGCCTTTGATAATAAGGCCAGGTTTTATCATTCGTGTGCAGTGTTCTGTCAACTGGACTGTGAATTGCTTGAGAGTATCTCTCTGATCCTTGTCCCCTATCCCTCTGCCGTGAGAGGACTTTTAGGAGGTGCCCATCAGTTGATGGCTGCCAAAGGATGAGGTGGGTTTTGTCATTAACACCTAGGAAATATGGCACCTGAAACTGCATCCGTTGTTTTGCACTGATCACTTCTATTACAGATGACCACATTGACAGTGTCAGTTTTTAAAGTTACAATTTCAGTTATGTCTTTATATGGATAATCTCTTTATGAATATTGGATTTATTTCATTTGTACACAAATGTGTGATAGTACTTGTATAGGTAAATTAAATTAATCTAGGACAGTAACCTCAATGCCATAGGTCTACCACCGATTTAAAAAAAAAAAAAAATTCTGGAGAATTTTGTCCAGAAACTTTTTAAATAGCAAGATGGATAAAAATATTTTAGACTTCTAAAAAAAATGCTAAAACAAAACAAAACAAAAAACTAATAGTGGAATATACTTCAACAAAAGAAAATGATGGTTGAACGTTCATTGGAATTACAACTTTAGAGTATTTAAGGGAGAAAAAAGGTATAAAGTAAGAACAGAATTACCAATTACTTAGATGACAGTTTTTATTAAGAAAAATCATCACACAAGTGATCAGAGGTTTGTCAACCCCTTGGTTTGCCATTACCAACTTACTTTCTGGACGTGAGAGAGGAGTATACTGGATGGTCAGAGAATTAAACCAGACTAGAGCCTTTTTCTAGGTGAGAGATGAGCAATACCTGATAGGGACAGTTTTTCAGCATTTTCCACTTATACAAAGATGGAAATGATGTGAGATAGGAAAAATAGAATAATTATAAAATAGGCACATTATTCTAAGAAGACATCAGAGTTAAATATCAATTATATAATCAGAAAATCATAAATATTTAAACTGACTCAGATATTAGGATCAGTTGATATTTATATTTTTGTGTGTCTTTCTCCATGTTGTCTATCTTCTTAAAAGTACAAAAATGAAAGAAACAGTCCTTTACTTAGCTGCCTATTTTAAATGAAAAGCTTAGATAAAACTCATAAATCATATCAAAATTTATCTCTGAAAATAGTTGTTTGCGACTAGATATGACGGCAAAGATCATAAGTGATTCAACTATTTGTTATAGTATTTGTTGCAGTCATCAGTGTTATAAAATTACACTGAAATTAGTATCTGAAAGCTTTGAAAATCCAGTATATTTCAGTAACAGTAAATGAAACTAGTTTATTTTTTTAAATTTCTTGATCATATTTCTGTAGTCTTGTCCTCTAGTTTACATGTAAATATTGTATAATATAATTATTTAAAAGTATATTATTCTTCATACACAGTGGGAATAGGCTTATTTTACTGTTTATATAAATAATAATACCTTTAAATTGAGAGCACAATGTTAAAATATAAAGTAAAAGGAAACTCTACTTAGAATCCAACCACCCTGATATAACCACTATTAATATTTTGGTGGCTGTGCATCATATTATGTATCTGTAATGTATCATATAATTTTACATAAGTTGGATTGTATCATGCATGCTAAATTTGCTACCCCCTTTTTTGCATCATATTAATGCATCAAGCACATCTCCTTTTCCCCATGGGGTATATTATAGTAACAAGCCGTATTCATATAAGTCTACACATATTGATTATACATATGCATGCATACAACTAACTTACTTTGTTCATTGTTTTTTTAAATGAATCATATTGTACATATTTCATTTAGCAAATAAAGCCCTGTGGAAGCCCTTCCAATTTATAAGGAATAACTCTAATCCATTTTTCTTAAATTCTTAAATTCCCTGCTGATGGAGATTAACTTTATTTCTGGTTTATGACAACCAGTAACCAGCCATACATGCAGAATCGTATAAATATCCTTATATATATGTCCATGTGAATTGGTATTTATCTTTTATAACACATATTCTCAGGTATGGGATTGCTGGGTCAAATTTAATTTTGAGAGATTTTTCTAGATGCTTTCCAAAGAGGTGCTAACACCTAACATTCCCCTTACCAGTGTTGAAGAGTACCCTTTTTCTCTTGTTCCTCTGAACAAAAGCTCTTAATTGTCACCAGTCTTATGCAAGCTGAAGTTATATGACATTGTTACTTGATTTTTCATTTCCCTGGGTAACAAACCCGAGCATTTTATCGTTTGTATATGGATTTTTAGGTTTCTGCTGTCATGCATCTATACATAAAATGAACAGAATACATGTTCATTTCTCTTCTGTTTGTGTTTCTCTTACCAGTTAATAATTTGTGTTACAGTAATTCAGTCTTTGTAATATTCATTTTAGATATTACACATTTATCAGTCTACTGACTACCACAAGTTTTGAGTTTTTAAAACATCAAAAGTCTTTTTTTCTACTTTTGCATTTTCCTTTGAGGTTGAGGTGACCTTCCTAGTCATAGATTGCAAATTTAGTCTCCTAGATCTTTTTAAAAGATTTATATTGTGTTGTTTTAATTCTAAATTTACATCTTCTCTTTCTGGACTTTAGTTTGTGTACATATAAGACAGGGCTTTAGTTTTATGTTTGTTTTTAATTTACTTTATCTGCTACTGTTTTAAATAGGTCATATCTTCCTCATTTATTGAACATTTTCTAGAATCTGATTCTGGATTCTCTATACTATATGACTGATTTATTTATGTCCTTCTATATGATACCATATGGACTTTTCTAAAATGAATGTATAATATATTTTGCTATATTTGAAATAGCAAGTACTCCCCTTTCTGCCCTTTCTTCATGGTTTTCTAGCTATTCTAATACTGAGGTCTTTATATCTAATTCTTTTTTTTATTATTATGTTATGTTAACCACCATACATTACATCATTAGTTTTTGATGTAGTTTGTTTGCATATAACACCCAGTGCTCCATGCAGTACGTGCCCTCTTTAATACCCATCACCAGGCTAACCCATCCACCTACCTCCTCCCCTCTAGAACCTTCAGTTTGTTTCTCAGAGTCCATAGTCTCATGGTTCGTCTCCCCCTCAGATTTCCCCCCCTTCATTTTTCCCTTCCTGCTATCTTCTTCTTCTTCTTCTTTTTTTTAACATATAATGTATTATTTGTTTCAGAGGTACAGGTCTGTGATTCAACAGTCTTACACAATTTATATCTAATTCTAAGATGAACCATGTAATTTTAACTGGAATAATTTATATTTGAATGTAACTATGAAATACTATGAAGACTTAGTATAGTTTTCTGTTTCTTCTACTCTTGTGTGTCATGTTTTTAAATAATACATTACAATTTTTATATAGATTCTGGATGTTTCTTGCTGCACTTGTTCCTATTTTGTAAGTGATTTTTTTCTTGGTAATATAGAGAGAATTTTTTTTAACATTTCTGTATCTAGGTGCATTTACAAGGGTAAAACTATTTGATTTGCATGTATTTAACTTACATCCACCCACATTGCCAATTCTTTTTAATTCTGAAAGTGTTTTATTGAAGTCTCTTGAGTTTTCAGATTACCTAATGATAGCATTAACAAAAGAAATTTCTCATCTTTTCCAATATTTATGTCAATCATTTCATTTTCATTATATTTTTAGTTGGATGAACTAAACAGTTGCAACTATAACAGTAATCAATACAAATTTTGTTCCTAGGGAATGTATTTAAGTTTATGAAATAATTATTTTTAATTATTAGTACAGAAAAAAATATCTCATCAATATTGAGTCACTTAACAGTTAAATAGTATTTGAGTTCTCTTTTATCTTAGAAGTTCTGCAAATAGTTAGAAAACCTTGAATTTATTCTATGTTTTAGTCTGAGATTGATCTATCATAAAAAAAATAAAGATGAGAAGCTTTAGAACATTGAGTGTTACGGAATTTACCCAAATTGAAACCTGTTTAAGGAAGTACAGAGTGTTAGTAGTTAGAGTTTGTGTTAAATCCCACTGGAGCTCAGAGCTGGCAATGAGACCTGTGGTCTTCATATGCAGTAATATGTGTTCTTTTTCTCTAATTGCTAATTGAAGAGAGACCCTTGATAATGGCAATTTTCAATTAACTCTAGATCTCTTAAATAGCCTATTACTTAAAGAAGGGTCATTTAAGCATTGAAACAAAACATTGTGGTTAATTTTCTTTTATTCTAGTTCACTTCCTAATTAGACCAGACATTAACATGCAACAAAAGGTATTTAATGTAACAACAAAGAAATTGGTGATTGTTGATAATCTGTGATAAATAGAATGCCAAATAGTGTGAAGTATTGGTGTCATTTGTCAACAATAAAAATGCTAGAAATTTGTATATCTATTTCAGGTCTCAGTTAGTATTCATATATAGTGATTACAGTGTCTACTTCCAATAAGGACTTGGGGGTGATTTACAATAAAAAAGCTAAATGAATGCACAAATGAGTGAATGAATGATCTATACATATATATGTGCATAAATGCAATGAGTAAAAGAAGAGGGGAAGGAAGATATTAGATGAAGTTTTGGAATCACATTTGGAAGTTGGTGACAGTGACTGAAAACAGAAGTTAGATTGAGATACCTGGACTGCTAATAGAAAAAAATGAAACATGATTTGTTTTTTTAAAAATATGTCTGTGTGCATGTATGCATGAATGCATGCATGCATGTGTGTTGTGTGTACTCTGGTTTCTTCTGTCAGTTGCTGGTAAATATTGAGAGCCCATGTCTATACAATAGTTCTATAAAGCAATTTAAGAGGCATCAAAGTACTATGGATCAGGTAGGAAATTTGTTTTGGCTAGAGGAAATCTTTGGCTCATAGAATGTCTTGCTCACATATAGCTGCATAAAATTCTCATAGTTCTTTTGCAAAGCACTAATATACCATCACTGTGAGATTCTAAAAATATTGCTTATGTTATTTATTCAGCAATTTTTTTTATTCAATTTTTTTGAGTCTCCTTGAAGAATAAGGGGATAATTACTTTTAAAAAATTAAATTAATGGTTAAGTTAGAGAGTAAAAATCAATAATTTGTGAGAATTCACAGCCTTCTTTTCTTTTCATTATTTAATGTTTTCCCCTTTGCTTCCCACCCCCCAAGGTAAATAGTAAAAAAGCTGCAGGAGAGTGTTCTCTCAAGAAAAGCAAGTTAGAGCAACAAAAGAGCTAGACTTTTGTGGGGTCTGTGGGTTGTGGTGAAATAAAATATCGGGGAGAGCTCCAAGTGGCTTACCCAAGTAAGAGAATAAGAATGCACTAGGAACCAAGAGGGAAAGATTGAAAGAACTGAAGAGTGAGCCCTTTTCCTGGGCTTTAAGTGAATAAGAGAATGAGCAACTTCATCAGTGCTGATAGAAACCACATTTTCTGGACTCCCTTCAATGCGTGAGAAAAAGTGAGAAAAGACTGAAATTTCAACTTTGGCAATGCTTCTTAAATATCATGTCATTCTTGGATGAAATAAAGCAGTGCTCTCCAAAATTTACTTCTGCTTCTCGAGATAGCCTTGGATCACAGTTGTCGGACCATATTGTTATGATAGGACACGTGCCTTACTCGTGTTCCTGCATGTGTTTTCATGAGTTGATTTTATTGTATGTCTAACTTAGTGGAAGGAGAGAGAGGAAATCAGAACGCCATGCTGAACTGAATTCTAGGTGCATTTTGTGATGTTGCATTTCCCTCTTAAAAGCAGAGAAATTGAGAACTGTGACAACTTCAAGAAGGAAAGAGTAGCAAATGTGTCAAAAGTTACTGAGACTGGCAGTGTGCTTTTACTGGTGCACAGAAACTAAGGGATTAAGTTTTTTTTTCTTTTTTAAAATTGTAGTGTATTTCAAAGGAAGTATCACAAATCAGTGGATAAAGGAAACTTTATTCAATAAATAATATTGTGACATAAGTAATAGATAAGAATTTTCTCACTGTGTCTCTGTCAAATAAATAAATAAAATCTTTTAAAAAAAAGAATTTAGTGACAGAATTGTTTTTTAAAATACTAGTATTTACAACAAAATAAATACTAGTGAGATATTTTTAAAATGTTAAATAATAGAGGAAAATAGAAGAAAACATAAACAGTATCTAATTTGTAGATGGACTTCCTCCATTAAAGTAATTAAAATAATAGAGAAAATCACAGACTTCAAAATTATATAACACAGTAGATGAAATACACTGTGTGAGACCAGACAAATCTGGATTAAATCAATGTTCTTCCATTTATTTCCAACGGACTACATTTACTGTAATTGCATATTATAATTAGAACTGGTAACTAAAAGATAGCCAAAAGAAACAAATATACTTTTGGACTAAAAGGGAGATAAAACTAAAGAACTGAAAGCTATTTATAAATAATAGGAAATGAGTACACTATATATGAAAATATATAGTGTGGTACTTGGCTAAAGTAGTAATTGCAGACGTAAGTGAATTTATTAGAAAACCAGTATACGGGTCAGTTTTCTTATCTGCAGATAACGAAGACCAAACAGAAAGCGGGAAGTTTAAAAGCAGAAAGGAGTTTATCATTGGTAATAGGTCGAGTGCAGAATTCCTGGGAGAGCCAGAGAAGCAAGCTTGGATGCCACATAGCCGGAAGAAGCACAGCTGGGAGAATGACCCAGGCCCACCAGAACACAGCTCCAGTAATGGTCCCCTGCCTCTACTCACTGTTCACTACTCAACATCCTTAAAGCCAGAAGCTACATTCTAGCTGGTGAAGAATGACCAAACACCTTGTAACCGTTCACCTCTGTCTCAGGATGATCACATCCTTTAAATTACATGCACTTGGGTTCATATCCCTTCCAAAGTGCACATACTGCATTGGTCTTATAAAATCTAGGCCACATGTATAACCCAGGCATCAAGGGATTCGAGATAGGTGGTCTTCCTCTTCTGGGCCTCTGATGTACGAAGAAGACATGTTCCAGGAAGATTGCAGTAGAGTGGAATAAGACAGTCTCTGACATTTGCCAGGGTCAGTCCCCTCCTTTGGATACTCAGTATTTATAATACTTTGCTCCCATCCTAATAATGCAAATATCATAGTAACAACATGTTATTGAAATCACACTAATCTTTACAAAAGAAAATACGTTCACCTTCTCCCCAGAGTCACTAAATTCCATCCCTAGGTAATATTTCAGCTACGATCCAAAATCTATATAAATATATATCATGATATTATCCACCACCAGCATGCCCTATGTAAAACATAATGGACAATAGGGAGGAAAAATTAATATAATTAGTACAAATGAACACATATATATGGTAGAACAAAAACGAGAGTTAGCATAGCCCTGGTTTCTGTAATTGGTTACAAGGCCATCACTACAATATGTAACATTAAGTTCTTTCAGTGTGTTTTCAGTTTCCTTTCATTTTCAGCTAGAATTGCAGCTGTTCAGGAACCTTTATCTAGTGGAGTGACCTAAAACTTTAATGCCCTGTTTGCTTAAGCTTGGTGGATATGCCTTCACAGCACTAAAGATGGCAGAACCAGGATGCCCCTCCATTCTCAAGCAGCGTCTCCATTTGCCCATGATGATCCAAACCAGTCACCACAGCCAACTAAGTGACACCTGCCTATTTTTCACTCAGAGTTTCTCAACAGGCTCTAAGATGGCAGGCAGCACTTAGTGGGACGAAGAGCCAAACACAGCCTGTGCTTGTATATCAGCTTCTGAGTCACTAGAAATACTGTCTAATTGTGGAAACATTCATCACTTAAGAACTAAGACCTATAAAGCAGGATGTCCGAGGTGGTGCAAACCAGAATTTTTCAAGGGGATCATTAGATGTCAATCCCTAGCCTTTGGGTTCCCAGAAATATATATTTTGGCTCTGGGAAAAATAGCACCATATACTTGCTGCTGGTTCAGGTAAAACATCCCAGCTTCACCAACTATTATTTTCCAGATGGCCCCTCAGCTGAAACTTCTTTTGACTATTCTTTCATAGAGACAATTACTTCTGGATGACGAGGTACATGTTAAGACTAGTAGATTTCATTATGGTCATTCCATTGCCTTCATTCATTCACTGTAGAACAAGTTGCCTGGTCAGAAGCAGGAGGCTGCCATGACTAAGGATAAGGCATTATAAGGCATTGAGTAAATCTCTAGAAGGTGGTGCTGGCAGAAGCATGGTGAACAAGGGAGGCAAATCCATAGCCAGAAGAACTGTCTATACCAGTGAGATCAAACTGCCCTCCTCTTCCAGGATTAAAGGCTTACTCTACCTCCAGTCACAGATTCTCCCAGTATGGTGCTGTACTGGGGCTCAGGGGTGTTCACTGTCACTGGCAGGATAGACACTCAGAATGGTAGCCTCCAGTTAACTTTGGTCTGTGCATGTTTTGAGCTCATGCAAAACCCTCATCTTTGCGAGCCTGTCTACCTTCTCCATGAACAAGCACTGAGGAGACTGGAGAAAGAAAGTGGCTGGCATTCAAGGGGGCAGTGTTCAGGTTAAAAGAAAAACCATGACTTTGTACAAAAATCTGAGACCTTCTATCGTGGTTATTCCATGACTGTTGGTTCCACTGAGCCATAACAACCAATTCTGAGCTACTGGTGCAAAAGCCTGACTGAGCTGGAAGTACTTTGTTTGTTTTGTTTTGGGCCTCACTCAAGACTGCCAAATTTATTTGGTTTTCCTAGTAAATGCATCAGATCAAAAGAGCTAAGTGTTATATATGTTTCCTCTCTAATCCAAGGAGTTCCACCAAACATTGTGCCGTTTCCTTTGTGTAAGGAGAAGCAGGGTCCAGCAATTTGCCTTTCACTTTGGATGTCAAGGGATTTATTTGTGAAGTTACTTCTTTGGAAAGAGCAGCTTCTCTTTTTACCTCATACCTAATAATAGGCTTTTCCTTGAGACCTCTCCATTTCCTGGGGTCTGGTAATCTAGTTAGATTGGGCTGATTGACTAGTTTGGAATGGTAGTGCTAACAGAATACTGCTGTGCCCTCAGGGGCCTATGGGGTAAGTCCTAAACTCTCTGAGATAATTACCGCAAAGGCTACGTCCTACAGACTCCATGAAGACCATGCTACGGAGAGGGAGAACAGCTTGGGGTCCTCTTTGATGCTGCTTATTAGTAAAGCCACCTGGAGGGGCATGGAACGCCAGCAGCAAGAATCTAGTACCTTTCCCTTCAGCAGTTCAGGATATGATAGCTTGGGGCTGGGATTGCTGCCATGAAGGACTCAAAGTTTCTCAACAGGCTCTAAGATGGCAGCACTTATAAAACTAGAGGGCTAGCGACAGCAATTCTATAAATTCAGCAAATTGCTTCTCAGTTTGGGGTCACGGTTACCTTATCTGTAAAAATTGAGAAATCAGTTGGGGATATTATCTTGGGTTTGTATATACATATAAAACACACACACACACAAATATATATGTGTGCTTTATGATACTTTTATGAAACTTATGGCCAGTCAGAGCGATGTATCCTGGATTAACCTACCACCTTCAACACCCTCCTGTGTTTTTATATATTGCTTTGATTCAGGAAGTTTAAAGCCCAGTAAATTATGTTATAAAATTATTAAATCTATAAATTTATTGCATTTGATTACAAATACAGTATGCATAACAGCTTTTGTGAATGAATAATGATATATAATGCCTAGCAAACCATTAAATCAATGATGATGTTATTATTAATATTAATGAAATTGATCATGAATATTTATTACCTTGTAAACATTTAATGTGCAGTAATTATTTTTATAAGTAATATAATAGGTCTGCCTGAGTACACAGTTATCCATTAGTGTTAGAATTAATATACTCTGAAGAATAGCCTTATTAATCAGTTACCATAGAATATGTAGCACGGTAAAATAACATTGTAGTCAGTCCTCCCTCCCCAAAATGAAAATCTATATATTTAAAAGTGCCATCTGCATATAGTTAATGTATTGCCTTCCTCCTCTAAAATAAAAATTGGATTCATTTCTTTCATTACACATTAAATGTTGATTTAGTTAGATCTTCCCTAAGACTTAAAATAGACTTGCAATAAAAAAAAAAAAACCCTTGCATTTTAACTGAAGAATATCTTTCTAAATTCTCATAGTTATTACAAATATATACAATGGAAGTTGAAACATGAGATTCTTTCACTCTGGCTATTAGAGGCCCAATCAGACTTCAATTTATAACTTGAAACCCTCTATGTATTATAACATGTCAAATAGGTATTTAAACAGGGAACCTGACTTCTCCTTTTTATTAATCTCTCTTAAGCATCCTCTTCCATGTAAATTCAGCTCAACAAAAGAGATTTCTACCACTAAAGAGAAATAACTTTGAGATTACAACATACGTATAGTGGAACATAGTGAAAAAAAAAATGATGAGACAAAAGTGAAGCCAACAATAGGCACTTTTCCATTAAGTTGAACAAATATTCTAGTAGGAATTCCCATGTACTTATAATGACTTTTCATTTTTCCTGTTTATTGCAATTTATCTAAAGATGTTGATTTTTATGTCCTATTTCTGAATGTCTTGGTTTTTTTCCCTGAGCCTTTGGGAGCCTTTGAGAATGCATTATGGGACGGCAAATAGAATTATTTTCTTTTAAATGATTTAGCTTTCCCATTTCTCTCAGTGTAGAAAGAACTGAGCAAACTGCGTTCTTCATCCTACAGACTGCATCTTTAAAGAATTTGTTAAAGAGTTTTTGAGTAGTGCATAGGATGTTTTAAAGTACTATTTCTCAAGAACTCTATATATCTTCCAATGTAAAGCCTCTTCTCTAGTTTTAGTACATTTAAAATATCCATTACTACCTACACCCACTGTGTTGACAGTGATTTCTTCATGTTTGGTTATGTGCATCATGTGGTTCATCAATTGAGTGTATGTCACTATTTCTTCCCCAGCATTGAGACAAAATAAACAAATGAATAAATAAAATAAAGCTGAGGAAGACTTAAGTTCAGTACAGGAGAATATAGTATCATACACCCAGAAATTAGAGATGAACCAGACTGTAAATCATCCAATGTCCCTTTCTGTGCCAGCAGAGATAACAGTTTTAGGTTGACTTGAGGTAGCTTCCAGAGAAGAAGTTAATGTGGAAGTTAGATTCAAATATGTAAGTTTGTTTGCCTCGTCTTTGCCACCATCTTCATACCCCACATGTGTAGGAATTAACCATTTTCAGGTGGTTCTCATGTCCATTACTCACATGATTCTCACAACTGTGGTGTCAAATAGAAAAGCCAAACGCTGCTATCTCTGCGTTAGAGACTTGGAGAAAATCACTGATTTGTCAAGATCATGTTATGAAGAAGGACAAGTATGTAGGTCTTTCCACTCTCTCCAGGCCAAATTCTCTTTTTTTCTTTCACTAGATAAAAAGAGAAAAAAAAATGGCACCAGAACATCTAGTTAAGCAAAAGTTAACACTAGCCCCAATATTAAAAAAAAAAAAAAAAGACTAAATAAGCATGTCTGGATGAAGCATGTCTGGGGGTGAGAGTCCAAGAGTACCTGTCACGAAAGTCCCTTTAGCCCCCCTCCCTAAGGCCACACTGCTCAATCCTAATGGATGTTAGACCCTTAGACCCTGCTTCCAGTCTCCCAGACCTCGTCTCTTTTTAGGCAGCTCTTTACAGACTGGGAGGCAATAATATTTTGTAATCCTTCCCCTATGTGAAGCAGAATTTCTGTTGCTGATCTGAACCAGTTCATCCTCTCCATCAATCCTGATGGTCCACTGTTCTTAGGAAGCAGCTCTGTCTCTTTGTCACAGGAATTATTATTCACGTAAGTCTCCTCGATTCTGGACATATCATTTGCTAATTTTAAATTCAATATTTTGGGGCACCTGGGTGGCTCAGTCGGTTAAGCGTCTGCCTTCGGCTCAGGTCATGATTCCAGGGTCCTGGGATCGAGCCCCACATCGGGCTCCCTGCTCGGCCGGGAGCCTGCTTCTCCCTCTCCCACTCCCCCTGCTTGTGTGCCCCTCTCTCGCTGTGTCTCTCTCTGTCAAATAAATAAAATCTTAAAAAAAAAAAAAAGATTAAAAAAAATTCAGTATTTTAAATTTCCCGCTATTAAATTCAGTATTCAATAAAAATGTCATGGGCTTGAGCAGGTCTTTGAAAGATTGAGATAACCAAAAGAAATGAGAGAGAAACAGGAGCTGTAAAGAGTTGGACAGATGTAATCAACATCCCACATTTTCATATCCTTGAGAAGATGATAGGGATGTTATGAAGAACCTTGAAAGTCAGGGGGAAGGATTCCAACTGAATGAAGTGAACTCTAAGACAGCCATTGTGAGTTCTTGAACAAGTGATAAATTAGGTAAATAAAAATTTGTCAGGAAAGTCTTTCTGACAGGGCAGTGCAGGACAGCTAATACAGAAGACAAAGAAAAATGGCAGTTAAACCTCCTACTCCTGTCACCAGACAAAGAATACTTGGCCCAGGACTGTGTGAGTGGAATGGAGAGCAGAGATGATTGAAAGAATGCTCTGCATAAGGATTTTGTGATAACTTCCTGCTAAGTTGGCAGGGGTGGAGTTGACAATGAAGAATCAGAAGGAATGGGAAATGCAGCAAACCACTTTGAGGGGGAAATGTTGAATTCAGTTTAGGATCTATTGGATTTGAGGTAAATAGAAGAAATATGTCCACAGTTATTTTAGTTGAAGTCATGGTTATGGATGTTCATCTAAGAGAGTGAAAGTTCAGAGAAAAGAGAAAAAGCAGGGAAGTATTCTAGAATCGGCGATCAAAAACAGGAATAGTTGGCATTCTTTTAGAATAATTGCATTGGTTTTCTTACATTTTTATGAATTATGAATTACATTTTATGATTAAGTGCTAATACTAGTTTCAGTAATCACTGAGACCACTAGATTATCTAAGCAGTGGAGAAATGGAGAATTGGACAGGTTAGGTGAATGTTTATGGAATTTTAGTGTTTTAGTCAACATAGAAAAATTTTCCAGGGGCACCTGGGTGGCTGAGACAGTTAAGTGTCTGCCTTTGGCTCAGGTCATGATCCCAGGGTCTTGGGATCAAGTCCTGCATCCTCGTCAGGCTCCCTGCTCGGCAGGGAGTCTGCTTCTCCCTCTCCTTCTCCCTCTGCCCCTCTCCCCTGCTTGTATGCTTGTGCACGCATGCTCTCGCTCTCTCAAATAAATAAAAATCTTTAAAGAATTGTTTTTCCAGTCATTTTCACTGCCCCAAAGCTTTTTTGCCTTTAACTTCTCTCCCTTAACTTGGATATGTTTGACCTGATTTCTCTCTCTCTTCCATTTATCATGAAAATTATGACATGACAGTTAACATTCGAACTGATACTTGATAATTCTTTTAAATAATTCATACAGAATATTGTGATGTATAAGGAAAATATGTATTTGATCTTCATCCGCATTTCCTGCCTCACAGATCCCAAAACACTTGGAATTTCGTAGATGTTGAGAATGAGAAAGGTGCCTCTTGGAAAACAAACTGGAGAAGAAGGCTGCTTGCCTTTGGAGCCAACCCTGTGATGAGAGGGTTGAAACTTCTCGTCCCACCTCCCAGCCTTCTAGGACGGGAGAAGGGCATGACATTAGATCAGTTGCCAATGGCCAGTGACTTAATCAATCATACCTATGTAATGAAACCTCCATAAAAACCCTAAAGGAGGGGCGCCTGGGTGGCTCAGTTGGTTGAGCGACTGCCTTCGGCTCAGGTCATGATCCTGGAGTCCCTGGATCGAGTCCCTGGATCAAGTCCCGCATCGGGCTCCCTGCTCAGCAAGGAGTCTGCTTCTCCCTCTGCCCCTCCCCCCTCTCATGTGCTCTCTCTCATTCTCTCTCTCTCAAATAAATAAATAAAATCTAAAAAAAAAAAAAAAGAGTTTTACTTCAAGGCACCTGGGTGGCTCAGTTGGTTAAGCGACTGCCTTCGGCTCAGGTCATGATCCTGGAGTCCCGGGATCGAGTCCCGCGTCGGGCTCCCTGCTCGGCAGGGAGTCTGCTTCTCCCTCTGACCCTCCTCCCTCTCATGCTCTCTGTCTCTCATTCTCTCTCTCGCAAATAAAAAAAATAAAAATAAAAATAAAAAAAACCCTAAAGGATAGGGTTTGGAGAGCTTCCAGGCTGGTGAGCATGTGGATGTGCTGGGTGGGATGAGAGCAGGGGGCCTAGAAGGGGCATGGAAGCTCTGCCCCTTTTTCCATGTCCTGTCCTCTGCAACTCTTCCATCTGGCTCTTCCTGAGCTCTGTCCTTTTATAATAAGCCAGTAATCTAGGAAATAAAATGTTTCTCCCAAGTTCTGTCAGACCCAAGAAGTGGCTCTTGGGAACTTCTGGTCTATAGCTGTGTGGTCAGAAGCACAGATGACAACCGGGACTCGGAACTGGCATCCAAGGGTGCTGGGGGCAGTCATGTCCAATTGAACCTGGTAGCTAATGTCAGCATTAAGCTGAATTCTCAGACACCTTGCTCATGTCCAGGAATTGCTCATTGGTACTCCTTGGAAAGCCTCGATTCCACACGTTGAAATTGGCTGCAGAACCCACACCAATACCTAAAATACCCCCGTGGTTATGTTTTCCTTCTCCTTTTGTTTAGTTTGAGTTTTAAAAACAGGGTCAAAAAGTCCTCAATGTTAAAGAATGACTTTAATGAGCAGAATTGTCAAAATTAATCCTGCCCCGTAACACCATTTTAGAAGTCTGGCAGATGGTTTTTACCCTGCCTCATCAATCTAGGTAGAGTTTTCACTTGCCTGTGGCTTTGGGATGGTGCCATGAAGCTGCACTATGGTTCGCCACCGGGAACAGCTTGGGTGATAAGGAAGCAGCTGCATGAAAGCCTTCGCTGTGTGAAAGGATAGAAAATGTATGTACTGGCCTTTCCAGGGAGGCCTCGTTGCTGTAGCAGTTTATCCCATTACTAAATATGTGCTGGGCTGGTAGCCTCACATTCAGCTGCTGACCAGCAGCGTGGCCCTCAGCTTTAATAGGGAGCATATGATCACTCCAGCTGGTAGGTGGCACCATTTGGCGACATTCCCCAGCAGCTCAACAAAAGATTTTCAAACATCAAAGCAAGGGGAAAGACCTCTGCCTTTATAAGGAGAGTGGTTTGACCGTGCATGCGTTTTGCGTCCATGAGAATTATTGCTTCTAACTTGCTGAATTCTGTAAAAGAAAGGGCGCCCTTAGAGAATGAAATTAGCTTGGAAAATTTGCAAACTTGATTCAAATTGATAAATAAATGGTAAATTACAGGAAATTTAATTTTGTGTTTAAAAAAGGAATGCAGCTTGAATATAGTTAGAGATGGGGGAAGTATTTTTTTAAAGATTCAGTCTGAAAACACAAGCTGGTAAGAATTTAGATATGAAAACCAAAGAGTCTTCAATTTTACTGAAGAAAGAGACCTTAGAGGTCTCTTACATTAGGAAAATGTAATTTCACTATATGGGAATTTATGAAGCAGAGTAATCTCCACCTGATCGGTCATGCCACTTGAAAGGAGCAATTTTGGAATATCTTGGGTCTCTTGATTATGAGTGACAGCATCATTTTCTGTCTTGCTACAAACTGGGGACCCAGAAAAACTGGGCAATCCTCTTGGTCTGTTCATTTTTTTTCATTGAAAAAGCAAACGGTAGATTAGTAGGAAAAATAAATGTATCTGAGTTTTCCGTTCTTATATTCATCTCTGAATATAATTTTAAAATTAAATCTGTTTATATGTAAGCATAAGAGATGGGACTATAGGCATGACTGTCAATTGGCTGATGGCTACCTTAGTAAATGTGAGAAATGCATCTACCTCAGAAAGCATGTCCTTTTTTTCTCAGGTAGTTAATAGAGACAGTAATACTCTATAAGTGGTTTAAGTCCCATTACTCTTAACATTTTTTCTGGGCAGCGTTGGGACAAACACTTTCATTCTTGGGAAAAAAAAAAAAAACCTAATCAAATTAAGATACTCTGTTAGAGTATACAAGCCTACACATATGATTTTCTTTATACAAAGTGATATTTGAATCTACTCTGAACACCAAATTGTATTTTTTTTTCATATTACAAAATTTGGGGATGCTTGTTAATATTACAAGAAGATTTAGGGTAAAATCCTTTATATAGAAAATTCTCCTGTAACATGAATAGTGTTATTTAATGCATTTGCATCTTTACAGGAAGAAAACATGTTCTTTAATTCAGTAAGAATTTTATAAGTGCTTCCAGACTCCTTCTACAAGAACTAAAAAAGATACATTACGATGAATCTTATTTACAGATAATATGTTCTTAAGTGCCAAGATGATTTATGTTTCTGAAAAGTCCCATGAGCTCATCACATTCTCTAGGCCTTATGAAGAAGTAGGAATTGGGCTGGGTTCAGGGGCTACCACACATGGACTGGCTCATCAATCATCCCATCCTACTCCCCCAGTGTGGTGCTTCTCAAGCTCTCTACAGCAAAGGATCAGATGTTGGTTGCTGGTTCTCATTTTTGTTTTTACTTCATTTCTTACTGATCAAATAACATGGTCCTATTGTATATGTTTAGAATATAGCTAGCTCATGCCAAATGCATCTCTCCATAGAACTCTGCATTAACAAAACTGGGCTATACACCCTGGTCATCGGATTGCATCCAGAGATCATGTACTTGGGTCTTGCAAACTTCAAACTGCTTTAAAAATGCCTCAGTACTTACTTTTAACTCCTGGGCTTAGCTCCTTGCATACCCTTAACAAACAGTTGCCCTCATCTGTGGACCACATTTCGGATAGTACTGTTCTTGTAGGATTTTCTGTGCTACAAAGGCAGAAAACTATATCGTATTTTTTGAAGTTGCTTGCAACCTGGTTGTGATTTAGACTCCAATAATGTGCTAGAGCTGGGCTTGGAATCTGAGCTGAGATCCTTAGGAAGAGAGAGAGGACCCATTTCACGGGGGAGTTTGTGCCAGAAAAGTGGTTTCCTCTAGCCGCAAAAGCAGCTTTATGGATTAGAGAAATGGCCGTGTGATTCTGAGGGCTGGAATTTGTCCTGGAGGCTTGGCTTAGATGCCTTCTCCTCCAGCCTATCCAATTATTTTACAAACCATCTCATATCTGGTAATATATCTTATTGTGTGATCTACTCAGTCTCTTTTATCTAAGAAGTAAGGGCTAATACTGATAAAGATTTATTTGCCAACTATAAATTTGGAGTGGCTTATATTTTTGGCGTGGTTGGGAGTTACCTCGAGACCAGTGTTCTCAAACTTGACTGTGCTAAATAGAGCCACTGAGAATGTTGTTAAAATACTGATTCTGATTCCAAAGTGCAGCCCGGGGACCTGAGATTCTGCATGTCTAATAAGCTCCCAGTTAATTACACCCATTGGTCCACAGACCTAACGTTGAGTAGCAAAACTCTAGATTATGCTAAGCCTTCAGGAACAATTTCCATCTCCAGGGCCCCAGACTGCTGATGTTAGGATGCAACAAGATGATGAGAAGCCATTCTGACCACTTTATTACTTTCCCTGGATTAGAAACAAAGTGCCATGGTGACATCCAACTATAACTTTATTTTTTTTCTTTTTCCTTTTGTTTTTTGCCTTATTAGGAACAGAAAGAGAAAAGGTTGTTTTTTATTTGTTTGTTTTTATCTATCCAGAGAGAAGGAGAGAGTGGGGCGCCTGGGTGGCTCAGTCGGTTAAGTGTCTGCCTTCAGCTCAGGTCATGATCCCAGGGTCCAAGGATCGAGCCCCACATCGGGCTCCCTGCTCAGTGGGGAGTCTGCTTCTCCCTCTCCCTCACCCCCCCATTCATGTTCTCTCTCTCTCAAATAAATGAATAAAATCTTTTTAAAAAAAAGAGAAAGGGATTAAAAGAGGATTCAAAGCAAAGAGGCTTCAAACGGGGTTTACAAGGTGCAGCTTTTTTGCCTCCTCAGTGTATTCAGCCTACCTATTTATAAGGGACACATCTTACTAATAACTTATGATGCCATAGTTTCAGTCTATAATTTTATCTGCTTCCCATGAAAAGGAACTATTTTCACATGGTGCTGTTTGGGGCCAGGGTGTTTCAGACCATATTTGGAGACTTTTCCTTAACCAACTGAGCCACCCAGGCGCCCGTTGGAGACTTTTCCTGAGCGTGATGGACATGTTATCTAGATCTGGAGAGAGTTTGCTTCAGAGAAGCAAAGAAGATGGGAGATGGGATTCCAAATGGCAAGTAGTGTAGACAAAAGTGGGTAGAAGAATTGGGCTACTCTTTTGTGGATTTAGTGAGGAGAGCGGGCGGAGCTGCAGGCTACTGGGGAGCAGGACTGAAAGTTAATTCTCGCTAAGTGACAAGCTGAGGGAGGGCAGTGGGAACAGTGACAGCTTATGGAGAGCTTTTTTTTACCAGAATGAAAAGTTGGGACTAGCTCCCGAGAAAATGAGGGTGTTTAGAAGTTTCTATTTAAGAAGCTAAAGAATGATAATGGTATTTTAGGAGATGAATTGGACTACCCTTAGAAAGAAGGTGTATTTTCACAGATGTTATGATTATTAAATGAGCTACAGAAATAATTTTAGGGAAAAAAATATTTGAACTCAATTGCATTCTTCTTTTTGTGTAACTTGAATAACTTGAATTATCGAAAATGAAACTTATAATTTATCAGTTTTAACCTTTACGTTAAAAATGTTAAAGATGTGGATAATCAGAGCCTGAAAGTAACTGTCAAAAATATCTGTGCTCTGTCGGCTCTTCATAAAGTCTCTTCAAAGACAGGTATTGAACTCTGCTCTCCAGTTTTTCATTTTTTTCAATATTGATCTGATTACTTTCTATCTGATATAAGGTGTACTAAATAACATCTGTTTCTGTATCAAAGCCAAGCTTTTGTTCCATTAGGTCCTGGCCATCTGGGCTATCCTGAACATACCACGTAAAGGAGAAGGAAACTGTCACAGTGACCGTCACATCTTCTGCCAGGGCACCCTTGCAGAGGCATAGCCCATGCCTTGGACATTCTGAGGGGGCATGGTCTCATGAAAACCATAATGAACCAGAATGTGTAGTTTTCCTAAGCTCTTAGGGTCAACTTTTTTTTTTTTTTTAAGATTTTATTTATTTATTTGAGAGAGAGTAAGAGAGAGAGAGCGCACAAGAGGGAGGAGCGGGAGAGGGAGAAGCAGACTCCCTGCTGAGCAGGGAGCCCGATGCGGGACTCGATCCCGGGACTCCAGGATCATGACCTGAGCCGAAGGCAGTCGCTTAACCAATTGAGCCACCCAGGCGCCCTCTTAGGGTCAACTTTTTGCATGGCCAGAATAAAGGAGACTGGTACAGGATGGCAGCTGAATAGTTTAGTAACAATGGGTCGTTTGGTGACCCTATTTAGTCTCACTAACAATCACAAAATGGGCTTACCAAGGCCTAAAACGTACCCTGGTGTGTGAGCCTTCAGATACTCCTATTGCCTTGGCTTTCAACTCTGATGTGCTCAAGATTATTAAAAGTATACAAGCCATCCAGAACTCTCAACTAAACCCTGAACTTTAATTCTGGATCTCCCTACTGATTGTTAGCCTGTTGGATATGTCCTGGATATGTCCACATCAAGTCACGACATTAATGTTAAACTCATTTATCAACTGCCAGAAACTTGCTTCTCATTCCAAGCTCCCATTTCAAAGATATGCAGTGCTGCTCACAAGATTGCCAAAGTTAAAAAATTCCAAGTTATTTAATGACTCCTTCTCTTTTAACCCTTTCAACTATCCATCAGGTTGCATGGTTTCTCACTCCTCTTTTCTTATAGTTGGTAACTCCTTTTAATTCCTATTGCCATTACCTTGGCACCTTCATAAACCACATAAGCAGAAAGATTCAGTTGGAATCCCAGTTCTGTTATTTGCCAGACTTAGGGGAGACATTTAGATTGCATTTCCTTATCCTAAACAAGCAAACAAATAAATGACTTTCTACCTTACACAGTATTTGTGAGGATTACAATTAGATATGCTAGGTAACAGAACATGGCTCATAGCTGACATTCAGTGAAAGTTAATCTCATGTTCATGATCATACCTTTCAGCTTGAGCATTGCCTGGCACATAGTAAGTATTCAATATATGTTTCTATTTATGGGTATGTGCATTATATTATGTCAGTGACATCATCATAACCATCATCATGGTGTCCCTGCCTCCAATCTTGTATCCTAATATTCCACCCTCTACCTCACCATCAAGTGTATATAAAATACATCTTGTGAGATCCCATCCAATTCTCACGGGATCTCAGTACAAATCTCTTGAGGTCTCATGTACATCTCATGAGATCTCATCCAAATCCCGCCAAATCTCAGTCCATATCTCATGATATGTCATCCAAATCTTTGAGATCTCAGTCCAAGTCTCAAGAGAAACAAATATCGTGTCCTTTTTGCTGCACGTCTTTCAATTGTGCTCTCGCCCACAGAAAGTGCCTTTCTGGATCAGCATAATTGCCCTTGATCTGACCTAGGCTTCAATTCCACTCCTATTTCCAGTGTACAACACAAACTCCTTACATTGAGGCCAGGGAAAAACCTGTGTTTTCCCCACCAACCAATGGCTCTTTTCTTTCATATCTCCATAAATTGTCTTTATCTTAATCTGACAAATTCTAATACATTGTTTAAAATTCACCATAGTGACCTTCTACTTCATATAATCTTCTATGCCTCCCCAAGCAGAATGATATGCTTGCAACCTAATTGCTCTACTCTTAACTTTTTGTACCCAAAGCCCAATATTAAGTAGAGTTAATTTACATTTGTTGAAGTAATTGTTTGGGGTATTAAAAAATTATGAGAAAGACAATAGATTGATGGATAAATAATATATATGTCACATATTAATATAACTTAATACTGTTTTTGTGTTTATGCCACTAATTTCTCATATGTAGGACCTGCTCTGAAAATTAACATTTATCAAGGAAATGTATTTGTTTTGGCTTTTCCATACACTAATTCCTCCTTAGGACAAGCAGCACATTTACAAAGTACATGGATGGTAAAAGTCCTGGGGCAGTGAAATAGCAATACTAGTTTGACAATTAGCCAGTAACTTTGTCATTGGCCTCAGCTAAAGCATTTGCCCGAACACACCAAGATTTATGGTTTAAATTGTGACAAGTAGGGAAGAATGGTTAAGAAAATGGGCTCTGATTTTTAAAAATCCGAGTTCAAGTTCCAGTCTACTACTAACTAGCTATACGATTTTGAACATGTTCCCTAACCTTTCGGAGACTCCTTCCCTATAAAATGGAAATAATAATAATGTAAAATGATTGTTGGGAGTCTCAAATGAGGTCTTAAACTTGGGTTGCGTATACACAAGACACACGTGACTACCCTAGACCACATTTGGCATCAAGTCTGCTTAGAAGGATATAGACTAGGAACTTGACATGATCATAGTTTCAGATGTTCCTCATCTGGTAGGAATTCTCCTAGAAATCCACGCAGCACAGCTCAAAAGGAGGAAAAGCTCCACATCAGACAGGCCTAAGAGCTGTCCTGGCTTAAAAGTCCCCTGATCCACAGAAGCTGGTATCTCTTGAAGCAGAGTGGTCATAGCCTGCAGGGTCCCTATAAAAACAAGCCCTGTCCTGAGAGTCGCCACACTCAGGGAAGCCCAAAGCTGTGGCTGTCCGCCAGGTACCTGTAGTTCCCCCAGTGCAGGCTATTTTATCCTGGGGGGCCATTTTATCATAAGTAGTATGATGTAGTAACATAGTTGACTTCCCAACTTTTATCAGATTACCAAGGTAACTAACTAGAGGTAGTTAACTGACGGTCAAATTCTCTACAAAAGATTAAAAGGGATTGTCAGTCCCTCTGCCTGTACTTGGAACATGAACTTAGGAAGTATTACATATACAATATACGCATGTTTATGTGAAGACAGTCTCATGAAAGATAAGAAATGTATCTAAGAGGAAATTAAATACGGAGAATTTTGTAAAGAGGCATCGTAGAGGTAATGATTTGGTCATTATTTTGCCTGTTTTTTTGTGAATGAACTCGTAAGTGTTAGAATGAAAACTTATTACAGAGGAAGTTTTGCTCTATAGTTAGTGGTGTACCTAATGTATTATTAATACTCAGTACATGCCATTTGAGTAAAAATTGGGTTTTGATCCTCTCTGTCATTATAAGAAAAACAGAGCTGACTCACAGGGCCCTTTTACCACAATTCTCGGATGATTCTTTTTCCCAGACCTCTCAACTCAAACAAATTGACTTTGATGCTTTGAGCTCTAATTGTCTCCTAGGAATGCAATTTTCCTACACATGCCAGTAGAATTAAGAAGATTGAATGTGAGTCGTTGCATTAGAATGGACCTGCCTCTCAGTATGGTTAATTACTATAGTTAAATATAGCACCTGAATGACAAGGCAGAATTATCATTGTGTTCTCCCACTGGAACAGATGGCTCTATCATGGCGACAGGCTGCCTGTGTCTTGTAAACATGCACTATTGGTTATTGAGAATGGGCAAGAGTTCAACTAAGAATCAACACAAGGCCATCCAATTCCAGGAAAACCACTCGAAGTGCATATTGACATTCATAACATCATCTTCATATGTATACATTTCAGTTTAGAATCCAACATCCCTCTAATTCAAGTAGGAGTAGAGAGATACAAGTTTGAACATAAATACTTTACTGATAAGTAAATATGGGAGATCTATTGAGAGGGTATTCTTTAATACATAAATAGACTTATATTTCTAATGTCTGTGATGTTTTTAAGATACCTATATGTGTATTGTATATTAAAGTGTGAACTAGAAAAGTTGATCTATTTGAATAAGTATACATTATCATTGTAAGTGGCAGCTAAACTTCCAAGTAATATGAAAAATAATGTTAAACTTATATTTAATTATATTTTCTATTTAAAATAGCATTGTATTAATTTAGCCAGGCATGTTTGTTTAAATCACTCAACAATGAAAATTATATGTTAACAGCTCTTGGTTTCACATTTTCTAAATTACAACAAATCTGGGAATGAGTGAAATGAACAATATGGTGAACTTGGTTTCAGTTAATTTTGCTTAGTCCCTTTATTTTCTATTTCCTATGAATAGTTTAACATCTCTTGCAAAATAGGAGGAAACGCAAATGTTAGCTTTGAGTCTAACTGCTTTTACACATCATAAATGTTGATATATTTTCAATGAAATTGGAATTGTACCTCCAAGTAGAAATAAAAATGTCCAAGCTTATTTTACTCTAGAGTGTAGAAGACAAAGTTCCTAACTGCTTATTAGTCCGTGATGAGAATACCAATGTTCTTTTGCAGCTTTTGCCAGCAAGAGAAGCTGCCAACGACCTTCCAGTCCTGTGTGATCACCAAAGCATGCCAGGTGTCAGAGTGGTCAGAATGGAGTCCCTGCTCAAAAACGTGCCACGACACAGCGTCCCCCAAAGGCACTCGTGTCAGGACACGGATCATTAGGCAGTTTCCTATTGGCAGCGACAAAGAGTGTCCAGAACTTGAAGAAAAAGAGCCCTGTGCGTCTCAAGGAGATGCAGTTGCCCCCTGTGCCACGTGAGTAAATAAGGACCGCGCCTTCTGCTGCTGTGACGTCTCCCCAAACTGCGTGTCTCCCCGCATTCGCTTACCCAGGTGACACTAACTAAAGAGTAGGTTGAGAAATAGGGATTTTTACGACTCCTAAGTGGGAAAAAATAAAATAGTTTTACAAGCACTGTCCTTAAAGAATTCTGGTTTTACAGAATAAACATGTCTTTAGCAAGCTATATTTCCAACTCTCCATGAAGTCTGGGTTTTTAGCGGTGATTCTCTATTTATGTATCTTCTGTAATGGAGATTGATAAATTTCTTCTGTAAAGGGGAAGATAGGATATTAGGCTTTGAGGGGAACCGGTGTCTCTGTGGCAGTGACTAAAAAGTACCATTGGAGGAGGAGATCATATATAAACACATGAGTGGATCTGTTCCAATAAACCATTATTTATAAAAACAGTGGACGGGTTGGTTTTGGTTCTTGGGTCATAGTTTGTCAACCCCCATTCTATAACATAAAATAAACTTTCAAAATATAGGTTCCTGTTGCTTACTGAGCAAAGTCTATTAAAATTCAGTACTATAGATAACAAATCCTGTTGAATATCTACTACACCAAAATAATGGGACTTTAAGCTACTTGAGGACAAGATTGTTATTAATCTTGTTTTGTTTTGTTTTGTTTTGTTTTTTATCCCCAGCATACATCACAGGGCCTGGCACATAGCAAGTGCCCAATAAATGTTTATTGAATTCTGATGAAATAAGACTGGTTCTGAAATATTTAGCAGTATATCCTAATTCTTTTTATCCTTAAAAAATATTTCCAAGACATTACTGTGAATTATCTTGGCAATAAATACATTTGAGCTTAGTCTGAATATAGAATATTTATAAAACAACTTAGAGAATCTTAGTTTCTCAGAGATATACACAAGCTTCATTGAGAGCTTTTTTGGAATATTCAGAAACACTTAAAGAACATGCATACAACACGAAATTCACGAGGCAGTGAGGAGGAAAATTAATCCTACTACTACCACTTCTAACAATAATAACAAGTAATAGCAAAGATAGTGATGATTTACATGAGACCTTCAATTGCGCAGCACTTTGGACTCATCTATTCTCTCCTGATATAACAAGGGATTGAAAACTGCAGGGAGTTTCCTTCTTAACTTCTCTGCTTGTCCCACTGACCCTGTGTTCCTCTCTACATAATAGGCTTGAGGAAGTTGTCAGGATCTCCCGTGTTCTGTCTCCTTTGAGTTTCTTCCTTTTTTGCTTCAAGCTAGGTGTTTTATTCTTTATCTTCTGAGATATTCAAACACCACTAACAAAATAAATATATATTCTGAATCTCTTTCTTCTCTCCCTTTTTGGAGGGTAGCAGTTTTTTAGCACGTGTGACCAATTCACAATAGGAAAAGTGTAATCCTAGGATGGCCTACATTTGGACTCCATTCTATAAAAAGTAAAATTTTTATTTTAACTCCCTTGATGAATGATTTGTTTGATTTTACTTTCCTTGTCACCCCCACCCCACCCTCTTACTCAGGGCATTAATTATCCTTTTTTTTTTTTTTTTTTCATTTACCTGAATGTCGTACTTCCTTTATAAACATATGTCAAGAGTGTTGTTCCTTGCTGCCCCAGTCCTGCACCTGTGTTCAGCCACTTATAAAGATGAAAAAAATGGATGTGAAGGTCAGTTTGACTGTCATGAAACTTTACCACTGACACAGCAACGCACCTAGATCAGACATATGAAGGCCCATTTAACTTTTTTGTCTAATTGAGATGAACATTAGCACATCCATTTGTACCTGTGTTGGCTGTTAATCTGATTACTGAGGAAGCATCTTGGGTAAAGTGACACAAAGTGCTACATGAGCCATTTTCTTTGTGCTTTTAGAATATCCATTTTCCTCGAGGTGGAGAAATGCCATCACTTTCTATCTTTAGTGGCATCGGGAAATGGTTCCCTGGCTCTCTCCTTAAAGCAAGTGTTGGGCTGACAAGCCCCTGACATTTCTTTCACATCATAATGTTGATTGGAGCTTTAATTTAGAACCACAGATCATCTTTCTTGTGTTCCACTGATTAGAAACATCAGCTATTTTCAACATCCATCAGGCACTCATCATGGATTCTCAGTGCTACAGAAAAACACTCATTCTTGACAATAAAGAGAAAAGTCTGAATTGTTATGTTATATTTTTTAATCCCAGCACACAATTATAATTTTGATCCAGTATGAAGTAGCAATTTTCAAGCATTTTATTAAAGGCAAAATAAATGTTTGGGTTGATCGTCATTTAGAATGTTTTCCATTCCCAGAGTCACTCCTCCTTTGTTTATAAGCATCCAGAAAGGGCAAGCCCGAGTTCAGCTTAACTGAACATAAAATTTTATGTTTTCAGCATGATGCTCTCTTTTCATAAAATATTTATAAGTAACTTCCAGTAATTGCAATTAAAACAGGATTATCCTAGATTTAACCCCTCTTTAAATGGAGCACTGCTGAGGATAGAGGAGAAGAAATTGAAACTGAATCTTCACCACAGATGTAGTAGCCTATGGTTGATTCGAGAGGAAAGTGTTTTTTAGATTAATCTTCTTCAGAAAAAAATATCGGAAGAGCAGAGCAAAGTTTTACTCAATAAACATGGTTGTCACTGCCAGCATTTTCTTTCTTTAGGTATGGCTGGAGAACTACAGAATGGACCGAGTGCCGTGTGGACCCTTTGCTCAGTCAGCAGGACAAGAGGCGGGGCAACCAGACAGCCCTCTGTGGGGGAGGGGTCCAGACACGAGAGGTATACTGTGTGCAGGCCAATGAAAACCTCCTCTCACACTTAAACACCCACAAGGACAAAGAAGGTAAACTGTCTTCTTCTTCTTCTTTTTTTTTTTTTTGAAAAAATGTTCATCATCATTAGCCATCAGGGAAATTCAAATTAAAACCACATTGAGATACTACCTTACACCAGTTAGAATGTCTTCTTCTTCTTGAGGACTTAGGCATGAAGACTGAGCATGGAATCACCTTGCAGGGGCATAGAGATAGAGATAGAGATAGAGATAGAGATAGAGGAGTTAGAGATACAGATACAGATATTTGCAACATGAATAGAGCATAATTCTGTTCATTTCATGGTTGATATCCACTATGGTGAACGCTAATTTAAATTTCGGTTGTAAAAAAAACTTAATCCAGTTCTGTCTCTGGTCAGTTCCTATTTACTGACAAGTCTCTACATTTGCTGACCATAAGCTCTGAGTCAAAATTTAGCAGGAGTAATTAATTATAAAAATAGAATAAAGCATCTTGTAAATAGACACATAGAGTGCTCGTATATATTCTCAAGTCCAGAGTTTCCTTATATGAGATGTAAAACCTGCTAGTGAAAGAGCAGCCCCTTTTGCTGTTTATAATATGGTTGAAAAATAAATGTATCGAAAAAATAATGATGGCATTGAGTGAAATTTTCAATGCGAATTTAAATGGAATAAGTGGAGAATACAACTACAGGTAAAAAAAAATTAACTCAAAGGCATGACTTTTTTTAAAACCCTTTGATTAAACCCTCTGACTTGGCGGACGTATCTTAGAACTTTTTTTGGTCTAAATCTCAATTTGAGGAGACTTGGTAAGTGTGCCAAAGGATAAGTGAGTCCAACATGGCCAATGCTTAAAGTATGTATTAGTATATATTACTATTACTCTAAAATTCTAATCATTATTGGATCAAGTTTGTATTCAATTAGTTACTCATAAGTCCCCACAACTAGGAATATTTTTAAACAGTGTTATAAACAGACCTTCTTACCTTCCCTCGACTTGAGGGATAGCAGGGCTCTTATCATTAGACCATTTAATAAATATCTATTAGTTGCCAAAAGAGTTCCAAAAATTGTGCAAGATGGTGAGGATGGAAATATCAGTACAAATTTTGTGTCAGGAAAGTGCTCATGGTTATCATGAGGGTACACAAACAGTTATAATACAGTCTGAAATGCATTATAACTTGAGTTTTAGAATAACTGTAGGGGTATCATAGAAACAGAAACATAGAAGAAGTGGCCTATAGCTGAGTGATGACACACACATTCCATACAGTAAGTGGGTCAGGAATGCAAGAGGAAGTTTATTGCAGGCAGAGGGGACAGTGTGTATTAAAGCACAGGGTTAAAGAAAAGCAAAAACAAAAAAAGAAATCTTGCCAAGGAAGATGAGTATGTTGTATTTGGCAAGTTGTAAATAGGACAGGGTAGTATTTCCTAGCAAATATGTTGGTTGGAAAGGGAAAAGAATAAGAATAAAGACCCAAAATGAGAATATTCAGAGAAGAAATCTGACAAAGGAGGGCCAGAAGAGAAGGGAAAGAACCAAGAAAAATGGGTATTTCAAAAAAACAAAAGAAGAGCCGACTCCTCTGCCCCCTCCCCCACAAAAAAATGAGTGGTACGCGTGACCAGCAGCAATTCATGGAAAATAAACACTGAAGTTCTGCATTTGCAACTTGCAAGATTTAATTGTTTTGTAGCCACTAACTTTACGTAGCATGTCAACTCATTTAGGAATCTAGCCTAGGGATACATTTTACTACTAATGTATCTTGAGGTTGTAAGGAAGTAGCATAAAACATGTAATGTTAGTACATTAATATTTTTTTGGCCATTTTAATGGCTACATTTTTAACACTCTTAGATGGATTTATTATAGCAGTCCTTTCAGAGCAGTATAATTTCATTGCTAGGGTAGATCAGATTTTAGTTTCTGAATGTCAATTATGTCCTGTGGGTTATTACTTTCAAAAGATCCTTCAGAATTCTGAATTGCAACTGGGTATTTTTTTTAAATCATTTTGCCGTAGAGTCTGTCAAAGCATGGCAGAGCACCAAAAATAAAAGTCACAGCGTAAAAGGAAAACAAAAAGAGTATCATTGGTGAGGTGTGCCTGTTAGACTAAAGCGAATGTCAAAGCAAAGATCCATGGATGTGAAAATAATCGATTTGCCAAAAATTAATGTTTATCATATAAGTATATAGGAATTTGTGTCCTTTCATTTCAAATACCAAGAATACTAATAAGCCCATATAGTCTTCATAAAAACAGTTACTTCTCCCTAAAAGTTGCAGCTTTTTTTTTTTTTTCTCAGAACTGAGGCTATATGAATTTCCCCCCAGAAGCACTTAACATTTCCCAAGGGGAAACTTATTCAATATGCCAGCATCCCAAGGGTGACATGTAAAGACTATAAATATGTGGAAGTGGAGAATAATTAGGCTGTGGGCTGTGAGGATTGGGCACATTCTGTTTTCCTTCAATAAATACAAAAGAATGAAGCTTACTTTACAAAGAGAGGAAAAGTTCTCAAAATAACTTCTTCAATCAGTCCTAATAAGAAGGTACTGATCTCAAGTAAATCCAACTGGGTAACCATGAACAACCTACCCCAAGAACAACTCACATTGTAGTTAATATGAAGAAAAAAGTCTACATTGTTGTTTTTGTAGAGTCTCACTATGTGTTCTATGAATAAATGTCTTGTTTTCACATGTAACCAAGATACTAAAAAATACCTTAACCCCAAATAAAATACTTTAACTCAAAATAAAATTTCCTGATACAGAAATACTGAAAATAAATGCTACGAAGTTCACATAAAATTCCTTTGTTTTCTTGGCACATCACATTACACAGAAGAATGGTAATGTCCACCTTAGTACCAGTACAGGTCCGTGTTAAATCACTTTACTCATTGGTGTATTCACTGCTCTTAATAGACTCACACCACACCATAAAAATTCTCCTCCCTGGAGCTAATATATTTAATTTCCAGAAAATCAAAATAGGTATTATTAAGGTAGTCACAAAGTATAATGTATTATATTTACAATTTCGTATCCTACCTGTGTCAATGGATTTATATCATCAGAATATTTATTAAGTTGGTGACAGTGTCTACTGACAATAGGAAAAATAGATGTACTTGATATTGGAGAGTAGCCACATCTTATTCATGTGCTGCTGTAGGCCATAGGTATCCCTCCCAGTCCTCACAACCTTTGCCCTACAATATTCAGGTGAGCAAAATTTCCACCTCTTTAGAAGAAAGATTTGACAAGTTTCTACTGAGAAGAGTCAGTAGTAAAACCCTGGACAGTTTCTGTTCAGCTGGCTGGTCAGAATTCCAGCTGACTGTGAAGAATGTTCAGCTTATGCTGGCATGAAATCTACCCTTACCAGACTATGACAGGAAGAGGCCTTGCCCGTGGGGAGGTTAGCAGTAGCTAGAAAGCTGATGAAAATGTTGCTGATCATTGGATGCATGAACATGAATTGATTGTTTAAAGAGCTCAAAGTGAAATGAAAGTAGATTTTAGCTATGGTAATTCAAGATATTCTTTCTGTTGATACAGATCAAACGCGTTTTTAAATGAGGGGAACCGAGAGTGTTGGTTATAAAGCATTATGAAACTTTCCATGATACATATTTTAGGAAACTTTAGAACATTTTTTTTCTAGAAAACCTATCAAAAAATTCACACTGAAATCTGGATAAGGTCTGTGGGATTTGAGGTTATTAAGAAAAACAGCCTGGATAATGAGGCTATATGATGATAGATAATAAGATTAACCAGCAGAACGTTTGGAAGATCAATGGAAAGATGGATGGAAGGAAGGATGGTTGAACTGTGAATGGGTACACAGAAAGATGAACAAAGAGTTCTTATTTTCCCATGTTCTACAAAGAAACAGGGAGATAAAATAGTCATCATCTCGAAATGGAATGCAAATTATTTATAATTACAGTCGTTTATCTGTAGTTTCCACAAACTAGCCCACTTTGGTCAAAGCTATTTTTGGGGAAGAAAAAAAGGCTATGCTTATGGTGCTCTTTCCCTGTTATTTCAGAAAATAAATATCAGAGTACATCGAAGTCTAGTGCTGCACCTTTCCTATCCATCACTTTTGAAATAACAGGTAGGTGAGAACATTTTACGTGCCATTTAAAACAGAAATGTGTATCAGAGATTCTCTGTACATTTCCTGATATAATCCTTAAACCATCTAAGAAAGATAGTACTTTACTTTTACTTTCTACTTTTCTAGAAATGTATCAAATCTGACTCCTGAGATAGAAGTGCTTTCCTGTTTCTTGACTTTCTATAGCATCATTATATAGCTGTAAATTATAGAAAAACATAAAAGGACTTTTAAATTTACCGACTTAAAAATGTCACTAGGATACCATAATTATATATACAGATATATATAATTTGGTTATGAACACTTGTTGAGATAAATTAATGAAAGTATGAACACTTTTCACAATTTATCGTATTTCTAAGTACACCACTCTGTGCTCTACTAATCTTAATAAGGTAAAGGAAAAAGGAACTAAATCACACCATGGCTAACTTTTGGAGACAGCCTACAAGGATGCAGTGGGATGTAAAAAGCACTGTGATACAATTATAGAATAAAAACATAGGAAATCCCTGAAAAAGGGATTTTTCTTGGAAATTACTTCTCAGGGTATTTTGTGGGAGAGAAAGACTGTTAACCCTGTGAAATTTGTGATGAGTAGATTACAAAATAGAAAGTGAGATGCCAAGAGGTGTCAGCTGCTGGGAAAGAAGCTAAAAAAATTTAACGTGCTGGGAATTAGATTAAGCTGGTCAGTGGTCTATCCTCAAGGTAACTTCGAATTTTTAGTAGAGGAAGAGCTTACTAATGAGATATCAAGAAGTACTCAACCAAAAAAGCAATCAAAAGAAGATATATATAAATAAATAAGATGAGACAGCTTGGAAGCTGTCTTGGAAGACATGAAAAAGGGCTTATAATACCTTTGACTTAGTTGACATTTAATAAACATTTATTGTTTGACATATTTACTCTCTCCTTTATAAAATGCTATAATATTTTTGTCTGGAAATTATATCTTGAACATTTCAAATGCATTTAAAAAATTCTTTATTTCAGCAAGAGGCTATATTCACACACACCCTTCATCCCTAAATAAACATTTATTCACAACTCTGACTTTGAATACAGGAAACACGATATAGTTGTTTAGATCAAATGAAGAAAGCCAAAATTTAGGCACTATGCTTCAATTTGGCCACTCATTTAAGAGAACATGTTTTATCTATCTTATTTCTCTTTTCTAGTTACATAATAGCTTAAAAACCTCTTTTGGATTTTCATGTTAAGGCTACTTTCAAAAGAACTCTAGACAGATAATCAGGAAACCTCATTTTCATTTCTGCTTGGCCTTGTGTCCTTATGTGCATTATTTAACTTTATTTGCCTAAAAATACCTATTAAATGATTCTTCTGTTCCATTTCCAGTAATATGGCAGATTAGAATAGCTGAAAATCATCCCTTACAAAACATCTAGACAGGCAGGATACAGTATTATTTTAAATGCTTTTAAGTACAGAACTGAGGTCTTGATTAACTAAATGATTTCCCAAAACAAACCAAGAGGGTTGAGCTTTCAGTGTTTGCCCTCAGGCAGTAATGGTGCATACAGGGGGAGGGTTACTCATTATGGGGATGTGAGGGGCAGGATGCCAATAAGGGGTATGACCTAAAACTTTTAGCCAAAAAAAAAAAAAAAGAGTACAAGCAGAAATACTGCTTTATTTCATCAACCTTAAAGGGTTATCACGCCAACAAATGAGTAGAGAAACTCAATTTACCTATAGAGGACGAGGAAACAGGTCAGCCTCAACCTCAGTCTGAGCAAACCTCTCCTAAGAATTCCAACTATGGGCCTGTACTCGCTACTAGTTAGTTAAGTTTCAAATTTATGGTACTTCAATGAGTCCAAGGACCACAAAGCTGAGAAATTAATATAAGAAATGGCATCAGGCCAATAGTACTGTGAGATTGCCTGATGTAAGGAAAAGCAAAAACTCTGAAGATAGGCATAACTTAACTTAAGCCCCAGCGTTTCCCCAGGTAAACACCACCATCAACACTGAAAACTACATGAGGAAAAATAATCCATTTTAGACAGGATTTAAAATACCTAACAAACATTAAGGTTAGACTCGCAACATTGGAAATATTGGAAATATTTCCATATTTCCAGAGACCATAAAATATATATGCTAGAACTTACTAAAGATGTAAAGGGAAAAGTTAAAACATTAAATGTAATGAGTCACAATCAAAAAAGACCAAATTTAAAAAAAACAAAGAAAGAAAGAAAGAAAGAAAAAGAAGTTCTAGCACTGAAAAGTGCTTTTCTGGAAATAAATAAATGGGTAGATTAGACAGACTGAGCTCAACAGTTATGAATAAGCTCAAGACAAATGTAAGGAAATTATTCAAAATGCAACATTGAAGATAGGAGTTAAGAATAAAAGTGAAGTAAGGCATGCAGAATTAAATGAATAAGAGAATGTATAGAAAAGATGAGAGAATTTTCTAGATTTGATGAAAGCCAAGAATATACAAAATCAAGAAAGAATTTCTGAGCAGCATAATAATAAATGCATGCTTAGATACAGTGTAGTGAGATTTCAGTTCATCAACTATATAAGGACAAAGCAAAAGGAATAAAGAAAAGGACAGAAATTAACTAAAAAGAAATTAATAAATTTATAGTGAAATTCTCAAAAGCTGCAAAAAAAGCAAAATAACAAAAATGATACATTGAAAGTACTGAGAGGAAATAAATATCAACTTAGAGTTATTTATCCAGCTACCTACCATGAAAAACTATGGACAAAATTAAGACAAAAATGAAAGGGTTTTACCTCTATTAAGCCCTCAGTGAAAGAGCTCCTAAATGATAATGCTTAAGATGAAGGAAATTGAAACCAGAAACAGAAGAATTCAAGATGTCCAAAGAATTTGATAAACATCTGGGTGATCTAAGTAAGTATAGATATGATGAAGCAATATTAACACATGACTAAAACACTGTACAGTTGATGAACAATAGTAATCTATGACAGAAGGAAATGATAAAGAGTATATTTTTGGGGAAAGGATAGAGATATTGAGCACCCTTATTTTTTATTAAGTCATTATGCATTTTAAAAATGTAAGAATAATTATCAAAGTAAAAATATAATTAATAATATTATAATTATATAATCATAGATTATAAGCTATATATATATTCTCCAGTTCAACAAATGAAATAAAAGGGACTAAATAAAGTTCAATAAATTCAATAAAAATAAGATGTTGAATAAGAGAAAACTCATTTTTTTCTTACAGATGATCTAATTAAGACCAAATAAAGAATACAAAAAATCTAGAAATAGGACTCCTATATGTCAGAGTCAAACGTTATTTCAGAAAATTATTTTGTTTTAATTATTACTGCATCTATGAGACCAGCCAACTATATTATAAAGTGTTCACAGTGATCAACTAAGAGTGTGGACTAATCAGTCCACACGTTCACCATTGCTGGCTAATGTATAAACACACATTTCCCAGGCAATAATGCAATCTGTACATATAAAGTGCAGCTGAAATTTTTATTTTCTCCAGGAAATAATGTGAGATTGACTTAAATTATACATGTATGCAATGCCAAAGCTATTCAGAAGATTGAATGGTTTTATCGATTAAATGGATAATTTTATTATCCAGAAAATTTCCTTGGATAATCAAAAATGTCCAGAATGTTCTCTAGTATTTTTAGAGTGAAGGATAATCTCCAGAAACATAAAACTCAATAAAAATTATGTTGCTAAAGTGATATTGTTCAATGAAGCATGAATGTGATTGCAGACTTTCAAAATTGAAGGAGAGAAACATCTGAAAGTTCATGAGTACCTGTGTTTCAAACCTTCCTCCCTTTCTGTCATTCGTTTTTCCCAATTTGCTAATGGGAAAGATGCATGACATGGGCATTGTTACCTAGGCAAAGGTGATCATGTCAAAGGAATTATTACCTGGAGAGGATAAAATTTATTACCTATGTTGGTGTCTTAAACAAAGTCATAGATGGTATGCTGATAAAATATGTGAGTAATATTATGCTAACAAGAATAAAATATTGGGAAATAATCTTTATGACACAAAGAGATGTTGATAGGCTAGAAACAATAGAATTTCTCCAGCAGCGTGAAGTCTAATGAAATCCTTAAAATACCTAAACTTAAGTCCCAAATGCCCAGTCTAAAAGAAAATAATAGAAATAACAATGATGATAACAATGACAATATTGATTGAATTTATTAAGACACTGTTAATTATTTTGTTGCTGCAAAGATTAAATGCTTAATGTGGGACACAAACAGTTGGAATCAGTGACTTAATGTTAAACTCATTCTATGTCAGTTCTCCAGAGTGTTATTCTTCTCAACATCAATCACAATCTGATGAAGTACTACAAATTTGGATATCCCACTTGATATTCCTTCATTCAGTCAATAAATACTTACTGAATAATAATTATAATACTTACTGAATAATCAGTAATAATTACTGAATAACTATTATATTAACTGAATATAATTATTAATTATTAAGTTGCATCCCTGATTTAGATGTTGAAGATAGAATGTTTAAAAAAAGCCAACTTGATCTCTGTCCTCAGGGAGCTTATAGCCTAATTGTAGCCTGGTAAGTATAGTTTTATTTACTGGGGTTTCAAAACTGACCCTTCACAAGGCTGACATGGAGAGACTTCTACAGACTTCTACAGTTTGAGATTCTTCATTTAAGCCCTGAAAGAGCACTACAACCGTGGTCCATCCTTAATAAAGGACCTTCACCCTATTCACTGGGTGAATTATTTTTCTGGAAAGTATATAGCCTCAGAATGTAGTTTAAGTATCACCTGGATGCTTTAAGAAAATGCAGAAATTCTCAAATGTTATACACTGAGATTGTGATTCTGCAAGTCTGGAATGGGTTTAGGAATCTCTTTTATAAAAGCACCATTGTGGGGAGCCTGGGTGGCTCAGATGGTTAAGCGTCTGCCTTCGGCTCAGGTCATGATCCCAGGGTCCTGGGATCGAGTCCCACATCGGGCTCCCTGCTCCTTGGGAGCCTGCTTCTCCCTCTGCCTCTCTCTCTCTTTCTGTCTCTCATGAATAAATAAATAAAATCTTTAAAAAATAAATAAATAAATAAAAATAAAAGCACCATTGTGATTATAATCAGGAGTTGATTTTATCAGAAAACTCATGAGAGACCTTTTAAAAGCCTTTCCAAAACTATAGGAGAGACTGGGACTGGGGTAGGGAAGCTCCAGGTTTTCTAATCCTCAAAGTTTATATAATCTAAGGGACCCTTATTATTATAAAAAAAATTTTAAAAAAAGCAAAATTCCCAATACAAAATCACTAAGATCTGTGCCAGAGTCTTCTCAGAAGGGGACTGTGCATGAGAAGGGCCCTGAACCTTAAGCTTCCTGGGCTTCTCCACACATCTGTCCCAAATTCTAACATAGATTTTTGGCCTCTATTAGATCCAAAGAGAATCACTGCCTTAAGATGAGACACAGAAACAAAGGCATATGCATGTCCAGAAAACGGGTTTTCCACCTTTCTGGAGGTCAGACCAGGGAGGCTGGGGTGCCTGGGAAAAGTCACTATATGTCCTCCAAAGTGAAGTAGAACTTTTCATTCTAACACCGGTCTTATTTTCACTCATCAAGCCTAGTTTTAGCTTCCTGAGCGGCAAACCCACTAAACCTTGCTAGTAGTTAAGCTAGGAAATTGGAGAGGAAGAACACCTAACACTCTCAGATACTGTTTCATCTTACTTCATACCTGTAACCCCAGATGGAACGAAGCCATGGCAATTCATGAAGGACCTTCCATTAATGAAAGAAAGATGGTGGATTAAATGTCACATAACCTGACACTGTCAAGTGACTATAGTACATATGCTTTTTGTAACCCTTAAGCACTTACTTCTCTGAGTCCGTTGTAGATGAATGATAGCACCAGGAGGAATTTTGAAACTAGCACTCAGGGATGCGCACTGGTGAATGAATAGCATTTTTTTCCAGAGGCGCACTCCTGCTCTCTAAGAATGTAAAAGAGGGGTGCCTAGGTGGCTCAGTCGTTAAGCGTCTGCCTTCGGCTCAGGTCATGATCCCAGGGTCCTGGGATTGAGCCCCACGTCGGGCTCCCTGCTCGGCGGGAAGCCTGCTTCTCCCTCTCCCACCTCCCCTGCTTATGTTCCCTCCTCTCTCGCTGTGTCTCTCTCTGTCAAATAAATAAATAAAATCTTTAAAAAAAAAAAGAATGTAAAAGAAATGGTTTGTGGCTGACTGTTGCCTGCCTTGCTGATGATTGCTCAAAAGGGAGTAGCTACTCTCACCAGTGTTAACAGGAGTACAAACTACACTGTGGAACTCATTAATATTTATTCCTTCTAAAAGCAATGGGCAATAAAAGGGGATATAAACCAGGGAGGATAGCAGTGGGAAAAGGAAGCCATGACAACAGATTCATCTTGGAAAGGTTTCACCATTTATTGCCCACAAAAATACACTCGAAATACACAATCCGTATTGTTATATTATTAAACTGGAATCCACTAAAAATACCTCCCATGGAGTGAAGTCATTTTTTAAAAAAATTATATATTGAACATAATTCAATTCAGAGTAGCCATCCATGTTCTTGTAATTATATGCCTTTGATGTACTTCTTTACAATTTCACATTTATTATATTTAACAAAGCTACGGGTTCTCAGTGTCAGAGTTTGGGCTCTATCTGCCTATACACAAGGACAGTCTCTAAGCTAACAACAGAGACCAGTTGTCATCTCTGTCATTTTTTTTCTTGATGCTCCTCTACTTTCTGCAGTAAAAGCCCTTCAGCCATTGTCCCCAAAC
Organism: Mirounga angustirostris; assembly: GCF_029215605.1. Classification (NCBI taxonomy): domain Eukaryota; kingdom Metazoa; phylum Chordata; class Mammalia; order Carnivora; family Phocidae; genus Mirounga; species Mirounga angustirostris. The sequence continues at coordinate 62,252,083 of NW_026991720.1, forward strand.
TATCCAAACATCTCCTCCTATTTCGAATAATCTTTTTCACACCATAGGGCCTCAGTGATCTCTCTTCACCCAAAGCTGAAAGCCTTCTCATACTATAGTTCACAATTTACCACTTAATTACATATAATTCTATTATTTTACAATTCTCTCATCAATATTTATGCCAACCCCCCAATATTTCAAGCTTCTGAGGAGGGCATTGTGTTTTTCCCCTCCTAAATTTTAGCATTAATATCCATCATTCTTACCAGAGGTCTGGGTACATTTGGCTGATTGGGTCTTTTAGAAATATTTTAAGACAGAGAAAACCCTTCAGTCAGAGGATCTTGACTTCCCTGACGTCTGATTCACAGAGTTTCATTTCAGAGTCATCTCTATGTCTCACCAACTTCATTCTTTTCCTCCTTTGTTTTCCTGTCCTCTGCAGAGGCCTAATGAGAACATATATAAAACACATCCTAGCATAAGGCCTTGCACTTATTATTTGCCAAAATGACTATTCATTGCTTTTGCTTATGTCTTTACTTTTCTGGTTAATTTGAAGAAAAGGGAGGGATATTTTAAATAGTTTTACTCTAAACCTTTTACATGTAGTAAAGGCCTAATGGTATACCAGCCTTGCTAGTTGAGAAACATAACAGAGGATGTATAATTCATGGAGTCTCTTTATGATATGTCCCAAGATCCTGCGGTGTACTTACATTATATATGAAATTGCTCCTTTCTTGGAAAGAGTAGACTTTATTTGTATTAGTCCAAACTAAAACGAAATATAACTAATTTTATTGCTAGAGTTATGAGAGACAGAGTAATTACAGCTTCCCTTGCTTTGTGATGCTGAATCCTTGACAAGTTTAAGCAGTACTCCATTGCTCAAGGATTCTGAAGGAAATGCTCGCAGGAACCCTGGGATTGTTTGATTGCTCTAAAAAGAACACCATCTCTTTCACCATTGCTCAACCTGAGAAGGCCACCCTGGTCCATCTGCCCTTTACATTACACAGGATTTCTAGGCATCTAAAACCACACTGATCAGGCAGCATTATGCCATGGAGAACTTACCTCTTCTTCTCCAAATAATATTAACAATAATATGGAGATGGAGAAAAAAGAATTTTCAGAAAAGTCATTGTTTTACACGTCCTCAGCTAAGTCTGATTAGAAAGTCTTCGATCAATTAAGTACCTAATTCCTGAGAAATTTCTAGAAGTACTTTGAAATAAAATCCTGTTTTTCACTCAGAAAGCTGTTAATCAATTTCTCACTGTCTTCCAAATATATATCCGTAGCAAAGGGGTAAGAAAAGGAACTAACACGTTGTGATAATATCTTTCCATCAATACATGACTAAATGGATAATTGGAGAATAATTTTCCTAGACAAACTAAGATAGTAAGTGATAGAGGATGGACTCAAAGCCATTTTTTTGTTTGTTTGGTTGATTGGTTGGTTGGTTGTTTTTTTGTTTTTGTTTTTTTTTACTTCAGAATCTAAACTCCAGTAATAGGCCTTTGAATTTGCTTCAGAGTAAATGTCTGGGTACAATCACTGTCTACAACTTTATCAAAATCACAGAAGTAAGTGGATTATATTATCTGATGTTATCTCTATTACAAAAATAAATAAAATGCCATAGAGACCTACCTCTCATAACAGAAAATTGAAGGAAAACTAAACATAATTTAAGCCTTTTTAGGAATCATCTCGAAGTTTATTCCTGAGATGGTTCTATAAGGTCAACGCCAATTCTTGTCAATGGTTATTTGAACCAGTGTTATATTGAATCATATGAAATTGCTATCTTTGTAGGTCAAGATCTGAGGTCTAGTGGCAATTTCATATGGTTCAACTGAATAAGTGCCTTTATGGTTTTGTATCGTCACCTGGTGTGATCTACTCTTTGTCCCAGACTTTCCACTGTCAGAATCAAGCCTGCAGCTACTGGCTGTGAATTATAGTCAGTGTTTTCACATGAACAATATGCATTTGTGCCGTATGTAGTATGCTTTAGAGAGAGCAATGATTGTCTTCTATAAAAATATGTAGATTTCCCCATAGTAGATACTCTTTATGGGAAAATAACTCATATTGATGGTTTGGAGTGACTTGAATTCATCAAGTAGCTTTTATTATATGCATAGTTAGAAAAGAAATCTCCTGCATTAGTGATGTTATTTTTTAATGCTTACCTATGCCCCACATGGTTTTGTGTAAGTGCATAACAATAAAAGGAGATAAAGTGATTTTAGGGATAAAGGGATGAGTAATGTGGGACAAAAGAAAAATGCTAGTAGGTGAATGCCAGTAATGAATATAATAAAGAAAATGTACAAAATACATGCTATAAGATCCTGTGATTCTCTTAAAGTAGGACCACAGGTTTTGGCTCTAAGCTTATAATAGCCCATGCAAAGAGGAATGCTACATTAATTGGGAAATTCACAGTGTCCATTGGACAATAGAAAGCATTTGCAAAGGAAAAACACAACAATTTCTGTGTTGTCAGAAAGAAAGTTCACCAGTAGGCCTTCATAAAGAGGACACTGTTAACTATATTAAATTACACCCTCATTAACATTTTTACAAGAAACACCACAATGAATTTTATACAGAAGCTTTTTCTTAAAGCAGTTTTCCTCAGTGTAGGCCATTAGTTTAAATATGGAAGTATAACTCAGGAAAGGCAAATCAGTGGGGGTTGATGTGATATAGTACAGATTTATAGGTCTCTGCTAAGTGAGATAACCCAGGGATAGAGTTGAGAATATCTAAATGAATGGATGCACAGCTATTCCCTCAGGCAACCTTCCTTAGGGCTTTGATAGATATTGAGAGGCAGAGAGTTCCCTTCTATCCACTGACACAAGAATCTGGAGTACTGCTCTTCTGGTTTCTGTTTATGTGCAGTTAAATGCAGAGACACATTTTCTAGTCATCATCTAGGTGAGGATAGGATTAGCATCCTTAAAGGAAAATTGAAAGGCTTGACAAAGTCATAAACTTGAATAAAATATTATCCCACTTTGAACAGAAGGATGAGTCTAGATGCAGGGCAAAGAAAAACTTTAGGCACACATAAAGGAAAATCAAAGGTCGTAAAACTATTCTATACCTTATAAGCTATAGCAAAAATCTAAAACACATGCAAGGGAGATCTACCTTCAACAAAAATGCCATCTGTTAGAAGAAGCAATTTACCTTTCCAGTATCGTCTTCAAGATAAAATGATTCCCAAGAATAAATCTATGGAGTTCAATGAGCTAACTTGAAGTAATAATGATAATATTGTATGAAAATTATGTGAGACATTGTTCTCTTTTATATTTATTTGCTTATTAGACCCTCAGTGCAAGTCTATGAAGTAAGTACTATATTTATATAATGTTGAGGTACAGAGAAATTAAATGATTTTACCAAGACATGTAGCTAGTAAATATCATAATCAGGATTGTGGATCAAAATGTCTTGCTCCTGAATTTGTGATCTCAACTGTTGTGCCATTGAGTTAGGGATATTCATTGTAACCCAGTTTAATGCTGGGCAAAAAGTGAACTCCTCTTTAAATGATACTGGTTTTAGAATGTGTGCCTTCTTTTTTTTTTTTTTAAATAGCAGTTAGGCCTCAGAGCCGATGGTCTATTAAGGTTATTCCTATTTAATGATAATAAAACTACACATGTATGAAAATGCCTGTGTTTCAATTTTATATGGAAGAAAATCATTCATTTATTAGACCAATATTTACTGAGTGCCTTTTATGTATAAACACTGTTTAAATGCTAAAAATTGAGAAATGAATAACACAGACAAGATTCCTTCTGTCACAGAGTTTATATTTTATGGAAAGAAACTATAAGCAAAGAAATAAAATAAATAAGAAATTATCAGGTAGCAATAAGTACTATGCAGAGGATTAAAATAGGGTGACGTGAGAAACAGTGACTGGGAAGTGATGTTATTTGGATCTCCAGGGTATTTACCTTCCCAAATTTGTATATCTAACCCAAAATTCTCCTCTGAGGAGCAATCTCATATATTCATCTTTCTATTTGACATATTGAATCATAACACTCAGGTATGCTTATCTCCCCTGCACCCACGCTTGTAATGGCAAAATAAAAGTTTTTAAAACAACATCAGAGTGCATATATCTGAATAGTTCAAGCTGCATGATCTGTTAATATAAATCCCTTAAAGCTACTTAGGGGAAAAATATCACTCACAAAATAGGCAATATATAACAAGTGTTCACCGAATAAATGGATAAATGGACTTGGTCATGACTCCCAAGAGTTGATACATATGATTACCAACTACTGTTACTCTAATAAAATTTCTTCTTCTAATAGCCAGAGAGATGAAAATTCTAAGATGTGTATTTAGAAATACATCACAAAACCTGTAAATAATAAGCCTAAGTAAATACTTTAAATCTTTAGAAAACCAAACATACTGTTAGGCTTTTGCTTCCAGCCATAATCAAATAACTGGAACTCTCTCAATAAGAATAACTATAAAATTGATCAAAATATGCAAAGCAACTATTTTTAGACATGAAACAGCAAGCAGTAGCAGACTGTGATCACAGTTGTGAGGTAATCAATCACCCTGGTCTTCTACTGGAGACTCTTTCCTGACACAGAGAAGGAAATATGAAAGCAAGCGTGGTATCAAGTCTTGTTGAACCAAGAAGTCCAACACCTAATTTCTGGACTGCTGAAATGACTGGAAATTTCAGGGCAGGTAGAGAGAAGGGGATTCTACATCGGAGGGAGTTGGGCAGAGTCTGGGAGTCTGGGGATACATCATAGGTCCTTGGCCCAGGGCTGGGCTGCAGAGGTGCAGAATTAGACTCTGTAAAGTCTAGCAGAAGACCTGTGCTGCAAGAGAGGGGCCGAAAAGGGACGGTATAGGTAGTGCCACTCTGGGAGATGCCAGAGTTCCAGCCCCACAAGGGTGAAGAATTTTCGCTAAGCACCTCAGGCCCTAAAAGACCATGGCTTCAGAGTAAGGACCACACTGTTACAACCAAGTTCAAATCTGAACCAAACAAGCTTTAATCCAAATGAAACCAAACCTGTAAGGATAAAGAAGATTTTTTAGCAATTTAACTGTGTGACAGAACAAAACTTATAAAGGAAGGTGTAAAATAGGAAAAAAAAATAAAAAGGAAGATGACATAATCCAGACTCTACAACGTGCCATTCATGAAGTCCGGTGATTAAAAAGTTACCTCATGTACAAAAAAGTAGAATAAAGAGACCCATTATCAAGAAAAAAAGCAGTCAGTAGAAAAATACCTTAAGATGACCCAGATGTTAGAATTAGCAAGCAAGGACTTTAAGAAACTGTTATACATACATTGAAGGATTTAAAGGATAAGACTGTCTTGGGACGTGAATAGATGGAATTTTGAGGAGATAGACATAAAAATATAGAACAATGATATAAAAAACTATAATAAAAGATTTATTGCCTTAGCTTAACAATTGGAGGTTGCAAAAGCAAGGCTAAATGAACTTGAAGACAGATCACTAGAAGTTATCAGATCTGAAGAACAAAGAGGAAGGAGACTAAGGGTAGAAAAGGTGAACGGGCTCAGTGACTGGTGAAATAATATTAAGGTATTAATGATATTAGAAGAGAAAGTCTAATCTAACAGAAAACCTATTAGAAGAAATAATGACCCAAAATTTCTCAAATTTATTGAAAGAGAAACCAACAAGTTACAGATTTAAGAAGCTCAGCAAACGCCAAGCGGGATAAATACAAAGATAATAACAGCAAAAATACATTATGCTCATATTGTTGTAAATTAAGAGGGAGTATTTTTAAAGCAGCAAAACAAAAAAACACATGATGCATGCATGTGAATAAAGATAACAAATGGGTGTTGAAATCTCATTGGAGACAATGATTAGGCCATAAAACAGACAATGTCTTTGCTGGAAAACAACTGTCAGATTTCTATAGCTGGTGAATATATTTGTCAACCCTAGGCATGACAAATTAACATCTTCAGAAAAATAAAAGCCAAGAGAATTAATTACCAAGTAGTTTAGAGTATAGATTGTGAAGATAGAATGCCTGAGCCATGTGATACTGAACAGATTATTTAACCTCTTTGTGAGCCTGTTCCCTTCTCTATAAAATGGGAATAATAAAACTTGTCAAAATTTTAAATGAAAGAATCCATGTACTGCACTTAGAACCATGCCAGGTGTATATTAAGGTCTCAGTCAATATTATCTAAAATATAAAATAAGGCCTATGATTTAGAATAAATTTTTTTTCAACAAGAAGTGTACAATTCAATAATAGTTCTGTGAGGGAAAAATATTCTCACAATTATAACTTAGACCTTGAGAACTGAGTGAGTGCCTTCAGGCCCAGTTCTCTACCTTCCTCCTGAATTACATCCCAATTTCCATTTGGGTGATAAGTTAAGGATCTGTGGAGCCTCCCCCATTTCCTCAGGTCCAAAGAGCTTTATCCAGTAAAATGAAAACCCATAGCCTTGAGGAAAGACCAGCTTCTTGCCTGTCTTATATTTGTGTTCTCAGATCTATTTGATGTCAGCTGATCTCATATCAGTCTTCACAAATCAGTGTGGTTTCCCAACTGAAATGCAGCTGAGCCCATAGGGAAACTCTCCTCTAACCTGAGAAAGGAGCTGAGAAAAGCCTCAGCCAAGAGGGTCCTTTGATGAATCCATCAAGAACAGCGACAGAAATTATCTGGGCATGAGAACAGAAGAACCAAGCTAAATACATGTGAGACCAGATATCTAGTTTTGGATCCGTTCGTAAATATCCTCTCAAAAGTTCTTTTCAGGTTGTATGCCACCTGGTTTCTCTTCAAGGTGAATCCAGAAGCTTAAAACCCTCCCCCACCCCTTTGCCTACAGTCTCTCCTTGCTTAGGTTGTAATGCTGACACGTTTTTCCTCCACATTCAGTGATTCTCCATGTCAGACTCAATGAATTTTAAAACAAGTAGCTCTCCAAGTAAACTTTGAGTGATGCGTAATGTGAAAAAAAGTCCATTACATTTTCTGAAAACACTCAGAGATGCTCTGGGAATAAACAGAAAGTCAGCAAAGTGAAAGAAGACCTTACCCCCACATACATTACTGTAGGTTCTCTCATTTTTGCTGTCTAGAGGAAAAAAGTCTGAAATATATGAGAACAAGAAACTTAAAAATAATCGTAGGAGAGATTAGGAGTAGAGTTTTTAAGTTGCAAAAAAAGATTTAGAGAAAAAGTAATGAGGTAATAAATACGATACTTAAAATTCCATTAAAATAAAAAATTAAAATGAAAGGATAAAATGAATAAGATTTGAGGTGACTGTAGTAGGCTAGAAGTCGGCAAAAACATAAATGTAAGAGACATAAAGCTGAAATTAAAGAGTTGAAACCTGTAAGATAAAATGTAAGAAGGGCTCGTTAATAACTAGTAAAAATTCAGCTCGAAATGAATTAAAGACTTTAATGTTAAGACCGGAAACCATAAAACTCCTAGAAACCCAAAACAGGGGGGCTAACTCCTTGAAATGGCTCTTGGTGATGATTTTTTGGATTTGACACTAAAAGCAGAGGCAACAAAAGCAAAAAATAAACGAGCAGGACTACATCAAACTAGGATGCTTCTGTGTGGCAGAAGGAACCTTCAGCAAAATGAAAAGGCAGCCTACAGAATGGGAGAGGATATTTGCAAACTACATATTTGATAAGGGGTTAATATCTAAAATATACAAGTTAACCTGCTTTAAGGATCTTTCCCAGTCAGTCCCAACCCCCTCTTGTTCTCCCACGGTTTAACCCTTTTCCCTAAGATGCAGTTTTATCAGCCCACAAATGTGAATCAGGGAGGTCACCAATATCAAACCCCCAGACAGATTTCCTAGTGAGGTTTGAGATTATAATGACAGATGTTTTTGAACCTCCAGTATCATTCTTCTAAGCAGTTTTATTTAAGAAGAATATAATGTATGCTTGGGGAAAGTATCCAAACTCAGTTTATATGCTGCTATAAATACAAATGTGGATATAGGCTTAGAAAAATGTCCAGGAAGAAATATGTCACCAATAGGAAAAATAAAATACCACTGAAGGAATAATTCTTGATATTCTTATGGCCAAAAACAATAGCAAGCAATTCTTTACCAAAGTGTGTGCAGTTCTGTTCTGGAATGTGTATAACATTTTCTAAAAAGTAAGCATTTATTGCCATGGTGCTATGGCATTTTGTGATTAACTTCAGCTCCAATCCTGCATAGCTATGTTTTTAGAAGGGTGGTACAAGCGTTACTTCCATCAGAATCACTGAAGTCCTTGTTGAAAATGCATTAATCCTAGGTTATTTCTATGTTCCAATCCAAATGTAGTGAATTGGAATATCTGGGAATGATACCTAAGAGTCTGCTTCCTTAAAACAACCCTTGTCAAAAACAAAACAAAACAAAACCCTGTCCTCATCCCCCATCCCTACCAGTAATTGTTGCATGCCCTGAAAATCAGAAAGTTACTGTCGTAAGGTTAAGCATGGATCATAAAAATCATGATTTCTGTTCCACCGACTCAGAAACCAGTAACTTTGTCACATTCCAGAAATCTTTAAGGGTACATTGATGACATTTTCCAACAGATGATGTTGTGACTCATTCATGTTTGACCTTTTATGTTTGTTTTTAAGAAATACATGCTAGACTTTAAAAAATCCCAGAAATGTCACTGCTATTTTTTCAAGGAGTCTTAACACGGATTTCATGTGTCTTACCATAAGTGAGGTGAACGTTAGCAGCCCTCATGTTATTGCCTAAAGGGAGATACTAGAAGTGGCAGAAACTCTGTTGTTTAAATGTCAAACTAGACATTTAGACCACACCTGCAGATTCAGCTGGCAGCTGCAGGAATGGGTAGATTAATTGGAGGTGGAATAGAGTGGGGCAAGAATTGGAGGTGCAGGGGAAAGGAATGGAGGGGATTTCTGTCCATTAAATGTATAGAGCACAGGTCCCTGATCTTCTGAGCGAGCAGTATGAGAGAATAGAGTGCTCACAGTTTAAGTGGTCAAGAACAAGGAGAAACAATGCATTGACCACCCAGGGCTGGGCATTGATTGCTTTGCCCAAAATCTTTCGGGTCATTTCTGGTTCTCTCTTTCACTCTCAAGACTGACTTGTCAGGAGATTCTTCTGGCTCTCCCTTCAATATTTATCTGACCACTTCATCTCCATTTTCACCTCCTGGTCTGGACCATGATCTCTTGCCTGAATTATTGCAATAGCTTCCTAATAGATATCCCTGTGTCCCATGTCACTCCCACAATTGATTCTGCACACAGAAGCAGAGCAGTCTTTTAAATCTTAAATCAGGCTGAGTCATTCTTCTGCTCAAAGCCCTGCAACGAGGCTGCAGTTCACTCCCGGTAAAAGTCAATCTCCTTGCCCTATCTCTTGTCGGCCGGACCCCATCTCCAACTCCACTACCTCTTGCTCCTTTCACTCTAGTCACACCCGCTTCCTTTGGTGTCCTGGAATGCTTTTCCACAGACATTTGCTTGGATAACTCTGTCCCCTCCTTTCAGTCTTGTCTCAAATATTTCTCTCTCGAAGAGGCTAGATGGGAACCTCCCATTTAAAATTGCATCCCATCTCCCACACATATACTCCCAGAACCGTGCTCTCCTTTTTTACTTTTTTCATAGCACTCTATTTTTTAATTTTTTAAAAAAGATTTTATTTATTAGAGGGAGAGTGAGAGAGAGCACAAGTGGTGGGGAGAGGCAGAGGGAGAGGGAGAAGGAGAAGCAGACTCCCCGCTGTGCAGGGAGCCTGATGCGGGGCTCGATCCCAGGACCCTAGGATCATGACCTGAGCTGAAGGCAGATGCTTAACTGACTGAGCCACCTAGGCGCCCCTCTTTTTTCATAGCACTTTTTGCCTTATACCATACTGTGTCAGTTATTAGTTATTAAGCTTCTGGTTCATCTTCTGTTTCCCCATTCCCTTTATGAGAACACCAACTATAGGAAAGCAAATACCTTTGTCTGTTTTGTTGTCTACTAAATCCTAAGCACCCCAGGTGTACAGGATGTGCCTGGTATATAGTTAGATTCTCAATTAACATTTGTTGGGTCAATTAAGTAAGTATTCATGAGGTAGACCTGATCCTGACAAAGTATAGGGAGAAATTGAAAAATAATTATAAAGGATTCAATAGAGAACATTAAACTAGAATTAGAATAAGATCTGAGATAGGCAAATATAACTAAATGGGCCAGAAAATCTGAGTGGGCCTGGATCCAAGTAACTCATTACAACAATAGCTCATTTGTAGGGATAAGTAGTTTTGATGTTACGGTTCAAAGCTATCCACAAATCATGCTTTTAGCTATTGCCTCTGTGTTCTAGGTTGTATTTTATTTTTTAACTCCAAGAAATTAGAAGAAAAAGCCATTAAACGTCTCCAAATCTTTCAGCAAGTTCTTCTGTCCACACAATGATCAGGAAATAGGATTCTATACCTAGAATTCTATAAATGGAGGTTTTGAGAAAATAATGGAAAATTTCAGGAAAAACAATCTCATAATGGAGATACTTACCTCTGTTTGTTCTAAATAAGGTGTGATCAGCTAGTAACAGTAGCAGTAATCTGCTATGGAGAAACTTGAATGAATGCAAGTTTAGCATAGATTCTTTTTTCTCCCAGAACATTAAAATATGTCAGTGAATTATGGTCACACACTGGACTACACTTAAGTCATTATTCACAGATTATTTCTCTCTTCAGTATCCCATCCAGCTTGGTGTTATGCACTGAATTGTGTTCCACCCCTCCCAAATCATATGTGGAAAAGCCCTAATCTTTGATGTGACATTTTTTGGAGACAGGGCCTTTAAAGAGGTAATTAAGGTTAAATGAAATCAAAAGAGTGGGACCTGACTCCAATAGGAGTGGTGTCCTACAAATAGAGGAAGACACACCAGGGATTGTACACAAAGAAAGGGTCAGGTGAGGACACAGCAACAAGGCAGTTGTCTGCAATTCTTGCTAGACCTCTACTTTGGCAATACCTTGATCTTCGACTTCAAGCCTCCAGTATTGTGAGAATATAAATTTCTGCAATTTAAGCCACCTAGGCTTTGGTATTTTGTTATGACAACCCTAGCTGACTAGTACTCTTGGTCCTCAGACTAATATTTATAGCAAGTATGTGGAGCTGGTTGTAGACTTGTTTGATTAGATATTTCGATTCTTTTTCATTACTCACTTTGAAACCAAAGTTGCAATTGTTTGAAATTCTAACTGCTAAGATTCTCTGTCATTCTATTATGTTAATATACAAGCGCCAAACTGCTTCTTTTCATTTACACTATCCATTAATATTATTTTCCAAGTTGAGGACATCGTATATGGGAATTTGAGTCAATAATGATGTGTTGTTGGAAGATTTCAGGGTAAGTTTGACATAGACAGTGCTGCAACGTGTCCTGTTTGTTTGTTTGTTTGTTTGTTTTTAAGGGAAGGGGAACCCAACTCCATATTTGCAGCATTGCAACAGATGGTACATCCCTGTAGTAGGAGAGTGATGTCCTCATCAAGCTGTTGATACAGTTTGTGAAATTTAAATCTTTACGTGATTGGGACTGCTATGAAGATGGATATTCTGAACATTCCCACATATTTTTAAAAATTCTTGTCTTATGTGAATCAGGGTCACTGAGAGAAATTATCTGACATATGTTTGTTCCTATAAATACTTAAAAAGATAGCATCATTCTGTTTTATTTGAGTCAAGACATGAGGATGGTTTTTTTCCTAGGCAATATGGCATTGTGAGTAGAGGCATATGGACCTCTCTTTATTTATAAGCCCCTAAAATGACCAATGGAATAATCAAAAAGAGAAAGAACTGCATCAGTCCTTGAGATAAGGGGAGAGCCCATCTAGAAGCTGGACACTTAAAGGAGTTTCTATTTGCTACGATGATATTGATATAAGATTGAAGGAACCGAAGCATCAAGGCAAAGGAACAGCCCCTGTGACATTGAGTAGAGTCTTTAAAAGAAGTGGGTAGAGACTCTGACAGTGCTCTGCCTTGTACCCCAACTCAGCAGAGAAATGCTGGAGGCAAGAGCAGTAGGAATAGGCCCACCGCTCAGTGCCCTCCTGACTCTGCTAACAGGCAGCATTTAGACAGCAAACCAGCTGCAGTGCGTGTTGAGTCCTTTACAGAGAAGGTGGATTTCTCAGAAGTCTGTCCGTATCTCACCGTACTGCTCATGTTCATGTGCTAGCTCCTTCCCCACCATCAGTCTCCTCAACACCCATAATTGAGAAGTTGAAACTAGAATATACAACTGAGAAATAAGAAAGAGGAATACTCTCTTCTTATTTTAATTGGGACCTAAATATTCTTGATTGGAATATTTGGGAAGAACCTTATCTAAATTTATGAAATGAATTCACAGTAACTTCTACTTGACTATAAACCAAAATGGAGCAAGCCTACACCTTCTTTACCTCTCAAAGAATAAACAAACAGAAAAGCCAAGAGGCCTGTGTAAAAGTATCACAAGTCCAAATACAGGGACCACTCTAATAGCTCAGCTCTGAAATAATCTAATGTAAGAAAAAAAAAATTTAATGTTTTGTGACCTCAGTCAAATGTTTTGATTTGTGATCTCAACACGATTTAAAAGGTTATTCAAGCAACAAGCACAAGCAAAGAAGAAGCAAAATGTGATCAAATAGAAAGGCCTGGGAATGAAAATCAAGGCTATTGATTTAAGATTTGCACAAAAGAAGTAATGAGTCTGTTGGATGCTGACATTAATTATGATGTAGAAAATGAGCTCAAGGGCGCCTGCGTGGCTCAGTTGGTTAAGCGTTTGCCTTAGGTTCTGGTCATGATCCCAGGGTCCTGGGATGGAGTCCCGCATCAGGCTCCCAGCTCGGTGGGGAGTTTGCTTCTCCCTCTGCCCCCCCCCCCCCACTTATGTTCATGCTCTCTCTCTCTCTCTCTCAAAAATAAGAAAATCTTAAAAAAAAGAAAAGATGAGCTCAAGAGCTATCATGTGTGCTTCCTAAAACTGTATAGACGGTCCTTGGGATGGTTAACCTTAGAATTTTTTGACCTTATGGTGGTGTGAAAGTGATATACATCCAGTCGAAATTGTACTGTGAATTTAGAACTTTGTTTTTTTTCAGGGCTAGCAATATGTGCTATGATATTCTCTCATTAAGCTGGACCATAACAGCAAGCTGCAGCTACCAGTCAGCCGCATGATCATGAAACTCAACAACTAATACACCTACAACCATTCTGTATCCATACAACCATTCTGGTTTTCACTTTCAGTATTCAATAAATTCCATGAGATATTCAGCACTTTATTATAAAATAAACGGTAGGCTGATGAATGTTTAAGGTAGGCTAGGCTAGGTAAGCTATGATGTTTGTTAGGTCACATGTATTAAATGCATTCTTGACTTAATGAAAATTTCAGCTTATATTGGATTTATTGGGAACATAACACCATACTTCAAGGAAGATCTGTGTAATGTCTTGGGTTAATATAAGAAAAGATTAATCAAAAACAACAGCTTCAGTCTGAGTTAATCATAGCCAGAAAGGGCTGGCAGGGAGCTTGGAAGCACATTAAATATTGAGAGGTAATTCTCAACCATTGTTTTAAATATAGTTACAAAATTGATTAAAGAATATTATCTTAAAAACAATGCCCTATATTACTAAAAAGAACTTGATGGATTTTATGTCCCCATAAATATATCAGCCTGAAAAAGATAAAAGAAATTTCTGTGACTAATATACCAGAACATCTTCAAAAAACTTTAAGCAACCAATGTTACATTTAGAACTTGATTAATTTTCAGAATAAAGGCTTTCTTTATTTGCTTGACATCAATTCTTGAGAGTAAGTTTATAGTGCCTCTAGGTGACATGTAAGCGGGTGTTGAGTAAACCATCAGTAGAACCTTCTTGGAATTAAAACTGCTTTGGTTAAATATACCTTAAATTACTACCACACATTTGTAATAATTAAGAAAAACAAACAAAAAAATCACTGTTGTTGCTGTCATTGGCCCTACAGCACCCTTTGGCATATGGTTCCTAACACAATGGTAGGGCTTTCCACAAAGACATTTAATATTTAACTGACTGGACAAGAGAATAACAAAGAAAAGGAAAGCAATTTGTAACTGATTTTATTTTTAAGTCTTTGGAATCTTTTTTGTCAATTCCTATACAGAAATTAAGATTGAAATCCAAGAGAATTTCTTTGTAATAGTGAATTAGCACTCAAATAAGCTTGGTTAAAGAAACAAAGCTCTTTCAAGAAAAAGGTGGGTTTTCAGGGAACACAATTGTCAATAAATGCAACATCAGGAGCTTTTGAATGCCTAATATGCTCAGCTGTTTTGCTAAATGGATGAATGAATTATTCAACTATTGCATTTTTTTCAACCTTTGAACCCTAATATATCTTTTGAATGACTACAGAAAAGGCATATTATTTTACAAATAGGTCTGAAAAATAGACTGAGCATGAGGATCTCTGATTTAAAGTATTTTGAGAATCCAGATGTATACTTCCATGGTGAAAAATGGTTAAAAATACACGTGTGGCATATTTTTTAACATTAGAACAAAAATTATTCAGTTTTTAAAAATTCGGTGTTAAAAATGGATGAGAATCTAAACTGTTTCTTTTAAAAATACTGAGGATTCATTTTCCATATGAATATCCCCACTTTCTCCTGTCACCCCTCACAACAATAACCAGACAGGCTGTTTTAAGAACTTAATATGTGTTCTAGTCAAGCCACCCTTCATATCATAGACTTCTGGGAGTTGAGCTAAGAAATGGGGGAAGAACATGGTTTCTGCTAGTCATCACACCATAGTACAGCAGAGGGGCTAAGAGTATGGTCTCTGAAACCTAAAGCCAGCTGCCATTAATTAGCTGTGTGATCTTAGGCAAGTTACTTAATCTTTCTGTTCCTCAATTTCCTCACCTCCAAATTTGGGATTACAATTGTGCCTACGTCATGAGATTGCTGTAAAAATTAAAAAATTAATTTGGTAAATTCAATAGAAATATCTGTTCTTGTTATTATCAGCATAAGTGCAGGACATTTCATTTTAATAGTAATTTAATTGGACAGGATGTTCTTGATAGAAACTTAGTTTTCGCTCCCACGTGACACACAAAAGTCAGAATAATTTTCACTGATAGAACACCGGGGTTGAAGTTGTATTGCCTTGACAGTGTCATTATATTATTACATTAAAATGACACACAGCATATTAGTAATCTCCATTAACTATATTTTTAACTCATTATGATCTTTTTCAAATGTATTTGCATGTGTGTTTGTCTGTATTTATATAGGTGTATTACGTATTATTGAAACTCCCTCATGTATCCTTCCAAGATCACAGGGAGTAGTAGTTAAAAATACACACTGAAGGAGACAAACCACCTGGATATAAATCCAAGATCTATACTTTTCTTACTTGGTTACTTTGGGAAAGTTACTTAATCTCTCCTCTCCATACTTAAGTTTCCCCATTTGGGAGATAATTATTCCCTATCCCCAAATGGGGTAATTGAAATACCTACCATCATGGGGTTTTGTGAGATTTAAATAAATTAATATTTGTTAAGTACTTGGAATACTGTAACATTACTTAGCATATAGTAAATACCAATGAGCATTTGTTAGTCAATAAATACATCCCACTCTATCCACAAGTGGAACTCCTATTCTAATTTTATATTTAATATTCTTTGCTTTTCTTTATATATTGACATGTCTATGTTCTTTAACCAAAGACCACCAGGAACACGCCTGATTTTGAACAAGCTGGATTTATTACTCATTGAGCAAGGGAGAACCCATACCATGGGTAGCCATGGGCATCTCAGTAAGGGTGTCAGAAAGCACTTAAAAGATTTAGGTTTCAATTAAGTGATTTTGTTTAGGATTATTTAAATAAGTGGACTTTGTTCTGGATTGAATGCTATAAGGAAGCAAGGATAATTCTATGATGGGGTATCTTGATAAACCTTATTTGGAAGGAGGAACGTCTGGAGGGAGGCTAAAACTATACTTGATAAAAAAAAAAGCAGAACTCTTATTAGCTGGGAGAGGGAAATGTATATTTTTTATGGTTCTCGCAGTGTCCTTGTTTTTACTTAGACAAATTAAGTCGTCTTATTTTTTGTCTTTCTCCATCATAGTCTAGAATGACCTTATCTTATGTGAGGCTCTAGGAAATTGTTTATGTCCAACAGGAGAGCACCATAACATAGCTTTGAGTGCCAGGACAGCTCCTAAAAAAAAAATAAAGGCCTAGCTGAAAGCATTGAACTGATTCCCAGACAATAGTGGACATTCTTCTCTTTCCCAGACTTATGTATTTATCCCAAACCATGATGATATTGCTTGTTGTTTATAACTTTATATGGATGGTATCATTTAGTATATATTCTTCTTAAACTTGATTTCTTCATTCTTTTGATATATCTATAAGCTTAATCATATTGATGATTGTACTCTAGTTCATTTATTTCCACCTCTGTATAGTATTGTGTAGTATGGACAAGCATAATTTAATATTCCTTCCCTTTTTGTTGGATACCTGAGTTGTTTCTGGATATTTGCAATTATAAACAATGTTTCAATGATAATTCCTATCAATATCTACTGAGGTAAATGTCTGATAGTTTTTCCAGGGTATATACCTAATAGTATTCACATCTTCAACCATAGTTAAAAATTCCAAATTATTTTCCAAAATGGCTAAAACAACTTAGAGTTCTTCCATCAGTGTTTAACTGTCCTAGCTGCTTTACATCTCCTCCAGCACTTAATATTATCAAACTTTTAAATTTTTGACAAACTAGTGGATATAAAATGTTATTTCAGATTTTATTTTTCTATTCAGTCTGGTAGTCTTTGGCTTTTACTGGTTAAAAGTTTAGTTTTTTGCAGTCATTTCTTCCATCTTACTTTATTCTCTTTGTTCCACTTTTTCTGGGTTTTGTTTTGTTTTTCCTTTCTTGGCTCCCTGTGAATTTATTGCAATACTTTTGTTTTTATTACCTTGCTTCCCTAGGTTTGGAAATTATAAATCTTTCTCCTATTTATATAAAGATATTACCTTAACATATCAAGGTAAAGACTCAAATTAATACAATCTAAAACTAATACAGTCTATAATTAATATATTTACTTTCACAAGGGTTTTAGACTAGGTCACCTCTGATTTCCCTTCATCAGCCTTCATATTATATAGTCTTGTATTTTAGTTCTATCTTGTGATTCATAATTCTGTATTAGCTTTCTGTTGCTACCATAACAAATGACCACAATCTTAACACCTTATCTTACAGTTCTGTAGATCACAAGTCTGACATGGGTCTCTCCAGCCCAAAAATAAGGGCTTAGGGGAGCTGCATTTCTTGCCGCTCTAAGGGAGGATCTGTTTCCTTGTTCATTTCAGGTTGTTGGCAGAATTCAGTTCCTTGCAGTTGGAGTACCAAGATTTCCATTTCCTTGCTGGTTGGCTATCTGGGAACTGTTCTTAGCTTCTAGACTATATTCCTTGACTCTCCCGCCACGTCCTTCAAAGTCATCAGTGGCAAATCAGGCACTTCTCTTGCTTTGAATCTCTTCTCTTACTTCCATCTCATCTTTCTGACCCATCTGAGAAAGGGTCTCTGCTTTTAAGGACTCATGTGGTTATATTGGGCCTGCCTGGATAATTCAGAATGATTTGCGCATCTCAGGGTTTGAAACCTGAATCACATCTACGATATCCTTTTTTCCATTAAGATAATATATTCACATGGCACCTGGGTGGCTCAGTAGGTTAACGTCTGCCTTCAGCTCAGGTCATGATCCCAGGGTTCTGGGATCAAGCCCCCACGTTGGGCTCCCTATTCAGTGGGGAGCCTTCTTCTCCCTCTCCTCCCCATTCCTGTTCTCTCTTGCTATCTCTTGCAGTCTCTCTCTCTCAAATAAATAAATAAAATCTTAAAAAAAAAGATATTCACAATTTCCAAAGATTAAGGCATGGAATCTTTGGGGGACCATTATCCTACCTACTACACTCCCCTATTTAATCATTATAATTATGCTTTTACATTCAACATTTACTCACATGTAATATTTTCTTTGGCTGCCATTCCATCTGGCATCTTAGACCCTGCTTCTGTGTTCACATTCCTTTTAAGAGAAATAAGTCCTTTGGAAATTTTCTTAATGATGATGGTCTTCTATAGATAAATTTTCATTTCTGTCTGAAAATGCCTGCCTTTGTCCCTGATAATTAAAGAACTCTAGATAGGCAATTCTAGGTCTCCCACCAGGCCATTAAAACTGGAAGTTATGTGACCTGGGATCAATAATGCCCCCACAGGAGAGGGCGGCTTTAGGATTCTAATGCCATATCAAGTTCATGCTGTGGATTTGGAGAATCTTTTGATTTTCCGTCTTGTAATTCCAGTTGTAAAATTGAAAGGTTTTATTTTTAAAATAACATATAGACTTCTGCTTCAGGAAGATAGAGGAAATGTCATTTTTCCTAATGCTCTTGCTAAATTAAAAATATGTGTATCCTGATAATACATAGCAAACAAACCATAAGACGACTCTGAAAGTTGGAGAGAAGGAAGACAAGCTAGAGATCATAAGACCCAAGAAACAAGGCCCTAAGTGGCCTTGGTTGTCTTTCTGCGTCCCATATCTCAGACTTGGTGTAAAAGAAGCCAGCAGCCCAGAAATACCGGCAAGTGCAGATTTTTTTTAAAAAGCCCTAACAAATGTCTACTCAGGCAATGTTATAAATTGCTTTTAATGCAATATAAAGATTGAAATCTATTCTGTATCTAGAAAAAAACCTAAAGTCCTAAGGAGAAAAAAAGACAGAAATTGGTAGAGTGTATTAAAAAATATGACCCAACTGTACATGTTCTGCAGGAAACTCACCTCAGCTATAACAGTATACCCAGGTTGAAAATAAAAAATGGAAAACAAGATATCATGGAAATATTATCCAAAGAAAAGCAGGAGTGCTGTATTAATATCAGGTAAATTAGACATCAAAACAAAAAATTTATAGAAACTGGGGAAGACATTATATAATAATAAAAGGAGTCAATCCACCAAGAAGACAAATCCTAAATTTGTATGTCCTAAACAATATACTATAAAATATGTGAACAAAAACTGATGGAACGAAAAGGAGAAATACACAAATTCACAATTAAAGTCAGAGATGACAACATTCTACTCCCAACACTTAAAAAAACAACTAGACCGAAAATCAACAAGGATTTAGAAGAAATGAACACCATCTCATTCAGCACAATCTAGTAGGCATTTATAGAGCAGTCCATCCAACAGGGATAGGATACATCTTCTATTAATAAGATAGACCATATTCTGATTCATAAAACAAACCTCAACAAATTTAAAAGTATTTAAATCATACAGAGTGTGTCCTCTGAACACAAGTGGAATCAAATTAGAATTCTGTCACAGAAAGATAACAATAAAATCGTCAAACACTTAGAAAATAGAGGATACACTTTTAAATAATCCATGTGTGGAAGAAGGAATTCTCAAGGAAAATCAAAATACTTTGAACTGAATGAAAATGAAAATATACCAAATCTGTGTAACGTAGCTAAAGCAGTGCTGAGGTGGAAATTCTTAACACTAAATGCTTACATTAGAAAAGAGGTTAAGACAGAAATCAATATAATCTGCACTCCCAGTTCAAGAACCAAGGAAAAAGCAAAAGAAGATGAAAGCCAGCAGAAGGAAGGAAATAATAAAAATAAGGACAGAAATCAATGAAATTGAAAACAGAAAAACAATAGAGAAAATCAATGAAACATAGAGCTGATTCTTTGAACAGACCATTAAAATTGAAGCTTCTAGCAAGGCTGATAAAGTAAAAAGAGAAAAGACACAAATCACTAACATCAGGGAATGTCAATTTAACAGGGGATATCACTGTAGACCTTACAGCCAGCAAAAGAATAACAAGGGAATACCACAACTTTATACACATAAATTTGACAATGTAGACTAAATGGAAGGAATCAAAAAATCAAAGTGGAAAAACACAACCTACTGTAATTTACTCAATATGAAATAGATTAGTTTTATCCAGAAAAAGGAAGAGGGGACAAAGACAGTACAACAAAAAGTACAACAAAAATTCACCATATTTATAGGCTAAAAAAAAATCACACGATAATATTAGTCAATGGAGAAAAAGCGTTTGACAAAATTCAACACCCATTGCTAATAAAAACCCTCAGAAAAATAGGAATAAAGAGAAACATCCTCAGTTTGATAAAAGGCATCTACAAAAATGTATAGCTAACATTGTACTTAGTAGTGCAAGACTGAACTATTCTTTCCCTAAGATTAGTAACAAAGTGGCTGCATTGCTCCAATATCTCATGGCTTTCTTCTCTGTATGTCTTCACATGGCCTTCTTATAAGGACACCAGTCACTGGATTTAAAGCTCATTCTAATCCAATGGGACCCCACCAACTAAATACATTTGCAACAATCTTATTTCCAAATAGGTCATATTGTGAAATTCTAGTAGACTGAATTTGAGGTGGGAGGGAGACACTGTTCAACCTAATACATGTACCCTGGTTGTTTCAATGTCAGTATTCTGGTTGTGACATTATAAGTTTGTAAGATCTGACCATTGGCGGAAACTGGGTAAAGGATACATAGGATCTCTGTGAAGTTACAATGTCATGAGAATCTATAATTATCTCAGAATGAAACATTTAATTTTAAAAATTATATATTGCTATTCTGAGGGGTTATACAGTGGGTATATCTTCAGAATATCTCCCTGAGCACATTGCTGGAAACAAATATCTGAAGTTTACTTCCTATAATATTTTTTCCCATTGTAATGCTCTAAGCATAAAAATACAGAAATATTTCAGACCTACAAAAATGTACCAGTCTCATTTTTTGTTTGTTTGTTTTATTAAGTCCAGAAAAGTTTGGACATTCTTTTATGACCTCATAAAGAATGCAATGTACAAATAATTGTATACCGTTTAAATCATACGCAAACAATAAAATGTGCCCTTTATTTTCAAGAGATCAACAATAAAACTTTAAAAAAAGTTTAACAGAAGTTCTGTGAAACTTGTACTGGATGAATAATTTCTTAAGTGATATAATTATACCAAAGTAATGACTGGACCATTCTAAGAAATTCAAATCTCAATATTTGAGAATATGGGATCAGCAGTAAACACTGCGTTATGGAATATAGTACTACAGTCCTTATATCTCACAGAGTGAACTAGAATCCAGTAAATTCTTCTGGAACTATCCTTTATTTCATTTATTGAATCACAGTGATTCCATATAATTCATGGGCAAAAATAGAATTGACAGAGTTTTTGAGGAGCTCAGCTAGTATCGGTTATTTACATCAATCAATATATATTGTATTTACAAACAACAACAATAACAACAAAACTAAAGTGAAAATCACCAAAGGAATAGATCATACACAACAAATATATTCAATTATATATTTATTTATATAAAGACATCTATAAAATCGAGGTTATTTTTCAATAACTATTATCTCAGTATAGACTTGGTTAGCTTAGCAGTATTTTGCTTCAGGCAATATTTTCTCAAGCCTTTATTCATCACATTTCTCTTTTAATAGCTCAAGAAGATTCTTATGACTGAATATTCTATTTGATTCATTCAAAATATGCCAAAAGCTAAAATTAAGCTTATTTAAAAAAAAATGACCAGGTATTAGAAACAATGTTTTAACCTGTTTCTTTGATAAAACCTGTTTCCCTCCTAAAGTTTTCAACCTTATATATTCCTCACAATTGCATGGTCAAGGTAGACTTTGTAAGAAGTAGATTTTCCTTTGTAGTAACCATAATTTCCAAAACAATGTAACACCACTAAATTTTAAGTTAGTTTTAGTCTATTAAAAGAAAAAAATGGAGACTTTTCAGGTAATAATACACACAATTGTTAATTTAAATGATAGTGTGAAAGACTCTGTTAATTTGCAGTTATAGGAGTTTTTCTACATACTGTAGCCTTACATTGGTCAAGGTTCTCCAGAGAAACAGACCAATAGGATATATGTATAGATCATGTAAGAGGAGATTGATTATAGGAACTGGCTCACAGAATTATGGGAATGGGGTCACTGGTGTAATTCCTGGTTTTCCAGAACCAGGAGCTCTAATGTCTAAGAGCAGGGAGAAGATGGATTCCATAGCTCAAAAAGAGATTTTACCCTTCGTCCACTTTTTATTTCTACCTGGGTTCTCAAAGGATAAGATAGTGCCCCACCCACATTGGTGAAGGCTGTCTTCTTAATCTACTGATTCAAATGCTAATCTCTTCCAGAAGCATCCTCACAGACAGACCTAGAAACATTTTAGCAGCTATGTGGGCATCCCTTAGCCCAGACAAGTTGACATATAAAATTAACCATCACAAGACTCTTAAGCCTGTAAAGATATTAAAAATTGTTTTCATTTTATGTGAAATATGTATCACTGACATCATTATTTTTTTTATATTTAAAGAAGTGAAGCATTTATTTCTGTATTTTCTGTCATTAGTGTGCCAAATACTTTCACTGTTGAAAGCAACAAAAGTAATCATTTTGTGCTGTGGCTGATGTTACGATGCGCAATAGCAACAATTCGATAAACTTAAGTGAGAATGCTTATGGTGCTCCATACTAAGCAAACTAAGAGTGCCCATTTATTTTCACTGCAGTGGTGGTGGGCAGGGGAGGCGGGAGTGAGAGGGGAGAGGAGAGAGATTAAGTTATGTACTCCTAGGAGAAAAAGAAAAAAAAAATCTGTAGAATATTTTTCAGAACTGAAAAACTATTTTCGAAAGAGGAGTTAATGTAACAGCGTTCAGGTAGCATTTATGATTGTGTGTGCACGCAGAAAGTTGAGAGATGCACAATACCTACAGTTTGCCTTAGAGTTTAAACTGTAAAAAAATATATTTAGTACATTTATTTAAAGGTTAGGATAATTTAGCTTAAAATATCTTAATTTCTCTGTGAGCTTCTGAATGTAACCCATGTGATTGGAATTTGATAGTTCTTCACATAAAGAGAATGAGAATTATCTAAGACCTCTATTATTTCAGTCCTTTATGCTACAAGGGTAGGCATTCCAAATTATCAGATGGAAATAGCAACTAGCTTTTATTTAAGGTAATGTCAAAGACATTTACTTCTCAAAATCTTTACAAGAAAAACAACTATAGCTTTATATTTTACATATACCACTAAACTTGAATTTCTTCTGCTTTCCATATAGCTTCTAATATCTCTTAGTCATTTTTAGCCAGAACTATGGACACATCTTGACATTAAGTGTCAAATGTGTGTCCCCTACAAAATAGCCGAATTTCAGACATCAAAAAAGAAGGGAAGTAAGGGCAAACAGTATTTATTCACAGTTCATTGGTCAACATATGAACAGACATGGACAATTCTAAATTAGTTGCCTTAGCAATTCTGAGATTTAGATCACATATGCAGATAATATATTCTGTAAAAGTTCTAGAAAGTATCTGGTGAGTCATGTAGCTGGGGTAGAGAGAGATACCCCATTGGTGGCATGGGCTCTTCATTATATCCACCACTTACCCTTTTGTGGACCAAAAGGAAAGGGAAGACTGCTCCACCCGAAGCCACCCAGTGCAGACTTTTTCCATATGCTATATAGCTGTAGGCCCTCTACCACTGTGTTCAGTCCTCTGAAGCAGATTCCATTTATTTAGAATCTAAATATAGAATTGTAGAGATAAAACTGACCTTAAGGATTGTTTTACTAATTAGGAAAGTTAGACTCGGCATTATTAAATCACCGGGCTAATAAGTGATAAAGCTGGTGATCAGTCTCTGAGATTTCCTTGAATCTCAGTCCGGTTTCCTTGAACTACACTCTGCTGCTTTTTCCCCACTCCTTCTCCTTTTTTTCTAGGATGTAGCTAAGAAGCAGTGGAATAATGTCTTAGTGGCACTTGTCCTTCTCGTACACACAGAAAAATCGTATTGTTGACCATAACAATTTGTTCAATTCTTAAGGGATTTCTGTACTTTTCTCCAAACAGCCTCAAAACCAGTGGACTTGAAATCATGCACTGGTCCCGTCCCTAATACTACACAGCTGTGCCATATTCCCTGTCCAACTGAATGTGAGGTTTCACCTTGGTCAGCTTGGGGACCTTGTACTTACGAAAACTGTAATGACCAGCAAGGCAAAAAAGGTATGTATTATTAACATGACATGCTTAAAACTCCCATCAGTTGAGTCAAACATGAATTATTTTAAATAATGTCATTAGTGTGCCAAATACTTTTATTTGTTAGTCTTTGTTACTTGTGCTTATTCATTCATCCGTGATATTTTCCAGAATGGCTAGTGAGTATCGACTGCAAAAGATGAATAAACCTGCTCTGATGTTGGTACCTGAACATTAAAACAAGTTAATTATCTAAATCTTTGTCCCCTTATCTGTAAAAGGGATGTAATATCTGCTACTAAAGTTTTCTCTAAAGATTCAATGAGATAATAAGCATAAAGCACTTAATTCAGTGCCTGATCCATAGCTAGTCCTCAAAAAGCAAAAAAAAACTCCTATTACTTTGAAGTTAAGAAAGGGGAAAAAAAAAAAAGCTCTATTACTCTTATGATGCACATGATATATCTAAGAGGAGGACAATAGATGCAGTGGTTTCCTATGTAGTGGGCATGATGGGGTAATATTCACATGATCTAGTAATTAGAAACATTTTATTTTCTTTCTGAGACAGTCTTCTAGTGATTCTAATATGTTCACATAGCAGTAAACAGACTTATTAATTTTGCTAGTGATTCTAATATGTTCACAAAGCAATAAGCAGACTTATTAACTTTGGTATACCCTGTCCAGAAGGGCAGCACTTAGGTGCTATTAAAGCTCAGAGCACGACTCTGAAGAGTCCTCATTAGAGCCCAGATGCTTTATATCTTCACTAGTTCATATTTCCGGGGCATCTAAAATCAACTAAGCCTCAAAGAGACAATTTATCTGGGACCATCCAACTTCTCAGAGGTTTCCTTTCAAATTTAATTATGTGATAGTGCTGAAAAATTCAAAGTAATACCACTTTGTCTGGTCATGAATATTTCCAAATAGCTTGAGATTTCACTGTGTCTTTGAATATTTTATAACTACAGACTTTCCAAATCAACCAAAATCATTTTATGTGTGTCTTTGTCTGTCTGTCTGTCTTTCTCTCTCTGCTTCTGCCTCTCTACCTCTCTCCAGTCCTATGAAGGAGATAAGAGACATATGACTTTTCTTGCCTTCCCTCCTTGGCCATTCTGTTCATTCATTCATTTATTCATTTAATAAATGATTAATAGGCTTACACTAAGCTAGAGCTTGGGGATATACTAGTGATTAAAGCAAATCTGACTTCTACCCTCTACCCTCATCCAGCTTTCACTCAAGTTTTCATTCAGCCTTCGGAAATATTCAACCCATGGCAGTAACAATAAATATGTCCTTCCCCAATAATTCAGGTTTCAAACTGAGGAAGCGGCGCATTACCAATGAGCCCATTGGAGGCTCTGGGGGCCCTGGGAACTGCCCTCACTTACTGGAAGCCATTCCCTGTGAAGAGCCATCCTGCTATGAATGGAAAGCAGTGAGGCTTGGAGACTGTGAACCAGACAATGGAAAAGAGTGTGGCCCAGGCACTCAAGTTCAGGAGGTTGTGTGCATCAACAGTGATGGTGAGTCAGGCAGGTGCATCTACCCTGCTGTTATGAATGTCTATTTAACCCTGGAGATATGCCTTAGCTTATGATAAAGTCTTGTGTCCCTTCATCAAAATGAGTTCCATGTACAAACACAGAAATAGCTTCTTCTTCCTTTCTTCCTTCCTTCCTTCTTCCTTTTTTCTTTCCCTCTCTCCCTTCTTCCCATCTCTTTCCCTTCTTCTTTCTTTCTTTTCCTCCTTTCTTCTTTCCTTCCTTACTTCTTTCTTTTTTTTTCTTTTTCTTTTCTTACCCCCTTTTTCTCAGTCTCTCAATCTCTCTCTCTTTCTCTCTCTCTCTCTCTCTCTCTCTCTCTCCAATTGTGGCAATGAGGAGGTTCTTTGAACAATCACAGGTACTTTTTTATTTGAAAGCAGGTAACATAGAGTAAGAATTAAATCATCATCAAGGCAATACAGTATTAAATTGCCATTGCCATTTAAAATAACATAGTGGGGCACCTGGATGACTCAGTTAGTTGAGCATCCAACTCTTGATCGATCTCAGCTCAGGTCTTGATCTCAGGGTCCTGAATTCAAGCCCTGTGTTGGGCTCCATGCTGGGCATGGAACCTACCTAAAAGAAAAAAAAAATAGCCTGGAAAGGTAACATTTTCTAAGTGGGCATTTTAAACTTGCCATAAAGAAGGATTGTAAGAATTGGTTGACTTGAATCGAGAGGCCTTAATTTCCTGCCCTGATATTGTGTCTTAGGGATATAATTTAATTTCCAGACTCCCAAGCCACATGGCCTATTGTGGCCTAGATTCCTGAATCAACCTCCAACTTCTACATGCTGCACCCCCCACCCCACAAGGAGTGTCATAGAGCTACTGGGATGGTGATTTTTCACAAGGTTCCTTTCCTAAACCATAAGAATTACCTTAGATTTTCACAACTGATTTTTGTTTGATAAAATATCCTGTCTTGTTGTTACCCTGATGTAAGATTTTTACACTCTTTCCTTGAGAGCTGTTACTATTTTGGGGAGATCCCCTTACTCTTCAGTAATCTCTGAGTCATTCTTAGGAAACATAGAACTCCTTGTGACATAGTTTAAAACCTTTGACTAAGATCATCTCTAAGGGTCCTTCCAACTCTCGAATGCTATGACTCCGCACATCAGAGTAGCATGAGCACCAAGCCCCAGGGTCCCCTGATTTGACAGTTTAAGCTGCTTACAGCATATGCAGAAACATTCTGGTGCCCCCTCAGGGGCATTGGAACATCTGGTAACCGTCATAATTCCTCCATCCTATTTTCTTCCAGCAAGCAGGATTGTTTCCTCCTGTGACTCAGTCACTGTTCAGTAGAGAAAGATACTCTCTGGGGTCAGACACTGACAGACACTGCTAGTACTGAGAAATTAGCCTTTCGACTTTGAAACGTACAGTGTTGTCTTTGTCCAGGGACCAACATCATCGTGCAGGGCAGCATTAGGTAAAATCCAGACCAGCACTTGAGGTTGAAAGGTGAAAAAGGGGATTATTGCTCCAGATATTTTATGATGAATTTTATGAATTCTGGCTTTTTTCTAAGATTTTCTGCTTTTCATAGATGTAATTACCTATGATACATCTCTCTTTAGCTTTTACCCCATTCTACTCTAAAGGGAAAGAAAAGAAGATTGACATCTAATGGGGAAAATAAGCAAAAGAATAGCATTTATACATCTACTTCAAATCTTTATTTGGATTAGATGGCAATCTATTTTATCTTCTTTCTGAGTTGCTGTGAAAATAATGAGTCATATTTATTTCAGCATCACTGGTACTCCCTTACTGATACTTCTTACTAATTTTTTTCCTAAATTCAAATAAGTTTCCTTATCCTTCTATAGACCTTGGGAGGAACTGGGATCCCACACACCATATAAGTTGTATATGAGTGAACTAAGATGACAAAAAACACTAAGATAAAAAGTTCCTTGTGCATGGAACTTCCGCCTAAATATTATTAAATGAAAAATCAGATCTCACTTATTTCAGTGATCTTCTTGATGTTAGTACAAATCCAGTATATTTTAAATATACGAGAGAAACTATCTTAAAAATATCAGTGGTAAATTTTTATTGTGTCAGGTAAAAAATATTTTGTAACACAAGTAATCACCCCCTAAAATACCTTATGGAACACTAAAACACTAAAAAACAAGCAGGAGAATGAGTTATGTATGTCTAGTTATATTGAAAAGTAATGTATGTTATAACCTAAAATGCACATTGGCAACTCCCAGTATACATAAGTTGGTTTCACTTCGCCTATCTCCCAGAAGAATGAATTAAGGAAAAGAAGTATGCTCTTGATATTCAGTTTGTTATTATTGTCCTTTTTCAGGATGTCTTTCATCATTAAATTTTACTTCCTGTCATGAATTTGTTGTGGTGCAACTCAATATTTTAACTGGCTCAACTACAGAGGGGTATAAAATCAGGACAATTCTTTACTATTGTAAATCCTCAAGGCTGCTCAAATTTATAGATAGCTGAAACCTATTGGGCTGGTAGAATAGAACAAAAGCTGGAGACTTGTAAATACTACTGCAGTATTATCATGTGGTCACCTGGTAAGTGTTTAGCAGCTGCACCAAATGTTGTTTTGTAATTAAATCGAACCCAGGGAATTAAAGTTGATTAGTTGTACAGACTCTACCCCTAGGCCTGGCTGCTGCTATAGATTTTGTTTTATAATTAAGTTAAAGCTCAACTAGGGAAATGAAAAATTAGAGCCTGTGAATGTTAGCAAATAATAAAAAGGCTTTTTTTCCTCCCATGTTCCTCACAAATTTCACAACTTTGTTAATGACCTCAAAGCATTTGAAGTCTCTTTTCTTTTTCCTGAACTATCCTTTGCCCAGGCTTCCAAAGATCTTTAGGATTTGTTGCTGGTTATTGTTCATTTTTCCAGTTGTCTTTCAAGAAGCAGGATTGGGGAAGAGTTTGGAGAACACTCAGGAGGAATTTCACATAGATTCTCTGACAGAGGATATAAACAGAAACGTGAGACAAAAGAGAACTCAGAAGACAATCAGGCTCTACAAAAAGAGATGAACACGTGATGTGTAATAGAAAAAAATATCACTCATAATTTAAGGATCGTCAGAAAAGCAGTACCCTATCTCTGAGCACAAATACAGGAACTGTTCCAAAGGTCTGATGGTGACATTTGGGGTTAGGGTGGGGGAGAGATCCTAGAGTTTGTTGGACCTTTAAGAAAAACAAGTCTGCCCTATTTCTGTTTTTGTGAAATTTGTGTGTTTTATTTTAAGGTATAAATTTGGTGGGGCAAGAGTACTTTTGGTACTCTTGGTTGGTAAACAACAAATTGGTTGGTTAGAGAGAGATCAAATCAAGACTTTTAGACTGAGAGTGGAAAAGAAAATCCATTGTCTTATTGATTACTTAAGGAGACTGTAAACCAAATATTGTTTGCACATATCCCTCCCCTCTGTTGAAAAAAAAAAAAAATGATGCCATCCATATCCTATGTGCTCTGTTTTAGATATGAGAATTTCAAAGCCACGGTTTTGTATTTTATTATTGGTATTACTTTGTTAAGCAGTGAATTTCAACAGTTTCAAAATGCCTACAACTCCTCTGCTACATTTCTTATTCTTCTCCATATCAGTAAAAGTTAACATATAACCAATGACATTGACATGTATGACTAACATTCATACTTGACACAGATTTTTGTGAAAACAAAATACAATATTTCTGTGGAAGTAAATCAATACAATTCATCATTACATTGCTCCTAAAGATACAGTTAGAAATAGCAGTGACCGGCCAGGGCCCTCAAAGTATATCGTGCTATTCCTGAAGCATTATGGCTCTGGCTCAACTTCTTCCTCTTCTATTGGGTAAAGCATGTGAAAATTTATGAAAATGCCATTATTATATGGATAACCTGTAATCACCCTAATTTATTTGTTAAAACCAGCTGACTTGAAATGTCATTAACAACAAATGTTTTCCGTACGCCCAAAACTTGATTGTAACACACCATTGCATCATGCCACCATGGTTAAAAACTACTGGATTACTAAGAACGTCTGCCAACAAATGCCTCATGTACAAGTGAAAGTACTACATCAATAATATTAGGTATTTATAAGTCTTATGTAAATGGATATGACACATGGGCATATATATATATTCATTTTATGTGAATATTTTTTCAGTTTACTCTATGAGATGCTAGATCCATTTTTGCAAAGAGTGTTCTAGATCCCCCAGTATCGGAATCGCCTTAAGTATGCTATAAAATCAGACTCCTCAGTCTTCTCTACAGACCCGATGAACTGCAGTCTGTGCAGGCAAGTCCCAGAAAGCTGCATTTTTATGAAGCTCCCTAGATTGTTCTGATGTGCAATGAAGTTTATGAACCAATGTACTAAAATGAGAAAAGGATTGTTTTGGTGGAGCCTAAGCCCCAACTCTGTTACCCAAAGACTGCCAGCACCAAGGCAAACTGACTGAATTTGGATAATGCTGAAAAAGACCTGTGAATAGGAATACGTTGAGATTAGTAGTGAGGCATGCCTTTACAGTAAGTGTTTCTGCGTCTTCTGGAGCCACTGCATCTCATCAGAAGTGCCCAAAGAGCCAACTATAAAAGATGGGAGATGATGATATTACTGTCCAGAGCCCTGGCTTGGCACGTGACTGCTTATTCTTTCTGAGATTTTTGCCACGAGTTTCTTCCTTCTGGAATGAGATATGTATCCATATATGAGTAGAGGGAAGGGAAGACTTGAATACTATTTCTTTCCCAAGTACTTCATGTCATACTTCTTTTTTCCCACATGTTCAGTATTAGGAGGAATATAAGGGGCTATCATTTCAGTATCTTCAGGTAAATACAGGAATAAACATCTAGAAAATATTAAACATTTTTACCTCTGGAAGGCAAGACTCAGTGTAGGGAGATATAGGGTGAGGTACTGCTCTATTTTATCTTAAACCTTGTGGTACAATTTGTGTCCAATTTATAAATTGTATAAACACTGGATTAATTTGTCCAAATATTTATTAAGAATATTTAAATAGTAATAATATTTATTAAGAAAACAGTCTGGAGGGGGACAGAAGTATGTGGAATGAGGAGTTAAAGAATGGGGAGCAGAGCATTCCAAGAATAGAAAAATTATAAAGCTTAGAGTTGAGACTAATATTTTGACTGATTGAGAGTATTCATAATCCCTCCTAGAAGCATAAGCCAGGTCAAGGATTAGGATGCACACGGTTTATTAAGGACGTGATCCCAGGAGAAACCAGTAAGAGGAGTAGGAATAAAGAAGCAAAATCAAGAAGAGGGAATGTGTGTTGGGTTCCCAAGACCTCACTGTGGTTCTTTAATTCACTGGAGGGACTCACAGAACTCAACAGAGTCATACCCACAGGTATGAACTATTTACAGTGAGAGAATACAAAGCAAAATCAGCAAAGGGAAAAGGCACATGGGGCAAAGTCTGGAGGAAACCAGGCACAAGCTTCCAATAGTCCTCTCCCCATGGAGTCCCAGAGGATGTGCTTAATTTTTCACCAATGCGTTGTGACAGTACATGTGAAGTATTGTCTTCAGGGAAGCTTATCTGAGCCTAGGTGTTCAGGGTTTATGTTGGGGGTCAGCCGTGTAGTCACTCTCTGCCTAGATCATAAAAAATATTCTGGACTCCCAAAAGGAAAGTACATGGTCAGCCTAAACCATGTTGTTTATGCAAATACTTTAAGCACAGTGATCAACACTTCTCATTTAGAGAATGGTGGAGGCCTCCAGAAACTGAAGTTCCCAGATGCAAGCCAAGGGTCAACGTAGTGAGCAAGACTGTCTAAGGGTAGCACTTGGGCTTGCCGTGTTAACTGTTTTGCACAGGGAAACAGCAAAGTTGCAGACTCACTCTGATTAAGAGAGATACTCTGGAATTTAAATTAAACCCCAAAGGTTGTGGATTTAGGAAAAAGGAGCTGGGCTTTTAAACTCCCATCAGTTGACTGTTGGCTCACAGCTGCTGGAGGAAGGAGGAAGGTGGGTCCCAGAAATTTCTAGCTCTCTGTATTAGCCAGACAACTCTAGTGCCCAAGGTAATTCAACTGAAAGTCAGGAAGGAGATATTAGCAGCAGAATCTGAGAGACGGGTGCAAAGATCCAGTAAAAAGGGTCCCAGGAGTTCCAAGCTGTGCAATAATATTGTCCAGGAAGAGATTCAATTATAGTGGGGAAGGTTTATAAATGTTGTATATACTAAACAAACCTAAAACCTGATAATTGTGTCTTCTATACTACAGAGGAATGCCCATGAGGATACAGATTTTCCAATTTAGGGAAATTATTTGATGGGACATTTTGGTTGACAGATATGCAGTACTCTTTATATTGCTTGAATAATAACAAGAGAAGAGCTGAGTTCTGCAAAATAAAATAGAATATTTAAGCTTCCTGGAGCAGTTTGGAGAGAGAGGTATGGAGTTTGGAGATTAATAAGAAAGATGTGAGAAGGGTCTGAAAGAACTGAGAGAAATGATCTCGAGAAAAAGTTTGAGGAGGGCCACAGCTAACTAGAAATACCCTTTGGTATGAAATAGGTGACTCCATCTTGCAGGTTTGTTCAGGATAGTACCATTTTCTTAAGGTCATTATTAATACCACCCCCTCTGTCCTAATAAGTGTCCTGCTTTGGAAAGCAAGTGATATGATCACCCTAGGAATGACTGATAAGTTCTGAGACAGAGGAGGCAAAAATTTGGAACCAAAAGTTTTAGGAGAAATATTAGCTCCGTGAAAATCCTAACAGAAAATAAAGAGAGGGAGGATCCACAGCCACTTAAGAGGTTGGTGAATTCCAGTTCCAACCTAAACCATGTTGTTTATGCAAATACTTTAAGCACAGTGGAATTTAATTCCATTTTAATGGAATTAAAATAATTCTATTTGAATTTTAATGGAAAGTGGAACTTCAAAAGGCTGAAAAATCTGAAAACAAGCAGCAGACATTGAGATTGTTTAATATTTGAAAATGTTAGACTATCTTTTTGAGAACATAAAGAGCATATTCATAAATAGTTATGTTCCTTTCCACCAGGAGAATAACTTTTGTGCCATATTTTGTCATAATTATTTATCCATGATGGACAAGAACATCATAATACACAAGTGGGAGTTAGGAAAACTTAAGTTAAAATTTGTGTAATTTTAGAAGGGAAACTAACCTTAATAAGATTGGCTTCTAAAACTTTGGCCAGAACTCCAAGTTCAGATCAATTCAAATGTCTGTAGAGCTAGATGAAAACACAATTTCAAAAGCATGATCACTCTCTGGAACTGGAATCTACTTCTTAACACACATTACACAGCCAATACATGGAAAAGCTGATCTTTTAAAGGCAAGGATATGTCCTATAACTGAATTGTTTTTCCATAATTTAAGCAATAAATCAACTAAGAAGTTCCCTTCCTGGAGAATGCTATGCCATTTAATGTGGTTGGAATATAATTAGGTTGGATGTTATGCTTAAATCTAAGGTCTCTTACTTTACAATTAGGATCATCTAACACTGTTGGTAGGAGTTTTTTCCTATAATTGGGTTGAGATTCTCTATTTAATTTGTTGTGAAGATGAAAGTCATTAGAAAATTTAAGGCAGTAGGTTATTCTTTAGTGTTGGTTTGTAGTAATCACAATTTTATTTTGGCTTAAAAAATCTAGCACAAGATAACCTGATCTGTCTGCTGTGGTGTGGGGGTGTGTGGGGGTGTGTGTGTGTGTGTGTGTATTATATTTTGATATATTGGGTTTTTTTCTTGTTCTTTTTTAAATATTTTATTTATTTATTTATTGGAGAAAGAGAGAGAGATAGTGAGAGAGAGCACAAGCAGGGAGGAGAGGGAGAAGCAGGTTTCCTGCTGAGCAGGGAACCCAATGAGGGGCTTGAACCTAGGACCCTGGGATCATGACCTGAGCCGAAGCCAGATGCTTAACCAACGCAGCCACCCAGGTGCCCCTATTTTGATATATTGTTAATAAAAATTATTTTTTGTTTGTAAGGAAACCATCTGGATTGAGCCAGTGTTCTTTTGCACTGAAATGTCTTAGCAAAAAGTAGGGTTTTATAAAGAATTTTCTTTTTTAAAGTAAGGGAGAATTAGCAGAAGCCTCAGATGAAAGTTAAATAAGCACTAGTTTACTTACCGCTTCATGAGATATGACATAAGTTTCTCACTAAGTGCTAGCTATCACTTCAAATGGGAAATAAAAGAAGACCAAAAAAAGACAAAAAGCCTGTTACTTTATCATGGGTAGTCAAGTGCCTTAACAAAACTCAGGTTAGTCAGTTTACTCATAGCTGGGTCAGTAAAAGCCAGTATGGATGAAAAGTCAAATTAGACAGGAGTTTCTGTCAAATTAGACAAGAGTTGAATTATCAAACTTAACGGATGCGTTCCTTTCCTTACATTATCCCTTGTTTGCTTCTTCAACTCTGCTTATCTCTTATCTCCTGTCAGATTTTATCTTCCCATGACCTCATTGGTTTTACTTTCCCCTGATTCCCTTCCTACTTCTCAGGCCATGTATCATTTAACTATTACTGGCTAACATATCACCATAGAACTCACTGGCTGAAAACAAAACCAATTAGGATTTCCCATGATTCTGGGAAGTTCCAGTTCAGATTTCACCTGGGCCCATTTATGGAGGTTTGGCTATGACTGGAAGGTCCAAGATGGCCTCCCTCATGTATTTTGCAGTTGGTGCTGTGTGCTGAGGTTCATTGGTGCTTCTCCACATGGGCTCTCATCCTCCTATAAGCTAGACCAGCGCTCTTAGATGGTGGTTTTAGGGCACTGCTCTGAGAGGACAAAAACAAGCTGGCAGGCTCTTGAACTGCACATTGTCACTTCAGCCACATTCTATTGGTCAAAGCAAGCCACAGTGACAACTCAGATTTCGTAGGTAGAGAAATAGACTCTATCTCCCGATGAGACCCATTACAAAGAATTATGGCCAAAAATTATAATTTACTACAGTCCACCCTCCGGTCACAATTGTTTTCATTCCTTCCACAGGAAAAGTACACCCCGTCCTAACCCAAGAACATCAAAATTCTCATGCAGTTATATCATTCACCATCTCATGACCTGCGTCTGATTCAAATATAGATGAGACTTATCAGATACAGTAGTTGGGTGTGGCTATTCTTTTATTTTTATTGATTGATCGATTGCACATATTAACTTTGAGCTATTATTTTCAGAGGAGCTGTGGGTTTTTTCCCCCCCAAGGAAACTTGTCATAAAATCTGTCTGTGCACTTCAAAATAACCTAATATTATCCTTTAGTCATAGATTTTTTTAGAGGAAAAAAATATACAATATAAAAAATACATATAACATTTTTATGTACAGTCTTGTTTGATTAACTTAGAATTATAGAACTTGCCATCTTAAACAGAATTGTAGTTTGTATTTTCCACATAGTACCACACACACACACACACACACCAAAAGACATTATTATTTTAGATAATGGGATTAGAGTATTTATTTTTAAATTACTTTTGGCCAGTGTTTAAGTGCTTTTGTCCCTAACTTGCATATTTCCAGTCCTTTCTGTTTTCTAAAAAAGTATTTTATCATAATGCTTAAATTTTCTTCCTACTAATTAAATCCTATATCCAGAAACCTTCCCTGTGAGCTTACAAAGGTCTTTTGATTATTGTGGGGTTTTTTTGGGGGGGGGGGGAGGATTGTTTCTTTTTTTTTTTTCTCTTGAAAATAATTCAATCCTACAGAATCTTTCAGTTTAGCTGAACATCTGCAGAATTTTTTAAGGTGCCAATACATGGAAAATATGACCTTCATATTAAAATATACTTCAGTTTCTGGACACAGTAAAACTTTGAACCATTCGGGTAATTTATTAAAAAAAAAAATAGAGCCCTTTTGACCTTAATCAAAGGTATAATGTTTTCAAGATCATATTCTGCACTAATGTGGTGTTTTACACAAAGTGATTTCTGAAAAATGGTTCCTCTAAGATAATGACTTCGTATAATCAGTTCATGTTACTTATCACAAAGAACCTGATTTCAGATTGAAACTGGAACTCTATTGTTTCTAGGGTGTGGCCTGTTAACTAGAATCAGAAGCCTCTTAACTAGAAAGATAAGATATCCCCCCCCAATTCTCTCCACATATACAACATATAATGATGTAACAGAGACCAGAAAATCAGAATAGATTCTCCCATTCAAAAATGAGAAAAATAGGAAGCCTTCAGAAGCGTCTGGTCTTTATCAATTCTGAAATCCAGCCTGTTCCCTCTTTACCAGGAACAGGGGAAATCCTTGATCTCAGCCAATGTTTGTTCTCTGA
Organism: Mirounga angustirostris; assembly: GCF_029215605.1. Taxonomy (NCBI): domain Eukaryota; kingdom Metazoa; phylum Chordata; class Mammalia; order Carnivora; family Phocidae; genus Mirounga; species Mirounga angustirostris. The sequence continues at coordinate 62,288,366 of NW_026991720.1, forward strand.
AAGTCATTCTCTAGTCCATTATTCTCCTTGGCTCTTTGTTCTTCACTCTGGACTCTTGGATTTTCCACAGATGTCTTTCCATTTTTATAAGAAATGGCTTGTATTTGTAGCTGATGAGCTTTCTCAATCTGCCTCCCGCCCGTATAAATCACAGAGCCCAGGGACCTTTCTTTCATTTTGAACTGTCTCAATTTCTCTCAGACTAAGTTGGCAGTGTTTTAACAATATGACACTTAATGCTTTGGGTTTCTTATCTCATTGGATAAGGCTTTTGGGGCATCTCCATGCCCCAAAAGCCATATCCATAATTTATATCATTTATTTTTGAGAAAAGCTTCTCTTTACTTTGGACCATGTATGAGGCTACTGTGGAAAAACGGCTTTAAGATTCTTAGAAGCCTTTTATGAAACTGAGAGAGTCTTCTAGGAATCACTTAACTATTTCTGAGGTATTATCAGAGAATTTTTAGCTACATCCTTAAATTGATTTTTACTTTAGGCCATTTATTACTCTGATAATCTTCTACCAGATGACTAGAGGTGAGAAACCATTCTATTTTCCATTTCAGCACATCATGGCAGCATCTAAATTCCACCTGCACACAGAATTATTTCCTCCTTAGTTTATTACTCTCCTTATAGCATATCATCCTCCAGAGGAAAAATTAAATGGACATTTTTATTTTTTTTTATTTTTTTTTATTTTTTTTTAAAGATTTTATTTATTTATTTGAGAGAGAGAGAATGAGAGACAGAGAGCATGAGAGGGAGGAGGGTCAGAGGGAGAAGCAGACTCCCTGCCGAGCAGGGAGCCCGATGCGGGACTCGATCCCAGGACTCCAGGATCATGACCTGAGCCGAAGGCAGTCGCTTAACCAACTGAGCCACCCAGGCGCCCTAAATGGACATTTTTAATATTTTTCCTGAAAATAGCCTTATCTTTATCCACAGGTTTATTAGATACATTTTCCATCTTGCAAGTTTCCATAAGTAACTCATTATTTTGCCATCTTTTCCATCAGTATGTGACATGAGACTCTCTGTCTCCATCCTCCATTAAACGTCTTCTCACCAACTTTCAGCTTTTCCCCCCTCCCCCAAGTCTCAGAGTCATTGCTACGTGTTTTAGGTTTTTGTTAAAGCAGCACCCCATTTCTAGGTACTAAGTTCTGTGTCACATATGTATGCTGCATAGCATACCACCCTACACTTAATGATTTAAAAATTTTTTTTTCTCAATTCTGTTGCTTGGCGAGGCAGTTCTGGGATCATTGGTGCAGCTGTGTTCAGCCAGAGGGCTGGCATAACTGGGACATCTAAGTTGGCCTCATTAATATCAATGAAGCTACCTCATTTTTCTGTCATGCGTCCCCTCGTTGTCCAGTGGCCCACACTGGCTTCTTTTCAAGGTGATCTCAGGACATTGTTCCAAAAGGGCAAAACAGATGAATGATCTCTTCATGTCTGGATTCTGGAACAATCATAAGATCACTTCTACCATGTTCTTTGGGTCAAAGCATGTTGCAAGGCCAGCCAGATTCAAGTGATAGTGGAATCAGTTATACCTTTTGATGGGAGGTCCTCATCAGAATTTGTAGATGTATTTAATCTCTACAGGCTGCTTGTTCTGTTTCCTATACGCCATATATGTATATTTTTTTCTCTGCTTCTTCCTTAAATGTGAACATTCCCTTTCAAACTTCTGCTATAAAGCTCTATCTGGAAGCCCCAAATGAAACCTGCTGACGTTTCAAAATCAGTATGTACCAAAGTCAGACTCATCATCTTTCTTCCAAAGTTAGTTTCTCCTCCAATGTTTCTAACCTAGTTCATAGCACCACAATTTGCTCAGTCCTGATAGAGTGACATCTGTGAAGACCCATGAAAGAAGTAGGAAAGTCCTATGAGAATTGGGGAATCTAATATTCTAGGCAGAAGGAGCACCAAATGCAAGACCTTGAGGTAGGAACTGCTTTGAATCTGAGAACAACAAGGCAGCCAATGTGTTTGACGTAGGGTGATTTAGGGGAAGAATAATCAGGGATAAGATCAGAGAGGTTATGAAGGAGTGAGACCATCTGTCTTTGTCTTTTACTCTAAGATGAGAATCTGTTGGAGGGTTCGAGCTAACAAGTGACAGAAGTGACTTGTGTTTTTAAAGAATAACTCATGTTGCTTTTGTATCAGATTTTCCTCATCCTGGAATTACAAGACTACTACCATAAATCCTCTCTTGATTATGCCATTTACCTGTTTAAAATCTCTTGTTGGCTTCCTGTGTGTTGCTTTTTTACATAAAGTTCAAAGCCATTTGGGAATGACTGAATGTCTCCCCAACCTCATCCTGCCCTTTTACCAATTGCCTTTTCTGCCCTTCTGTTTGTTACACCATTATACATTTTACAGAATTTAGTTACTTACACTTTATTGTTGCCTACTATCCCTTCTATACTGTTAGTTACTATGGGGTAGGGATCATGCCTTATTCATTTTTTAATACCGATTTCCTAGTGCTATTTCACGTTGCAGATTGTCAATAAATCTCTGATTAATGGCGACTTTCTTGCTTTCTTTTATCCCTAAACATCACATCTTTTCAGGAAATGACTCTCAATTTCTCCTTAAGTAAATTTTTGTTATTGCTCTCACCACAAATTCAAACTTTGCCTACCAGATGTCAGACAAAGCATGACACCAAATTGCAGACTCTATTACCATCTCAATATGCCTTCAAATTCTATTACGCTAAAGTCCCAGAACACCGGAGCAAAACAGCTACTGCATTTGCATAAAAAAAAAAAAAACAGAATGTTCATAAAATCCTATAATCTGGAGGATTCCTCTCACTGAGTATGGTTCAGATTCTAACTTTGCTATTTTGTCAGGTAATTTAAATCCCCTGTGACTACATTTTCTCATCTGTGAAATACAAATAGTACAATTACCTATTCATAATATAGAATATTCATAATATAGAGTTGTAGAGTATACATGAGTTAATATATGTTAAGTGCTAAGAAGTGTGCCCGACACATAATAAAAACTGTTTTAAGTATTTGCTGTTACCTATCATTCATCTGAGATGAGTTCAATAGTGAAAAAGTTAACTAAGCGCAAAGAAGTTTGGCTAAGCATAAGAATTTTATTACTTACTTATATCAATCAAATGATTTAAAGTCCATCTCATTTATTTCATAACAGCTTCACTAAATAGCGTACTTATTTTCAAAGCATATGTATGTATGTATGTATGTATCTATACATTGCCTTAAAGAAATGGGTGCCTGGGTGGCTCAGTCGTTAAGCGTCTGCCTTCGGCTCAGGTCATGATCTCAGGGTCCTGGGATCGAGCCCCGCATCGGGCTCCCTGTCGGTAGGAGGCCTGCTTCTCCCTCTCCACTCCCCCTGCTTGTGTTCCCTCTCTCGCTGTATCTCTCTCTGTCAAATAAATAAAAATCTTTAAAAAAAAAAAAAGAAATGGGTGCCTAGATTTTATTCTCTTGGTATCAGAAAATAATAAGTATATAATGGTAAATTCCATAATAGAAAATCATATCACCTATTTCACTTGTTAAATTCCATAATAGAAAATCTTTTTACCTGTTTCCTAGATCAAGGAAGTAGATCTCTGAATTGATGTTTCTTTTTTTCCACTTGACACAGACTATTAATTCAGAGTAGTATTGAGCTAGTAATGAAGAGAACCAAGATTATTTCAGTGTGACCAAATTTTGAAAATTAATTCTTATAACAATTTGCTATTAATTTTGAAGTAGATTATGAATGTGTATTTGTTATTTGTATGATGTAAAAATTGCACCAGATGTGTCACACAAAGAAAATTGTAGTCTTTCTTTCGTTAGCAAGATAACAAGTTACTGACTATAGCCAGACATTGGACTTCACTTATATAAAATCAGACAAGATTTTCATGGAATGGCAATTAAATATAATGAGAAAAGAAATCTGTAGTAATCTTTGAACTTCAAAACCACTGGTACTTAGCACTGCAGTACATGGGAGATGGAGAAAATATAACTTCCCCCACAAATCACCAAAATCCATACTAGGAAGTGAAAGAGGAGATGCCACCTAGCCGTGATCCTCAACCTGAGATTTATCTCAGGGACACTTATTGTTTAAACAGGGAATGAAGTATGAAAAGCCATAACATTGCAGTGCTTTTTCTTAACTTTCAATTTTGCCAATAGGCTAAGAGGGGGTAAAGAATTTTAAGTAAATTAGTAAGAATTTTAAATATTTGATCTTATATCTTAAAATTTTAAATATTTGATCAAAAGAAATTGCTGAATTGATAGAAAATCTTAAAAGATCTATATTAATCATATATTGTTTGCCTTGTCAACATTCATTCATTCTCTTCTTTCATCAACTGTGCCTCTGATTTTTCTTTGAGGAATTCATCCTTTCCCTAAACCTATTCACAAGGCTTGCTAGGATTGATCACATCTCCCAGCCAAAGCTATATCCCATCTACCTGGCTATAGTGATCATTTTAAGCATGAACTTATGACCCAATCTGGGCTAGCAAGAAAGAAAATATCCAAGAACTTGTGCAGAAATAACCAACTGAAACATTGGAGCAGTCCAGCGTCACTACATAACATTGATAATATGAAAGGCAGAGAGGAGAGATGGAGGTGTTTATTAGTATATTTTGAGCTGTTGGATCTATCTTTGCCTGAAGCCATTTTTAATCCTTAACTAAACCATTTCTTAAACCAGGAAAGTCTCATCATTATTTTTAGCCCCAACAAGAACTAACTATAACAGAAAAAGACTAGAAAGACATTCCTTGTTTTGACTGAGTGACTACCTGGGTTGTACTCCCAGATGTATCCAAAATTCACCACTAACCAAGTATTCACTCTCCATTTTAACTTAAGAATATATCTATGAAAACATTTGCAAAATCCCTAGATTATACAAAAGGATCTAATGAAGCTCTTCCACATGAGTTTCTACAGAAGGTTTCTCAGTAGAAAGAATGCAGGGTACATGCTGGTTGGAAGAAGAAAAAAGTGTTTTGTCTCGGCAGAGCATTTGATGTTAGATTAAGAAAACGTCATTGTCCTTACCAAAGCAGAAGTAGGCCAACAGAAGTAGTAGAGTATCTAAAGTACCTCGAATCATCTGTTTGTTTTTTTTTTTGATCACTATTGTTACAAAAGCTTTTTTCATTCCGATTCTCTTCTACCCTTTTTTTTAATTGGTAGTAATACATTTTTTTTTAAATTGAAGTATAGTTGACACAGTGTTACATTAGTTTCAGGTATACAGCATAGTGATTCTGCAACTCTATATGTTATACAATGCTCACTACAGGTGTAGCTACCATCTGTCACCAAACACTATTACAATACCATTGACTGTATTCCCTCTGCTGTACCATTCATCCCCATGACTTAATTCATTCCATAACTGGAAGCCTGTATCTCCCACACCCTTCACCTATTTTGCCCATCCCCCACCACCCTTCCCTCTGGCAACGATCAATTTGTTCTCTGTATTTATGGGTCCATTTCTGTTTTTTTGTTTGTGTGCTTGTTTTTTTGTTTTGGGATTATTTTTAGATTCTATATGTCATATTTATTTTTCTTCCCTTGGCTCATTTCACTTAACATAATACCCTCTGAGTCCATTGATGTGATCACAAATGGCAAGATCTCATTCTTTTTTTTTTTTTTAAAGATTTTATTTATTTATTTGAGAGAGAGAGAATGAGAGACAGAGAGCATGAGAGGGAGGAGGGTCAGAGGGAGAAGCAGACTCCCTGCCGAGCAGGGAGCCCAATGCGGGACTCGATCCCGGGACTCCAGGATCATGACCTGAGCCGAAGGCAGTCGCTTAACCAACTGAGCCACCCAGGCGCCTAAGATCTCATTCTTTTTAATGGCTGAGTAATATTCCAGTTTGTGTGTGTATGTGTATCAGTCACACCTTTTTTATCCATTCATCTATTGATGGACATTTAGGTTGCTTCCATATCTTGGCTCTTGTGAATAGTGCTGCAGTACCCATAGGGGTGCATATATCTTTTCAAATTAGTATTTTCAGTTTTGGGACATAAATACCCGGTAGTGGAATTACTGCATCATATGGCAGTCCTATTTTTTTAATTTTCTGAGGAACCTCCATACTGTTTTCCACAGTGGCTGTACTGGTTTGCATTCCCTCCAACAGTACATGAGGTTTCCCTTTTTTCCACCTTCTCACCAACCCTTTTTAGTTCTTGTCTTTTTGATACTTGCCATTCTGACAGGTGTAGTATGATATCTCATTGTGGTTTTGATTTGAATTTCTCTGATCATTAGTAATGAGCATTTTTTTTCACGTGTCTCTTGGCCATCTCTATCTTCTTTGGAAACATGTCTTTTTAGGTCCTCTATTTTTAATTGGCTTATTTGTTTTTTGGGTGTAAAGTATAAATTGTTCATGTATTTTGGATATTGACACTTCAGCAGTTACATCATTTGCAAATATCTTATATTCAGTAGGTTGCCTTGTTTTTTTGTTAATGGTTTCCTTTACTGTTGTAAAAGCTTTTTATTTTGGTGTCATCTAGTAGTTTATTTTTGCTTTTGTTTCTCTTACCTGAGGAGACTATCTAGAAAAATGTTGCTAAGATCAACATCCAGGAGATTACTGCCTATGTTTTCTTGAAGGAGTTTTATGGTTTTAAGTCTCACAATTAAGTGTTTAATCCATTTTAAGTTTATTTCTGTTTATGGTATAAGAAAGTAGTCCAGTTCATTCTTTTACATGAAGCTGTCCAGTTTTCCCAACCCCATTTGTTAAAGAGACTGTCTTTTTCTCATTGCATATTCTTGACTCCTTTGTTGAAGATTAATTGACCATATAATCGTGGGTTTATTTCTGGACTTTCTATTCTGTTCCATTGATCTGTATATCTGCTAGTACCACACTGTTTTGATTACTGTAGCTTTGTAACATATCTTGAAATTTGGGATTGTGGATACTTCCAGCTCTGTTTTCTTTTTTCAAGATTGTTTTGGCTATTCAAGGTCTTCTGTGGTTCCATACAAATTTTAGTGTTATTCTAGCTCTGTGAAAACTGCTATTGGCATTGGTTTTGATAGGGATTCACTGAATCTGTAGATTGCTTTGGACAGTATAGACATTTAAACAGTATTAATTATTTGATTCCATGAGCATGGTATATCTTTCCAGTTATTTGTGTCATCTTCAGAGTACAGGGGTTCACCTCCTTGGTTAAGTTTATTCCTTGATATCTTTCTCTTTTTGGTGCAGTTGTAAATGGGATTGTTTTCTCTCTTCTACCCCTTTGACATTAGAACATCCCATTGCAGGAAATTGTTGCTGAGATCATGATAGAAGTGACATGATGTCACAAAATGTCTTCGTGATTTTTTAAAATAAGATTCCAAAATACCAGCTTTGATTCAGAGCTATATCATGATTTTTAAGCAAAACATTTATTCAGCCTTATGAATATTTAGTGTGGGTTTTTGAAGGAGCCATAACCCAGGAAATGGCTATATTTGAAGAGGGAGCTAGAACCCTCTAGAAAAGTTCTGATCTCATAAACAGCAGTTTGACTTAGTTTGAACATAGGTTAGATTTTCAAGTTTGCTATCTAGCCTGATTCATTCATTGCTTTCATAACATTTGTTGCATCTGCTCTTTCAGACATTGTACTATGTGCTGGTGATATTCGTATTAATAATGACAGCCTTGGAGATGGGAAAATGTATAATCAAATTGTTTAAACAGTGTAATAATTTTTAAACTAGTAATATATTCAGGTGCTCATGTCAGCAGCCTATACACTAAAATTAAAATATATTCAGGGTGCTAAGGGGCAGAGCAGGTAGTTTACTTTCTGCCTTGGAGGGGCATTGAAGGCTTTAGAAAAAAGATGACTTATGTGTTAACTCGAGGGATAAATAAAAATTCTTAAGGTCAGTATATTTTAGGTTAAAAGCACAGCTTTACAAGAACACAGAAATGTGAAAGAACTTGAGATATCTGGGATCTGTAAACATTTGGGCTTGTCACTGCAGAATTTGTGTTTGGAAAGTCAGAGGATATGAGTCTTTATCGATGGTACCAGACACGAAAGAAGCCTAGTTAAAGAGACTCTGTTTTATCCATTGAAATTAAAAGTGTTCTGCTAGGGAAGTGGTATAATCAGATCATTTAGAAATAGAGCTCTAACCACAGAAGGGAGGAAGGAAGGAGGAGACAGACACTCTTGTTCTTTTTTAAACTAAACCAAGAAGTCTGTTTGGCTATAAAACAAAATTTGATCTAAGCATAACCCTGCAAATTTTATTGCAGTGAAATTTGTTTTTAATCCATGATGTTGATGTTCTCTTGTTCCCCTGTCACACATTAAATTTAGAAAGTGGAGAAATACATCCATATGTTTTAAAATTTATGTTTTATGTGAAAGACTTTTTATGGGTTGTCATAATGCTAATGAAAAGAAGGAATGTTGCAAATGAGTACAATCTTTTTTTTTAAATTTTATTATGTTATGTTAATCACCATACATTACATCATTAGTTTTGATGTAGTGTTCTATGATTCATTGTTTGCATATAACACCCAGTGCTCCATTCAATATGTGCCCTCTTTAATACTCATCACCAGGCTAACCCATGCCCCAACCTCCTTCCCTCTAGAACCCTCAGTTTGTTTCTCAGATGGATCGTCTCCCCCTCCGATTTCTCCCACTTCATTTTTCCCTTCCTACTATCTTCTTTTTTTATTTTTTTCAACATATAATGTATTATTTGTTTCAGAGGTACAGGTCTGTGATTCAACAGTCTTACACAATTCACAGTGCTCACCATAGCACATACCCTCCCCAATGGCTATCACCCAGCCACGCGATCCCTCCCACCCCCACCACTCCAGCAACCCTCAGTTTGTTTCCTGCCATTAAGAATTCCTCATATCAGTGAGATCATATGATAAATGTCTTTCTCTGATTGATTGATTTCACTCAACATAACACTCTCCAGTTCCATCCACATCGTTGCAAATGGCAAGATCTCATTCCTTTTGATGGCTGCATAATATTGCATTGTATATATATATCACATCTTCTTTATCCATTCATCTGTCGATGGACATCTTGGCTCTTTCCACAGTTTGGCTATTGTGGACATTGCTGCTATAAATATTGGGGTGCACGTACCCCTTCAGATCCCTACATTTGTATCATTGGGGTAAATACCCAGTAGTGCAATTGCTGGATCATATGGTAGCTCTATTTTCAACTTTTTAAGGAACCTCCATACTGTTTTCCAGAGTGGCTGCACCAGCTTGCATTCCCACCAACAGTGTAGGAGGGTTCCCCTTTCTCCGCATCCCCGCCAACATCTGTTGTTTCCTGATTTGTTAATTTTAGCCATTCTGACTGGTGTGAAGTGATATCTCATTGAGGTTTTGATTTGGATTTCCCTGATGCTGAACGATGTTGAGCACATTTTCATGTGTCTGTTGGCCATTTGGATGTCTTCTTTGGAAAAATGTCTGTTCATGTCCTCTGCCCATTTCTTGATTAGATCTTTTGTTCTTTGGGTGTTGAGTTTAAGAAGTTCTTTATAGATTTTGGATACTGGCCCTTTATCTGATATGTCATTTGCAAGTATCTTCTCCCATTCTGTCAGTTGTCTTTTGGTTTTGTTGACTGTTTCTTTTGCTGTGCAAAAGCTTTTTATCTTGATGAATTCGCAATAGTTAATTTTTGCCCTTGCTTCCTTTGCTTTGGCGATGTTCCTAGGAAGAAGTTTCTGCGGCTGAGTTCGAAGAGGTTGCTGCCTGTGTTCTCCTTTAGGATTTTGACGGACTCCTGTCTCACATTGAGGTCTTTCAACCATTTTGAGTCTATTGTGTGTGGTGTAAGGAAATGGTCCAGTTTCATTCTTTTGAATGTGGCTGTCCAATTGTCCCAACACCACTTGTTGAAGAGACTGTCTTTTTTCCATTGGACATTCTTTTCTGCTTTGTCAAAGATTAATTGACCACAGAGTTGAGGGTACATTTCTGGGCCTTATGTTCCACTGATCTCTGTGTCTGTTTTTGTGCCAGTACCATACTGTCTTGATGATTACAGCTTTATAATAGAGCTGGAAGTCCAGAATTGTGATGCTACGAGCTTTGCTTTTCTTTTTCAACATTCCTCTGGCTATTTGGGGTCTTTCCTGATTCCATACAAATTTTAGGATTATTTGTTCCATTTCTTTGAAAAAAAGTGGATAGTATTTTGATAGGGATTGCATTAAATGTGTAGATGGCTATAGGTAGCATTGACATCTTCACAATATTTGTTCTTCCAATCCATGAGCATGGAACGTTTTTCCATTTCTTTGTGCCTTCCTCAATTTCTTTCATGAGTATTTTATAGTTCTCTGAGTACAGATTCTTTGCCTCTTTGGTTAGATTTATTCCTAGGTATCTTATGGTTTTGGGTGCAGTTATAAATGGGATTGACTCCTTAATTTCTTTTTCTTCTGTCTTGTTGTTGGTGTATAGAAATGCTGCTGATTTCTGTGCATTGATTTTATATCCTGCCACTTTACTGAATTCCTGTATGAGTTCTAGCAGTTTTGGGGTAGAGTCTTTGGGGTTTTCCACGTAAAGTATCATTTCATCTGCAAAGAGTGAGAGTTTGACTTCTTCTTTGCCGATTTGGATGCCTTTGATTTCTTTTTGTTGTCTGATTGCTGTGGCTAGGACTTCCAATACTATGTTGAATAGCAGTGGTGAGAGTGGACATGCCTGCCACGTTCCTGACCTTAGGGGGAAAGCTCTCAGTTTTTCCCCATTAAGAATGATATTCGCTGTGGGTTTTTCATAGATGGCTTTTATGATATTGAGGTATGTACCCTCTATCCCTATACTCTGAAGAGTTTTGATCAAGAAAGGATGTTGTACTTTGTCAAATGCTTTTTCTGCATCTATTGAGAGGATCATATGGTTCTTGTTCTTTCTTTTGTTAATGTATTGTATCACATTGATTGATTTGTGGATGTTGAACCAACCTTGCAGCCCAGGGATAAATCCCACTTGGTCATGGTGAATAATCCTTTTAATGTACTGTTGGATCCTATTGGCTAGTATTTTGGTGAGAATTTTTGCATCCATGTTCATCAGGGATACTGGTCTGTAATTCTCCTTTTTGATGGGGTCTTTGTCTGGTTTTGGGATCAAGGTAATGCTGACCTCATAAAACGAGTTTGGAAGTTTTCCTTCCATTTCTATTTTTTGGAACAGTTTCAGAAGAATAGGTATTAACTCTTCTTGAAATGTTTGGTAGAATTCCCCTGGGAAGCCATCTGGCACTGGGCTCTTGTTTGTTGGGAGATTTTTGATGACTGCTTCAATTTCCTTAGTGGTTATAGGTCTGTTCAGGTTTTCTATTTCTTCCTGGTTCAGTTTTGGTAGTTGATACATCTCTAGGAATGCATCCATTTCTTCCAGATTATCTAATTTGCTGGCATAGAGTTGCTCATAATATGTTCTTTTAATTGTTTGTATTTCTTTGGTGTGGTTGTGATCTCTCCTCTTTCATTCATGATTTTATTTATGTAGGTCATTTCTCTTTTCTTTTTATAAGTCTGGCCAGGGATTTATCAATCTTATTAATTCTTTCAAAGAACCAGCTCTTAGTTTCGTTGATCTGTTCTACTGCTCTTTTGGTTTCTATTTCATTGATTTCTGCTCTGATCTTTATTATTTCTCTTCTCCTGCTGGGTTTAGGCTATATTTCCTGTTCTTTCTCCAGCTCCTTTAGGTGTAGGGTTAGGTTGTGTATTTGAAACCTTTCTTGTTTCTTGAGAAAGGCTTGTATTGCTATATACTTTCCTCTTAGGACTGCCTTTGCTGCATCTCAAAGATTTTGAACAGTTGTGTTTTCATTTTCATTTGTTTCCATGAATTTTTTAATTCTTCTTTAATTTCCTGGTTGACCCATTCATTCTTTAGCAGGATGCTCTTTAGCCTCCATGTATTTGAGTTCTTTCTGACTTTCCTCTTGTGATTGAGTTCTAATTTCAAAGCATTGTGGTCCAAAAATAGGCAGGGAATGATCCCAATCTTTTGGTACTGGTTGAGGCTTGATTTGTGACCTAGGGTATGAGCTATTCTGGAGAATGTTCCATAGGCACTAGAGAAGAATGTGTATTCTGTTGCTTTGGGATGGAATGTTCTGAATATATCTGTGAAGTCCATTTGGTCCATTGTGTCATTTAAAGCCTTTATTTCCTTGTTGATCTTTTGCTCAGATGATCTGTCCATTTCAGTGAGGAGGATGTTAAAGTACCCTCCTATTATTGTATTGTTGTTGATGTGTTTCTTTGATTTTGTTATTAATTGGCTTATATAATTTGCTGCTTCCATGTTAGGGGCATAGATATTTACAATTGTTAGATCTTCTTGTTGGATAGACCCTTTAAGTAGGATATAGTGTCCTTCCTCATCTCTTATTACAGTCTTTGGTTTAAAATCTAATTTGTCAGATAGAAGGATTGCCACTCCAGCTTTCTTTTGGTGTCCATTAGCATGGTAAATGATTTTCCACCCCCTCACTTTCAATCTGGAGGTGTCTTTGGGTCTAAAATGAGTCTCTTGCAGACAGCATATCGATGGGTCTTGTTTTTTAATCCAGTCTGATAGCCTGTGCCTTTTGATTGGGGCATTTAGCCCATTTACATTCAGGGTAACTATTGAAAGATATGAATTTAGTGCCATTGTATTGCCTGTAAGGTGACTGTTACTGTATATTGTCTCTGTTCCTTTCTGGTGTAGTGGATAGGTCTGTTGCCAATGTAATGTTTCTACTATTGTAGGTTACAGACCTCTTGTCCCGTGCTGCTTTCAGGATTTTCTCTTTGTCTCTGAGACTTGTAAGTTTTACTATTAGATGTCAGGGTGTTGACCTATTTTTCTTAATTTTGAGGAGGTTTCTCTGTGCCTCCTGGATTTTGATGCCTGCTTCCTTCCCCAAATTAGGGAAATTCTCTGCTATGACTTGCTCCAATAGACCTTCTGCCCCTCTCTCTCTTTCTTCTTCTGGGATCCCAATTATTCTAATGTTGTTTCTTCTTATGGTATCGCTTATCTCTCGAATTCTGCCCTCATGATCCAGTAGTTGCTTATCTCTCTTTTTCTCACCTTTGTTATTTTCCATCATTTGGTCTTCTATATCACTAATTCCCTCTTCTGCCTCATTTATCCTAGCAGTTAGGGCCTCCATTTTTTATTGCCCCTCATTAATAGCCTTTTTGATTTCAACTTGGTTAGATTTTAATTCTTTTATTTCTCCAGAAAGGGTTTCTCTAATATCTTCCATGCTTTTTTCAAGCCCAGCTAGTATTTTTAAAATCATCATTATGAACTCTAGTTCCGACATCTTCCTAATGTCTGTATTGATTAGGTCCCTGGCAGTCCGTACTGCCTCTTGTTCTTTTTTTTGAGGTGAGTTTTTCCGTCTTGTCATTTTGTCCAGAGGAGAATATATGAATGAGAGAACAAAATGCTAACAGGGTAATAATGACCCCAGAAAAATATACACTAAACAAATCAGAAGAGACCTGAAACTGGGGGAAAAGAAAGGGAAAGAAAGAAAAAAGAAAAAGATTTAAAAAAAAAAGAATATGATCAAATTTGATTGCACTGGTGAATAGATCAGTGCCACACACTAGATTTGGGGCATTATTCTGGTTTGTTAGAAGAAACTGCCTCCCAAAATTTTAAAGAAAGCAAAACTTATATATGTACAAAAATAAGGGTAAATATGATGAAGGGATGGAATGTGACTGTAAAGATGAAAATTATAAAAGATTTTATAAAAGGAATTGATAAGAAGTTGGTTGAAAAAAGAGAGAAGAGAAATTTTAAAAAAAAGCATGTAATCAGGCAGGAGACTAGAACAAAGCCATACATTCAGGGTATATTTTGGTCTGTTAGAAGCAACTGTATCCCAAAATTGTAAAGAGAGAACAACTTATACATATATACCAAAAATAAGGTTAACTACTATGAAGGGATAGAATATGACTCTAAAAATGAAAAATAAAAAGGATTTTTGAAAAAGGGATTGGTAAGATGTTGGTTGAAAAAGGGAAAAAGAAAAATTCAAAAAAGAAAAAGAAAATGAAAAAAATTAACTTTGAAAGACTAAAGAATCAGGGGGAAAAAGGCCATGAATTCTATGTGCAGTATTCCCCTAGTGCTGGAGTTCTGCCATTCTCATTGATCGGTAAACTTGGTCTTGACTGGCTGTTCTTGCTGATCTTCTGGGGAAGGAGCCTGTTGCCGTGGTTCTCAAATGTCTTTGCCAGAGACAGAATTGCCCCACCCTTGCTGGGGCCGGGCTAAGTAATCTGCTCGGGTTTGCTCTTGGGAGCTTTTGTTCCCTGCAAGCTTTCCCTACAGCTTTGGAGGACGAGAGTGAAAATGGTGGCCTCCCAGTCTCTGCCCCAGAGGAGCCGACAACTCAGGGCCCTGCTCCTCCGTGCACCCCCAGAGAAAAGCAGTCAGTCACTCCCATCTCCCCGGTGTCTGGCCACACTCCGTGCTCACCCGGTCTGTGACCAAGCGTTTCTATCTCTGGCACATGACCCCGTGTGGAGTCTCCAAACCCAGCAGATCCCTGCAGTGCACTCCCGTGCCGCTCCTTCCAGGGGAGGAAGGGGAATCTCCCGGGCTCTGCCGTTTGTTGGGTCCCTGCTGGAGGAGCAGTGGCCCAACTGTGCCGTGGATCACGGTTTATGGCACCCCCGAGCTGAGAGCCCACTCCTCGGCTCTGGCTCTGTCTCTGCAGCTGGCTTCCCTGCTCCAATACCTGGGAGCTCTGCCGCACTCAGGCACCCCCGGTCTTTCTGTGACCCCGAGGGTCCTGAGACCACACTGTCCCAGTGAGGGTTCCACCCCCCACCCCCGTTTAGCCACTGGAGTGATGTCCCTCAGTGGATCTGACTTCTAAAAGTTCCGATTTTGTGCTCCGCTCTCTATCACTTTCCTGTAGCGGTTGACAGAGGCCCCCTCCCCCACTGTCTATCCTCCCGAATATCGCCTCGGATTCACTTTCTGCACGTCCTACCTTCCAGAAAGTGGTTGCTTTTCTGTTCAGAGAATTGCTGCTATTCTTTTCTTTATCTCCTGTTGAGTTTGTAGGTGTTCTGAATGGTTTGATCCCTATCTAGCTGAGTTCCTGGGACCAGATGAAATTTAGGTCTCCTACTCCTCTGCCATTGTGCTCCTCCTCCTTAGCAAGTAAATGAATCAAGAAGTTATTATGAGCACTTTATTATTTATTTATTTTAAAGACCGCTGATAATGTAACTATAAGAACATTTTTCATAATTATTGGAGAAATCTGTATTTGAGCTTGATGGATTCACTCCTCTGACATCTACCTAAGAGTATTACAAGTTGATATAATAATATTAGTGAAAACTGTAATTTTAAAATATATTTTATGTGTCAGGAATACTTGAAAAAATAATAATATGATTGTATTAATTCCATTACTTACACATTGTAGGTTTCTTAGGCTTCCTGTTCCCAAAATTGATCTATGACGTTATTAACAATGGTTAAAATTTGATTGTTCTTGTCTCTTTTATTTAAAAAGCTTATTTTTGTATATTTTCAATTTGATATGCAGAATATTGCATTTATTTTATAGCATGTTAATACATGCACGCAATGTCATTTCTTAGCAGGTGGACTTAAATTAAGTGATTTTAGCACTGTTTAGATGGACTGTACTTTGGCATGATCTATTGATTGCAGTTAGAAAAAAAAAACAAATTTGCATCTAAGTCATAAAAGAATCCTTTACCTTTGTTCACAGAGTAATATCCTCTTGTAATTTGGTAAAAGCATTTCAAAATGGATTTACTGATGGCTTAAAGTGTAGCTTCTGTCAATAGAAAGGTTAAATGTGAAAAAGATGATAATGTGTATAAGGACTGTGTCTTATATGCCCAGAAAATGGAAATGCTCATTTCCCACTAAAATTAAGAAAGGCAAGTTTGGTTCCCTGCTGTTTTTTAAAAAAAAAAAAAATCCCATAATCATTTAGTCAAATTCAGGAAAGAGAACTTTTCTTTTTTTGGACTCTTCTTTTACAAAATTCTGTTTCATGTTGATTTAGAGTATTCATTAACCATATGTTCTGAACCAAGTAAATCTTGATTTCTTTCCATCTTCACCCTTTCTCATTGAAGAGAGTGGCAGTAATTGTTTTGAAGTAGAGTGGCCCCTGTTATTCTGATCTGTAAATAGACGAAAATAGAGTTCAGGGGCCATTCAGAGCACCCTAGAGAGCTCAGATTGTATGGACCTGTGTTTTTGGATGGGTAAGCACATGTAACATATAAAGATTGAAGACGTTTTCACAACCAAATCACCTTTCTACTTACCTTAAATATCCATTTATCTCGTAAAGTTCCTACATCCGATCAAAGATGATTCAACTGAACTCAATTAATTTCAGCTTAAGTTTCACTAAAGCATTCAGAAGTGTTCCTCTGAGTCAATGGGGTTCATGCTTTTTATTAAACAGTACATGTCTTAAATCTGCTCCAGCTGAGTGGTCTAGAAGATCATGAGCCCTATTGTACTAGGAATGGACAACATGGCACAAGCCCAGGAGCCCCAGCCCATTCTGGGAAGTTCTGTAGGTAGAATGTCATTATCTAGCATGTGAGGTGCCAGGTGTCTCTCTGGAGTCCTCCACTACACAGGCTTTCAGCCATTCATTAGGGCTAGATTGTGAGCTCCACCACAAAACCAGGAACCAATTCACGTAAACACTGCAACAAAAAGATGCAAATTGTTGAGACAATGTCTATTTTCCCCTATGTGTATTATAAAGTCAATAGAAAGAGCATCCAGTCCCATGAAATAAAACTCTGTAAATCATTTTATCTTTAGAATGTTGTTTAACACTGTATATTCTAAACCTCAAATATATTTGTCTCTACCACTTCTAGTAATCTCTTGTAAGGACTGATACCCCAAATGTGGATTCCTAAAGAAAAAATTATATACAACATTTATTAAAGAAGTAAGAAAGAAGTAGCCAATAAAGAACACCTAAAAGGACTGCAAGAAAGAGTAGAGAACAATAAAAATATCTTTGTGTGACTAAAATGCATTAGTTTTACTAATCCCTTATATATTAGGACTGTACAGTATCTTCTGGTCTGTTGATCTTCCCATCTATTATTTCTGTCTATTCCTTTCTTTCACTAGGACTAGATTACTTTTTCATAGTCTGATTATTTAAATATTTAGGAAAGCCATTCTTCCTTCTCTTTCTTCAATTTTAAAAATTCACTGATTAGTCATTTTTTCCAAAATAGAAATTCACTTTTTTGGATGTCTTCTTTGGAAAAATGTCTGTTCATGTCTTCTGCCCATTTCTTGATTGGATTCTTTGTTCTTTGGGTGTTGAGTTTGATGAGTTCTTTATAGATTTTGGATACTAGCCCTTTATCTGATATGTCATTTGCAAATATCTTCTCCCATTCTGTCGGTTGTCTTTTGGTTTTGTTGACTGTTTCCTTTGCTTTGCAAAAGCTTTTAATCTTGATGAAGTCCCAATAGTTCATTTTTGCCCTTGCTTCCCTTGCCTTTGGTGATGTTTCTAGGAAGAAGTTGCTTCAGCTGAGGTGGAAGAGGTTGCTGCCTGTGTTCTCCTTTAGGATTTAGATGGACTCCTGTCTCACATTGAGGTCTTTCAACCATTTGGAGTCTATTTTTGTGTGTGGTGTAAGGAAATGGTCCAGTTTCATTCTTCTGCATGTGGCTATCCAATTTTCCCAACACCATTTGTTGAAGAGACTGTCTTTGTTCCATTGGACATTCTTTCCTGCTTTGTCAAAGATGAGTTGGCCATAGAGTTGAGGGTCCATTTCTGGGCTCTCTATTCTGTTCCATTGATCTATGTGTCTGTTTTTGTGCCAGTACCATGCTGTCTTGATGATGACAGCTTTGTAATAGAGCTGGAAGTCCGGAATTGTGATGCCGCCAGCTTTGCTTTTCTTTTTCAACATTCCTCTGGCTATGCGGGGTCTTTTCTGGTTCCATACAAATTTTAGGATGGTTTGTTCCATTTCTTTGAAAAAAATGGATGGTATTTTGATGGGGATTGCATTGAATATGTAGATGGCTCTAGGTAGCATTGACATCTTCACAATATTTGTTCTTCCAATCCATGAGCATGGAACATTTTTCCATTTCTTTGTGTCTTCCTCAATTTCTTTCATGAGTATTTTATAGTTTTCTGAGTACAGATTCTTTGCCTCTTTGGTTAGATTTATTCCTAGGTTTCTTATGGTTTGGGGTGCAATTGTAAATGGGATCGACTCCTTAATTTCTCTTTCTTCTGTCTTGTTGTTGGTGTATAGGAATGCCACTGACTTCTGTGCATTGATTTTATATCCTGCCACTTTACTGAATTCCTGTATGAGTTCTAGCGGTTTTGGGGTAGAGTCTTTGGGGTTTTCCACGTAAAGTATCATTTCATCTGCAAAGAGTGAGAGTTTGACTTCTTCTTTGCCGATTTGGATGCCTTTGATTTCTTTTTGTTGTCTGATTGCTGTGGCTAGGACTTCCAATACTATGTTGAATAGCAGTGGTGAGAGTGGACATGCCTGCCACGTTCCTGACCTTAGGGGGAAAGCTCTCAGTTTTTCCCCATTAAGAATGATATTCGCTGTGGGTTTTTCATAGATGGCTTTTATGATATTGAGGTATGTACCCTCTATCCCTATACTCTGAAGAGTTTTGATCAAGAAAGGATGTTGTACTTTGTCAAATGCTTTTTCTGCATCTATTGAGAGGATCATATGGTTCTTGTTCTTTCTTTTGTTAATGTATTGTATCACATTGATTGATTTGTGGATGTTGAACCAACCTTGCAGCCCAGGGATAAATCCCACTTGGTTGTGGTGAATAATCCTTTTAATGTACTGTTGGATCCTATTGGCTAGTATTTTGGTGAGAATTTTTGCATCCATGTTCATCAGGGATACTGGTCTGTAATTCTCCTTTTTGATGGGGTCTTTGTCTGGTTTTGGGATCAAGGTAATGCTGGCCTCATAAAATGAGTTTGGAAGTTTTCCTTCCATTTCTATTTTTTGGAACAGTTTCAGAAGAATAGGTATTAATTCTTCTTGAAATGTTTGGTAGAATTCCCCTGGGAAGCCATCTGGCCCTGGGCTTTTGTTTGTTGGGAGATTTTTGATGACTGCTTCAATTTCCTTAGTGGTTATAGGTCTGTTCAGGTTTTCTATTTCATCCTGGTTCAGTTTTGGTAGTTGATACATCTCTAGGAATGCATCCATTTCTTCCAGGTTTTCTAATTTGCTGGCATAGAGTTGCTCATAATATGTTCTTATAATTGTTTGTATTTCTTTGGTGTTGGTTGTGATCTCTCCTCTTTCATTCATGATTTTGTTGATTTGGGTCATTTCTCTTCTCTTTTTGATAAGTCTGGCTAGGGGTTTATCAATCTTGTTAATTCTTTCAAAGAACCAGCTCCTAGTTTCGTTGATCTGTTCTACTCTTCTTTTAGTTTCTATTTCATTGATTTCTGCTCTGATCTTTATTATTTCTCTTCTCCTGCTGGGTTTAGGCTTTATTTGCTGTTCTTTCTCCAGCTCCTTTAGGTGGAGGGTTAGATTGTGTACTTGAGACCTTTCTTGTTTCTTGAGAAAGGCTTGTATTGCTATATACTTTCCTCTTAGGACTGCCTTTGCTGCATCCCAAAGATTTTGAATAGTTGTGTTTTCATTTTCATTGGTTTCCATGTATTTTTTTAATTCTTCTTTAATTTCCTGGTTGACCCATCCATTCTTTAGCAGGATGCTCTTTAGCCTCCATGTATTTGAGTTCTTTCTGACTTTCCTTTTGTGATTGAGTTCTAGTTTCAAAGCATTGTGTTCCGAAAATAGGCAGGGAATGATCCCAATCTTTTGATACCGGTTGAGACCTGATTTATGACCTAGGATGTGATTTTTTCTGGAGAATGTTCCATGGGCACTAGAGAAGAATGTGTATTCCATTGCTTTGGGGTGGAATGTTCTGAATTGGTCTGTGAAGTCCATTTGGTCCAGTGTGTCATTTAAAGTCTTTATTTCCTTGTTGATCTTTTGCTTAGATGATCTGTCCATTTCAGTGAGGGGGGTGTTAAAGTCCCCCAATATTATTGCATTGTTGTCGATGTGTTTCTTTGCTTTTGTTATTAATTGCCTTATATAATTTGCTGCTCCCATGTTAGGGGCATAGATATTTACAATTGTTAGATCTTCTTGTTGGATAGATCCTTTAAGTATGATATACTGTCCTTCCTCATCTCTTATTACAGTCTTTGGTTTAAAATCTAATTTGTCTGATATAAGGAGTGCCACCCCAGCTTTCTTTTGATGTCCATTAGCATGGTAAGTGGTTTTCCACCCCCTCGCTTTCAATCTGGGGGTGTCTTTGGTTCTAAAATGAGTCTCTTGCAGAGAGCATATCAATGGGTCTTGTTTTTTAATCCAGTCTGATAGCCTGTGCCTTTTGATTCGGGCATTGAGCCCATTTACATTCAGGGTAACTATTGAAAGATAGGAATTTAGTGCCATTGTATTGCCTGTAAGGTGACTGTTACTGTATATTGTTCCTTTCTGATCTATGTTGCTTTAGGGTCTCTCTTTGCTTAGAGGACCCCTTTCAAGATTTCTTGTAGGGCTGTTTTTGTGTTTGCAAATTCCTTTAGTTTTTGTTTGTCCTGGAAGCTTTTTATCTCTCCTTCAATTTTCAATGACAGCCTAGCTGGATAGAGTATTCTTGGCTGCATATTTTTCTCATTTAGTGCTCTGAATATATCCTGCCAGTCCTTTCTGGCCTGCCAGGTCTCTGTGGATAGGTCTGTTGCCATTCTAATGTTTCTACCCTTGTAGGTTACATATCTTTTCTCCCGAGCTGCTTTCAGGATTTTCTCTTTGTCTATGAGACTCATAAGTTTTACTATTAGATGTCGGGGTGTTGACCTATTTTTATTGATTTTGAGAGGGGTTCTCTGTGCTTCCTGGATTTTCTTGCCTGTTTCCTTTCCCAAATTAGGGAAGTTCTCTGCTATAATTTGCTCCATTATACCTTCTGGCCCTCTCTCTCTTTCTTCTTCTCCTGGGATCCCAATTATTCTAATGTTGTTTCGTCTTATGGTATCGCTTATCTCTCGAATTCTGCTGTCGTGATCCAGTAGTTGTTTATCTCTCTTTTTCTCAGCTTCTTTATTTTCCATCATTTCATCTTCTATATTACTGATTCTCTCTTCTGCCTCATTTATTCTAGCAGTTAGCACCCCCATTTTTGATTGCACCTCATTAATAGCCTTTTTGATTTCTACTTGGTTGGATTTTAGTTCTTTTACTTCTCCAGAAAGGGTTTCTCTAATAACTTCCATATTTTTTTCAAGCCCAGCTAGTATTGTTAAAGTGATGATTCTGAACTCTAGATCTGACATCGTACTAATGTCCGTATTGAGTAGGTCCCTGGCAGTCGGTACTACCTCTTGTTCTTTTTGTTGAGGTGATTTTTTCCGTCTTGTCATTTTGTGCAGAGGAGAATAGATTAATGAGAGAACAAAATGCTAGCAGAGTTACAACGTCCCCAGAAAATATGCTCTAAACAAATCAGAAAAGACCTGAAGCAGTGGGAAAAGAAAGGGAAAGAGAGAAAAAAGAAAAAGAAAAGGATAAAGATAAAAACAAAACAAACAAAACAAAACAAAACAACAACAACAACAAAAACCAGAATGTGATCAAATATGATCAGGCTGGTATATAGATCAGTGCCACACACTAGATTTGGGGTGTATTTTGGTCTTTTAGAAGAAAGTGCCTCCCAAAATTTTAAAGAAAGAAAAACTTATATATGTACCAAAATAAGGGTTGATATGATGAAGGGATGGAATATGACTGTAAAGATGGAAATTATAAAAAATTTTATAAAAGGAATTGATAAGAAGTTGTTTGAAAAAAGAAAGAAGAGGATTTAAAAAAAGAAAAAGAAAAAGAAAAAAAAAGGGATAGGATGTGATCAGGCAGGGGAATAGAAAACACCATATACTAGAGACTTAGGGTATATTTGAATCTGTTAGAAGAAACTATCTCAAAATTTTAAAGAGAGAACAACTTATATATATAAGCCAAAAACACGGGTAACTACTATGAAGGGATAGAATATGACTCTAAAAATGAAAAATAAAAATGTTTTTTTTTTAAAAAAGGGATTGATAAGATGTTGGTTGAAAAAGGGAAAAAGAAAAATTCAAAAAGAAAAAAAAAGAAAAAAGACAGTTAAAAAAAAAATTAACTTTGAAAGACTAAAGAATCATGGTAAAAAGGCCATGAATTCTATGTGCAGTATTCCCCTAGCGCTGGAGTTCTGCTGTTCTCATTGATCGGTAAACTTGGTCTTGGTTGGCTGTTCTCTTTGATCTTCTGGGGAGGGGCCTGTTGCCGTGGTTTCCAAATGTCTTTGCCGGAGGCAGAATTGCCCCGCCCTTGCCCCCTCCCGGCTAAGTAATCTGCTCGGGTTTGCTCTCCGGGGCTTTTGTTCCCTGCGAGCTTTCTGTACAGCTTTGGAGGCGGAGAGTGAAAATGGCGGCCTCCCAATCTCTGCCCCAGAGGAGCCGAGAACTCGGGGCCCCGCTTCTCAGTGAGCCCCCAGAGAAAAGCAGTCAGTCACTCCCATCTCCCCAGTCTCTGGCTGCACCCCGTGCTCACCCGGCCTGTGACCGCGCGTTTCTATCTCTGGCACCCGACCCCAGGTGGAGTCTCCAAACCCAGCAGATCCCTGCAGTGCACTCCCGCGTGGCTCCTCCCGGGGGAGGAAGGTGAGTCTCCCCGGATCTGCCGCTTGTTGGGTCCCTGCTGGAGGAGCAGTGGCCCGACTGTTCCACGGATCCCGGTTTATGGCCACCCCGAGCTGAGAGCCCGCGCCTGGGCTCCGCCTCTGCAGCCGGCTTCCCTGCTCCGATACCTGGGAGCTCTGCCACACTCAGGCACCCCCGGTCTTTCTGTGACCCCGAGGGTCCTGAGACCACACTTTCCCGAGGGTTCCACCCCCCGCTTAGCCACCAGAGTGACGTCCCTCAGCGGAGCAGACTTTTAAAAGTTCCAATTTTGTGCTCCGTTGTTCTATCACTTGCCAGAAGCGGCCGACGGAGGCCCCTCCCCCGCCGTCTATCCTCCCAAATATCGCCTCGGATTCACTTCTCCGCACGTCCTACCTTCCAGAAAGTGGTCGCTTTTCTGATGAGAGAGTTGTTGCTCTTCTTTTCTTCAATCCCCTGTTGAGTTTGTAGGTGTTCAGAATGGTTTGATCCCTATCCAGCTGAATTCCTGAGAGGAGACGAAATCCAGGTCTGTTACTCCTCAGCCATCTTGCTCCACCTCCTATGAAATCCTTTTTGAAAATAATTATTAGGTATAGTATTTTTTTCCACTGGAAAATATATTTTGAGTTTATACAACTGCCTTTTCATTCAATTTTTTTTTTTACTTAATAGTGCCTATGTTGAAGGCACTATCACAAAACCCATGTTGAAGTTATTATAACATTTATGCATTAAATTAGGTAATATCTCCTTTATAAAAATTGTAGGAAGAAATTCACTTGTTTTGAACAATTTTACATCTCCTGAAAATTCTAGATGAATTCTGTAATTAGTCCTACTTTGTGTAGACTGCTAAAAACGATTATGAAGAACTTGTAACCAAGGTATGGGATTTCATATATGCAAACATTTCTATTAACCTCATCTCTTTAATGTCTCTCTCTACTTTCTAAATAAATTTCTCATTTTTAAAAATTACTATTAGCTAACTCTTAGGTGTTGCAAACCACTTTAAAACTTTTGAGGGGACAAGATAACATAAAAACAGTATAGGGCTCAGTCATTAAAGCATCTGACTCTTGATTTCAGCTCAGGTCATGATCTCAGGGTCATGAGATCAAGCCCCACATCGGACTCCATATTGGGCGTAGATCCTACTTAAGATTCTCTCCCTTTCCCTCTGCCCCTCCCCACTGTGCACATGCACATGCACTCTCTCTCTCTAAAATAAATAAATCTTAAAAATAATTAATGTAAGAATTCCCATTTCTAGACATTTGCCTTACAATTTTTAAAGTAAACCACTCAGAAGGTAGTGACTGCCTATACCTGCTATAGGCAATCCTCTTTTCTTCCCACCTCCTAACCAGTCATTTGAAAGCAAAGTCCTATAATAAAAACATTGTGCTATGAAAACCTTTAAGCATGTGGCTCTATCGCACTGTCTAAGCATGTAACTTCAGTGTCTCTAGAGAGCTCTATCTTAGAGATCACACTTGTCAATTAGCAAATGAATTTTTCAGAATAGTGGATACACCTGCACAGTTTTTTGAAATTACAAGGCTATACATATGTACTTGATATGTTTAACTCTTTAAATTTCTAAGAGACTAGAAGATGGCCCAGATGACATTTTGTAATTGTAAAGTATTACTAATGGGATGACTCAAGTTGGGTACTTTCCCTGTATTTGTGTGTCTGTGTGTGTGGATAGTGCTCTGATGTATGAAATGTCTGAGTGTATACTATGTGTGTTATCACTGTGTTCCTTACATGATCATCAATTATGATTGGTGATGTTCTAAAAATTCTCTAATAAAAGTACAGAAATTCTAAATGATTACATTTTGGAGAACAGTATTTGTGGCCTTTTAAAAAAATAGCACAATCATCATTCTGATTTCCTATAAAAACCTAAGTGTATTTGTAGACTGGTGGTCTGAATATTTATACCCCTGCTTCCATGACTAACATTGATTTTCCCCTCCACATTTGAGACCTTTGTCTGTCATCAAACTTACTTTTTTTTTGGTGCCAAATGACATTTGATTGGATTATTCAACAGAAGGCAGCTGATGTTATTGAGCACAATCAATATGTTGAGCACAATCAATATGATCACTGATTTTATAGACTTTTCAGCGACTGCCTTCATAAATGAAACCTACTCTGGCTCAGGTTCTAGTCACATGAAACCAAAACTTGAAGATGTTTTACAACTGTAGCATCTTTTATCAACCTAAAATAAGACTCATCAAGTCTGCTCCTAAAAATATTATGTACTCATATGTATATATATATCAATCAACAAATATTTTCAAGCACTTATTATTTGCAAGATATGCAAAGGGATATGCATGGCTCTTATCCTAAAGAATTTTACATGCCAGTGGCATATATAGAATATCTGCATAAAAGGTAATTGACACTAAAAATAGCACATAATTAATTTTATATGAGTCATACTATCAGTAATGATAGAAGTAATATCTCCCATTTATTTTAACAGCTATTATATACCAGGCTCTTTATACTGTGTTCAGCTATTCTATCATTCCTATATAATTTTTATAACAGCTCTCCAAAAGAGTTAGTATTAACTCTTAATCCATTTTGCAAACAAGTACTTCATAAGTTACTCAAGATTGTGCAGCTGGAAAAGAGTTTAAAATTCAGTTGCATTTGACTCTAATGTCTTGCAGTCGCTCAAAGCACCACATTGCATCCCCACAGATGTTACAGATTTTTAGAAGAGGTTAGAGATTGCCTTCAGCAATGTGGACAGGAAGACTCGACAGAGATGGTACAAACTCATTTAGCATTTCATGGTACGAAGGAGTCAAAAAAGTTGAGAGAAGGAAAAAAGGGTTTTAAGTTGGTGAGTAAAGACAAAAAGAGGAAGAGCACATGTATCCTGAAGAATTGAATACACTGATATGTACAGAACAGAAATTTCATCTGAAAGTGAAATAAATCTGGAAATAAATCTGAAGGGAGAGTCAGTAACATAAGATTATAGAAGGGCTTGCATGCCACCTAATGGTTTGTAATTTATTCTTGAATGTACCAGACTTACTTGAAGGCTTTTGGGGAAAAGTATAAACCTATCAGATGCTATATGAAGACTACTGTATTAACTGATAAGACTGCAGGATAGAAGGAATGCATGAACATCTGGAAATAGAAGAACTAGGAAACATTTAAACTAGTCCAAAGATAGGGGGCTAAGTTTCACAATATTCATGCACTGGAACTAAGAGCATAGATGAGAGACACTTTTTTTTTTTAAGATTTATTGATTTATTTTAGAGAGAGAGAGTTCATGAGCAGGGGGAGGGGCAGAGGGAGAGAAGAGGACAGGGGCAGAGGAGAGACAGGGGAAGCAAACTCCCTGCTGAGTGGAGAGCCCTATGAGGGGCTTGATGGCAGGATGCTGAGATTATGCCCTGAGCCAAAACCAAGAGTCAGACGCTTAACCAACTGAGCCACCCAGGTGCCCCATAGGTAAGGGACAGTTGCAAGACTAATCAGATTTTTGTGACTGAAAAATTCAAGTAGGATGTTTATTCAAATATGTCTTCAAGATCTGGGGGCTAAGTAACTCAAAAAACAATGTTACCGGGGGTGCCTGGGTGGCTCAGTTGGTTAAGCGACTGCCTTCGGCTCAGGTCATGATCCTGGAGTCCCGGGATCGAGTCCCACATCGGGCTCCCTGCTCGGCAGGGAGTCTGCTTCTCCCTCTGACCCTCCCCCCTCTCATGTGCTCTCTCTCTCTCAAATAAATAAATAAAATAAAATAAAATAAAAAACAATGTTACCATGAAGAGATTTATCTAAATTTATGGGAGCAAATGCCTTTGAGAAAAGGGTTTATTTAGGTGGTTTTGTTTTATATATGAGATATTGGCAGCATAAGCAGGTTCAAAGCAAACAGCGAATGACAAATACAGGATAGAACATCAAAAGAGATGTCAGGAAAGAAATACGGCTTGTCAAATGTATAAAGATATATAAAGCCAGCAGACTAGATCAGATCTTGCAGTAAAGAAAGTATGGTTGAAGTCAAATATAATTCTTGTCTGAGTTACTACTCTACGCAAAGTAGGCCCTAGAAAAAAAAATTTTTTTAAAGATTTTATTTATCTATTTGATAGAGACACAGTGAGAGAGGGAACACAAGCAGGGGGAGCGGGAGAGGGAGAAGCAGGCGTCCCGCTGAGCAGGGAGCCCGATGTGGGGCTCGATCCCAGGACCCTGGGTCATGACCTGAGCCGAAGGCAGACACTTAATGACTGAGTCACCCAGGCGCGCCCCCCCCTTTTTTTTTTAAAGATTTTATTTATCTGCTTGATAGAGACATAGTGAGAGAGGGAACACAAGCAGGGGGAGTGAGGCCCTAGAAAATTTTAAAGGTAGTAATATATTTCTGTTCCATAGAAAAGTGAACTGAGACTCAGGTTAAGCAGCTTACTAATGTCATACTTAGCAAGACTTACGCTATTGGTGATGGAAGAGTAATAATTAGGACTAATGGTATTTCTAAAAAAGAGGCTAGGAAAATATGTTTTTAGAACCTTTGAGAGCACCGGGGAGCCAAGAAGGCAGTAAAGAATGACAGTCAAAGATCTGAGAGAATGACCAAAATGTAAGTTTGATATTTGGATAGTTGTAGCTGTGGGGGTATTTGTAACTCCCAAAGAGGGGGTTGAGAAGATTCAGAGCTTTTAATAGTTTCAGAGTGCTGTGGAGACAAAAATTAGAATTCAGGGCCCACTAAAGAAGGAAGACCTTAGTAAAAACTCATCTGTTTTTGGTGTGGGACCCTCAAAGAGCTCTACCCTGTGATAAAGCAGAAGAATAAATAAAAAAAATAGACCAAAGCACAAAGAATCTAAAGCCTAGCTTCAGATCACTTAAGTCATGAAAATTGGATTATGTTGCCCAGTATTGCAAGATGTAAGTACATAAATATTATATGAGATTTTAATAGACTGTTCTCAAAAACTGATAGAACAATCACCAAAAATTCGGTAAGGATAACAAGGATTTGAAAAACACAATTAACAAATTTGAACTAAAAGAATACTACAGTGATTACAGAGTACTCTTCTCAATAAATGTGCAGTCTTTACATATTACGGGACGTAAAGCAAGTCTCAATATATTTTTTTTAAAGATTTTATTTATTTGTTTGACAGAGAGAGACACAGCAAGAGAGGGAACACAAGCAAGGGGGGTGGGAGAGGGAGAAGCAGGCTACCCACTGAGCAAGGGAGTCTCAATGTGGGACTTGATCCCAGGACCCTGGGATCATGACCTGAGCCAAAGGCAGACGCTCAACCGACTGAGCCGCCCAGGTGTCCCAAGTCTCGATATATTTAAAAGATTTCAAATCTTCTAGAGTATGTTTCTAATTATAGGATTATTAAGCTAGACATTAAGCTAGAATTTATATTTTCTATGAATTCGTCATATATGTGGAAATTAAGAAATCATTTTCCAAGTAACACAAAGAAAAAGTCAAAACGGAAAGTAGAATATATTTTGAACTGATTTATAATGTAAATGCTATATATCAAAACTTAGGAGATGCAGCTAAAGCCATGTGTAAAGAGAAATATATAGTCTTAAAGGCATATATATTAGAAGTAAAGAATACTGAAAAAAATCAATGAACTAAGTATCCTTTCCATGCATTAAAAAAATAAAATAGAGGGGCACCTTTGTGGCTCAGTCATTTAAACCTCTGACTCTTGATTCCGCTCAGGTCATGATCTCGGGATTGTGAGATCAAGCCTTACATTGGGCTCCACTGCTGGGTATGGACCCTGCTTGAGATTCTTTCTCCCCCCCCCTTCTCTGCCCCTCCCCTACCCCATGCTCTCTAAATAAATAAGTAAATAAATAAATAAATAAGTAAAAAATAAGAAATATAAACTCAAAATAATAGGAAGGAAAAAAATTTAAAGAGCAAAAAATTTATGAAGACAAGAAAGCATACACTGGATAGGGTAAATGAACCCAAATATGGTTTTCTGAAGGGACTAATAATATTTATAAATCCATATAGAGACAAATGAAGCAAAAGAAATGATAGCACATATTACCAGTTTCAGGGTGAAAAGTGGGACATCATTACAGATCCTAGACATCAAAAAATAGTAAAAAGATATGATAAACGATTTCATGCTGATACATTTTAGAAATTAGGTGAACAGATTCCCAGAAAAATACAACTCACCAAAACTGAATCCAAAATAAATGTCTTCCCATAAGGAAAACCACAGATCCAGATGGCTTTACTAGTAAATACTGCCAAAATATTAAGGAAAAAAACAGTGCCAATCTTACAAAAATTTTTGAGAGAATCAAAAATGATGAACATTTCCTGAGTTATTTAATGACACCAAACATAATATTAATACCAAAGTTAAAGCCAGAATTAGATATCAAAATTAGATACAAAAACCCTAAATAAAAATTAGCAAATAATATCCAATTATACATAAAAAGCGTAATACATAGTAACCAGATGTCCCTTTCCAAGAATGTGAGGTCAGTTTATCATTCAAAAATTAAACAGTGATTCAACTAATTAACACAGTAGATGAAAACACACACACACACACACACACACATAATTATCTCAATAGACTCAGGAAAGATATTTGATAAAATTTAATTCATGTTAAAAAAAAAAAACCTGTAACAATCTAAGCATAAAAGGAAACTCTTTAACTTCATTAAGTATTTAATAAAAATACAAAACATACATCATATTTAATGGTGAAATATTAAAGCTTTCCCTCCTATAAACAATAGAAAAGAATGTACATTATCACCACTCATATTAATTATCAAGTCAGTTTGTGTATTAAACATATCCAGCAACTATAAGATTGTAATAAAAATTATAACCTGTTTATTTATTTAGTCACTCTTCAGTAGGAAATCTAGAGCAAGGCTAAAATTCATATGGAAATTCAGAGGGCCAGGAATAAGCAGTACAGTCTAGAAACAGAAAGTTGGAAATAAATGTTGTATCAGAGAGGAAGACTTTTCATTAACCTAAGTAAGACATAGTGGTATTGGGACAAGGTATGGAATTCTCCAGTTGAACAAGAGAACCACATGTTTGTGGATACAATGTATGATAAAGTTGGCAAAGCATGGAGAAAATTTTTTTTTCAATAAATGGTACCAGATCAATGGGATAACAATAAGAAAAAAAGAAACTTGATCCTTCTCTTAAGCAATACACATAAATCAATTGTAACTGGATTCTAAGTCAAAATTAAAGTTTCCAATCTAGAAGATAATGTAGGAAATTAAGTTTATAAACTGGTATAGAGAAAGTTGTCTTTAACAACATATGAAGGAAAAAGATTCATAAGCTAAAGTCAGTAAATTCTATTAATCACAAAACATTATGATCATGGAAAGGCAAGGGAAAGAATGAGAAACACATCTGATGACAAAGCTTTTGTATTCAGAATATATAAAGAACCACTACAATTCAGTAAGAAAAATAAATAAGAAAAACATAGTCATACCAGTAAAAAAAAAAAAAAAAAAAGTCAGAGGAGACTTGAACAGATACTTTTTTTTCAAAAGAGACATCCTAAGCCAATAAATATATTTAAGCATACTCTTATTAATAACTGGGAAATGCCAATTAAAACCAAAATGATATACCACCAGTCACCAGAATGGCTAAAATTAAAAGGTTAGACAATGCCAAGAGTTAGTGAAGATATAGAACAAGAGAATTCTCAAATACAGCGGGAGAAAAGTGACAGTTTGCCCATTACCTAGCCAAAGAATACACTCAACACCAGTGATTTAGGAATCCCACTCCCAAGTGTATACCAAAAAGAAATGTATGCATAAATGCACAAAAATATGTAAAGAATATTAGTAACTTATTCATACGACTTTCAAAACCAGGCAAAACACTAAAAGACTGAGTTAAAAATAATGGTAGTGGTTCCTTTTAAGAAGGAAGGAAGGGGAAATAGGTGGAAAGGTCATGAAAAGTGGGGGTTCTTTGGGGGTTGCTGGCACAACTCTACTTTGTGATCTGAGGGATGATTACCCAGGTGTTTGCTTTGTGATAACTATTGAGTACCTTTTTTTGAGGATGTTGTATGTCTGTTTCAGTAAAAATATTAGTAAAACTAAAATATATTAAAAAATATGTCTTCTTGCTGGAAAATGGAAGTAAAGTATTCAAAGTCAGATCTACCTAACTTCAAAGCCTGTGAAGGATTTATCCTCATTCAGGAGAACAGATACTAGTAAAACCCTGGGGCATATTCGGATTTGGTAAACAGATTTGTCAGGAAGTCTATATTAGTGAACAGTAAAAAAGGAAACATCAAAAAATACCTGTGAGTGAAATATGTTCCTACGTCCTCTGCCATTCTTAACTGTGATTTCATTTATAGTCAGTGCTACAAAGTGTGACTTAATATTTCACGTGAGTTCATTTTGTTCACTGGCCTTGATTGTATATCTCTGGAAACCACAAGTCATATTTCATTGGCTTTTAATTTTCCACAGCACATAGTTCTGAGTACATAGCACAGATATGGCAAATATTTCTTGTGTAATATTTCTGGGAAAAATATCTCATATGTACTTCTGTGGGGTTTTTTCCTACTTCCTCTTCCTTCCTTCTACCAGGATAAGCAGTTGATTCACTTTGTCAGGAATAGAATGTTTGTCTTATCCTCTTCACTGGGGCACCCACTGTACCTAAAATCATACCAGCACACTCATGAATGAAGCTTGGTACTTACCAAACCATTCAGTCATCAGTACACTGTTCTGCTCCTCCCATCAGCTTAGAATACACTATCCTACCGATCTCTTTCTACTGAAATTCTACTCATTTCTCACAAGCGAACTTGAACAATCGTCACAATTTTCCTTACTCTGCCCAGTCAAAACCAAATGCATTCCCCTGGCATTCCAGTCGCAATTTCTTTGAATCCCTATAAGGGCTTGTATGATGGATGCTCTCCTTGCATTACACTTCGTCGTGTGTCTGTCTGCCAGCTGTAAAAAGATAGATGGTGTGAGGAAAACAAAAGGCAGACAGACAGTAATATGGTTTAAGGAGCTGTGTTCTAGACTCTGAGCAGAGTGCCGCTTTGGATCTGGAAATTTAGATGTCATGGCCAAGAAGACACACCCAGCAAGCAGTCAAGCTTTTATTCGTAAACAGGTCCCTGTTGTCCGAAGTCAGTTCTCCTTTCACCTCTCCAGGCTGCCTCCAGAGCACTGGGTCTATCCTGCCTCCCTGTGGCTCTTACAGCTCCTTTCTCGGTGGCCTCTGTGGGGTGGTCCTGAAGGATCTGTAAATCTGAATAGTCTGTTGGTTCTTCGATTATAAATGTTGAATTTCCCTGAAGAGCACCTGATTCTGGATGGGAAGTATGTAGATTAGCATATAGAAATGATATGTCTGTCTGTTTTCATAAACCACCAGAAAAATAAACCAGCTACAAGATTTTCTTCTCTGTATTTTATTATCTGCATCTTTAAAATGTGCTTTCTATATAAGATGTTTATAGAGTTGTACTTAAAGTAGTGTAGTTGTTGACAGCTCAGATCAATAGAAGACCCTTAAAAGGACTTGAGGTAAAATGGCAATCAAAAGCTCACACCAAAATCTTTTAGTATGTTGGGATTTTCTTCTTTTTGTCTTATCTGATTCCCTTGTGCTTATTTTTTACTTTACAGCCTGTACTTGTTATATTCCATGCATCTATTTTTAATGACATAGCTGTGTTCCAGGAGGGAAAACATCTTTTTTTACTATCTCAGTATAAGTAGGTCTTGAAATGTGGTTTACTAATTTTTTTAATTATATGGAAATATTTCTTTTATATATTTTTTTTAAGATTTTATTTATTTATTTGACAGAGAGACACAGTGAGAGGAGGAACACAAGCAGGGGGAGTGGGAGAGGGAGAAGCAGGCCTCCCGCGGAGCAGGGAGCCCAATGCGGGGCTCGATCCCAGGACCCTGGGACCATGACCTGAGCCGAAGGCAGATGCTCAATGACTGAGCCACCCAGGTGCCCCTAATTATATGGAAATATTTCTACTTTGTCCTCCTCAAACTGATGACTCTACGAATGTGACAGATGGCAATACATTTTACATTTAAAAATAATTATTTGGATGGGGGAAAACATACTGTTGCTTTCTCTCTTTTATCCCTTTGCATCACAGAAAGCCTTTCTCTATGTGACCATGACTATAATTCTGATAGAAAACAGTAATGTAAATAAAGATGCATATGTCCTCCTCTTATCAAACTGCTAATGAGATTACAGAACAATCGGTACCATATCCCCTAATTCAATTTCATTGTTAAACATACATGGAATTACTTAAGTAAATGCTAATTTTCAATTAAAAATTAACATTTAATCTTTGAAAGATGCCATTTACCTTCTGCTTGCTTATCTCTCCTGTAAAGAATAAATGGTTGTTGTATGGAGATTTATATTGTCAGTAAATAGCCTACTTTTTCTTAAGAAAAAAAGAAAAACACGTTTTGCAGACAATTAAGAATTTAAAAGCAAAATATTATTTATAGCAATTTAAACTGAAGCCAGACGTTGGCCTGAGCACCTAGACAAGGTCATCTTGGCATACCAGCAAGGTCGACTGGCTGGGGGAAGCTTCATTCTACAGGAAGGTGGGGGTGGGCAGCTCTATTACATCAGCAAAGTACACTTTAGTAATTTCTCTTCTGGCAGAGCCAACAAATCAGTAGTAGGTCATCTGGAGTCATGAATCAATTCTCACAGAGTCATTTCTAGGGTACAGGAACATTATCCAGGCTTAATCAACCACGCTACTTATCTTGGATCCTGCCTTTCCTATTTCAAGAAATGGGTCAATGCATTAGTTTAAAATTTCTGACCTTATGAGTGTATTTTACGTTAGGTATGTATTTTATGAGTGCAATCACCTTAACTTTGGGGTTTGAATTTCTTTTCAGGAAGTTTACTAAGTTGCTGATTAGATATTAAACTTTGTTGTAGCTAGAATAGAGCCTAAAATAAAAATGCATAGAAACAGTAGCTCTTAGAAATCTTTAAGAAGGGGAATTGACAAATAACTTTAAAAAAGATGACCACAACCAAAATTTCTCATATTTATATAGTTTAAACAATTTCATCCATTACTTATTCCCTAACAATGTACTCTAAATCATGATTGATACTGCTACTTGAAATATTTTGATAGCCTTTTAACGGGGTTTGGTCAGTCACAGTTCTGAAGTCCCAGTTCAGCCAAAGCAGTATTCCTTCTTTTTTCTCAGCTACTTGTGAGAGTCTTTCCCTGGATAGTACAACCAAGATACTATGCATGCAAATCATCGCCAGAGGTGTACTGGAAAGACTATTTAAATGTAGTTAAAGAGACCTGAATTCTAATCCTTATTCTGGTACTTACTGTAAAATCCCTGATGCTTTAATTGTCTGTAACAGTACCTCAGTATGTGGTAATGAATCCAGCTAAATGCAACAGCAATATGTTACTTTCATGATTAGTAGCTAATGAAAGACATTTTCGTATTAAGTAGGTACATCATATTTGATTGTTGCTATTTATGCTAATTTGTGGCACTCTGAATTATTAAATTGTCTGCCTTGAACATTTACAGGGTCAAAGAGGAACTCTCTCCTTTCAGCTAAAAGGTAGAAGTACACAGTGTGAAGTCAAGTAGAAATTGTCAGAGGTCAACCAGAGATATATCGAATAAATAACAGGTTGTAAAATAAAATCAACTTGCCATCATTCTCTCCTGTGATTATTCAATACCAATCTTGTCGGAGTTGTGAATATTAAGTTAAAATATTGCATACCCAGCAACTAATTGTGATGTTCTGAGGCCAATAGGGGCTGATCCAGAGTCCAACAAGCAAATTTATTAGAACAGAGACTAAAATCATCGCAACATTTTTCCATTTTCAGTTGAAGCCATGTGTTTTAACATTTTCTAATGGGCTTTCTGATTTGATTCCTGATTATATGTAAAAGCTTTTCTCTAGAACTGGTGTTTCTACAAATTCATTTATCACTTTTTTTTTTTTTTTTTTTTTTTTTTTTTTTTGCCATTCGAAGCAAAAGAAAACAGTTTTAAATGAATATAAATATGAAGCAGCTGGTGTTGTGTTCAGGATTGGATGAAAGCCTCCTTCCTGGTAAGTTAGGATGGAGTAACAGTACTGAAGGCTTAGTTTCCCCACAAATGTTAGCAATTACTAGTTTTTTGGGCGTTCATGTAGTCTTAGCCAAATGTCCTTATAAAATTTTCTAAAGGGTAAAATAATATTCTTGAAAGGAGAAAGCAAGTAACTTATTTATTTTAAGTACATTTAGTATTTTTAAATGTTACCAAATAATTATACTGTTAACCTGTTTAAAATATTTGTATTTGATGTATATAAAAGATCACAAGCAGTGTTATATGTCGTAAAGCATAAACAACTCATTAAAACATTATCCATTTAAATAAATAGAACACTGGGCGCCTGGGTGGCTCAGATGGTTAAGCGTCTGCCTTCGGCTCAGGTCATGATCTCAGGGTCCTGGGATCGAGTCCCGCATCGGGCTCTCTGCTCCTTGGGAGCCTGCTTCTCCCTCTGCCTCTCTCTCTCTCTGTCTCTCATGAATAAATAAATAAAAATCTAAATAAATAAATAAATAAATAAATAAATAAATAAATAGAACACTGATAGAATTAAAGTTCCCTGGACCCCTCATGACCTCATTCCCCTGGCTCCTACTAACCCCTCTCCAGAGTGAATTTCTAAATGAATTTTTATCATTATGGTTTTACCATATCATATGGTTTTACCACAGATGAATGTATCCTTAGCCATTTTATGTTTATTCATTCTGGAATTTTATATATGTTATCAATTTACTCAGTAAATATTAACTGATGGCCTACTCTGTGTCAGGCACCATTTTAGATATAAGGATTGTAACAGGATTAAAATAATGTCCCTGTCTTCATTCTGGAACGGGGAGGGAAACAGACAATAGACAAGTAAATCAGTAAAATATAATGAGTCAGATGATAAGAAGTACTATGGAGAAAAATAATGCAGGGTAAGAGAGATGGGGGAGTGTATTATTTTATTTTGGGTTGTCATATTCAAGGTGGGACATTTAAGCAGAGCCAGAAAGAAAAGAGGGAGTAGCCCTGGCAGCAGTTGTGGGAATTGTCACCTGAGGGTGAGGGGGGGAAGAGTAAGTGTGAAGACCCCGACATGCTGCACGCTTGGCAAGTTTGAGGAATAGCAGGGGGCAGGGTGTCTGGGGCGGAGGGTATGTGTATTGAGTGGGGAGGTAGATTGGGGCAAGGCAGGGAGTAGGTAGTAGAAACCTAGCAAGGACCAGATCCTAAGGGCCTTGTAGACTGTTATATCATTTTTGGGATGCCTCTGTGGCTCAGTTGGTTAAATGTCTGCCTTCGGCTCAGCTCATGATCCCAGGATCCTGGGATCAAGTCCTGTGTCGGGCTCCCTGCTCAGTGGGGAGCCCGCTTCTCCCTCTGCCTACCGCTCTCCCTGCTTGTGCTCTCTCTCTTTCTCTCTCTCTGACAAGTAAATAAATAAAATCTTTTAAAAAATAAAATAAACACATCATTTTGTAAAATTGAGGTGCAATGCACATAACATGAAAGTAACCATTTTAAAATGTACAAATTAGGGGTGCCTGGGTGGCTCAGGTGGTTAAGCATCTGCCTTTGGCTCAGGTCATGATCCCAGGGTCCTGGGATCGAGTCCCGTATCGGGCTCCCTGCTCAGCAGGGATCCTGCTTCTCCCCCTCCGTCTGCTTCTCCCCCTGCTCATGTTCTCTCTCTCTCTCTCTATCTCTGTGTCTCGAATAAATAAATAAATAAATAAATAAATAAATAAATAAATAAATCTAAAATGTACAAATTAGTGGAATTTAGTATGTTCACAGTGTTGTTCAACCACCATTGCTGAATAGCTCTAAAACATTTCACCACCCCAAAAGAGTACCCTGTAGCCATTAAGCAGCACTCCCTATTTACTTGTCCGCCCCCTCCCCTGACCCCTCCCCCAGCCCATGGTAACCATCCATCTGCCTTCTGTCTCTATGGATTTACCTATTCTGGATATTTCTGTGAGTGGAATCATGATATGTGACCTGTGTGTGGCTTCGTTCACTTAGCATGACATTTTCAAGACTCATCTACATTGCAGCACATATTAGTACTTCATTCCTTTTTTAATCTATGAGTAATATTCCACATCCCCCACTCATCTGTTGATGGACATTTGAGATGTTTCCACCTGCCTGTTATGAATAGTGCTGCTGTGAACATTTTTGTGCAAGTTTTTGTGTGGACATATGTTCTTGATTCTTGATTCTCTTGAGAATATACCAAGGAGTGGGATTGCTGGGCCATATGGTAGTTCTAGTTTAACGCTTTGAGGAATAGCCAAACTGTTTTGCACAGTTTTGTGGAGTTTCCACAGGCTGCGCCATTTTGCATTCCTACCGGCAGTGTATGAGGGTTTTAGTGAATCCACATCCTCAATGATGCCTGTTCTTTTCTTCTTCTTCTGTTTGTTTGGTTTTTTTTGTTTTTTTTGTTTTTATCATGACCATCTTGGTGAGTGTGAAATGGTATCTCATTGTGGACTTATTTGCATTTCCCTAATGACCAGTGCTGCTGGTCATTCTTGTGCTTCTTGGCTATTTGTATATATTTTGGAGAAACGTCTATTCAGCCCTTTGACCATTTTTTAATTAGGGTGTCTTTTTATTGTTCTTTACTATAACTGTCTTGTCTTTAGGTATCATATTCATTTAGGTACTCAGCAAATGTTTAATAAGCTTGTACTTTGTGCCCTATCCTTTTTTGATCCTTAGGGATACAGCAGTGAGAGATGAACAGGTAATATCCCTGACTTAGTAGTACTTGCATTCTAAGGGATAGAGACAGAACAAAAACAAAAGGTATAATGCATCAACGTATGTTAACAGTTGTAAAAAGTATCTGAAAACAAAACAAAGAAGGTGTACTGATGGAGAGCTATGAGTGGGGAGAAGAGTATTTTTGTCACAATGGTCAGGCAAGTCCTTTCTCAGGGAAGGGTCAGAGACTTGTCATGAAGGAGCAAATAAAGTATGTATCAGAGAGAAAAGTGTTATATCCAGAGGAAAAGCCCAGTCAGGAGAAAGTGTTTCAGGAGTATGGATTACGAAGGCCAATATGGCTGAAACAGAGTGAGGCCACGGCAAAGGTGTAGAGGTAGCCAAGAACCAGATCATGGAGAGCCTTTTGGGAGTTGGGGAAGAATTCCATGTTAATGGGAAGCCACTGAAAGATTTCAGAAGAGGAATGATGTAATCTGAATTATGTTTTAAAAGGATTGTTCCAGCTGCTGAGTGGAGAAGAGCAAGAGTAGAAGCTCCTAGAAAGGAGCCAAATCAGTAATGAAATAATCAGGATACAAATGAACCAAATGCAATTAATAGCCATATAAATCAAGTAGAGTCCTTATAATTAGTAGTAAAATGCATTCTCTCTGCTAGAAAATATCTAGTTAGTATAAAAACTTTTAAACAAATCAAAACATCGAAACATTTGGATTTTGTAGTGCCTCTTGGCAAAGTTAAATTATTTTTACATACTGATATCTCTGCTTTAGTCCTGCTGCAGGACCTTCTTATGTCTGTATTGTCCTCATAAAATTTTATCTAATTTGCTTCAGAAGTACTTTTAAAAACAGATACTCTTGGTAAAGCACTCTTAGATTCTCCGTCCTGTAATTCTAGAATTTCATGAAGCCACGTCACTGCCAAAGGAGAAGAAACTAGGTAATAAGTCCCACAGATAGCTAAATCTAAATCTGTAATGCATGTCCTACTAATGCAATAACTGCACAAATGGCATTTAGTTAGCATGCTTGATTTCCTAATTATTCTGAATCCTTACTTCACTTTTAAACATGTAAAATTTTCCATAACCCTATTCACTAACTATGCCAGTGTTATATAAATTCCTTTTTGTTTTTTTTTTTTTTTTTTACTCTGATGGGAAAAGATGATTCTCCCTGAATCTTAAGCCTTTTTATTTTTTTATTATTTTTTTTTAGATTTTATTTATTTATGAGAAAGAGAGAGAGTGAGCGAGCAGGGGAAGGAAAAGAGGGAGAAGGACAAGAAGACTCCCCCTGGCTGAACGCAGAGCCCTACAGGGGGGTGCCAATCTCAGGACCCGGACATCACAACCTGAGCCAAAACCAAGAGTCAGACATTAAGCGTTTTTATTTTATAAAATCCTAAGTATATTTAATTTTTCCCCTTATGTATCTTCATACTGTCCACTTTTAATTTTGAGACTTCAATGCATGGCAGAGCTTTTTATTTCCAATTCAAGTGTGAGGACTTCTTTGCCTTCTACCCTGTAAGTCTTCTACTCAAATCTTTTGAATTGAAAAAAAAAAAAAATTCTTTACAATGTAATGTTGGTTTTCAAAAATGTAAATTGTAGCTTAGTTCTTTTGAATATTTAATCATTGCTACTTTAAATTGAAAAGGCAAAAGGAAATTAGACTCTCCTATCAAATATTAGAAATGGATGTTTGGAATTAGTGGCCATTTATTTGTAAGACAATTTATGGAGAAGAATTAGGATACTGACCTAATGAGCCTCAGAATTTTAATTATTATTTCCTTTTATCAAAGTATTTTAATCCTCTGGTATTGAGGATACTCAATTCTACTTCCTTTCAAAGCATAATTGAATTTTGTTATCCTCTAAAGCTTCATAAATTCAAGACTTTTCCTAAGCAATGATATGCCTATCAAATCCACTTAACTGCCCATTGAATCGAACGAGCATGGCCCCCAGTCAGGAGTCCTGAAACACACCTGCATCTGTGCCAGGCTGACTCACTGCCTCCTACATGAAACAAAGATAAACACTTTCTGAGTGGAAGGTGCTAGTAAGTATTAAACAATTACTGAAAGCACATCACACTACAAAAATGGGTTTACCAAAAGGATGCTGCTAATTTTGAAACAATGCTGGATTGGGCACTGAATTTGTTTGAACTGCTTTCTTGGGAGCTACCCTATTTCTAATGTCTCCTGGTGAAGTGGAATGGGGTGATTTATTATCAGTACCATTAATTTAATTTAATTTTTTTAAAGATTATTTGTCAGAGAGAGCGAGAGAGCACAAGCAGGGGCAGTGGCAGTCAGAGGGAGAAGCAGGCTCCCCGCTGAGCAAGGAGCTCGGTGTGGGACTCGATCCCAGGACCCTGGGATCGTGACCTGAGCCGAAGGCAGACGCTTAACCAACTGAGCTACTCAGATGTTCCTCAATACTATTATTTTTAAATTTGGGAGATGTACTGAGCCATCCTGCCTATCTCAGCAGATATGTATCCATTAAAATTACCTTATTTATTCCGGATACTTAATTTCTGGATTCATGGCACCTCTGCTGTTTCTGTCACAAAGTCTCACAATTGTTTAGCTTCAGTCCCTTTATTTTCATAGATTCAGTGATTGTTATAAGGCCTATAACATCGTATCTTTTCCACCCCCAAGTTGTTGACTTCAGTTTTACTCTTGATTGGCTGAATTTCTTGGTTTTGTTCTGCTTTAAGAAAAATTCCATTGTATGTTTGTTATGTGAGGCATATTTTAGTGAGATTTCCTGCTTTTATATTTGATCTGTACAGTTTCCTTATTTGTAAAAATGAGATAACATTCTGTGCTTCTCAAGACTATTGTAAGCAGTTGCCATAACACAGGTATCTGGCCCTTGGTCAAAGTGTAATTTATTTGTGTGTTTTTGGTGCATCAGATAATTGAGTACAATGCTGTAAGGTAATATCTGTAATCTCTCTAATGGCCTTATGCATGAGAAAATAACAGATATTGTTCCCTAAACTTCAGCTCCATTGAATTCTAGAAACCCAGCTCTATCGTTAACTTGTAGTGTGACCTTGGGCGAGTCTTGTCTTTTCTTTGGGCCTCATTTCCTAATCTTTAGACCAGATCTCCCCCACAGCTGGGCTTTCCACATTGCTCTGATGCTATTCACAGAACAGCGTTCTATTGGAGAATCACAGAAAAAGGAAGTTAAATCAATCAAGTCACTCCCACTAGTAAGAAAGGCCGCACAGTATAACCTTTGCCACATTACTCAAATTCCATGCCTTAGTTTCCTTCTCTGGAATATGGGTATAATAATCGTATCTACCTCATAGGACTGTTGGAGAATCACATCAGTTAAAACTTGTAAAGCAGTGCCTAAAAACATAGCAATGCTCATAAATGCCAGCAATTATCAGTTCCAGATTGTGATTTTATGTTCATGTTTTTTAGACTGGAAATCAGAAGCATGATAGTCACATAAAACATAGCATTTCTTTATACCTCTGACTCATTGTAGAATTTTTATCACTTGAAAAATTTATGACCTTAGAAGAATAGCTGACAAGATTCTCCTGTTTGGGTTTCTTTTGTTATTCTTTGCACTGATTTCCCAGTAACTTAACTTGTCTGAAAATCTGAACTCCCCAAATCCCCTATTATTTTGATTCTGTCTATTTCATCTCATCCATTTCCCCCCTGGCTTTGTAAGTCCATCCAAACCCAAGCAGAGTAGCTTATTATTCGTACCCTCAGGGTAAAGACTTCAAAAGTCTTAGCACAGTAGCTGTGGAGTTCATTCTGCCTACCTCTCCTCTCCTTGTTTGATCAAATAGGCAGCCTCCATTCCATCTTTCAGATGTACACACAATCCAAGCACTTTTTAAGATTTCTCTAATTCGGTAGTGGTTTTGATATTTTTTTAATGGCTTCTGGAGAGCATTATCTTGGCGTACAATGGTAGAAGA
This sequence comes from Mirounga angustirostris, assembly GCF_029215605.1. Taxonomy (NCBI): domain Eukaryota; kingdom Metazoa; phylum Chordata; class Mammalia; order Carnivora; family Phocidae; genus Mirounga; species Mirounga angustirostris. Next base: position 62,330,213 of record NW_026991720.1, read on the forward strand.
TATAGTTCCACAGTAGACAGTATTCAAATCGATTTTATGCCATCTTCATTGATACTGTTTAGCAGCTACTATAGAACTGGGGAGTAAAAGAGCTGCCAGTTTATAAGCGATGCTGAGTTTTAGCAGAGTTCCCATGTATACGTGCTATTTATTTCTTTTCTTTATTTACTTGCTTATTCAGTTATTATTTTTAACATTTATCTTTATGAGCACATAGGGCCAATGCCTCCCTGAAGCTCACTTACCTAGTTACTGCGTATGTTCTGAACCACAGATTATGGAGGTACAAGGTAAAACAGCATGTACCTGGAGGGTGTTCAAAAGAAATCAAAATGAATTCAAGGTCAAAAAAAAAATCAAATTAAATTTCATCTGAAAAAGCATTGTTTTGTAAGCCAGAGTTATTCTGATTGTTTTATTTTGGTTTTGTTTTTTTTAACTCTCCTCCTGAATGTAATATTTCTGGCAATTTATCAAGCTACAAGCTTGAAAAGAAAAATGTATCAAAGGTCAAGTTGCTCGTAAATGCATCGCTGAAATGTCAGAAACAATTACACTGCATAGAAGAATAAACCCCCAAAGAAGTTAAATACCCATTTCTGAAAAGTTTTGTCTGTAATGTGATTCCCTTTCCCAAACTTACACTATTGATGATTTCCAGATTGTAATCTGCTACATACAGTTGGTATATTTTAAGAGTAGATTATGTTCTAAAAGATGAAAAAAAAAGAAGTGCGTTTTGGAAAACCTTGTGGAAACCTTTGGAAAACATAGATGTAGGTAAAATATAAGCTCACTTATTTTACCAGTTTTTAATCAAGTACCTGCCAGATGCTTGTGCCTGAAATGCATCATGTTATGATGGAGAGAACATGAGCTTTGGAGTCCAGGAATATGGGCTCGAAATCCTGCTTCTGCCACTAAGGAGCAGATGACCTGGAGCAAGGTCTGATTCTCTATTTCATATGCTGCCAAATGTGATTTAAAAAAAAATATTCACCTCTTGACTTGCTATGATGACTGTTTGCTTGGCACATAGTAGCTACTTAAAGGTGTTTCCTTTATTTTTATCCAGGATATAACAATCAGTGTGGAACTGTTATAGATTTTTAAACAAAAAGGAGCATCAAAGAAATATATTAGGTCATCTTATCTTGAATTGCACTTGTAGGTATATTTAGACTGGGAAGAAGTTTAAGACTCTTGAGTTCAAATGTTGTTTGTTTTACTTTGTCTTCTTTTAAATTATAATGAGAACACTGAGAATTAAGAGGACGGGACTTATAAATCAGTCATTGATTGTACCCAGGGATTTTAGTCATAATGTTTAACAAAACGTTCACAAGCACAAGGCACAAGAACTGACCCACCCATCTGAACAGAAGCCTTGACCAATTTTTTTGTCTTTAAACATAAGTGTGCCTTTATCTGTGCAAGCCAGCGCATGCCAACTGAATAGGAACACCAGAGTTACATGAGAAAATTGTGTATCTTTAGCCTAACCTAGTTACTTTCCAATTTTAGAAAATATTTACTCTCTCCTATAAGAGTAACATTCCCACTAATGTACACCTATTCTTGCTTTTAGATTTTGTATCAAATTATGTATGTATTGATTTAAGTGTGTGTGTGTGTGTGTGTGTGTATTCTTCAGAGCAGCAATTGTATTTTATTGATTCTGATTAAATAATCCTCCTAACACTCATCAAAGAACATTATTAACTAGAAGATACTACCCCCACAACTCCCTATTAGGAAACCACTACTATGAAACTTCACTACTTTGTTTATAGAAGATTATGAAGTATAAGTGATCCCATTCTGATTTACTTATATCTCCTTAAAATACCTAAACCATTGCTTCAACTCAGGGCTTGAGATGAACAACAAAAAGAGCATTTTGTAACTTTAAGGCGTACGAGGTATTTATTTGATTTGTTTACATATTGCAATATGATTACCCCCATAGTGTTAGCATTATGTTAAGTGAAGTAAGTCAGAGAAAGACAAATACTATATGATCTCCACTTTATCTTTAGATTCCATATATTCCACTTACAGGTGGAATCTAATGAAGGTGAACTTGTAGAAACAGAGAATAGAATGGTGGTTACTAGAAGCTGGGGGTGGAGGAAATAGGGAGTTATTAGACAAAAAGTACAAACTTCTAGTTAGAAGATGATTAGGTTCTAGGCACCTAATGCACAGCATTATGATTATAAACAGTACTGCACTATCTGTGAATTTCTGAGAGAGTAGATCTTAAATGATCTCACCAAAAAAAAAAAAAAGAGAGAGAGAGAGAGAGATGGTAATTATGTGATATGATGGAGGTGTTAGTATGTGTGATGGAGGTGTTTAGAATTTTTTTGTAACTAAGGAAATAGTTGACATGTAACATTATATTAGTTTCAGTTATACAACATAATGTTGGGATATTTGTATACACTCTGAAACCATCAGCGCAATAAGTCTAGATACCATACATCTTATATATAGTTACAAAATTTCTTTTTCTTGTAATGAGAACTTTTAAGATTTATTCTCTTAGGGGTGCCTGGGTGGCTCATTCATTAAGCGTCTGCCTTCAGCTCAGGTCATGATCCCAGGGTCCTGGGATCGAGCCCCACATCAGAGTCCTTGCTCCGCAGGAAGCCTGCTTCTCCCTCTACCTGTCCCCCTGCTTGTGTTCCCTCTTTCGTTATGTCTCTCTCTGTCAAATAAATAAATAAAATCTTTAAAAAAAAAAAAGATTTATTCTCTTAGCAGCTTTCAAATATATAGTATTATTAACTGGAATTCTGCTATAATTACATTCCCATGACTTATTTTCTAACTAGAAATTTATACCTTTGGACCTCTTTCAACCATTTTGCCTACCCCACACCCCTCCCCTCTGGCAGCCACCAATCTGTTCTCTGTATTGTCGAGCTTGGTTTTGTTTTCTTTTGATTCATTTGTTTTGTTTTTAGAGTCCACATATAAGTGAAATCATGTGGTATTTGTCTTTCTCTGTCTGACTTATTTTACTTAGTATAATGTCCTCAAGGTCCACCCATGTTGTTGCATATGACAAGATCCCACTCTGTGTTGTCGTTGACTAATATTTCCGTTGTTTCATGTACTGCATCTTCTTTATCCATTCATCCATCAATGGACACTTAGGTTGTTTCCATATCTTGGCTATCACATATAATGCTGCAGTGAACATGAGCGTGCATATGTCTGTTCAAATTAGTATTTTTGTTTTGGTTAAGTACCCAGTAGTGGAACTACTGCATCATATAGAGGTTCTATTTTTAATTTTTTGAGGAATCTCCATACTGTTTTCCATAGTGGCTACACCAGTTTACATTCACCACAACAGTGCACGAGGGTTCTTTTTCTTCACATCCTTGTCAACACTTGTTATATCTTGTCTTTTAGATTCTAGTCATTCTGACTGGTGCAAGGTGATAATCTCTTTGTGGTTTTGATTTGTATTTCCCTGATGATGAGTAATGTTGAGCATCTTTTCATGTGTCTGTTAGCCATCTTTGTCTTCTTTGGAAAATGAAGTCCCATCCAAAAAATTAATGTCAAGAACAATATCAAAAGCTTACCACTTGTTTTCTTCTAGGAGTTTTATGGTTTCAGATCTTACACCGAAGTTTTTAACCCATTTTGAGTTAATGTTTATATAGGATCTAAGACAATAGTCTAATTTCTTTCTTTTGTATGTGGCCATCCAGTTTTCCCAACCGGATTGAAAAAACTATCCTTCCCCATTTTGTTGTAAATCAATTGACCATATATGTGTGAGTCTCTTTCAGGGGTCTCTATTCTATTCCATTGATCTTTCTGTCTGTTTGTTTTTATGCCAATACCATATTGTTTTGATTATGACAGCTTTGAATATAGTTTGCAACCAGGGAGTCCCATACCTCCAACTTTGTTCTCAAGATTGCTTTGGCCATTCATGGTCTTCTGTGGTTCCCATACAAATTTTAGGATTGTTAGTTCTATTTCTGTGAAAAATGCCATTGGAGTTGTGATCGGGATTGCATAAGATCTGTAGATTGCTTCAGCTTAAATGCACATTTTAACAATATTCATTCTTCCATTCCATAAGCATGGAACATCTTTTCATTTATTTGTGTCTCCTTCAATTTCTTCCATCACTGTCTTACAGTTCTCACAGTACAGGTCTTTTATCTCCTTGGTTAAATTTCTTCCTAGATATTTTATTCTTTTTGATGTAATTGTAAATGGGATTGTTTTTTTTTGTTTTTTTTTTTATTCTTATGTTAATCCCCATACATTACATTATTAGTTTTAGATGAAGTGTTCCATGATTCATTGTTTGTGCACAACACCCAGTGCTCCATGCAGAACGTGCCCTCCTCAATACCCACCACCAGGCTAACCCATCCTCCCACCCCCCTCCCCTCTAGAACCCCGTTTGTTTTTCAGAGTCCACCGTCTCTCATGGTTCGTCTACCCCTCCGATTTCCCCCGCTTCACTCTTCCCCTCCCGCTACCCTCTTCTTCTTCTTTTTTTTTTTTCTTAACATATATTGCATTATTTGTTTCAGAGGTACAGATCTGAGATTCAACAGTCTTGCACAATTCACAGCGCTTACCAGAGCACATACCCTCCCCAGTGTCTTTATCACCCAGTCACCCCATCCCTCCGACCCCACCACCCACTCCAGCAACCCTCAGTTTGTTTCCTGTGATTAAAAATTCCTCATATCAGTGAGATCATATGATACATGTCTTTCTCTTTTTGACTTATTTCACTCAACATAATATAAATGGGATTGTTTTTTTAAATTTCTCTTTCTGATAATTTTTTGCTATTGTGTAGAAATGCAACAAATTTTTGTATCTTGATTTTGTATCCTGCAACTTTACTGAATTTTTTTATTAGCTCTAACAGTTTTTTTTGGTGGACCCTTTAAGGGCTTTCCTTATATAAAATCATGTCATCCATGAATACTAACAGTTTTACTTCTTCCTTTCCAATTTTGATACTTTTTATTTATTTTTATTGCCTTATTGGTCTAGCTAGGGCTTCCAATACTGTGTTGAATACAAGTGACAATGTGGCATCTTTGTCTGGTCCCTGATCCTAGAGGAAAGGCTTTTAGCTTTTCATCATTAAGTGTGATGTTAGCTGTGGGCTTGTTATATATGGCCTTTATTATGTTGATGTTTGTTCCCTTTATATCCACTTTGTTGAGAGTTTTTATCATTAATGGATTTTGAATTTTGTCAAATGCTGTTCCTGCATCTTTTGAGATGATCATGTGATTTTATCCTTCATTTTGTTAATGTTAATTCTGCAGATTCTGTTAATGTGGTATGTAATGTAGATTTAATTACAGATGCTGAACCATCCTTTCATCCCTGGAATAAATTCCTTCTGATCATGGTGTATGTTATTTTTAGTATATTGTTGATTTGGGTTTGCTAATATTTTGTTGAGGATTTTTGCATCTATGTTCATCAGGGAAATTGGCCTGTAATTTCCTTTTGTGTGTGTGGTATCCTTGTCTGGTTTTAGTATCAGTAATGCTGGCCTCATAAAACAAGTTTGGAGGGGCACCTGGGTGGCTCAGTCGTTGGGCGTCTGCCTTCGGCTCACGTCATGATCCCAGGGTCCTGGGATCGAGCTCCACATCCGGCTCCCTGCTCCGCGGGAGGCCTGCTTCTCCCTCTCCCACTCCCCCTGCTTGTGTTCCCTGTCTCACTGTGTCTCTCTCTGTCAAATAAATAAATAAAATCTTTAAAAAAAAAAAAACAAAAAACAAGTTTGGAGACATTCCCTCCTTTTCAATTTTTTGGAAGAGTTTGAAAAAGATTAGTATTAATTTTTTAAATGTTTGGCAGAATGCACCAGTGAAGCATCTTGTCCTGGACTCTTGTTTGTAGGAAGGTTTTTAATTACTGATTCAGTCTCCTCATAGTTACTGGCCCATTCATATTTTCTATTTCTTCTTGATTCAGTCTTGGAAGACTGTATGTGTCAAAGAACTTACCCATTTCTTCTAGGTTGTCCAGTTTGTCAGCATATAATTATTCATAATAGTCTCTTAGGATCCTGTGTATTTCAGTGGTGTCAATTGTCGCACCCTTTCATTTCTTATTTGATCTTTTTTTCTTGGTCAGTCTAGCTAAAGATGTGTCAGTTTTGTTCTTTTCAAAGAACCAGCTCTTAGTTCCATTCATTTTTTTCTATTGTCTTTTTCATCTCTATTTCATTTATTTCCTCTCTGATCTTTGTTGTTTCCTTCCTTTTACAAACATTGTGCTTCATTTGTTCTTTCTGTAGTTGCTTGAGGTGTAGAGTTAGATTGTTTGAGATTTTTCTTCTTTCTTGGGGTAAACTTTATTGCTGTCAACTTCCCTCTCAGAATGGCTTTTGCTGCATCCCATAAATTTTGGTATGTTGTTTTTTCAATTTCATTGTCTCATGATATTTTTTGATTTCTCATTTGATTTCTTCATGGACTCATTGGTTGTTTAGTAGCATGTTGTTTAATTTCCACCTATTTGTGATTTTTTTCCAGGTTTTTTTCTTGTAGTTGATTTCAGTTTTATACCATTGTAGTCAGAAAAGATGCCTGATATGATATCAATCTTCTTAAATTTATTAAGACTCAAGGAAAATTCCATACATTGCTGTACCTTCTCACTCCACCCTGTAACCGTGGCCCGTCACCACCATCTCGTGGCAGACAGTCTCTCCTTTGCTGTCCTGTCTGTTTCTCCCTTCCAGGGTATTCAATAACTTCTATCTCCTTTAAAAAAAATTATTAAGACTTGTTTTGTGGCCTAACATGTCATCCATACTTGAGCATGTTCTATGTGCACATGACAAGAGTGTGTATTCTGCTGGTTTGGGATGGAATGTTCTGTATATATTAAGTCCATCTGGTCTAATGTGTCATTTAAGGCCAATGTTTCCTTATTGCTTTTTTGGTTGGGATGAGTTATCTATTGATGTAAGTGGGGTAGTAAACTCCCCTACAATTATTGTATTGCTATCTATCTTTTCCTTTAGGTCTGTGAATATTTGTTTTATATATTAGGTGCCCCTATGTGCAGTGCATAAATGTTTATGAATTTTGTATCTTCTTCTTGGATTGACAACTTTATCATTATGTAATGCTCTTCTTTGTTTTCTATACAGTCTTTGTTTTAAAGTCTATTTTGTCTGATGCAAGTATAGCTACTCCAGCTTTCCTTTGGCTTCTATTTGCGTGGAACATCTTTTTCCATCCCTTCACTTTTAGTCAGTGCATGTTCTCACATCTGATTCGGTCTCCTGTAGACAGCGTATACCTGGCCAGCTTTAAAAAGCAGAGGAAGAATACAGGACACTTCCTCCCAGCTTTAGTGAGGCAGAAGGAGAGCACAAAAATGGTGCCACCAGAACCCCCATCTCTGGAGAGAACCCACCAGGCCCTGCTCCTCCAGAGATGCTTTGAGATCAGAAAGTGAATCTCCTTCATGCATAGGCTGGGTGCTCTCCAAACTGCTGATTCTGCACCTGGGGCAAGTGAGTCTGCATGAAGCCCTTCAAGAGCTGTCTTGAACTTCATTGCAGCCTCAGGTCTCATGCACACAAAGCCCTACTGGTTTTCAAAGTCAGACATTTTGGGGTCTGTCTTAGGGGTTGGAGTATCTGATACAGAGGCACAGGATTTAAGAGTTGGGGTATCTGAGGTGGAGTATAAACCCTTTGCTCCTCAGGGAAAAGTTTCAGATTTGTGAGATCCCTCCTGATTGTGGGTTGCTGTGCTGGGGTAGATTTTTTTTATGCGACTTTACCTCTCCTACCTGCCTTGATGGGGCCCTTTTCTTGCTTGATGTGAAGCATCTGTTCAACTAGTTTTCAAGTCATTTTCAGAAAGAATTTTTTCTACATGTAGCTATAGATTCAGGGTTTCTGTGGGAGGAAGTCAGTTCAGGATCTTCTTATGTTGCTGTCTTGGACTACCCAGCTTAAGGATCATTTTTATTTTTTTATTATTTTTTTATAACATATAATGTATTATTTGTTTCAGGGGTACAGGTCTGTGATTCATCAGTCTTACACAATTCACAGCACTCACCATAGTACATATCTTCCCCAATGTCCATCACCCAGCCACACTATCCCTCCCATCCCCCTCCACTCCAGCAACCCTGTTTGTTTCCCGAGATTGAGAGTCTCTTATGGTTTGCCTCCCTCTCTGGTTTTGTCTTGTTTCATTTTTCCCTCCCTTCCCCTATGATCCTCTGTCTTGTATCTCAAATTCCTCATATCAGTGAGATCATATGATACTTGTCTTTCTCTGATTGACTTATTTCACTTAGCATAATACCCTCTAGTTCTATCCACGTCTTTGTAAATGGCAAGATTTCACCTTTTTTGATGGCTGCATAATATTCCATTGTGTGTGTATGTGTGTGTGTGTGTGTGTGTGTATACCACATCTTCTTTATCCATTCATCTATTGGTGGACATCTAGGCTCTTTCCATAGTTTGGCTATTGTAGACATTGCTGCTATAAACATTGGGGTGCATGTGCCCCTTCGGATCACTACATTTGTATCTTTGGGGTAAATATCCAGTAGTGTAATTGCTGGGTCATAGGGTAGCTCAATTTTCAACTTTTTGAGGAACCTCCATACTGTTTTCCAGAGTGGCTGCACCAGCTTGCATTCCCACCAATAGTGTAGGAGGGTTTTAAATGAAAATTTCTAAGACCTTGCTTTGTAGATCCAGTTGAGTAGTTGTCTGCTGGCACCTAATATTTAGAAAACCTCTGCCACATTTGGAAAACTGAGCTAGGGTAATTTTTCTGTCTTTTCCCAGTGCCTGTTCTCACTGTCCTTTAATTTTGACATATGGTGCCTGGTTCCTGGGTACCATTTTGACCCATCTCAGACTAACCAACTCTTTCTTTATCAGTACAGTGTGAATTTCTTATAGAATTCTCAGGCTTTCTTTTTGCAGATACTCATTAATCATGGTTTGCTTTCATTTGATTTTAATGGAGACTTTCTATCTCAACTGTTAAACTGATGGTGTTCTTTATCAGGTGCATTCATTTTTATTATAAACTGTTATGATTATTATTAACTCTGAGATAGCCCTGAGCAACTTTTTCTAAACGTTAACTGTTGGTAGAATAAGCTGGGAGTTCCTAACATGTTTGTGGTTTTCAATGTGGAAGCAAACAACTTTCAGGCCAATTAATAGGCTAACACTTTCCCCATCACTGAAACTTCATTTTCCCTGAGATTATTTTCCTGTGATTTGCTAGCAGACATTCCACTACCACTGTGAAGATTAAAGGGGGAAATTGTGACTTAATCTCCTATAGCTCTCAGCTTCCTGTTTGTTTATGGTCCAAATTTACAGTGTTTCTACATGGGGTCATCAGAGGACAGAGTGGAAGATCTTGGAAAAGTTTAATGGCGATGATTAATTCTTTGAATTAGTTTCTGCTTCAAAGCCTTCCCACAGAGACCAAACTCCTACCTTTTTTACTGCTTTTCTTCCTCATTTCCAAGTCAGCTTTCATTCCCTCAAAATTCTGTTCAAATTTCACTGCCTTCAAATGTGTCCCTTTATAAACTGTGCAATGTCTAATCATCCCATCAATCCACAGTCTCCATTGGTAACCAAAATTTTACACTGTGATTATTGGTGCATATTTTCATGAGATAAACACAGTATCTCTAAGTCATATGTGCTCCTGGCAAGATTCCAAAGTCCAAATATATGTCTACTTCATTGTTTTCCTTATTCGTAATTTTGTCATTACTCTGTAGACTTACTTGTATATTGTGATCTTTAAATAACTATCTATAGAATGACTATACTTTCTTTTTATTTAGGTGAGTATATAAGAGATCCCAAAATGTAGGAGTGCAGAAAAATAGGTGGTAAAAATTTATTTAAATGAGAAAATTTACTAATTGAAATTGATTTTTAACCTAGGCCTAAAAAGTTGATAAATGTGCCATCATCCTTTTCTAGGCAATAAGGTCTTCTGAGCCTAGTCTTATTGCAAATATCCCCAGAGCATGGCAAATGGACTTGTTAGATAAAGTACGTCAAGTGAGGGCAGTTGGTGGAATATCTTAAAACACAAAAGACACAAAGCCATGCTTGATCTGGAGAGCTACAAGGAGTCATTTGGGGGTATAATGTAGTCACAGCAGTGTGGCTGGCAGACTATTTGGCTGATAATTTGAAGGACAGATTGGAAAGTAAGACTCTCTCAGAGAAATATCTGGAACCAAGACCTGGGCAGGGTGGGGGAGGAATAAAACTAAAAGGAAAGCGTTTCCAAGAGCCCTCATTCAGAGAAAGTCCTGCAAGTTTCCGTGAGGAACTGACTAGGATAGAACCCACAAGTCGCCTTAGTGTGATGGAGGATGAGCCTGGAGAGATCAAAACAGGAGTTGTATTTCATCAGAGAACAAATGGAATTCTATCGAAATACTTGATGTGGAACTATCTATTTACATAAGCTTTTAAAGGTAAATTAATTGGGGCACCTGGGTGGCTCAGTTGGCTGTGCAGCCAACTCTTGATTTTGCTTCAGGTCATGATCTCAGGATCCTGGAATCAAGCCCCATGTTGGCTATGCTCAGTGGGGAGTATGCTTGAGGATTTCCCTCCCTTTCCCTCTGCTCTGCTCCCACTCTTTCTCTCTCTCTAAAATAAATAAATCTTAAAGAAACATAAAGTTAAATTAATTAAACCAATAGATTATAATAAATGTGACTATTTTGTTGATTGCATTCATAACTCTTCAAAATGACCCTATCATATAATTTATTTCATTTAGAAGCATAATTACTTTCATTTAGTACTGTAATGTAGTTCAGTGTAACCTCATCATAGCACTTTCAGAAGCAGCCTTTTTCTCTTCTTGTCTAGAAGACGCTGACTGAAAGTGGTTGGGTGCAGCTGTTTAACTCACAGTTTTTCAGAGTCAAAGTAAATGATTTAATCCAGAGAAAGGGAACTAAAGAAGGATTATAGGATGCCACATGCCTTGGTACTTCTGCTTATCACTGTAAGCTCAATATTCTATAGTATAGCTTTTAATTAAAAATTTCATTGAGTCCCAAAAGTATTTATAACACAATGCTAAATAATTTTCAAATAAAGGACAAATAAAACTTTGTTTAATCTCAAATAATACCTGAGATAAAGTTATTATTTGAATTTTCTGGATTTTCCATAATGCTTTTAAAAACCATGAGTCACTTCACTTTTTAGTCACTGAAAATAAAGCCAGGTAGTCTGGGACTTTCAGGCAATCAAACAAGTAGATAATAGGAAAGGGCATAAAAATGAAGTATTATTTTCAGTTAAATGAAGTTAAGTAATTATGTCTCACATCTTTATTCCAAATCACACGTGCTTTCAGTTATATGCATAACATATTACACACATAGAAAACATGCATAAAAATGTGCCATGATGGGGCACCTGAGTGGCTCATTTGGTTAAGCATCAGACTCTTGATTTTGGCTCAGGTGACAATCTCAGGGTTCTGAGATCAAGCCCCACGTCAGGCTCCATACCCAGCAAGGAGCTTGCTTGGGATTCTCTCTCTCTCCCCTCTCCCCTCTCTGCCCTACCTCTCTCTCTCTAAAAAAAAAAAAAAGGTGCTATGATAGTTGACATTAAATAGGGATGCAAGTCATGGGCCTTGATGTCAGACTTTGCAGAGTATAAACATGACCTTTTTCTGCCCAGCGCCAAGTGAAATCCTCAACGTAAGTTTTAGGAAAGGAAGTCATGGATGTAGTGATTAGAGAGTTATTTGCCTACGTGTGCAGTTTAAACTAGGAGTACCTTAAATTCAGTGAAGCATAAAAATGCAGAGTTATGGTTGGATTCAGCCCTAAATCTTCATTATTTATTTATAACAAATCATGTTAGTTACCATACTTTGTTAGAATGGGCTTCGTCTCAAAAATGAAATTAAAGGTTGCATTACTGACCACATTAGGGCATGGAGTTGGAAGATGGAGGTTGCTGAGGAGAGGAAAGCATCTTTTTTTTTTTTTTTATCTCAGGGTCACCCAATTCGTTTCACAGGACCACGAAGGAATGAAAACACAGAGACTTGAGGTAACACAACAAAAGTGACAGGGAAGAAAACAGAGTGGGAACATAAGACCTATGCTTACTGGGAATGGAGAGGTTTTGAAGAAGATGATGAAAAAGCAGGAAAATCCTGAAAATGATTATAATATGAAGACTTTATTCTAGACTATTACAATAGAAACTTAAATTAACTTCATGGAAACAAAAGACAGGAATGTTTTTAAGTATTGGGTGAATTAGTGAAAAAGCAATAAAGGACGTTAGGGGAGAGGTTGATCAATGTGATGTGTTGAGCACATTGAGTTACTCCTGAGTTTGCAAATATTTTTCTCAGTGATTAGGCTATGTGCTACCAGTTGAAGAAGTTGGAGACCTACCATCCTACAGATACTGAGGTATCAGGGCCCTATCTCTTTTGATGTTTCCATGTCAAAGAAATGGTTCCCAACTCCTTGAGAAAGATATTTCCTGGGTTGTAAGACTGAGAAGAGACTAGGAGAAATTTACATAAATTTAAAAGGGACAGAAAAAGAATTTACAGTTGTAAGTTTTTTTTTTTAAATAAATGCTTTAAGAAAGGGGAGGTCAGGGGCCTAAAGACAGGAAGACACCTGTCAAGTTCAGTCAAGCTAAGGGTAATGTTAAGGCCATCTCAATCAGGTTCTAGTAAACGAACAGTTGGAAATATATAAACACAAGGGGCCTTTTCAGAAAAGCAAGGCATGTCCTGGGATTTCTAATGCAATTTTTTTCCTCATCCAACAAACATTTACTGCAAAATTCTTAAGTTCTGACAGTAACTGAACCAAGGACTTCAGCTATAAAGATACTAAATGAGTCAAAATCTCTTGCCAGAAGGTTCTCATAGGCTAATGGAGGTAAAGGTTTGTGGGTCAACAGACAATTATCAAAAGTCTTTAAAGTGATATGTCTGCAGTGTTGTGGGAACAGAGTATAGAGCACAGCTCCATCTGGGGAATTTGAAAATCAGAGAAGGTTCACAGAAGAAAACATAGTCCTAAACAGTGCTTAGCAAGAGGGTGGGGCAACCAGACATGGAGAACAATGTACACCACATGGCAAAGGAGTAAGAAAGCCGCATTTCAGTTCATAGAAAAGCAAATGGCTTTCTGTGGATAGAATGTAGGGAAACCATGGGCATGACAGATGATGAGGATTTCCTATATCCTAGTAAAGAATCCAGCCCTCAGCTAGTAGGTATTAAGGACCCTGTGATGCTTATATTTGCACTTTAGAAACACACTTTGGGGGTCAGGGTGGATGAGGGCTGCAGGAGAAACGGGAGATAGCAGGAAATGGGAGAAACATGCACAATGGCCTGGACAAAAACACGGGATCAGGAGATAATACATTGAATAAATCAGATTCACTACCTGGATGTCATAGCTGAGGGAGTGCAGGGATTAAAAATTATTGGGAAACTTCCCATTTAAGAAGAGATATGAAGCTTCTCTTCAAAAAGAGGAGGGAAGAAAGAGTTATAAGAGTCAGTTCATGGGGCTTTTACTTCAGTAAGCTGAGAGTGATTCCAGACTTCTATATCTTACAGTTGTTATAAAGTTCAGATAGAATGGTTATACAAAAATGCTCTCTGGGAAGATACAGGCAAATATGAGACTTCGTTCTTTTCCCATCTCAATTCTTTTTTGAATTTATATTGGTTATCAATAAATAAGTAAATATATAAGTGACTTCTGCTATCAGAGTCAATATAAAATTTTAAGACAATTTCTGAAGAATACAAAAGACATCAACAACTCAATAATAGTTCTCAAGATTGCTATAGAGTTTGTTTAGGTCTGGCAAGGGAAATCTGTTCCAAAAATGTAATACTAGAGGTTTTCTAAATAGTGTGCTTTTTAAAAATCTCAGCTCTATATCTGGTTTCTCTCTGCTTTAATTTCTCCTTTCTGTTTACCCCCCTCTCAATTCCATTACATTGATGCACTTCAATTCTTCGATGCCTTCTGGAGGTACATTGCACATAGTACTACTTTGACTGTTAAAAATCACCCATAGCAATCTGCACATTTCTATGATTAAAAAGAAATTAGAATAATGCAAGGAACATTTAGGGAATAGGGCTAAGCATGTATATCCCTGACATTAAAATACAATTATATTTTTACTGTATTAATGTTGTGTTCTTTGCTCCTCTCCTAAGCTATAAAAACCTTGAAACTATAAAAACCTTCATAAACCAAGATTTATCTTTTATATTACATTTAAGCTCCATTACAATGAATGCAATAAACTTTCAGCATATACTTTTATCAAGAAAAAGAAGTCTATCCTCTGATCTCACTTCTCATTTTGTTTTATTTTTATGGAAATTGTCATGAATTTTTAGTGTAATTACTTCAAACAGATGTTCAATTCTCTTATCCTGATAATAGGAAACAGTAGAATGAAAGGAGCTATTTTGGAAGAGTTCATGAAAGAGTTTGGTGAAGTTCATGAAATAGACCAAACAGGAGGAAATTGGGGGGTTACTTTAAAGATGTCAAAATACATGTTTAAATTGATTAAATGATGAATTATTAAAAATGTATTTTTAAAATTATATTTATGAAGACAGAGATTGGAAGACACCAACCTAAACATTCAAATCTTGTTTTGAGTTCATGAAAATAAATAAACCCAAGCATTTTCATTTTATTTCTCAACCTTTTATAAAGGGTATCACAAACAAGTTTAAGCCAGATATGCTTTAGTTAAGGCTTCACAGTAAGACAGAAGTTGTAATATGTAGACAGTGGTTCATTCATTTCTTTCTGTGTTACATGTTTCATGTAAAATGTACATTTTTGTAGGTTTGCTTAAGAGGCCTAGAGCTTTATGGGGGGAAAATACAAATCATATAAATATAAAACAGTCCTTTGAAAATTTTATGTTGGAACATGTATGCCAAAAAAATATAGCATATTTAATATACAATGGCAAGTGTGCAGATTCTAAACGCTTATGACATCATGTCCAGGATCGAGCTAAGAAATTGTCCTCAAAAAGACTAAAGAAAGAAAAACAGGTTGCATTGGTCTATACCTAAATGAGCTGTAGAACCACATCATTCAAAATAATGATAATCAGATTTATCTGCCCAGATTTATTTGGATGCGCATACAGATAATCCAAGTCTCAAAAGGTTCTATAATGGGGGACATATGGTAGTTGAAAGTGTCCTAACAGTAGGGTAATAGATATGGAAAAATGGAATTTCCAAAATGCTCAGCAGCAAAATTTTCATTCCTCAATATGGAAAGACTATAAATTAACCTGATATTTGGATATGTACATGTTTAATTTACTACCATACATTCTCTGAAATAATGTCATGCAAAACAGTTCTTATCTAATTAAAATAGTGTTTATCAATCAAAAACAAGTTTTAATGTGAAGAAGACGGATGAAATTATCTTCTAAAGCACTTTTAGGTAAAGACCTTATTTCCAGGGTCACTTTTTATATTAAAAATAAGATAGAAGTTGCACTCATAGGAAATGGTTGAAAATCACAAATTATGGAATTACCTGTGATAGCCATAAACCCAGCGTTTCTTTCTCCCCTAATGTTTCCCTGATGACTTGTGCCTGGAGTGCTCCTGGACATTTAGCTTAAAAGAGCACACTGCCTAAGGGTTCCAGTTAGTGGTCAATGAGTTGAGTTGATTAAAGCACCCATTGAAAGCAAAGTCAAAGATCTAAACAGTTTCATATTTTCATAGATCCATTGCCATTTTTTTTCAGTGGCTATAAGCAAAAATACGTAACCTTGGACATGTCAACATGCCTACTCTTTGTATTTGAGACAGAATATGGCTGCCACTATGCTTCACTGTGTCCGAGAAATAACTAGGAGTGCCAGTTTCTGGACTTCTTTGTAGACAAAGTCTCATCCATTATTAACTCTCTTGGCATCCCGAGTTTTCCCTACCACCATGCCAGTTAAAAGTAGATTGGGAATTGGTTAAAACTAAGTTCAAATCTCTGCTTCCTTAGTTAAACTTCTGCTCTTTGAGACAGTAAACTTGTTGTGCTTCAGTTTCCTTTAAAGTAAAAATTAGATGTTAGCCCATGTCAGAAGGTTGTTGTGAAAGGTACAAACTTCCAGTTATAAAATAAATGAGTCATGGGGATGTAATGTACAGCATGGAGACTCTAGTTGATAATTCTGTAACGCATATTTGAAAGTTGCTAAGAGAGTAGATTTTAAAAGTCTTTATCACTTAAAAAAATTATAAGTGTATATGGAGACAGATGTTAATTAGACTCATTATGATTATTTCACAATATATACAAATATCAAAGCATTACATTGTACACCTGAAACTAATATAATGTTATACGTCAATTATACCTCAAAAAAAATGTTGTGGTGACAATTAGCTGAGATGATGTATGCAATATTCATAGCACAGTGCTTGACAAAAGATGGGCAATCAGTAACTACTCATTGAATGTTTTCATCTAAGTATACCCTGTTTAAAGAGAAGTCTAGAGGGAAGTCCCACAGAGAAACGACTGATGTTAGGTATGAAATCCAGATGAATCTGTAGCTACTCATTCAAGAAGCAGTCTGGTCCTATTCAAAACAGAAGAGAAGAAAGGCAGAAAAATTCTAGAGCAATGTTTCTCAGATTTTTATGTGCACACAGATCACCTGGGGATCTTTATAAAATGCGAATAATGATTTAGTGGATGAGATCTGGGAGACTGCATTTCTAGCAAACTCCAGGGGGTGCCTACGCTGCCTGCCCACTGAATACACATTAACAAAGTCCTAGAGCACTTGAGTGCATGGCAGTTTAAGAAATACTGTACTTAAATCCATATTTGTCTAATCCAGCATTCTGTTTCCTGATACAACGGGTTAAAATTAATCAATTCATTTGTTCATTTAGCAAAAGATTATTTAGTATCTGTATTTATTATTTAGTGCCTGTATTATGTACCAGGCACTGTTTTAGGCTTTAAATATAAAATAACAAGAGAAATAAAGATCATGCCCTCATTGGGTTTTTAATCTAGTGGTAGGGTTAGAAGGTAAACTTGTAAACAGTTCATTAAAATAGTTTCCAGTGGTGATTAAAGCTATAATGAAAATAAAATGCAGTTACTGTGAGATTGTATATGGCCAATGAAGCCTCCTCTAGAAAGGAGACAATTGAACTGAAGCCTGAATATTGAAAAGTAGTCTGTCATGAGATCTAAAATTTTTAAACAAAATGAAGAGAGAATGTCAAGTCCCTGAGGCAGTGATGAGATCAGTGTGTAGGAGAAAAGGGGGAAAAAGCACTGTGGCTAGAACAGAATGCCATTATTTGGATGCAAGACAATGATGAGCAATCAGGAGCAATCAGGGGCAGGGGCTTACCTGGCAAAGTCGGGAGGAGTGCAGTAAGGGCTGAAATCTAAGGGAATTTAGAGGTTGGATCCAAGGTGGGTTTTAATAGCTCCACAGAGGGTTAAGATGTACGCTAGAAGGAAGGTGTTTACAGGAAAATACGCCTGGCTAAGCAGAACAAGACGAATGAAAAGAGCTAACATAAGGTGTGGGACACAGGTTGAAAAAAAAAAAAAAAGAGTAACTCCTAAAGCAAGAAAGGTTGAAATTGTACATCCCTTAACTTTACACTACAAGAAAGAGAAATAGGCCACTTATGCTATGAAAAACAATTTTATAATAGCACCCACGTAGCACACTTTCATTTGCTGCAGAATAAATTAAATTTTTCTGAGTAGAAATGATTAACTATGAGAAGGAATAAAACTGTAATTCCTGGTTGATTATAGGCTATAGCCGCAAACTTGCCTTACTTTTCACAGGACATTAGAAACGAAAGTGAAAGAGAGTAGATAGAACATTAAAAGTAGCAATGAAGAAAATAAGACGTATGCAAGTCCCCTCTTGCACTCAGAAAAAAGTTTAGTAGGAAAAGGAGTCATCATTATTATGTAAATTGTAAAATATTAAATACCTTGTACTATAATGATTTTTGTACTCTACCTTCTACAATCTATCTTCATATTGTTTTACTGGGTTGTAAGCCAAACCCTAAAGCCAATAAAAGCAGAATTAAAGAGATCCCACAGATCACAGTAACTAAAGATTGAATGATATAATGATGAGTCCATTGTCATTTCAGTGAGTCTTACTGACTAGAGAGCAAATCTAATCATTTAAAGCCTTGCAAACTGGGCGCCTGGGTGGCTCAGTTGGTTAAGCGACTGCCTTTGGCTCAGGTCATGATCCTGGAGTCCTGGGATAGAGTCCCGCATCGGGCTCCCTGCTCGGCGGGGAGTCTGCTTCTCCCTCTGACCCTATCCCCTCTCATGCTCTCTCTATCTCATTGTCTCTCTCAAATAAATAAATAAAATCTTTAAAAAAAAAAAAAGATAAAGCCTTGCAAACTGGTGGCTTATTAATGTTCCACTTGACTTCTGATTGTGTCTAATGATTTAAGGCCCTGCAGACTAGTAGCTATTAACCTGTTAGAGCATTTCCAGTTGACTTCTGATTTTCTGTCTTGTTTTTCAAATATATGAATAAAGGACATTAACACAATGCTCCTAGCCTTCCGTCAGTGAAAAACATTTCTGAGTTGTTTTTCTAATAGCAATGAAGAGTAGCATAATTAGTCACTCTTTCTCACCTGAAAGTGTAATGGCCCAAGGCACACATCTGTGATATATTTTTGCAGAATTATGGTCATGTTTTGTGGCAAAATAGTAGATCAACTTTTGCTTGTGTGTGTATTGTTTTGCTCGGTTACACTGACGTCATTGGCACCCTACATTAACCAGCGAAAGCATAGAGTTCATTTCATATTCTATTTTGGTCATTTATTTGTAATCCTTTTAGTTATCTTTGGCATTTATTAACCACAAAGACGTTTTTTTGCTCATTGGACTTTTGTATAATCTCATCGTATTCATTCAACAAATACTCAAGCAATGCCAATTTCTAGAGCTCTCTGGGCAAGGGAGGGAGTGGACTGAGATGAAGCTGGGAAGAGAAACCAGAGCCAAGTCGTTTGAGGTCTTGTAAACATTTAAGAACTCTTATCTCTATCTTAAGAGCAACAGGAAACTACTGAAGAGTTTTAAGCGCTGGAGTGACACCATCTTCTGCCATTTGCTTACCTTGTCATTTTTCTCCCCCTCTCCCAGTGGGACCCCTTAAACAGTAGTTTTATATTGTTAGCCTATCATTTACATATCTTGGCTATTTCCAACGAACAGAGTAATTGTTTGTGAAAGAAAAAAGGTTGCCAGTCATACAAAAATAAATTCTCTGGGAGACACAGGGAGTTTGCAGAGATACCTGAGTTGGTTCATGAAAACATACAGTGCATGCTATGGATAGAGGTGTTATTTGTAAAAGATGATGTAAATGATACATTTCCAATAATGCAATAAAAAGGGGAACATAATTCATTGATGCTCCTTATTGCAAGGTTAATATTATAAATATAAAAGTCACTAACTGGGCAACTATCTATAGTAAAAAATACTTTCAGCACTGTGCTTGATCTACACACCTAAGCTTCTGATAATAAAAGAAGCTTCACTTAAGGATACATATTTATTCCTCATGTTCTTTTAACATCTGGCTGTAGTGGGCTTTGTTTTAGCTTTGTTTTTAACTAAGAACAAAATAACCTAATGTATTTTGGTGCCCATCTGGTTACAATCGCTCATTCTACATTTATTTAAAAATGATGGATTGTTCGTGATGATGTCTTCCCCAGGAGAAGAAGTTGACAGACAGCTGTGCAGAGATGCCATCTTCCCCATCCCTGTTGCCTGTTACGCCCCGTGCCCAAAGGACTGTGTGCTCAGCATGTGGTCTGCGTGGTCCTCCTGCTCACACACCTGCTCAGGGAAAACCACAGAAGGGAAACAGATCCGGGCACGGTCCATTCTGGCCTATGCCGGTGAGGAAGGTAAGATTGGTCACCAGCTTCAGAAGGGGATTTAGATTCCTTTCAGATGTTGGCAGGCTTTTTTTTTTTTTTTTTTTTTTTCCTTTCTGGTCTTCTGGGGTTAAGGTGATGCTGTACAAAAAATCTACTCCCAGAATCCCAGCAATCCAAGGAAATTTAATGTCTGTTGACCTATGGAGCAACTTCTGGTCCCCAAAATTAACCTTGAAAATAGATCTTTAATAAAAGAGGAAACACTTTTAAAAGTAAACTTACTTTGCCTTTCCTCTCTCCTAAGAATTGCTTTCCAGTTTGAATGCTAAACCTGTGAAACAGTATGAAAATGACTCCCAAAATTCCAGATGTCAGGTGTGATTATTTTTTCACTATTGCAGTAGTCAGTTTTTCCCTTTGAAATCACATTCTGCCTTCTCATAAATAGGCATATATGTTCAATAATAAAAGTGTTTTGTTTTGTTTTTAAAGCAACACCAGCATGACTATTACTTGACTGAAAATTACATGGATTTTCTGCCATTTGTGTTTCTGAACATAGGCTCTGAGATCCGAAAGTCTCATATGTAGGTTGTGTTCATTTTTCAAGTATACTGCTCCTTAATCACCTACCTCATCCTAGTGGGGGAATAAACCATGCTTTGCCATATAGTCATACCTCACTTTTGTAAACTTTATTGTCGAGAAATATAAGGCTCTTGGTAATTATCTCTCAAGCTTACATCCAAATGCTAATTAGGCCTCTGTGTGACTCAGTGATATGATGTCATACATAATCTTGTCATTCTTGAGGATAACACAGGAATAAGAAAAACAGAGAAGTCATCAAGTTCTATCACTTAATGTTCTTTCTCAAGAGTATAGATGTATATTATTTAAACATTATCAAGCTGAATGACTTCTCATTCACATTTAGCACGAATAACTAATGATTTTTGTAAAATGCATGTGTTTCTTTGTGTATATCCCCAAATAAGACATTGTGGAGGAGTTTTTAAGCCGCCAGTTTTATTTTTCTATTTATGAAACATTTTAGTGATAGAAACCTGATAGCATTTTTATTTGGTCAAACTTGCTATCTGTGAATATAATAGCTATGCAAAAATGTAACCCTCTTGGTCTGAAGACAGAGAGAAAAATTTAGCAAACTTGACATAGTCAACCTATAGAAAAATTTAGAATTTTCTTTAAAGTGTCTATAAACCTTTTTCCAGTCACCTTATAAATTTAACCATTTGCTACCCCCAAAAAAGTGTATCCTGGAACCAAATAAAAAAGATAGAACCTTTTAGAAAGTTACATTCCTCATCTTATCAAACAATAACTCTAACCTTGTATGGATTATATTCAGACTTCAAACTCTATCAGCTCAGATTATGTCTTGGACTTCATTAAAATTAGATCTGTGGTCACCCTGCTTCCTATAAATCTATTATACTCTGCAGACACTTGCTGTGTGACTAGTAATGCGTGACTTTTCGCCCCGTGAGTCACATGGCAGAGATTTTGCCATGCTTGCAGAACTCACCAGATCATTATTTCTATAGACATGATGCTTCACACTGAAAGGTCATGAAATGCTTTAAAGGCAGAAATTTATGATTGCTCTTTGATATGTATCATCCACTTAGTTTGAAAGGGTGAGACTTCGATAATTTTTAATTAAGTCTAGTAGCTGCATCATAAGCAGGCCGTGCTGGAAAATTATAGATGTTTATATGGTAAATCATAAAGGCATGAATTCAAAACATAATTTTAAAGGGAAACCGTACAGGAAGCTGTCAGGGGAGAATCCGATGCTGCTTGTCTCTGTTAATAACAGTTACAAAAACTGGTATAATTATATGAGATACTTAAAGAGGAATCTGCCCTTCAAACACTATTTAGTACCTATTAATTTGCTGGACACTGGAACATTTTATCTTTCACAAAATAAGTCTCCCAATTTTGAGCTATTTTTAAAATTACTTAAAAACTTTGTTTGCAGGAAGTTTTAAAATTTGCTTCCCTGCTGATTAGATAACACTTTATAATTCTACACAAAAGTAGGTCTTTCTATTTTTCCCCAAGAATTAATGTTTTATATGTGTCGAACATGTTCTAAATTTTCTAAATCAGGAAATTACTGTGATAACCTTAAGGGAAAAGGTCACATTATTAAAATTACATATTGAGTGTTTAGACATACAGTTTTCTGGTGAAGTAAGTTACAAACCCATGTGCAAAGTATTAATCTGGACTTACAAAATCAATGCTGCTTCACAAAATAAAAGATTAACTTTTATTTATCTCAGTCATAACTTCACTGTTGAACATTATACTGAAGATTATATAGCCTCTTGTATTAATAAGAACAGCTCAGAAGCTCAAAATCTTAAAGGGAAATTTATTCCTTCCTTATGGGAATTTTGCCATGGTGTTGGGTAACTTTCCAAGGCAGTCTGCCCTCCGCGAAATGTCTCAGCATGCCCCTCCATACGAAGACCTACCCCCCAATGCCAGTGGAAGAAGGTAGTTGGAGGGTCTGTCTGCTGATTTCAAAGCCTCAGCATTAAGCTCTTCCATACAGGAGTGACTTATGTCCTTTCTACTGACATTTCGTTGGCAAAACAAATCATACACTCATGGCTTGAAGTTGAACCTGACTTCAGTCATGGCGTGGGGTGGGGAAAATATAATCCTAGTGTGCTGGAGAAAGAGGAGTGCTAGCTCCTGGTCTTACCCCTGATTTACTTAGTCTTCTTATGGTATGGGTGTCTGCCATGTGTGTGTCTCCATCTGTCTGTCTACATCATAGATATATGATAGAGGAATATTCTCTATGCCCCCAATTCAGGAGATAAACCAAGCTTCTCCATTTTTGAAATGTTATGACTTTTATCGATTATTTTTTTGTTCCTACTACACAAATGATAGGATACAGATAACACATCCTCTTCCCCATACTATAGTTCTTTCTCTTCCTTTCCCTTTCCTTCCCTTCCCTTTCTTTCTAGGCTCTTGCTCTCTGCTCCTGAACGATTTTATCTAAAAAGTCATTAGGTGGAGTCAAGCAGTTGAGCATCTGTCTCAGCAGGTGGGGGGGCTTCAGTGGTTCAGAGTGGGTTATCAGAGCCCACAATAAAAATGCCAAAATAATATTAATGACAGATTATAACCCATTACATAAAATAGGAAACCATGGATCCATATTTGATATAAATAGATGTATTAATTGAACATCTAACCAAGAGCGTTTTATTTAGTCTCGAGTATCTCTCTCATGGAGAAGTTAGACAGACACCACCTTAATCCAAGGATCAAAATTTAAATTGTTGGTAATGGAGCAAATAAAAATTATGTGTTCCTGGTGTGATGCAATGATAAACTGGCATCAAGTCAGTGACATCCCTGTCAAAGATGCATATTGTAGAATGTAATCATGAGGAAACATCCTAATTGAAAAACATTGAAAAATAGTAACTGGTCTTTAATATCCCAAAGAGCCAAGGAGCACTTAATCATGAAAATTAAGGAAAGATTGAGGAACTATTCCAGATTGAAGGAGATTACCAAAACATGATGTTTAAATGCAACACCTGATTCTGAACTAGAGTCTTTCACTATAAAAAGATTATTTTGGGACAGTTGGAAAATTTGAATAGGTATGAGGATTAGATGGTAATAATGTATCATTGTTTGTTTCCTAATTTCCTGATCTTGAATATTGAATGCGTTTATGTGTAGCAAAATGCCCTTGACTATAGGAAATAAACACTTAAGTATTTAGGGTAGTGGGGCATCATTTCAACAACTTTGTCCAAATGATCCAGGGA
This sequence comes from Mirounga angustirostris, assembly GCF_029215605.1. Classification (NCBI taxonomy): domain Eukaryota; kingdom Metazoa; phylum Chordata; class Mammalia; order Carnivora; family Phocidae; genus Mirounga; species Mirounga angustirostris. The sequence continues at coordinate 62,354,097 of NW_026991720.1, forward strand.
GGAAAATATTGATAATATACTTCCAGTTTTCTTGTAATTTTGAGCTTGGTTCAAAATTAAAACATAAAAAATTGATAAAAACAATTTGAATATAATTGCTTTTCATGCAGTCTGAGGAACACTTTATAACCTATTATTAGCAATACACAAAAGTTATCACAAAATGATTCTTATCCAAATGTCATTTGGAAAGCAAATACAAATGGTAGCAACTAGAGATAGTTAATATACTGAAGAAAGTAAAAATATTTCTTTTCAACTTAAAAAAACAAAAGTGTGTGTGTGTGTGTGTAGTTATATAAAATTGGTATTTCACTTTTTAACATTGTATGATACCTCCAGGTAAAAATCTTCCTTGTTTTGGGTAAACTCTAGCGTGGGTCCCAAAAGCTACTTTAAAATTATTCGAGGAGGAGGATGCAGAATTCATATCAAGATTTTTGTGCAGTTTTCCATAGCCTCTGAGACTCACAAGACCATCCAGGCCCTCAACACGTGCTGGTTTGCTGGCAGCAAAGTGGTGGCTGAAGTGTATGACCAGGAGCATTTTCGTAACAGTGACCTTTCTGTGTGACCTTGACCTATTCCCTGGACTTGCACTTGCCCCTTGTTTCCTTTGGGTTTTACAGAATGATTCGTTAGTGTCTCAGGCCTAACCACCCAGTGTGGGGATAAAGGTGCAGATGTTATTTGCCCTGAAAAAAAAAAAAATTGTGTTGGGAAGATCTGGAAGGTAGCAATCTTTTAACACTTCAGCCTGGCATAAATTTAATATAAAACCTAGTATGTTGAATTTGAATAAGAAATTTAAAAATTGGTGTTAGATTTAAAGCCTTATGAATTTTTTGAAACCATGTTTAAAAAGAAAAAATGATTTTCAAAATGTTTTCCACTGAGTATAATAACAACTTCATTACATAGTTAATTATCCTTACAGAGCAAGAAATGAGAGGATTTTTTTTTGAAAGTTCAAAATGACCTGATATTATAACTTCATCAGCCAAATGTTAGTGCATCTTTACACCTGCTTTATAAATACAGAAATAGATGCAAACTGAAATAGAATTATGCCAATTTTTTCTCAAATAATTAGCAGTCTTCAAAAATTATATTTTAAAGTATAAAACATTGAGGAGAGGAATTAACTTTGGGTTTTCACAGCTAAAGGGTTTTAATCCTAAAAGCCAAGGAGCACTTTTATTCCTGGATGAATTTGAAGAATCCAGAATCCACTATCTATGTATATACACACGGAATTCTGCCTTCCAAGTAAAAGTACTGTCACTTCCTATCCTCCCATTCTTGACTTTGAAAAAGGAGTTCTGTTTCAGTCTGTCCTTGCATAACCACAACCACCACACAAAATTTATGCGGACTTCACAGTGGAATGTCTTCTTCCTCTCTCTGCAGGGAAAACAAAGGCGGGGGTGGGGGGGGAGGCAGGGATTAAGGATGGTGTGCTACAGCAGAATCTTCTGAGGTTCTGTGTGGCTAACATTCTTCCCTTCCGTTCCCTGAAATCATGCCATTGCCCGTGTGCTTTTTGCCCAGGGGTGGTCTGCTGTCAAAGGGATCCGGGCTGCAATAAGCAGGCAAAACTACAAGCATTTTAAAGCTGTAATTCATAGTACGCTAATAGCCACTCCTTAGCATGAGCCCGTCCACTTTCTTTTCCTTATTGCCTGTTACTTCTCTGTGTGAGCTTGGTACTCCGGTGGACTGCATCAATATTGCTAGTTCCCAGCGTCATACCTGCCTGCATGCCTTAGCTTTTATTTGTTCCTCTGCTTAAGTAAAATGTTCCCTTTTTCTCTCCCTTCCCAGAATGCTGCTTGTCAAAATCCTACTCCTTCGAAACTCACCTCAGTGCCTCCTACTGAGGCATTTTTCAGTCGCCCCAAAACTAATGGAAACTTAAACTTTTGAATCTCAATTATGCTACCTCTTTTAATGTGATTACTGTATTCTGCCTAAAATTATACCCATTTGTATGCTTGCCCACCCTACTACTTTTCCTCACTGCCTTAGAAGATCCTTCAGAGCAGCAAAAACTATTTCTAACCCCTGTGGGTATCTGTCTCTTGGAGTATTGGACATAAACATTGCATACTATAGAACTCAATATAAATGTATCCAATTAATGTTTTGAAAAAGGTTCTTTTATCTTTTCAATCTGCCGTTTAAATTATAAGAACTTCAATGCCGGAACCAGAAACACCACAGCTCTGTTCAAATGTATGTTAACACAGCTTTTATAGGCTTGATGTGGAAAGGAAAAGTCACTTTTTCATTTTTATAAGAGAAGTTTCACATATAATAGTTGGTATTTTTATATAAGCAGGGACATTTATTTATACAGTAGAATTTCTTTTTTTTTTTTAAGATTTTATTTATTTATTTGAGAGAGAGAGAATGAGAGACAGAGAGCGAAGAGGGCAGAGGGAGAAGCAGACCCCCTGCTGAGCAGGGAGCCTGATGCGGGACTCGATCCCGGGACTCCAGGATCATGACCTGAGCCGAAGGCAGTCGCTTAACCAACTGAGCCACCCAGGTGCCCTATACAGTAGAATTTCATCAAAGTATAAAGTCTTTCCACTTGATGGAATGATAGAAAGCCTATATAGTCACATTAGTATGAAGCATATATTTTTATGTGTCTGAGGATTTTTTTAAAATACCATTTATTACTAATTTTGTCATAGGGGACATTTTATAATTTCCCCAGTACTATGGAAATATTCCCACATGTCTGGAATTAGATCTTCCCATAAATAATAAATAAATTCAATATTATATCTATCAATTTTTCTACCGTAAAATTATTCCCAAAACAACAGGACGATGCTGCAATGACTGATTACCCCAAGCCATGCTTTCAAAATTGCCATATCGTTGTTATAATTAAGACCACACTGGGGCTTATCTGCACAAGTATCTTGACATCAGACCAAAACTGCTGATGTGGCTTTAATGTGGATTGGGGCAAGAAAATAAATAGCCTTTATGTCTGTAAACTTAACAGCCATCTTGCTGTTCCTTGACACGTTACACTGATGTTGTAGAAGTTTTTCTCCTACCAGATCTTCCAAAACCAACGAGTCAATTCCAACGTCAAAAACAATTCAAGAGGGTGCCTGGGTGGCTCAGTTGGTTAAGTGACTGCCTTCGGCTCAGGTCATGATCCTGGAGTCCCGGGATCGAGTCCCACATCGGGCTCCCTGCTCGGCAGGGAGTCTGCTTCTCCCTCTGACCTTCCCCCCTCTCATGTGCTCTCTCTCTCACTCTCTCAAATAAATGAATAAATAAAATCTTTAAAAAAAAAATTAAAAAATAAATAAAAAAATAAAATTCAAGAGTTTTAGAATCACAGTTTAAACAGTATACATACGCCCACAGTGAAAATGAGGTAAATAAATGCTTTTTTCGTAAAAGACCAATCATTTTACTATTAAATATAAAGGTATGGTTAAAATGGTTACATAAAATGTATATATTTAATGTCTGTAATTAGGTGTTTGTCTTAGAGATAAGATTGGATGAATCTTAGAGCCTCAGGGAATGGGTTATAAGAGTGCTCATTTACTTCTCCCCGATCCAATTAGTATGCTTTAGAATCCATTCCTAGTCAAATCCTAAACTTTTCAGAGGCTGCCAGGGTCACTGAGCTGTGTGATGGAAGGCAGGCTATCATCTGTGACAGATGTTTGCACCATCATGAAGCAGGGGACTTTAATGAAATGCTGCTTAATGCAGGTTATTCTGATGTTGATCCCATGTTCAACACTGTATAAATGATTCTGAATTGCAGTTAAATTCTCATAGACACTGCCTACCAATTTATTTGCTGAATTAGAGGGATGTACTTAATCATAAGTGAAGCGATAAATAAAGATCATCTCAGGGTATGGTTTTGTTTATGACTTTTACCCATATCTCAAATTTTGGGACCATCTTCCATGTGAGGATCACTAGCTATTGAATCACCTTTTCTTATTTAACAACCAGGTATTTTCTTTTTTTCTTTTTTTTTTTCTTTTAGATTTTATTTATTTGAGAGAGAGAGAAAGTAGAGGGAGGGGCAGAGGGAGAGAGAAAGAACCCTCAGGCAGACTCCCTGATGAGCATGGAGGCTGACTCGGGGCTCCAAGATCATGGACCCTGAGATCATGACCTGAGCCAGAATCAAGAGTCAGGCACCCAACTGACAGGCACGCAGGTGCCCCAACAACCAAGTATTTTCTGTTCTTAAATTCAAAAGGCTACTAGGTTCAAACAGATTAAATCCAAAGGCTACATAAATTCAAATAGATTAAATTATCAATAAAATAAACTATAAATTCCTCCTACTCAGTTTTAAACAATATAAAGCTTTTTATTTTTGTAATTGGCATTATAAATAGCATAGTGGTAAGAAATTGGGCTCCATAAATTCTGAGCTATTACCATTACATCATCTAAGTTGTATTGGCTCATCCACTTTATCATTTTTAACTTGTAAGGCAGTTTGGGGTGTAAAACGAGGTCCCCCCTACAAAGTACTTATAAGGGCTAGCACATAAAAAATGGTTCCATAATGACAACTTCACACCATATTCTATTGATTAAAAGACACGTCCCTTTTACCTTCTCTGTAGTTATTGCATCTTACAATAGATGCGTCTTAAAGCCACGGCAGCCAGATAGCAATAACTTCGCTGCCATTGCTAGTACCTGTTCCTGGTGGCAATAGCGAGTCCATGATATTTCTGCCAAAAATAAACAAAACCAGCTAAGAAACAGTCCTCAGTTGCTTGCTGAAGTCTTTTGTTGACATCTTCTGGTGCAATTAAGAATGCACCAGCATCAAAACTTAGACATGGGTACCAGTATCCTGGAAGAAAGCCCCAGAGACAATAGGGAGCATTAAAAAAAAAAAAAAAATGCTGCATCATCAACACTTTTTTTTTTTTTTAAGATTTTATTTATTTATCTGAGAGACAGAGAATGAGAGACAGAGCGCATGAGGGGGAGGAGGGTCAGAGGGAGAAGCAGACTCCTTGCCGAGCAGGGAGCCCGATGCGGGACTTGATCCCAGGACTCCAGGATCATGACCTGAGCCAAAGGCAGTCGCTTAACCAACTGAGCCACCCAGGCGCCCACAACACTTTTGATACCAGAGGGATGACTCTGTATAGGAGGGCAAACTTTGATGAGTGTGGGTTAAAAGTGGCTCAGAAGATTCAGACTCTGAATGTAAAGGACATTTAGGAATGTCTTCCCTTTTAATGTGTGCAATTGAGTGATATATTTTTTTAAAACCATGTAAATAAATCCTACAAATCTATTTCAGTAAGCATACAGTAAAAATTATGATTGATAAGGAAGCAGTGTATCACAGTTTAACTTGTAGCCATTGCTCTTTCTTTGACACACAAAATGATAATATATCTTAACAGCCAATGACATCCTAGATTGGAAGAAACATGGTATTATCGTTATTACATGGCTTTTCCAGTAGCACTGTGGAAGATCAGACAGCATCAGTTGATTTTAAACCCCTGTTTCTAATCACCCTAAAGCTTCATACATTAAAATATGCCTTACTTCAAACCATGTATTTAAGATTTTCAATTTGGGGGCTAACATTTGAAAACACACTGGGTTTTCTCCATCCACAGAATCTCAATCCCCGTGTTTCCATTAGTGAGCAATCCCTAGGCTCCATTTGTACCTCATTGTCTACTTCTTTGGAGGATAATGGCCTCTGTCTTTGAGGTCCTCCATAGTCCCCCAAAACAAATATGCATACTACATAGCTTAAATTTTAAGCCGGAAGGTGCCAAAAGATATAAGATAAATATGTAATTTGCCTTCCTAGCACTGTGCTGGTCACATGGTATGTGCTACCACATGGCAGGTATCATTGTTATTGTTAATTCCAAAGAGGAAAGAATGGTAAGTTTCCTGTTGGCACCATATCTAACCCTCTTATGTTGTCCATTTTTACAGGTGGAGCTCAATGTCCAAATAGCAGTGCTTTGCAAGAGGTGCGCAGCTGTAATGAGCATCCTTGTACTGTGTACCACTGGCAAACTGGTCCCTGGGGCCAGTGCATCGAGGACACTTCAGTATCATCCTTCAACACAACCACAACTTGGAATGGGGAGGCCTCTTGCTCTGTTGGCATGCAGACAAGAAAAGTCATCTGTGTGCGGGTCAATGTGGGCCAAGTAGGACCCAAAAAGTAAGGGCTTTAGAATGAGAACAGTAAATCCTGTGGTCAACCATGCAGGGGATTGGCTCAGGCTTCACTTGCTCCATGAAATGAAGCATTTTGATGTTTGTCACACCTGTCCTCAAGAGTAAGATTTGTTTGTTTTGAATGTCAGCCGCTGATAAAGTTGTAACTGTGCCGGAGTCTTGTACCTGGGATCTATAAATTCTGTAGAAATATTTCTATGCGGTACCCACTTTCAGTTTTACAGTAGCCCTCCCTCCTTTTATTAAGCTAGTGAGGCTGTGAAAGGAATGCTTGCTCTGGGCCTGGCTGATCAATAATGACAGTAGATGAAGTCCTAGCAGTGCAGGTCATCCATGACCTCCTATGTATCCGTAGGCTATCAAGTCTGCCAATCGAGTTTAATTGGGCTCTAGCCTTCTATGATCTGCCTTTCATTTCCCCTAGAAAATACTATATCAAAAATACTGAGGCCAAACTTATTACATCTTTTAATGGTTAGATGAATAAGCCATTTACTTCCAAGAGAGAGCCTTGGGATAGGATGAGTGTTATGATAAGTAGAAAAATCATCAGTTTCTCACCGTGGTTACAAATAGTGTAATAACAAGGCAAACGATTTGCTAGAGGGGAAGACAAAGAACCAGGGAGTTGGCATATTATACGTGCCCTGTGAGAAATATAAACGAAAACATGTCAGGGCATAACTGAACTAATCAATTCTTCGAGAAAATTAATAAATCAGCTCCAAAAACGTATTCCTTTAAGGGGGGAATAAAAACACTTTTATCTTTTGAGATATAGACAGCATAAATCTTTTAGAATTCAAATCTCCTTAGCCATGTGAAACATGGAAAGTCAAACCAGTCAGTTTTGCACTGGTATAAAAACGGCCTGGTAATTTCCAAATATTAGGCCAGGTGCTTCAATATTATATGTGACCTTAAGCATGCTCCTTAACCGATTCTGGCCTTAGTTTTCAAAGTTTATTGAAAGGATTTAATAAAAAAAAATAATAATACAAGCACTCAATAAATCTGGGAGAGTATTATTTTCTCTTAAAAATTTGAGATCTTTCCTAGTGTTTCAGGGAAATGATAATAATGTACCTGATGTATGGAAAACTTCAGGGGATAAACAATAATCCCATTAGGAGTTGTTTTTACGTGGCCAGGGTTCCAGACATTAAGGATATTTTGCCCCATACTTCATTTGATTATATAGTTTGAAATTCTGAAACATTAGAAAATATATGCCAGATGACTTGAATAAATTGAGAAACTATTCCACATCCTTAATAGGTAGCCCCAAACCACTATTTTAAGAGAAATAATGCTGAAGTTGGAAACAATGTAACACAGGAAGTTAATGTGCAGTGTATTAAAAGTCTCTGGCAGTAACAGCAGGGGCTGAAGTGCCAAGTCCTGGAAGATTCTGGGTCTTGCTGGGACAAGCATGCAGGTAGAAATATTCCCTGCAGAGGATTATAACCTGACCAAACTGGCACAGGATTGAGGGTTATTATGCTGAGCTGCTACAAGTGAGCTCAGTCTGTTCCTGATCCTCAGTTATCACCTACAAATACCGCTGTTGATATTTTCCTCACTTTTCCAAGTTACAGACTGTTTTTGCTAAACAATAGGTATACATTTGTATAAACCTATGTGTGAAAGAGCCTGATGGATTAATGTCATTAAATCATTCAATAGGAAGGGTATCCTGAAGCCCTATGTCAAGCCACCACAATAATCAATTAAAAATTTGCTTTGCCCTTACAGCCTTTATTCAATGACCTGGATACGTGTATAGATTTGTCAAATTAAATGGATTTACTTTGCCATTAAAGTTCTGAAAAATTAAGCAAATATTGTGAAACCAGAAGAAGGTGTTGTTACTGCCCTCATCCCTAAAAGCTAGGTTAAATTCAGCGAATGCTTTTCAGTGCTAGGCATTTGAAACAAAAATGCAAATAGAAACATTGTTTTAAACTCCTCTTAATAAAACAGATTACTGTGCAATGGTAAAATCAATGTTATTGATCTTATCTATCCTCCGAGTAACAAACTTCAACTCCTATCACATCTGTTTAATTTGACCTTGAATAAGATTTGGGGGGAAATCAATTCCTTGATTTAAACCACAAACACTAAATAGAAACACTACAAAGGAGAAAAGAAGCATGTTGACTGAACCAATTGCTTTGCCAAAGGAAGTCTGAATTCATTTTATTGGATGTAATCTAGGCTGTATAATTTATCTTTGTGTGTTCATTTAGCGGCTTTGTTGTTAGTAATTTTGTTCTCCACAGCTAGCCAAGTATCTTGCCGTGGATATTTCTAAACTAAAAGAGTTTTGGAGGTTGTCAATGATAACATTGTAAATTCCATTGATTTATAAAGGGCTAAAATTTGAAGAGTTTGCTATGAATGCTCTCCCATTATTAAAGTTGTAAAATTGCTTCATTGAAAAGAAGTGCCCGCAATAATAAGAACTAATCAATAATTCCATAATTCCAAAAGAATTAACAGTATTATATGCGGGGTTTGCCATACAATGTTTCCTGGCTAAGAATACAGGTTAAATTATAATTCTAGTTATTTATAAGTTCAGTTGTAACAATTCATAACTTCTGTGACTCACATCTAAATTTCTTTGTTGTCCTAGCAATTAGGAAAATCCAAGGTTATCCTCAACATAAACCAGGGAGGGTCGCCTGGGTGGCTCAGTCATCGAGCATCTGCCTTCGGCTCGGGTCATGATCCCAGGGTCTTGGGATCGAGCCCCGCATCGGGCTTCCTGCTCAGCGGGAAGCCTGCTTCTCTCTTTCCCACTGCCCCTGCTTGTGTTCCCTCTCTTGCTATCTCTCTGTCTAATTAATTAATTAATTAATTAAAATCTTTAATAGGATAGTAACTCTTCTTTAAAAAAAAACCATAAACCAGGGTGATGATTTCTTTTTGAAATCTTGAGTCCAATATATTTTTCAAATCCTCTTCCAAATAAACTCTAGTGATACAGAGTGAGAGAGGAAAGCATGTATCTGTATACTTGAATAGAACATAACATTTATGTATGAGATGGAACATGTAGATAAATAAGTGTAATACAAGTTATATAAGAAGTGAAGTGTCAGCAAAGTGTTACAAAGAAATTATGGAAAGGAGATTAATGATGTTGATTTTTTTTTTTCACTCATAGTTCAGTTGTGAAAACCTGATTAACTTACTTGTTAAAAGACAATTTATCCTGACCTACAGAAAATTTGGCTTCTCCCGTTGGGAGTATTTTTAAATCCCATTTTTCACTAATTTGCCACGTTATTCCAGCAACTAATAATACTAGTGGTTTGGTTTATTTCTTCACTGCCTCTTAGCTTCCTTGTCAGAGATTTATATGACCTCAAAAGAGAACTCCTTAGGAATCAGAACAATAAGTTACTTTTAGTTATATGAATTAGGCTATTATGTTTTGTTGTCCTTAATATACATCCTCTTCTAGTGTTAATGCTAGTGGTCAGTATTTGACCACTAGCAATAGTAGAATCAGATCTTGAAGATACAGGGAAGAATTAGGAAACTTAAAAATCACTTAAGTATACAATCAACAAGACAGTATACTTAAAACTCTTACATCAGCTTCCTATAGTTACCTTTTAAAAAGTAAAACTCTTGGGTGCCTGGGTGGCTCAGTCGTTAAGCATCTGCCTTCGGCTCAGGTCATGATCCCAGGGTCCTGGGATCGAGTCCTGCATCGGGCTCCCTGCTCAGCGGGAAGCCTGCTTCTCCCTCTCCCACTCCCCCTGCTTGTGTTCCCTCTTTTGCTTTGTCTCTCTCTGTTGAATAAATAAATAAAATCTTAAAGAAAAAAAAAGTAAAAACTCTTGTATAAAGTAAGACATTTGTGTTTTCTCATTATCTTTCTCTTGTGTTCCTAATAAATAATAGATGTTTGCTGTATTTTTGAAAATAGTTTTACTATAATTTGTCAAAAACACAGTATTTTATTTTTCTTTGAATTACTGGTTGACAATTTTTGTTTTAATTATATTCACTCTTTTTGTCCCCAAAATATTTTAATTTATGAATATACTTAAAATCCCATAATTGGGATAATTTGAAACTGGGGACAGCATGGAAGAAAAAATAAGAATAGAGACACTAAATGAAACCATGAGTAAAGCAAAAAACTGCTTATCATAATGCTCTATATACTTTTATTATTTTGTTATTTATTAAGAAATATACAGCTATAAATATAGTCCTCTTTGAGCATGTACTGTGTATTGGATATACTCCATTATAAATTTATTTTATGCCACACATATTTTGTAAAAATAAAGTGTAGAATAATCTGGAAACTTATAATCAGCAATAAGCCTATTTATTTATACAAAGATGCAGAATTTGTCCTTAAATTAGTAATTTGAATTTCCACAAATTTCTTATAGAGCAAGTTAGAAAATATGTATTTATTAATGGAGAGATTTTTATAAGGGGATAAGGTATAATTATTACATTTTGTTCTAGTAGCACAATTACTATTATTAAATTTATACATCCTGACTTGAGAAGCTTTATTGAGGTCTAGTTTGGAAGAATTAATTTAGTTGTAAAATTCTTAGCAAAAACAAACAGGCTCCTGGAAGTTAAATAATACAGGTTGGTGACTGTTTAGCAATTTTAGTAATGAAAGATTTAAAGGTACTAAATTACCTGGTTTTTTGGGTTACCAAAGAGGCAAAGTAATTTCCCTTTGCATTTTCTAGGTGTCCTGAAAGCCTTCGACCTGAAACAGTGAGACCCTGTCTGCTTCCTTGTAGGAAGGACTGTATTGTGACACCATATAGTGACTGGACATCATGCCCCTCCTCATGTAAAGAAGGTATGAGCTACAGAGTTCTGAAGGCTACTCACCTAGAAAACACTCACCAGGCAGGACCTCCAAGTTCTTCTGGCTGAGCATGTTTGTGATTCTTACATGGGGCTGGGTAATCCTGGTTTGTCGTGCATGCCATAAAATTCTAGTTTCCTTCTAGAAAATAACACAGCTTTAAAGAACCAAACAAATGAGTTTTAAGCCAAAAACTGATTTAAGACTATATGATGTAGATCAAAATGAATGGATTCTAGGCTTTATTATATTAATAAGGTTTCCTTTAACATTAATTCTAAAAGAATGTATAGTGTCCCTGTGTATTTCAAAAAGAATGTACAGCAATCTTATCAGTACTCATGGCTTCCAGCCCTCTTACTGGAAAGAAATAGATAGCCATGGGCCCAGATTCACCATAGATTCAATTATGCAGCCCCCAAGCCTGGGAATAAAGGAAAGAGAAAAATGGCCGGATTGTACCTCTTCTAATACTTAGGTGCCATGAGGCATTTGCAGGATGAGGATTTGTTCCCAGTTTGGTTTGGTTTTGCTTTTATTACTTACAAAGACTCTTTAATATCATGGCAGACACTTTGATAATTCTTTACCCTCCAGGATGGGGTCCTTTCTCATTGCTGCTGAGAAAGATATCAGTATCCTCCAGGTAACTTATGCAATACCCGAGCAAATTTTCTCTCAGTGTCACGGGTGATACTGTCTCCTTTTTTTTTTTTTTATTTTACTCTCCCAGCAAATACAGATAGTTTTTCTTAAATTTTTTTATCCTTTTATTTTATTTAGGCTTCTGGAATCTTACTAAAGAGATTCAATTAAGAATCAACTTCTAGGGGGGCCGGGGTGGCCCAGTTGGTTAAGCATCTGACTCTTGATTTGGGCTCCGGTCATGATCGCAGGGTCATGAGATCAAGCCCCATGTCCGTGTTCCACACTCAGTGCAGAGCCTGCTTGAGGTTCTCTCTCCCTCTGTCCTTTCCCCCATTTACTCTTTCTCTCTAAACAAGTGAAATCATTTTAAAAAAAGAAGAAGAAGAATCAATTTCTAGATTAACAACTATTTTAAATTGCCAAAAATTATTTAAATCCTTAAGATATTATATGAGATCATAAATTTAATAATGGATTGGTTTTACAGTGTGATTATCATTTTATACAGTTAAAACATGAGTTCCTTTTTATGCTTTTCAAAAAATTTTAGGTACCTTTGAAACATCAAATAAAATTAAACCATTAAGTGAGCAAGGATATAAAATTTTGATTTTAAAGGTCTTTTAAGACATCTAAACAGGTTTTGGTGCAAAAAGTTTTAAGCATTAATATTTTCAAAACAGTGTTAATGGCATTAAACTTAGCCATAAAGCAATGTCACTGACAACTTTTCCATTTTCCTCTCTTATTTTCTTTAAATAACATGATATTGTTTGGTTTGGTCATAATCAGCAACAGAATTGTACTTTATCAGTCAATATTTCTGTGGTAAATGTTAGTTATTCATCACTACAATAAAAAAGGTTATTTATTACCTGGAATTCATGTACTTTCAAATTTTATTCTTAATGTTTTATACTTAATGTTCATGTTAGTATGAGATAAGGCCATTTACTAATAATTCCAAAATATGTGCAGTTACACTTATAATCATGTAATTAACAAACAACACAAACCATTTTTAAGTGAAATTTTTGAAGGTGGAGAAAAACCTTTGCCTTCTTCTTATATTAAATATTTCTTTGTACTGAGTAAAGTATTTTAAAATAAAACTTGAAATGCTCTAAAGTAGTTCAAGGAAATAAAGTTGAAAAACATAAAATATTCCATTAAATTGAATCTAGGATAGTCACAAAAGTGAGGAATCAGGTAAATTTTTCTCATTTCTTTAGGTCTTCATTTGAAATTAGTTTGGGATATTGGGATATATCTAGGTATTAGAAACTGGTTTAGTAGCCTATGAATTTTCTTCTGTAAGTTCTTAAAAATGCATTATTTTATTATGTATTATATATGCCTGGAAAAGAAACAAAAGATATAATTTAATTATAAAAATTCTATAATTTAAAATCAAATAATATAATATTTATTTTGATTTCTGCTGATTTTTGCAGTACTAAGAAAGTGATTTGTTCTCTGACCGTTTATAAATTTTTTTAAAAAATTATGTGACAAACTATGATTACTTACATAAGGCCCTTTAAATAAAATTTAGCAGACAGATAAATAAATAGACTGTAAATACTATGTACATGTTAATTAAATTAATACTCATATATATATGCATAAAAACTTATTGGATATCTTATTTATTGATTCCTATATATAACTGGTACATTAATGGCCCTGTAGAGAAGACACAGTCCCTGACTTCAATGAAGCTTTTGATTTCATTTAAATTATAGAATAAAATAATATGAGTTCTAAAATGCAAAACTCTTCAATATAAACCAGATAATATTAAGACTTGATAATAAGATTTAGTGGTAAAACAGAGCTCTAAGGAAGGGAAGAGGGAAATTATTGAGGGAACAAATAGTAGGGAAAATCTTGTTGAAATGAAGGTAGAAGCAATCTTTTAAAAGAGGGAACACATAAAAGAATCCCAAGAGATGACCAAAAGCATCAGGAAAACTCTTGGATGACCATGTGAATGTGTGTTGTTTGAGAGGAAAATGACAACTAGCCCATTGGAGCCCAGAGGGTAGGGAGAAAAATCAAGATGTGAAGTTGGAAAGAAGAATGGAGACAAGTTATAGAAGACCAGATTGGACTTTGTATAGCAGGACACAATTTTTAGTTTTGGAGCATACGTGTAAGTAGTGGGTCTTATGGTATAATGGAATGGGTGAACTTTAAATCAGCAAATCTTGTCTGAACACCTGTCTTGGCCACTTAGCAGCCAGGTAACCTTATGCAAGATACTTAAGCTCGCCAAGCCTTGCTTATAACATCTATGAGTTGTTCTGTGGCACAAATGAGGAAAATATATGGTAAAGGGCTCTATGATTTGTGAACCATGATCCAACTGACATAATTTATTGGTTAGCCTTTTAATGATTGATTGATTGATTGATTGATTGATTCATCCATCCATCCCATATTTGCTTTTTATTTAAGTTCCTGTAGGAAATAACCTTCATGCTGCATATGGTCAATGTCTAGTGAATTTTTTTTTTGAAGATTTTATTTTTTTTTATTTGACAGAAAAAGAGAACGTGAGAGAGGGAACACAAGCAGGGGTAGTGGAGAGGGAGAAGCAGGCTTCCTGCTGAGCAGGCAGCCCGATGCAGGGCTCAATCCCAGGACTCTGGGATCATGACCCAAGCCGAAGGCAGATGCTTAACAACTGAGCCACCCAGGCGCCCCTGTCTAGTGAATGTTTTAATTTGACTTATTAATGCAGTCTTTCTTAGAAGTTTGTGTACCAGTGTGAGAAAAGTATTTAGATCATGATGAAGAAAAAAATGTGATTATTATTTGTTATTTGTTATGTTTAGTGATAATTATTTTTAAATGCTCATTATGTCATTAAACATCATATATATTATTTTAAGCAATTATAATTTTTTTCTTTCTACAAAGATTTCTCAAATAAATATGCCAAGCACAATTTTAAATATAAATGTTATAGCAGTAAACAAGGAAATCAATGTTCCTTGTTCTCAAGAAGCTTATAGTCTGGTGGTATGAGACTGACCAGGCATTTAGTGATGGTTCTAATCTCTCAATGAGTATGAAGGATCAAGGCACAGGTGCAGGGGGGTTGAGGAAAGAAAAGGTGTGACATCATTTTGGAGAATGCAAAAGCAGACAAGCTAATAACATGTAGAATTTCTAGGCAACATGGAGTGCCCACTTAGTTATGTCTTTAAAAAGGAATTGCTCAACACAGTTGTCATTGTTTCTCCAGCCATGTTCAGCTGCCTGAGTGCAGAAAAAGTGTAACCAAATAATTGGTTTTGATTAGAATTGGGGCTTTTCCAGGAAAGTACAAGGAAAAAAGAGAGGAACAGGGTATCAAGGGTGTTTTCAAAAGAGTCTTCATTGTAATAATGGAGTATGCAATCTAAGTTGGTTTGGGATGGAAGTGAGGCTTTCCCAGGAAAGTACAAGGAAAAAAGAGAGGAACAGGGTATCAAGGGTGTTTTCAAAGGAGATGAATGGAAAGCGCTAGTAATTGATTTGAAATGGAGGAAAAGATCATTGAAGATGAGGAGGTACAGTAATTCAGAGCCCAGCACTTTGCATGGAATAACCATGTGGTTGCCAAAGCCAGTAGAGTGGTGGCAGGGGTAGGAAAAGAAAGGATTTCATTGAGGGACATTCTACAGTTGTTAATTAATGAAATGTTGGTAGCTGGCAGCTACAAGGTGGATAGCTGATGGAATGTTGATGACAGAGGAGTTGGAGATTTTTAAAGATAAAAGGAGAAGAGAAGTCTAGGACATGGCTAGAATCAGCTTCCACTGGCAAAAAATAGGAAGGAAACTTTCCAAGAAAAGATAGAAGATGAGAGACCATGTGTTCTAATGGGTGTCAAGGTGGAAAGATTAGAGGATGGAATGAGAAATTGAAAATCAGGTTACACATGTAGGGAGTGCTGTGGGTCCAGATGATGACGGAAGACATGTGGGGGGTCAGTGCTAGTTTCTTGTGGTGAGTGACAGACTCACCACACTCTTGTGGTGAGTGACAGATATGTGAGATATAGAATGAGTTTAGTTGGGCTGGTCTCTTGAAGGATTTAGTAACTGCTGTGAATTAAAATGCACGGTGCCACCAGGCTACTGTTCTCTCCCCTGGAGCTCTCGGGTGGTAGTGGCCAAGGTGTGCAAGAATGCCAGCTCAGAAACCTGCTGTCCTGTGACAGGAAGCTCTCCGAGAGGCAGGGCTGTTTCGGTCGAGCACAGGTCATCTCAGCAGGAGCAGGAGACCAGCCCTGCTTGTTCTACTTGGAAGCTCTGTACTGAATCTCATATAACAAAAGGCTTTCAGAAACCCTAAACCTAGGCACTCAGACTTTAAAAAGAATAACTCTAATTGTGTATTGAGGAAATAAAGCCTAGGGGGTGGGAGAGGGCTTTGCTGTTGGACAACTGTGCCAAGATGCATTGTGGTCCTGGAGAAGCCTTTTCTGTTTTTGCCTGTAGACTGCCTTAACTGATAATAACAATACAATGGTGTTATAGAAAACTAGCCTATTGTTGTAAGGGGAAAAAAAGCAATGACATGTGGTTAGGGTTTTGTTTTGTTTTTTTTTTTCATTATTTGGTATGAAATGGGAATAATCCAAGCTTTAGTGAAATAACACTGATTTCAGCACACAATTAAAAATAGTACATGGAGTTCTATGTTCAAGGATAGATAATAGCAACAGAAAATTAACTCAAGGATAGGGTGTTTTTTTTAATTCTGCAGGTAAAGTCTAAATCTTATTAGAGTTTTAGACTTATGAAATTGTGGAACCACCCTCCCTTTAAAAATCACTTTAGGGCGCCTGGGTGGCTCAGACGGTTAAGCGTCTGCCTTCGGCTCAGGTCATGATCCCAGGGTCCTGGGATCGAGTCCTGCATCAGACTCCCTGCTCCTTGGGAGCCTGCTTCTCCCTCTGCCTCCCACCCCCCGTCTCTCAAAAATAAATAAATAAAATCTTTAAAAAAAAGGGAAGAAAATTCTTAAAAAATAACTAAATAAAATAAAAATCACTTTAAAGAGGTAAAGTTACACTGTAGTATTGCAGAAGATGGATTAGAATAGCTTAGCATGCCAGGAAGAACAAAAAGAATTATTTGAAATGTTATTCAGCCCTCTCTCAAGATGTGTCTTGAAAAATCATTGCCAATAAAGATCAGTATGGAGTAGAGAGTAGTTTTAATCCCCAAATCAATGCACTTGTTAACTTTTTCCAAATTTTTATAAGTTTTTACACAGGACTTAAAAATAGGAAACATTCATGCATATAAATTACTTGTAACTATAGTCTTAAAAATATCAATACTTTTGATTAAATAATAATTTTACTGTTCAAATTCTGTTCACTCCTTTTTTCTAAACTGCATTTATTGACTTGAGAGCTAGAAAGGATATTGCAGAGAAATCTATTCTATGCCCTGAAGCAATATGGCACTAGAATTACCCCCAAGCATATGAAAACTACCTTTACGTTTTGCTTCTTGCATGAAACATTTCCCTTTCAATTTCCTAGCACTCTGCTGCTCCAGCCTGCCATCCATCCCCCGTCTAGCTTAACAAACCTTAGTTTTGCCTGCCCTTTAAGTCCTCCCATCAAGTAAATTCTCTGGTGAAATTTATCTTGAATGTCTTAATCTGTAAAATGCTATGACTACATGAGCGATTGCATACCCTCTGAGTCTTTGTGCCTCGTTATCACATAATTGTTTTCTGAATATCTAATCCCTTTTTTCTATTTCTATCCTAGATAGATATTTTCAAGTATAAACACTACAGGAATATTTCTCTATTTTCCCCATGTTTATTATTTCCAATGAACAAAACAATCCCTTATTTTTTTATTAATCCTCAGTGCACAGACTTCGTACCCATGTGCTTCCTACTATAAGGACGTGGATAAAAAGAAATAGAAGATGCTAACTAACAGTCCAGTTGAGAAGTGAAATAAATGTGGGCTCATTCAGCAAATATTTATTAAATCCTTACCATGTGTGACTGGTGTTCTACGTGCTAATACACAAAGATAAATGGAAGCTATGCATGTCTATCAACCACGTACAATAAATTGGGTGCAAATGCGTACAGAAAACTATGAAGGTTGTAAAATTCCAAGTTTGCCAGCTCAAGTTATTAGTGAGAAACCATCCACTTTTCTTTTTATATGTGCCGTAGCTCTCCCTTTGTCTGCATTCTGACCTGAGGGCTCTGTAACCTGGCTGAGCTCCACAGTGCTGTTTCTTTGAGTATACAAGTAATTTCCTAACTGAGATCTGAGAGTCAACGCACCTCCCGGTGGATAGAAACATGGATATCATGACACTTCCTGTGTAGCCCCATTAAACTTCCTCTGTCGGTGTTATATGTTTGGAATGTTCTGCTTTCATCAGCTCACAGTCTATGTTCTGTGGGCTGCAGAGGTCAAGGTATTTGAACTTTTTTAAGAATAAGCGGATTGCCACTGTGGAATCAATTATGGAAGTGAAAAGAGTTATCGTGGTCTTATGTATCAAATACGAGCTTGTGGACATTGTGGATGAAAAGACACTAGAATGTTTCAGAGTTGTACCTGAGGTGAAATATTTGCTTTCAAGTCCAAAAATGAAGTAGGATTGAAACACTACCTGCTGCTTCTCAAATCTGAACAGCACTGCCTGTGTCCCAGGTGATAGTTAGTGACGAGGGGCTTTCGTGTATAAGGGGCCACTGAGGCTGAACTCATTGTGTCCTCCAGGCTCCAGATCCGTGGGGTCTCAATTCCATCTATGTTGTCTGCCTGCAGGCAGAGAAGGGTTGGCGAGTTACTCACTCTGAGAATCTTGACCATCCGGGAAACAAAGACCCGCTTCTCCATGTTCTTTCCTTCTTTCCCCATTAAACAAACAACTACCTCCTTCCTCCCCCCAATGTTAAACACGATAAGAATAAATATGTGGTTTGTATACTCTTTTAAAAAGATGAAAGACAGTGGGACGCCTGGGTGGCTCAGTTGGTTAAGCAGCTGCCTTCGGCCCAGGTCATAATCCCGGGGTCCTGGGATCAAGTCCCACATCAGGCTCCTTGCTCAGCAGGGAACCTGCTTCTCCCTCTCTCTCCCTCTGCTTGTGCTCTCTCTGTCAAATAAATAAAATCTTTAAAAAAAAAAAAAGATGAAAGACAGATCGTAACATTAAAAAAAGAAGAGAAAGTGTAAAAGAAGGATGGAGTCAGGTAGTACATAGAGTTGGGGAAAGGGGAGAGGAAGAGAAAAATTATACAATAAAGTCAAAGTTAAGGTAAGCTCCTGCAGGGGAAGAAAATTAGCCTTGAGATTCTGGTGAACAAAGCAAAAAATAGAAGCCTGTAAGAGGAACAGGGAATCAAAGGTAAGAGTCTTAACAGATTGTCAAGGGAAACAAAATTTTCCTAGCTCTAAATTACTAGAGGAATTTATCACCTGGGCTTTAAAATAGGGGCCGTTGGAACAACATAATGGATGGAGGCAGCATTAGCAATTTTATTAGAAGTCCCATTGACATTTCTTAGATCTTTCCTAGATAAATGATACTTAATATGTAGAGGTTGCAACTGGCATTCAAACTGCTATTGTTAACAACTAAAAAAAAGTCTTTGACAATATTTTCAAATGCTTTAATTCTCTGCTACCCACTACCTCCAGCCCCTAATTCCCTACTTTATTACCTGTCGTATTCTAATTATTCACTGAAATAGTTAATGCAATCACTTGTAGTACGGGTTTCCCCCACAATGGGAATGATGCTAAAAACTTATGTGTGAACCCTAGAACCTTAAACTGGGATAAGATATACAAGGTTGTCTATTCCAGTAGATCTCAAACTGGCTCTTCATTCACAATTCCCTGGCAAGCTTTGTAAAAGCCAGATTCCCAAATCCAGCCCCCAGAGATTCTGACTTAGTAGTTCTGGGTATAGGCTGAGAAATCTGTTTTTGTTTTTATTTTCAGTTTTTTTTTTTTTTAAGATTTTATTTATTTATTTGACAGAGACACAGTGAGAGATGGAACACAAGCAGAGGGGGGGAGTGGGAGAGGGAGAAGCAGGCCTCCCGTGGAGGAGGGAGCCCCATGGGGGGGGCGGTGCTCAATCCCAGGATGCTGGGATCATGACCTGAGCCAAAGGCAGATGCTTAAGGACTGATCCATCCAGGCGCCCCTTACTTTCAGTTTTTGAAAGAAATTCTCCTATGTAGTCAGACATTTAGGAATCTTTAATCTGATTCTTTGTCCCCTCTATTATGGAAATCTTCAGTCCACATTGCTGGGAGTCACTTGCCCAGACCATGTTGAGGGATACCCCGACTTCATGAGGAAAGATGTCCCTTATTAGAAAGTTCTAATTGTCAAATCACATTTTCCTACTAACACAATAACTTAGTTTCATTTAATTTTTTATTAAGCATCCATTGTTAGGGACTGCTAACCCTTCTAAATTTCTCTGTTCTTATATCTGCATATCAAATATTTAATGATCTTGCAAAAAAACATAAATGCATCAGGGGAACTCTATTAAAATAATTCTTTAGGGAATTCTAATATAAGTGAAATTGTGCCATGTGGTCGTTTGCCCTTAAAGGATGTATATATTATAAATTAGAATATCTTTTATTAAAATTGTCAAGTCTTGTACATTGTCTCTTTCAAATACTAAAATATTTGGACATCTTTAGATGAGTAATACTGTCAAGTTGATACCTTCATTGAAGGTAAATCTTAATTATTTCCATTGGTTTTTTTTAAACATAATTTGGAGTTATTTACTTACAGTAATTGGTACTCTGAATGCTTCTGTAAAAATTCTGCCTCTAAGAAACCATTTTTGTTTCACTACTTACAGCCCTGATGTTTAGAATGTGACCTGAATTGAAGATCTTAGACTGTTTAACATGAATAATAAATGACTAGAATAATTTATGAGGTATGCATTTCAAATTAAGTGAATAACAAAGAAATAAAATTTCACATTAAAACATTGAATATAGTCTCCTAAGAAAGATTCATTAGAACTGTATGAGTCCCATGTGGTAAACAGGACCATGTGAAATGGCATAAAAATAAACTTAAGGTAGAGGAAGATAAATTAATTAGATCTGTCATATTTCTCGAGGGGAAAGAAATATACAAAAGAGCAATTACTTTGTATCTGCACATTAGCAAGCTTAGTTGACTATGGAACTCTTTTCTCTGTTTTTCACATTTTGGAATATAAATTGGTTTGGTTCTCAGTATAAGGGTCTGGAGAATTTAGAAAATGATGAGACTAGATGAGGCCTCTCGTTCAGGGCTATCAAAGCACATGATCCTGGAAGCAATGTAATGTCTTCACACGGGCTGGCATTTGGAGATTGTTTTATCAGAGCAGGGTACAGCAGTTAAAAAGCTGCCTCATTCCAGGGGACTCCGGAGTCAGAAAGCAGTCTCGGCACCGGGTCATCATTCAGCTGCCAGCCAACGGAGGCAGGGACTGCATGGACCCACTCTATGAAGAGAAAGTCTGCGAGGCCCCTCAAGTGTGCCAGAGCTACAGGTAATGGGGTTAAAGGAGAAGCATTGTAAGCCATGCACTTAGCAAATACTCCAAGACCATTTTCTTTCCAACGATGAGACAAGAAAGCCAAGGATGGTCCTGTAGGCTCAGTGGAATTTGTACTGGCTGTGGCTGTTAGCATTTAGGGGAGCTGCCCTGTTACCGAAATTATCTCCACGGAGACAAATATTTGTGTAAATTTCCAAATTGTGTCACTAGCTCCAGGGATTGGGGGAAATGTCTTATGGTGATATAAACTGTAAGAAATCCAGAGAAATGGTTAATAATTATGAAACACATAAGCAATTCTTTTCCTGGTAGAGGAAATAGCCTAAGCATTCCTCCCCTGACTCCAAAGAGCACCTGTTCCTCATAGATGTCGGCATTCTGGTTCACAAAATGACACCTTTATTTCAGTGATGCTAATAAGATGTCTGTGCCGTTCATTTGTGGCCACCCCAAAGAAAATGCAGGTTATTCCAGCTATAGATCATCATCCTGATAATTATTAGGGAAATTTTTCCTCATAACTGTTAAAAGAAAGCACCGAACTGAAACTTGATGTGGTACATAATCGCAATCTGATGACAGATGATATATTACGGCATTAACTGATGGAATGTGTGATAACAAAATAAGATGAATCTGATGAATCTGATGGCAGATTTGCCATCTTATTTTCTATGTATTTAATTCTGATATGACAAACAGTATAAATGCATGTTTACTCTGAACACTGACAACTATCAGCCCCAAACTTATTTATGTGGGAGATTTGTTTTTGTAAAATGTATTGTAATTGCAGTTTCTCAGTTACCCCTGCAATGCTAACCAAAAGATACCATACAGAAGGCTCATGACTTGAATACAGTTTCATAACTCAAATATAAAATAAACATACCTTATTTAAATGGAATGCCCCACTTCTAGTACTATCTGCTACATCTGATGGCAGTCCTAATAAAATGTGACAAGTATCAACCATACTTCAGTTTTAAAAAAGAAGGCTAAATGCCTCTATAGAGTTCATTTCTATAGAAACTGACAATGATGAACTCTTGTCTCCACAGCCATAGGAAGTACTTGTATATTCAATGCTGCTTTTTACAATGTCTTGATAGAGATCCAAATTACATTTAGATAGGACTGAGCATTGTGAAATATATTCCCACTGGTAGCGGTCAAAGTCATGTTTCCATGCCACCATCTCCCTATGGTTTGCCTGGCATTTTTGCCTCCTCCCTGTGAGGCTTCTGTTCTTTCCTTGCAGGTGGAAGACTCACAAATGGCGCAGATGCCAGTTGGTCCCTTGGAGCGTGCGACAGGACAGCGCTGGAGCGCAGGAAGGCTGCGGGCCCGGACGCCAGGCAAGAGGTGGGAGGCTCCACTCCACACTTGATTGGCTTTTCATTTCTCCATCATCACTCACTTAACCACTAGCTTTATGCGTCTGTCGCTCTGATGCCACGCACCATGCTTAGCAACCAGAGCGACAGACCTCAGTCCACTTCTACCCATTCCACCTGACACGGCGACATGGAAACTCATCCTTTTAAATTGTGTCCTTTGTTCTTGGACAGGAGCCTATAACTCCTCTGGTTGAATTTTTCCTTCATTCATATTTAGAAGATAACCAAAGCAAGCTCTTGAGAAGGTTAGGACTATACTGCACCCTGCAGCTTGTTTGGGATTTTTTGGTTAGTTTTTGGATCATGGCATTCCATAACAGTTTGCTTGTTACCCTAACAGTCAATGAGATCCTTACATCCTTGCCCGTATGAACTATATATGTGCATGCGTATTATGTACTATAATTGGGTAACTTTCCAGAAATTCTCAGCAGTGACATTCCTAATGTTGCCATGGCTATGCCCAATCCTGTTCATACTCAGTACTGATTTTTAAATGGCAGATTTATTTACTCAAAACCTGCCATATGTGGACTGCAATCTGTCTGCATTACTAGATAACATGGAATCTTGCAGAAATGAGTGACGGAAATGTTTCCAACATTTACTGGGTAGTGTAGTTATTTACGAGATATTGTGGATAATACATCCCAAGCTTTGGGACATGTTGTTTATACTCGTAGCAAGTTCAGCCTTTAGAGAATATGATTGTTTTTACTTATATTGACTTTGAGCATGTAAGTTCCTGCTACATACTTAAAATGTAGCTGACTATGTAATTAAATACACAGCCACCTTTTTTTAATTCATAAAAATGTGTTTTGCCCCCTCATTTGTAGTCATGTATGTGGTGATGATGCAAAAGTCTGAACATACAGAATTCCAGTTTTCATTGATTTTGATCCTTGACAGTGAAAAGGTTGCTTTTTTAACTTGGGAATAACGTCTTCTATTTGTTTTTTTTTTAAGATTTTTTTTTTATTTATTTATTTGAGAGAGAGAGAGAGAGAGAGCATGAGGTGGGGAGGGTCAGAGAGAGAAGCAGACTCCCCACCGAGCAGGGAGCCCGATGCGGGACTCGATCCCGGGACTCCAGGATCATGACCTGAGCCGAAGGCAGTCACTTAATCAACTGAGCCACCCAGGTGCCCTAACGTCTTCTACTTTTATCATCGTCCTTTTAGAAATCCTTATTTGAAACCTAAAATTTAGTTTATAAAGAATATTAACTACCTAGCAATTTTTAGAATTTTATTTCATAAGCTTAATTTTCCTTATTTATCCTTCACCATCAGCTATGGTGATAACATAACTATCTCCTATTACTGTTAGAGAGACTTAGGTACTTAGAATTGAAAGTCATTCTCCCCATTTCAAACCATGCATCGAGAAATTGAGTGATAAAAGAGCTTCTTGTTCTACCTTGCTCATTCCTCCTGAGTCAAGCATACAGTTGCATTCAACTCGGGCCCTACATAGAGTTTATAATGAAGCAGGCTTGAATTTGGGAATCAGGAAACATGAGTTTTAGTCTAGTTCTTTCACTAACACAGGGTGAGGCTTGCTCATCCCTTCACCTTCCTGGCTTTCAGTTAATTTAAATGAAAAGAAAAGAGGGTTGGACCAAATGGTCTTTCAGGATTTTTCCAATTTTCGTATTCTACAGTCTATGCACAGATAATACCCGGGGATCAAAGTGTGAAATGAAGTTAGGTAAAACAGATGAAAGCCGTATTTTTATAAAATAGCACGGGAGGAAACCTGAGATATGGTAAAACAGCACAAGTGTGAAAACAGTTTCAGTTCCAAATTATTCCTTAACCACTGCACAACTGTGGTTCATTCATTTCCTCCTTCAGAGGCTGAGAACATAATGATCCCCACAGTGCTTTGTGCACATTAAGTCTTCCTTCAGCGTTAATTCCTTCCCCCTTCCGGTTAGATCATGGCCCCAGGGAATGTGCACAGAGGTCATTGTAGGCATAAAAGCAAAAATATTAACATGGGCCTTTTGGTTTTCAGCACACAATCTGCATAGAAACTGTTCTTTTTGTGATTACTGGCAACAGTCTCATTTCCAAATCTGAAAACCTCTGTGCATTCCTCCACCTGGGTGTCTGCTTCATTGTATCAAATACTGTCACCCGCTCCCAGCTTGAAAGGGGGAGTTTCAGGGCACCTGGGTGGCTCAGTTGGTTGGGCGACTGCCTTCGGCTCAGGTCATGATCCTGGAGTCCCTGGATCGAGTCCCGCATCGGGCTCCCAGCTCGGCGGGGAGTCTGCTTCGTCCTCTGACCCTATCCCCTCTCATGTGTTCTCTCTCTCTCATTCTCTCTCTCTCAAATAAATAAATAAAATCTTTAAAAAAAAAAAAAAAAGAAAAAAGAAAAGGGGAGTTTCCTCTAGCTTCCTCGAAGCTACTTTCTCACTGTTCCATTCTTCGTTTCCTGTTAGTGGTGCCTCGTCCTCTGCCTGTACTTAAATAACGTTTTCTCATCTTGGCATATTTGTCGGACAACTTACTCCGTTTTAGCAATCTCTTCTATTCTCAGTATATCTGGGAAGAGAAAGTTGCATTATAACAAATCATTTCTGCATAAATACATTCAGAAGAACCCCTTCGACTTCCATATGAAGATAGCCTTTTTTGTTGTTGCCTTGGGTGATTAAAGATGCTTTTTCTTAGAGCCTATGTTCCTACAGAAACATGAAATGAGGAGAATTAAGAGTATAGAAATATCTTTTGCTGGTGGCAAAAAGGCAGACTTTTCTTCCTTTGATGGTCATGGCTGTTTTCAGAACTCTGCCTGTCAGATTCTTGCTGTTTTCATCTTTGTTCTTATCTGATCAGAGACTAAAATGCCAACTTGCGCTGTTTTTTTTTTTATTGTTTTTTTTTTTTTTGATGATTAAAATAATTATATGGTAAGGATTAGGATCAATCAGCAAAGACTATAGAGAAGCTACCCCCATCCTCTCCCATACATCAGACTTTCTTGTTTCAGTCACTCATTCAACTGTGTTTGAATTCAGAAGACTGTGTAGAAAGAGCCATGAATGTCAGCAAATGATATGTATGTTCAAGCCAAGGAAATTATATCCGGTTAGGGAAATGAGATCACCAGTAACATCACCCAATGAGAGGGAGTTAAAGACTGAAACTGATCCATTGCAAAAGCAATCATTTGAGGCTAAAGCACTGAAGAAAGACCTAAAGGATGGGCTGGGACTTGACTTGTCCCATAACATTAGAATAAGTAGGAAGGAGAGAAAATAAGATCAATTATTACAAGCTCAGTATTTGGAGAAAGAAAAACAAAAACATTAAAAGTGTTCACAGAAAATTAGGTAGTTTAAAGCTCCAGAGATGTGAGCTAGAGCCTGGGGTGAATTTGTAGAAGGCTATAAATGTCAGGATCAGTATTTTTGGCCTCGTTCAATAAGTGGTAGGAGCAAGGACCTGATGAAAGCACTGTTTTATCTGTCAGCATGTACAGAGTAAACTAGGAAGATAAGACGCGTGGGTCTGGATGCCAGCTGGCACAGGGTTGTAGCAATATGAGGCTGAAGTAATTGAGGCTCAGACTGGAACCACAGTAGTGAAAATGGGCAAAAATAAGTGGATTTTCAACATGCAGTAGAGGAAAATAACTTTAAGACCTAGTGGCAAACTATAGAAGCAGAGATAGAAATAAGTGACTCAAAGATGATCATATGGTCCTTTAACTCCAGTATTTTCAGCTTGAGAATAGTTGTGATATTGGTGAAACGTCTTAGGTCTGAAAGAACTAATTTTAGAAATTATATTTTTTATATTGTGCATTAGATATAATGGCACGGGAGCCAACTGGGAATATCCAGGTATGCATTGAAATGTAAAAATGTCACTCTAGAGATAGCTTAGGACAGCAGATAGAAATTTGGGTAGCATTTCCATAAAAGGATTTGATGAAGCCATAGGATTTGATGAAGCTGCAGATCCCTACAATATATTGTAATAAGAGGAAATGTGGTTATTGTATTTTCCCATTAATAGGTTCCTTTTTTCTCTAACCTGTCTGCATTTGTATAATCTTTAAGCATTTCTTTTTACCTAAAGAACATGGCATTAGCTTTAAATTACTATTCCCTTGCTTGGGTTGGAACTGACACCATATGAACTAAAATATGAGATTGCTAACTTCACCACTGTATGATTGTGAAGATAAAAATGTTTTATTGCATGGCTTTTCTCAAACTCTTGGTCTAGACCAGCTGTCAGCAAACAGTGGCCTGTGCACCCAATCTCTCTCACAGCCTGGGTATTTTTTTGTTTGTTTTTGTTGTTGTTCTATTTTTTGCATCTAAAGATTTATTGGAACACAGGTGCACCCATTTCTTTACTTATGGCCTATGGCTGCTTCCATGAAAATGAGGCAAAGTTGAACAGTTTGCTTCAGAAACCATATGACCCACAGAGCCAAAACTATTTACTATCTAGTCCTTTACAGAAAAAGTTTGCTGAGCCCTGATCTAAACTCTGAAGCCAAGTAATCAATAATAGAGTCACAACTTCTAATAGTACTGAGTAGTCATTACTCAGTAAGATCAGAGAACCCCTGAAGTTCATCTGGTCACTTGGGAAGAATTTTTTCCATTCAATTCAACATTAAAGGAACTATTTTAGTTATAAGAGCAGTGGACTTTGTTTTTTTTTTTAAAGATTTTATTTATTTATTTGACAGAGAGAGAGTTAGCGAGAGCAGGAACACAAGCAGGGGGAGTGGGAGAGGGAGAAGCAGGCTTCCCGCCGAGCAGGGAGCCCGATGTGGGGCTAGATCCCAGGACCCTGGGATCATGACCTGAGCCGAAGGCAGACGCTTAACGGCTGAGCCACCCAGGTGCCCCAAGAGCAGTGGACTTTAAACACTGTCACAGGAGTAAAATATACACCTTTAGGATGAAATTGCAGCATTCTTTTGGGGGAGGGGTGAGAAATAAAACTTTGACTCTAAAACTTTATTAGTAAAAAATTTTTTAAAAAAGAGTTAAAGGTGAGAGCAGATAATACATGGGATATGAAAGACAAGCGAGAAGACCCTCATAATTCCCCTGTCTAGAAGCTGATAAACATACCTGAGAACTGGACAGAAAGAGTTCATTTACTAAGTATGCATAAAAAGGACACAATGTGCGTGTCTCATAGAGTATTCACCACTCAGCAGAACACTTCCAAGGTTACCTATTATGATTCAGATTTTCTCAAGTGACTTGAACCTTGCACAGGAGAACAATAGAACTCTAAATTCTCTTTTACCAGCTTACTTGCCAACCGTCCTGAGTCTCCTTTTTTCCAGTCACCTACACCTACTTTTAGCCAACTGTTAACAATAAAGTGGCCATTATGGACAGACTTTCATTTTTGCTATTAATAGCGTAATTGTTCCAATTGTAGGAGTTATCTATGTTGATACACTGCAAAGGATTTGGGAAGGAATTACGTTGCCAGAGTTTCTTTAACAAGTGACTGTCACTGCTTACCATCCCAGCATCAACACTCACTATAAAGCAAATTAGTGAGAATCAGCCTTACTCAGAAATGAGTTAGAATGACACGGATGGAAGAATATAGGAAGATTCTACTCCAATCAAGTAAATGCATTCTTGACCAAAGCTACGTCCTCTGTATTTCAGAACTATGTGAAAATGCTTTCAGAAGTATTACATCAGAACATAAGAGCTTTAAAAGAAAATTGATATGTTCTGAAACTTTGAACATGTTTATTTATGACCCAATCCCATTACATTTTAAAGGAAAAGTAAAATAATGGTGAGGGGAAATTTTGTATCAAGCATTCCCAGAATCACATAATTTTTGCCCAGTCTTCTCTAAATTGAATTGGCTACTCTGCTACAAAACAGGATGTTTTCCTTAAGTTTATCAGGTGTATCTATAAAAAAAATTAGAAATCCTCTAGAAAATAAGTGCTTAAAACTTTGTGTTGAGTTGTGTATTAGTCTTCTTAGGCTGCTATAACAAAACGCTATAGACTGGGTGGCTTAAACAGAAAAATTTATATCTCACAAGTCTGGAGGCTGGAAAGTCCAAATCAAGCTGCCGGCCAATTCAGCTTCTGGTAAGATGTCTCTTTCTGACTTGCAGATGATTGTTTTCTTGCTATGTCCTCACATGGCAGAGACAGGGAGAGAGCAAGCTCTCTGGTCTATCCTTCTAAACGTATTAACCTCATCATGAGGACCCCACCCTCAAGACCTCATCTCTGCCTGATTACTTCCTGAAAGCTACATCTCCAAATGCAATCACATTGGAGGTTCGCACCTCCAGGGACACAGTTTAGTCCATAGCAATAACGAAGGGCCAGTGTCTTGAACAAAAAATCTCTATCCCACTGTACACAGCTATAAGCTTGTGGATACTAGCTCTCTCAGAAAGCTGTGAGAACAGGTTAATGCCAGTCCCTAAAAGCCAGTTCAAACTTCCTGAATATCATTCAGGGCAATGCATTCTTTCATAAAACAAGTATTTGTTGAATACACGTCACATGTCGCCTCTTGCCTACATGGCGGTGGGCCCAGACTGTCAAGAGAAAAAAAGTATATAATAAATAGTGTTCACTTATTTCTTAGGGTAGGTAATATTCTATGGGTATACATGATTCAGATTTTAAGCATATTAGTAATACATTAGTAATGTGTATATACAATAACCACTAAAGAATTAAAAGATAAAAAGAGGTAACCATTGATAGGGCATAGTGACAGAGGAAATGACATTTAAATCTAGGATGACAAAAGCAAAAAGGCACAAAATAAAATCTGTACATGTAGGGAACAGTGCATTGAGCAGTTTGCCTGTAGTTCCTGTGAGTGAGTTGGAGGCAAAGGGCTACGCTCAGGAGGACTGGAGTACGAGAAGGGGGGCCAGGAGAGGAGGAGAGGGAGAAGGAATATTGTTGCAATAGGAGATTAGACACAGTGAAGAATTTTAGCAAGGCTTTGGATATTGAGAATGGTATGGTCCAAGAAATTTTATGCAGTGGTATAAGAAATAAAGAAAGGAGAGCTATTTTAAAGAAAGAATTGACCAGATTTGGCAACTTTAATACTGGAATCATTCTTAAATGTTATAGGGAAATTTTAGAGGGCCTTTGAAAAAGGCCTCTTTCCTATGATATTGTCAATAAAAGAAATGGAAATAACATGAAATTACTTTCACATTCTATTTAATTTTTAGGTGAACAGACACTTATATTGGCTTCATACTGTTTGAGTCACTTGTATATAAACTTTTAATAGAACAGTAATTTCTACTGTCTTTTCTCTCTGATCACATGTCTACAGTTTGGATGGCATTTAGAAGGCTAACTTATGGCATACGAGTCAGTGACTATATCATTGAAACCTGGCCATAATAGCTACAGCTAGACGTACCATTAGAGTTGTATTCAAAATTAAATGCATAGCTCATAATAATGACAATTTGGGATAATTTACTTATTTTTTTCTCTCTGTCTGCCCTAAGGGGCAATGTCAGTCACTACTTCTTAAAATGTATATGTATTATTCCAGTGTTTATTACCTTATGACACATTTATACCACGAGTATGATGTAAATGTATCATAGGTTAGATGCTGAGTTTCATAAAATAACTTCAGAGTTTGCTCTTCAAACTCCCTGTTGATCTTCATGCTATCTCCTGCCAAGTGTACTTCCTGAGAATTAGATGGATCTATGGTTAATAATTGCCAGGGTCAACCCTGCCTATCCTAATCCCCCATCCCCTCTGTATCCTTGCCTGCCAAAGAATGTCCGTTATAATGTTGACCTGTCACTAAGATCTGATATCAGTCTCTTTATGTGGAAGCCAGTATGATTCAGATGTATTCTCAAATAGATTGCAAAAAAAGAAAAAAAAAATTTAATAATATGCTTCATATGGCAGGGACCCTCCTGGCCCCAGAAGTACTCACCCTGCATCATCTATTGGTTAAAAAGTTTATAAAAGGAAGTCTAGGGGGGAAAAGAAAGTTCTAATTCTCCTTCTACCAGAATTAAATCTAAATGATGTGAAATATAAGTATTTAACTATAATTTATGCAGTTATTTTTGTGTGTGTGAGCAAATATGCTTAAATCTTGTGCTTAAATTAAGTGGCTTAATCTCTATTGATGCCCTTGGCATCATTCCTTTACTTAAACTGACCCACTTTGTTCTTTTTAAAAGATTGCAGTTTGGAAGCATTATCAAGGTTAGGTCCAGAATATCTGGGTTAACTTATCTCAGTCATTCACACGAACGTGTTGATTTTCAGAGATTATTATGCAATGAGAAGGAAAAGAATGGAAGTGGGAAAAGAATGAGGTAGGAAAGAGCCACGCTCAACATAACTCAAAGAGCAAAGGAACTTGCTTTAAAGAAATTTTGCAGAGGCATGATTTTAAAACACGTCTTGGCTGATACACATATTAGTTACCACCCAAATTTTTATACATTTACAATGCTACTTTTTTTTAAGATTTTATTTATTTATTTGATAGAGATAGAGAGAGGGAGAGCACAAGCAGGGGGAGTGGCAGGCAGAGGGAGAGGAAGAGGCAGGCTCCCCGCTGAGGAAGGAGCCCGACGTGGGGCTCCATCCCAGGACTCTGGGATCATGACCTGAGCCGAAGGCAGCCGCTTAACTGACTAAGCCACCTAGGCGCCCTACAATGCTACTTTTTAGTTGCAAAGCTATTTTTTAAAAACTTCTAGAATTATTTCTAAATTTAAATGGTTCGCTCTAATTTCCTGTGAATATGAGAATCCAAGGTGATTTGGAGATTTGGGTTTTGTATTATATCTCTGTGAGGGCCCTGTCATAAAATTATTATTAGCATGTGTTATTTTTGAAATAGCTCATAAAATAAGCTTGACACTGGGCTGTGTCTAGGATGGTTCCTCAGTGATGTAGTTAGTTAGCCCTTCTCTGGTCCCTCGTCTGAGCTTCTCCACTGGGAGCTGATTATTACTTCCTAGTAAGTCCTCATTCAAGGACTTTCACATATATTCACATATATTATTAACATCAGTGAGACTGGGGAATCATTGGTAACTATTTAGGATCAATTAAAAAAAAAGTGCATTTCTTTCCGTTCTGCCTGTTATATTCACAAGTTGTCATTAGAAAGTAATTTGGCAAACTTGTCAGTGAAAATCTCTTCTACACAGAGAAAGCCCGGGATCATTACATCCACCTAGTAAACAACTGGAGCCCTCTTGCATTATTTATGGGTTGGGTCTTATTTCTAAGCACAATTAGGTCTCTGGGTAACTAGCTTTCACTCACATTAAGCTTTTTCTTTTTCATTTCTACATGATTCGTTCTCACTTTTGCCATTTTTTTCATTAACACTATAGGAAAAAATCACTCCTCTAAGCATTCAGTCCACTGAACACATACCCAGATGCTGTTGCTGAGAGGTAAACCATGTTAATATTACTCAACTTAATAAATAATGTCTCAGAGCTCCTTGAACTCTGTTTACATCTAATCCAGCAGCTTTCACTGCACTGGGGCATTGATCTTCTTCTATTTCCTGTAATGAACTTCTATGTGCACATTCTAGATCTAGTCATTTATTTCACTGATTATTCAAACGAAATGACATGATCTTGCATGCTGAAGGATGATCTGCAGACCGAGAGAACTCCTTTTTCTTTTGTGCATCCTGAATAATAAGGTAGTTTCATTCCTCTTCAAGAAAATGAAGATGAGCAACGGCATTTGGAATTCTATTAGATTTACTTCAGGGCTGCGTTGGTAATGTTCCATTTACATAGTCATATATGCATAACACAGATAACCGTGTCCTTTTAGCTCAAACCAATGTTATCTATTTCCTTTCATTCTAGCAACCTTGATTATTCTCCTCTTTAAAACATAGCGCAAAATTCAACCTACATGAAAACATTCTAAAATTGACTTTATTATTCAACTGATTAATTTTTTTATTTAAATTTATGGGAAGTTTCAAAGAGACCCTGAAATAGGAAGACTAATATAATGAGCCCTGGTAGTGTGGTCTTCGTTTCTTCAGCTTCAAGTCTTTAGCATGCTGTCATTCTTGGTCATCTGCCACTCCTCACTCACAAAGATTTTGCTGGAATATTTTAAAGCAACTCCCAGATAAAATGTATATCACCCATAAATACCTTGTTGTTTTAAATGTAACAGTAGTATTACTATAACACTAATCAAAATTAACAATAATTCTTCAGTATCATCTATATTTACAACATGTCTAATTTCCCCCCATCGTCTCAAAAATGTCCACAATCAATTTGTTCAAACCAAGGTTCATAAACGTCTCCGCGTTGCATTTGGTTAGAATATTTGTTGAGTCACTTTTAATCTAATAATTCTAGCTCCCTTTTCCAGAGCATTTATCTGTTGAAGACACTCACTCCCTTACTTATCCTTCCATCATTCCCTCCATGTTGATGAGCTGAGTGGCTTCGCCTAATTCAGATGTAACCCACAAGGCAGCCACATGGATGTCTCCCCAGACTTTGAGCCTGCTGGAATGACACTGAAATAAAAATTGCTGTGCCTCATATAAGTAAAATAAGATTATAAATAAACAGATACAATCAACGTAAAGTTAAAGAATTTTACCTTAAAGTAATTATTTCGATATTTGCTGACCTCACTAAGAAGCTTTCAGGGTGAATGAAGCAGATGGGCAGCATGGGTTTTGGCCCATCTTGTTCACAAGACCTCAGCCCAAAGGAGAACTTGCGTAATCATCATACACCCTCCACCTGTAAATACAGATACAACTGTCTGGGTATATGTAGCTTTCTGGTGTGCTAGGAAACCATGCTTAGTATGATGCATCTTTTCTATGGTTAAAACCACCCTGTTTTCAGTATCTTAGAAATGACTTTCAAGGTTTATAAAGTTGAGAGACCTTTGGTTTCCTTTCCAAACATTTATATTTTCCTCACCCTAATAGCAGGAAGTTAGTTTCAGATTGCATTTCTGCACTTGAGTTGTTGTGTTTCCTCTAAGTCAGAAGAGAAACAAGTTGAGATGTATGATAAATTTTCAATATGTTGTACAAATATTGCTGTTGTTACTTGTTTAGATAACATTACATGAGTAATTCATTCAAAGTACACGTCTAAAAATCTCAGATAAGGGGAGCGGAATGCTGCGTGGATTTCTGAGAACAGATATGGGAAATTTACATTTTTTTCTTTTCCACTAATTGAAATACTTAAGGCATATAGGGAAAAGGGCTCTACATTTATACAAATAGTATAGATCTGCACAAAATAAACTAGTTTGTTTCTGGAATTGTGTTGTTGGTGGTTTTATTTTATCTTGGTTTTTTGGTGTCATTTAATGTGATGAGAGAGCAATTCTGAAATAACATTTGTAAGAGAACCTTAGAGAGCCTTAATGGAGAACCTAAGGCAATTTCATTTAGCTTCTCAAAAGATTTCTATTCAGGTGTCTGTTTCAGAGAGTCAGATTGGATGAATAGATAAAAGTAGTCTTATTTTAAAGAACCCAGATTTAGTTTTTTTTACTTTTTTACTTTTACTACAATGTGATCCCCTTCACAGACTAGAGTTCTGATATAGTCAAATCTCTTCTTTTCCAAATTAATCATTCTTCAGATTCCTACATATCCTGAAAAATAAATCATCTAATATCTCCCTCTTTGTCAGTCCTCCCTCTCGAGCTTCCTTGGGACAACTTTGCCCACAAACTATCAGAGGTTACTAAGTTTACAGTGTTTAAGGAATCAACTCTGCCTCCACGTGGCAGCAGATTGCAAAGTCACATCATTAGCATACCACTTAATGGGGAGTCCTCCAGTATCGATCCAGATCCACGGATAACATTCTGCCAAACTACGTGGATGCTCCTTTGGTTCACTGCTTGTGCAAGGCCCCTTGAGTTCCACTTTTAGAGTTCCCTTAGTTCATCTTCACCTGCTCGGCATTGTTTCCCAACCTTGGCACAGTGCCAGGGTGATGGAGCACCAAGGCACTGGAATGAATCCAAGAATCTTCCATTTTAACAGTATTCCATGTGTTTCTGATGCAAGTGGAAATACATCACCTGCTAGAGCGGTGGTCTTGATCCACTGCTTCATACTTGAATCACCAAGGAGGTTTTAAAAAGATGCTAATGCCCAGGACTCTGTCTTCAACCAATAAATCAGAATGTTAGAGTTTGGCAAGGGTATGGACAGCTCTCAGAAGCTATCTGGGTGATTACAATCTGCAGCCTGATTTGAGAACCGCCACTAGACCAGTAGGATAAACACAGAGCAGCGGACCTCCTCTCCCGAGTGGTGAGAGTCTCTTCAGGGCACTTGTTGCTGTCTCCTGTCACAGAACTTTCATAACTGCCACCACTGTTCATTCTACCGGGTTTTCATATATTTAAAATTCAGGGACCCCTGTGTCCTCTTCATACAAATTGGCCCTTTCAGTGTTGTGCACATTAAATGAAGAGGTATCTTTAGCTAAAAACTAGATGAATACTGACCTACATTTTCACAGTTAGGTAACTTTTCCTGCACCAGTTGTGACAAGTTGTATTCACCTACACAGAGAAAGTCTTCCCTTGTGAAAACTGTTACATCCCTTTAGACACCCCATCACACAGCCCTACTACTAGATGTTAAGTTTTACTATACAGATCTGGAGAGTGTTATCTAACCTGGGACCCTAGGTGTCCTAACTATAACTTAGGATCAAAATGTCAGGCTCCTTCACCTTAGTTTCATGATGAATAGGATCCTGAGTGGGAAAGAGATCAAGTTCCAGCCTAGGTCATAAACCTGAAAGGGCCACGTAAATCAGTCTGACTGGGGCCATGTAAGCTAGTTCAAGGAAGACACTTTTAGGACCAAGAAAGACACTTTTAGGACCAAGGTCTAAATGTTTTGTCTTCTTCCTCAATAAGTGAATAAATTATTTTTAAAACCATGGGAAAAAATGACAGAGAGAGAAAGGGGACTTTAGAACATCACTTGCTCTTTTTCTTTGAGTCTTGATACCTTAATTTTATGACTATGTTCAATAAGCAATAAAAATATGACATGAGTTTTAAAAATCCAGTAGAACAATATCTTGGGGGAAATCATATGTATGAATTAAAATTATTTGACCATTTCTTAGAGCCCATATGTAATTGTGGAAATGTCAATTATGATATGATAAAGATTGCTAGAAGTTTTTGCTTTTATTTTTAAATTCACGGTTGATATTTGTGCATGTGAAGAACTTGTAGACAGCTGAATGGGTGACTTTGACACAGCCCCCCTCCCCCATTAACCACTCCAAAGCCATCCCAACACACTTCCAATGTAGTAAAATAACATGCTTTTCATGCAAATGCAGTTACAAGATGGTTTCCATAAGCATCCCCTCCTCACCCAAACCTTCCAATTTGCTGGCACTAAGACCCTTCTATATAGAAATCCTAGAGCAACCAATGATATATAAACAGTATTAGAGGTATGTGGTGTCTCCCAGCACCTCTGTGAATAGTCTATGTTCAGCATAAACTATTATCAGAACCCATGTGTTGTCTCTTAAATAATTAATTTCTAAATAAGGACTTGAAATCCTTAATAGCATGTAATAAAAACTGATAAATGCTGTGTGTGTGTGTGTGTGTGCATGCCCATGCACTTTTCTGTGTCACATAAACCACTGAGGGTTATCTGTTATTTTAAAAAACCTACAGGATCAATTTAATGACTACTGTGATTATTAGAAACATTCCTCCCAGATTTCTGCTGCAAATAAGGAATTAAAAGAGGATTCCTCTGACTGCATAAGAAAATGTTAGGTTAATTCCAAAATTGTGGATTCAATAATTATAGACATTCAAGTTTGTTTTAAACAGCTCTATATGCTTTTCCTTTAGCTATTACTTGTCGAAAGCAAGATGGAGGACCGGCTGGCATCCATGAATGCCTTTGGTATGCAGGCCCTGTTCCAGCCCTCACCCAGGCCTGCCAGATCCCCTGCCAAGATGACTGTCAGTTTACCAGCTGGTCCAAGTTTTCATCATGCAACGGAGACTGTGGTGCAGTTAGGACCAGAAAGCGCACTATTGTTGGTAAGAATAATTGGGATGTGAAAGCCAACACTGTCAACTTAGAAAACACATTAAAAGTTAGACCAAGAAAGTGCCTGGGTGGCTCAGTCGTTAAGCATCTGCCTTCAGCTCAGGTCATGATCCCAGAGTCCTGGGATTGAGCCCCACATCGGGCTCCCTGCTTGGCAGGAAGCCTGCTTCTCCCTCTCCCACTCCCCCTGCTTGTTCTCCTGCTCTAGCTATCTCTCTGTCAAATAAATAAATAAAATCTTTAAAAAAAAAAAAGTTAGACCAAGAGAGTTCTGACAATGTGTTTGGAAAACACATACACACGTCTTATTGCTGCTGGTACATGCCAGTGGATTCATATGTGTATTTTAATGTAAGTTGTCCGTGACAGGCATGCTATGTACTTTTAGTAGAAAGGAAGAATAACCTTGAAAATTGAGCTGGCTCCCTATACAATAGGTAGATTATTTTTTTTGGTTTAAATATACACTTCTGGTGGATTGCCTACACACTGTGAGGTGTTTGGAGAACAAAAGGAAAGGTTACCGCTCATTTTCTTAACCCATTCTCACTGTCACAGCCTCAGATTATTCTTCATACCTTAGAAGAGGAATATGACACTAATTTTGTATCTGAAAACTGCGTTTTAAAAGGCAGTCACAATGACAAAAGCAGGGATATAATGAGCGAGAACGGGAGCTATCATACCGAACTAAACCTAGTGCATTCAAAAGTACTGTCAATGGCAAGAAGAAACCTAAAAAAAAATACCCAGTAGACTATTCCGAATTTATAAGTTATAAAATGAACCACCTGTCATAATGAAGTCTGTTGAAAACTATATAAAGCACATTCTGAAAGTTAGAAATAAATACATGTAAAACATATGCAATTAATTGTGTGTGATATAACTAATAGTATTATATGATATAAAGCATAATAAATAGATAATAGAAATGTGATTCAATTGAAATAATGACATATTATTTTCAAGCACATATTACTGTTCGTTTTTTATTTTAAAAGGGAATTTATTTAGATTTATATGCAGACCATTCCTAGTATTTTTTTCTGACACTAAATATCTTCACTGTTAATATTACTTACTACACTAACCACCAAGTGTGTCAAAATGATGACTCTTCAGAAATAATGAAAGATGCAAAGTCATAATCAGAAAAGTAAATAGAGGGGGTGCCTGGGTGGTTCAGTCGTTAAGCATCTACCTTCGGCTCAGGTCATGATCCCGGAGTCCTGGGATCAAGCCCTGCATCAGGCTTCCTGCTCAGCGGGGAGTCTGCTTCTCCCTCTCCCACTGTCCCTGCTTGTGTTCCTTCTCTCTCGTTCTGTCAAATAAATAAAATAAAATCTTAAAAAAAAATAAAAAGTTAACAAAAGAAAATATAAAAATCTCATTTTTTGAATTGTAATCCTCTATAACCATGCCATCTATTTGGAATTAACTAAAGCTGTACAGTCCAGTCCAGAGACTTTCTCCATTTCATATTTTTGCACATGTTATAAAGGAGAGATTTATGCAATTACCTTAAATTCCCCTAGTCAGTGAAAGCACGTGATCATTGGAAAGTGTTTCAATCATTCGAAGAGTATAAAATTCAGCAAAACGGTGAACGCCTTTTGCAAATGGTGATTTTAAAATGAGAAAATAAGAAAACTTTCGCTATTGCAAGGCACCCAGCACTAATAAGAGCCTCCAGAGAAAGCACTGTGGAGTGAGAAAATAGCATTCATTGTAAGCTACTGTTGACTATGGTTAAAAATGGAGAAAGGAAGTTTAGGAAAGGAGGAAAATTAGGGATGCTTGAAATGAATAACGATATTTTCCAACTTAAATTTCTCCACAGGAAAAAGTAAAAAGAAGGAAAAATGTAAAAACTCTCATTTGTACCCCCTGATTGAGACTCAGTACTGTCCTTGTGACAAGTATAATGCACAGCCTGTGGGGAACTGGTCAGACTGCATTTTACCAGAGGGGAAAGTGGAAGCGTTGCTGGGAGTGAAAACACAAGGCGATACCAAGGAATGTGGTCAAGGATATCGTTACCAAGCAATGGCATGCTACGACCAAAATGGCAGGCTCGTGGAAACATCCAGATGTAACAGCCATGGTAATCCAATTTTTCTTCAGTCTTATACGTTTGCTATCTTTGGGGGTGGAGTTTAAATGAACATGGATCAGAATGGAGGGAAATGAAGGTTTACAGATTGTGCTCTAAATGGAACATTTTGGGGGCACCATACAGGACATTTGGGGGCATTTGTCTTGTCCAGAAGTTGGCAACTAAGTCCCAAAGTTGGTGGCAAGAAAGCCTTACAGGTTGACAAAAATGGTACCAGAAATTTCCCTTGGTCCTGATCAAGAGTCTGTCGAATAAGCCCAACAGTGCCCCACAAGAGAGGGAGGGGGAGAGGACATTTGAATTTAATCTGAAAATAAAGTTAAAACGAGAGTCTTATAATAACCAAACTGGCAAAATTTGAAATATGCTTGAAATGTCATTTAAGTGGCAGCAAAGAAAGACTGAAAGTCGTAACTGGTGAAAACTCAAAGATCTCTTGTTTATTCCTCATTGTGTTGAGATTAACCAAAAAAAAAAAAAAAGGTGGGGGAAGAAGAAAAGAAAAAAAGAAAAGAAAAATGTACATATTCTTAGTTAACTATGCCCATTTTAGTTTTCTAAACCAAACACAGTGATAATAATTAAATTGCCAGAAGTTTGTGAAGAGTGGCCATCTTTGATCAGAGTACGTTGTAAACTCTTTGGTTCTAAATCTTAATATAGTAGTCTGTAAGCAATATTTTCCATTATTCTTTTATTTTAATACATCTGTCTTTTTGTATTGGACTGAGATTAGTTTACAGTAGGTCAGCCTGAATCATAGCAGTTACCCTCCAACCTTGCTGAAATAGCTTCTGCTGTTGGAACAACACTCCTCCAATTTTATTATATGGTTCAGAAAACAATATGAACTAATAGGACCGTCTCTATTTATAAATGTAGCCATCAAAGTACCATTGGTGACACATTTACTGGAATCTCTTAAATTTTCCCCCACAAAGAAGTTTCCAAAATT
The DNA here is from genome assembly GCF_029215605.1 of Mirounga angustirostris. Taxonomy (NCBI): domain Eukaryota; kingdom Metazoa; phylum Chordata; class Mammalia; order Carnivora; family Phocidae; genus Mirounga; species Mirounga angustirostris. Next base: position 62,394,049 of record NW_026991720.1, read on the forward strand.
CATTTCCCTTTTTTTCACCTTATCTCATAATTCCTCTTTTATCAAAGTCCGGTGAAAATAGCCCCAAAGACTCCATAATATTGAAGCTCTAGATATAAGTATTTTTCAGGTTAATATATTCAGGTTACTGCATTCCTAACTTAAAGATAGTCAATGCATTTAGAACAATAACTACAAAAAAAAAGAATTTAATATTTATAATAGATGTGCTTTGAGAAACAGGTGTAAGGGTAACTGAATATTTTATTCTCTGTATCAATAACATCAGTGCTATAAATTAGAGACCAGGAAAAATATAAATGCACTTGAGATTCTGAGATGATACGATAATGTAAAAGATCATGATTAGTCATTAAGCAAAATTGAAGATCACCTTTAAAAATGTTTCTCCTGGAATGTAGCTTATAAGGATTTGCTCACATTTTATATTATGCCTAGTGAATCACCAAGATAATCATTTGTTTGTAACATAACCTTTGAGTTTTCAGAATGACTTTTGTATATTCTCACTTTTATCCTGATCTGTTAATTAGATGCAGGAGAGTGTCAGCAAGCCACTTAATAGTAAATCTTATTTTTAGAAAAAAACCTTAAAAATATCCTGTGACTCTCATAAAGATGTTAGATCACTTAACAAAAGTCAAAGTACAAAAATAATAAAAATTGAGCAAAGGTAGTAGACTTAATACCACAGCACTGTCAATTCAAAGTATGAAGAATGCAGTACAGTATTCTAGGACAAAAGCAAAAAAGATAGATTCCTGATAGCACTGAACTTCATGGGGATTGTGGAAGGATCTAAGACCCTTAACTAAGTAAATGACTCCAGTTTAGTTCCTTGTGTCTGTCCAGCATCAATTCTTTCTCATTAAATCTAATCTATGGTAGATGTCCAATGGGATATTTTAGTGTTTACCAATACATTTATTCAAAGTGACGTCCAAGGGAATTGAATCTCTGTTGCCTGATTTCTTTGGAAATTACTTCTTTGCTTATATATGTTCTATCAGTTCTGATGGTGTTGGTGGATTACTCTAACTTTGGTGTTCTATGCGAGGCACACTCTAAATTTCAGTCTCTGTGACAACTGCCTTCTCTCAGCCAAACTGGCTTTCCAAATGGATGGTGGAAAAGTGGCTTTCACGAAAATGTCTCTTTCTGTTTTCAGTTTAAACATAGAATTGATCCCCACATGTATGCAGTGCAAAGACACTAATCCCCTGTTCGATAGTAGCCTTAGGGCATTTCTATTTTATCTGTGCTGTCCATCTGTGGATCATATTATCAGTTATTATACTGATAAAACAGTTTTACTTTCACCAGTTTAATTCTATTATTTTAGGCCATTTACCATGTGGTCACCATTATTTTAATGTCTTAACCATAAGGTTAATGTCTTAACCTTAAGGCACAGGTCTATTATGTCTGGCATTCTTTGTAGTAGTAAACTTTGTACTGAAAGATGATATAACTGTTAGCAGGCTCAGGTTCTTGGACCCAGCGACAGTAGAAACAAGGCTGGACCCAAAATTTAAAGGTACAGGCAAGGCTTTATTGGGGCAGCAGCTGCAGCCAAAAGGAGACACAGTCTCAACAAAAGTGTCAGACTGGCTCTCAGAACAACAGCCAGGGGAAGTTTTAAGGGGGCTGAGGTGAGGAAGGAGTCCTGCTCATGCACGGAAGGGCTGGGAATCCCCGGCAAGTGGGCACACAGGTGTGGTTGACAGAACATGCTTCTTCATACATCAGATGTTTCATTTGCATGTTAAGTCTCCACCACTGGGCATGTTTTCTAGCACTGAAATGAGAGGAAAAGCTGATAAAAGGTCAAATTTGGTGGCCATCCTATCTCAGATCAGTTTGAACCCGTCTGGGCTTGCTCCTTGGTCCCTGTTTGATCTGCAAGAAAAACAACAGCCAGCATGGAGCATCCTGGGTGCCTAGGGGCTTGTTCCCAAGGTCACTCACTGTCTCATACATACTACACTCTGAAAATCAGAGTTTACCTCAGGAGTCACATAAATGGTACTGGCTATAAATCTTATTGATATATAAATATATTGGGGGGCATTTATCCTAAGAACATAAGACGATATATGTTTCACTTTTGTTGTGAAATCTTAGATGGTGTCATTGTAGCAGCAGATTTTAAATCATTCAAAAACCAAATCACACATGTTCTCACTGCTAGAACACTCTAATATCTCAGTTGATTGGTTCATTAGAACCTTGAGTGACTATATAGTACCAGGTACTTCTCAAGTTAATCACTTAAAATTTCACAGAACAAGAGGTAGAATTTCTAGAATTTTTTAAAATCATATATCATTTACTCAATATTTTAAAGAATCGTAGAGAGAATCTAACTTATGCAAAATGCATGTATACATGATTTCCATTTAAATATAAGTGATAGAATTTTATCATGCTGCCCCTCAACCGTACCCCTCTTTCCCAAACCCCGTTATCCTGCTCTACATTTTATATTTTTAAAGGATGTATCATTCTATAACCATACCATATAATTTACTTGTTATGTTTCTTTATGTTTTATCTCCTGTACAAGAATTGTACAAGATTGAGGGAGGGTATCTTGGACTATTTTATTCACTGATGTATCTCCAGCCCCTAGAACAAGTAGGTGCTCAATATTTGTAGAATGAAAGAATGAGTGAAGCTCTGGAGAGAATTTTTGTAGTTGTATTTGATCCACAATCAGGCTTGGATTCTTCCTTTTTTCCAGACACTATTCTTCCCTCTGTGTCCCATTTCTGGGAAATTACCATACAGACTGTTGAGAAGAACGAAGATCTTTGGAATAAGGGCTATTCATGCCACATACTTTCTATATGTTATTCATCAAATATTTATGCTTCTTTCTACTAACTAAACAGAAGAAATAATAGTCAAATACCTATTTCACTGAATTAGCCCAGTGATATCAATATTAAGTCTCTTTATTGCCATTTAAAGCTTATTTTCAGAATTACCTGATTTGGACAACGTCTTAACCTCCTGGTTTATATAGTTGTGACAACTTATTTAACTCTTTATTTCTGCTCATCTTTTCCTTGAGAAGTAGAAACAACATTTCTATTTGAGGTATGTGGAAGTGATACTTGGAAGGTGAATTGGATAAAATGTAAAAATGCCAGGTGCTCAAGTCTTGAGCTCTAAGAGCTACATAATTCCTTCAGACACTTCTCTTCAATCTTTACCCTCAGCAAGTTTATCTTTGCTATGTCTCAAAGGCAGTTTAAGCCATAATATACTATCAGTAAATATTATAAAACTCAATTATATTTGTGATGTTTTATTATCTGCTAATATCAAGTTAGCAGAAAGGCACATCTGATATGATTGTTCTTCCTGAGCCCATGATATACTTAATATACATGCTCTCCTGTTGCTTAAAAGTAATATATTGTTATTTATACCTAAAAAATACTTGCTAACATGTAGAGACTATGAAGAAACTTAACAATCAACTATTAGGTTAAATTACTTACCACCAAATGTTTTCCTAAATGTCCAGATAGCAAATACTTTAGGCTCTGTGGACCAAAAGTTCTCTGCACAAGTAGAGACACAAGTGGTCTGTAGACCAGCAGCATAGACCTCACAGGGAAACCATTGGAAATGCGGAAATTCAACCCACATTACAGACCTAGTGAGTCAGAATCTGAATTTTGACAAGATCCCCCCAGAGCTCTATTACACATTTTTTAAATTTACATTCATTCATTTATAAATAACCTCTATGCCCATTATGGAGCTTGCACTCACAACCCTGAGATCAAGACTCACATACTCTACGGACTGAGCCAGCCAGGTGCCCCATACATTTAAAGTTTAAGGATTACTTTACTGGATCCTGCAGATCCTCACAGGGTTTGGTAAGAATGTGAGCTTGAATCTTTGTAGGAAAGGCCTGTGGAGCTCACCCCCTAGAGAAGCACAATATACTGACTTGGGCAGAATATTCAACACTTCCCATGTTATAGTTCACTTGATTGCCAGTTATGGGGAAGAGAACATTAGGAATTTTTTTTTTAATTTACAAGGATGGGTCTTCATAAGGTGAATGTCTATTTAGGTATGATTTTGAAAACTGGATGAGTCTATAGGGCCCTCTGTGATGTGGTTTTGGAATATAGGTGAGGTTCACTGGGGTGGAGTCCGGAGCCGGTGACCAAGAAAGAATTCCTGAGGCGTTTTTGGTGCAAAATGGTGGTTTTATTAAAGCACAGGGACAGGCCCCGTGGGCAGAAAGAGCTGCTGCACTGGTCTTGAGGAGTGGCTGATTAGATACTCAGGAGTTGGGGAGATGAGGACAAAGGGGGTGTCCAGAAGGACTGTCATATGCTAAAGACTCTCAGGATACTGAAGGCCTGGTTATTGTCAAGCAAAGGTTGTTCTTCCCTCTAATGAGGCACTAACATGAAGACAGTTGGGACTTTCCCGGAGGAATGTTACATTCCTCCTATCACATGTCCTTGTAAATGGGCTTCAGGTTCAAAAGAAATTCAATTTTATTTACATTTCCTTCTGCCTCAGCCTCCCTCAATTTCATGTAGCGGAGGGTGATGTTAGGACTTCAGGAAACTGAGTTATGCATCTCTGGAAGTTAGGTTATTGGTAAGAAAGCTTCTTCCTTGTAAATCACTAGGACATTTGTAAACTGAGGGAGACTCCTGTCCTGCAGGACTGTGATCTCTATCAGTTAACCATTTGTTTTTCCTTTAGGGCAGCCCAGAGTGCCTGAGGAATGTCACACATACCACATGCGGTCGGGGGAGGGGGGGGGAGGGGGGAAGGTGTAGGGTACCAGCTTCTGCTTTGTCCTCAGCTAGCCTTCTGCTCCCTCATCATCTGTAGAAAGGAGATTGGCAATTTAATGATTGCTAGTATTCGATTTACAAATAGATTTTAGTTCAAGAGCATGTACTTTTAAGACATTGTGTGGAACTCAGGGTACATCTGACAAAAATAAGTATGAATATGGGGAGAGTAAATTTGGAGGATAATCTACATAACCACTCAACTATAATATGATTAGAATGTATTACTTTTGTAATAGGATTCTATAGAAGGTTATATAAGTTTAATATTAGAGGTTAATTAGAAACAAAAATGAATGAGAAATTTTTCCTTATCATGGTGGATGCTTGTATTTGAGGAAGAGCATGTTTAATTAAACCAGGCAGAAAAGGCAATAAATAGAGTCTTGTAAACAAGCTGAAATGGAGTGCTAAGATCTCTGAAAAGCTTTTTTAGTTGATCGTATTTATTTAATGTCTAAATCATTTCAGAATTTAAATCTTTCATTTGACAGCATTGATATCATTCACAGTTGAGATCTTTTCCCTTTTAAATGTAAAAGAGAGGAAGGGTTTGAGGGACAGACTTTTCCTGAGGTAATAGTTGCAAGTTTAAAGAGCCAGGGAAAGAAGGAGAGGGCCACTGTGGATACTGAATACAAAAAGAAAGCAATAACCTAGGGTCAAATTTAAATAAGGTATGGAGACCAGCATTATTCTCCAACAGGCCCTGAAGGAGGACTGTGGAGGTGATGAGGGAGAGACTTTCACTGGAAAATTTCCTCCAGCTACCATTCATGTTGTGTTTGATGGAAAAACATCTGGTGCTATTATTTAGTTCTGTGTGCTCCATGTCCCGGAGACCTCAACTCATCTATTACTTAATAACATGGTTTTCAAACTGGGCTCCACGGAGCCCCTCAGGCCAGGCTGTCAAACAGAGCTTCCAATAAATCCCATAAATTTATTGGGCTTTCTTTCCAGCTTTTTAGAAAGAAAATGTTCTGCGGCTTAAAATAAAATTAACTGCTAAAAATAGTTCATTATTTGTAACAATAAAAAAAGAATTTTGATCTTTGCCTTGATCAACAACTTCTGCCATTATATTTTACTTCACATCCTTTCTACAGGCCTCTGGCCCCTTATTCCCCCTAATTAATTAGAGACATCATAACACTAATTTTCAACAAAATGATTACAGAGTGGTAATCTTGCTGATATCTGTGGCAATTTTATTGATTTAACCATAGAATTGTTCATTCTTCACGTTATGTTACAAGGTTCATAATCCATAAAGATACTAAATGACCTGTGTGAATCCATATATAGAGTCTTGTTGTATTAGTAAAACCCTGCAAATCCAAAATAGTTTTTAAGTTCCATATCCCATTAGTCTAGTCTCATTACTACAGTGTAGGTCTTTTTCAAAGCATCATCAAAGCATTATCAAAATGGTTATGTAGTGAACAAGGCTATGCATAAGAAATTTTTTATACATTCATGAAGAAGGTATTACATAGTAGACATAAGCCCTATATATGGGCTCAAAAAGCAACCTGAGAGCACATGAACAAATTTATGGACATTTTAAATTTAAATTTTGAAGAAAAATTTTTACTTGTATTTCTCTCCATGTTTATCCCATTTCTTCATAGTTGCATTGAAATCCAATTTAGCTCTTACAGGAAATTTTAGTTAATTGGCATAAAAACAAAATTGACTCCCTTAATGGTCTTTTTAAATAGCCATTAAAAAAAAAAAAAACCCTCAAGGTATTTATTCACATAACATTTTCCACTCCCTTGGCCATAAGCTTGACATTTAAAGCATTAGAACTTTAAAGTAAATATAATTTAAGAAAAAATTTCTTAAGTTTGGGGGATTTGGAGGTTTTTTAAATTTGTTTATCGACTTTTGCCTTTTTTTCCATATCTGGAAATGGACATGAAAAGTCTTACCTTTTACATATTAAAACTCTGTACACCTCAAAACATGAATCCAAGTTTAATGCATTATAATTACAACCTGTCTGAATGATCTATTTCTTACTGGTCCAGTGAGATGCTATAGAAAAAAGTCAGTATAGAAATGCACTATTCAAGCCATTCTCCTAGAGAGTCACAGCTCATATTAGCAAAAAAAGGAAAGCCCAGGGTAAAGAGACCTACTTAATTTAAATGCAATAATTTTCCAACTTGACCACAGAAATGTTTTTTTATTAAAATTATATTTAATGCTTATTAGAATCCAACAAACTAACATTTAAAGATTATCCTTTGGAAATACTTCTAAGGCAATATATGTTTTTCATTAATTGAAAGAAAAATGTCCTCCATTGGATCAAGTTAAAAATAAATCACTCTAATAAGTTTCAGAATCAATTTATTTCCCATTGCTTCATCGTCTCAACATTCCATCAAATATATTTACATTGCTGACAAAGCCTTATTCCCAAAGTCAGCTTTTTAGCTCTGCTCTCTCATTTTTAATATGGGATTAGTTAAAATTATAAATGTTAAATCTGGGGAGAAGGTCCATAAATGCTTTAATGTATGTAATTATTCCCAAGGTTTTGTTTTGGTTGAATAAGTAAACTATAGATACAGGGTCTTTTATAAATAAGTTTATTTACCTTTTAGATAAAAAGTTATGTCTGAAAATGCAGTGTAATTCTGGCACCAACTACCTGGATTTAAGCCAAACTCCACCAGTTAAGGGCTCCGTCCTCCACAAGACTGCTCAGCCCTTCAGACATTAGCTGCAAGTTCAGGGCTCCCCAGGCCACCCTTACTACTGACATGCTGGACAGATTTGGAGGTCCCACTACCCCCTCAGGTTTACTGGAACAGCTCAGAGAACTTAGGAAAGCACTGTGCAGTTGACCCTTGAACAACACAACTGTAACTATGTGGGTCCACTTGTACACAGATTTGTTTCGATAAGTGCAGTACAGGACTGTAAGTGTATTTTCTCTTCCTTATGATTTTCTTAACATTCTCTTTTGGTCCACCTTACTTTTTTAAGAATACAGAATATAATATAAACAATATATAAAATATGTGTTAATCAACTGTTTATGTTATCCATAAGACTTCCGGTCAACAATAGGCTGTTAGTAGTTAGGTTTTGGGGGAGTCAAAATTATACAAGGATTTTCAGCTGTACAGGGAGTCAGTTCCCATAACCCCCACGCTCTTCAGGGTCAACTGGACTTATAATTAGAGTCTTATTATAGCAAAAGGATACAAATCAGAAGTAGCCAGGGACGCCTTTGTGACTCAGTCAGGTAAACATCTGACTCTTGATTTCGGCTCAGGTCCTGATGGAGCCCCACCTTGGGCTCTGCACTGGGCATGGAACCTGCTTAAGATCCTCTCTCTCCCTCTCTAAAAAAAAAAAAGAAAGAAAGAAAGAAAGAAAAGAGGAGGCGGTGGCAAAATAAGAGACAAATAGGAAAGATCCGGGAGGGTCCCAAACACAAGGCTTCCATGTTCTCTCCCCATGGATCCAGGAGGCATGGCCCTCTCTACATATCAATGTATATTATCTGCCAGAAAGCTCACCTGAGCTTTGGTATCAAGAGCTTTTGTTGAGGCTTCATTATGTAGACATGATTAATCGATTCACTGGGCACATGGTTGAGCTCAATCTGTCCCCCAATCTGCCCCCAGAGATTGGGTGGATATCACATGGCTTAAAGCCCCAACCCTCTAAACTTGTTCTGTTTTTGTGGTGTGACCAGCCCCATGTCCTCAGACATCTCTTCAACATAAACTCACCTGTAGTCCAAGAAACCACCATGAATAAGAAAGATTCAGGAAATTTCGGGATTTGGAGGCTACCTCCCAGGAATCAAAGACAAAGAACAGCCAAATCCCTTATTATACAACAGAAAGCTTTAGAGTTGGCAATAAGAAATGGCCTTGATAATAAACTTGTACATAGCTGTACCTAAGTGAATCTGAATGCCTAGTCATTGGGTAACTCCCAGTATTGGAATAATAACAGCAACAGAACCCCATAGCCATGAACACTGATGTTGAAACTTCAAGAAAATTCTTAAGTACCTAGCAGATATGAAGAGATAGGCCTTCATATGTATATAAAGCAAATAAATATAAATTTAAAATAGCATTTCATTGTAGTTATATTTTCCTGAATACTTCACCGTGAAAATCGTAATTGCCCAAGGTTGATTCATACCTTTTCATACATTGACTATATGAATCTGGATAGAACATTTGATGATAGGAGTTTGGATACATATAGGAATTTGGTTTTCCTGGATTGAGTTATCAGTCCTCAATATATAATTATAAAAGAATATTCATTTGAGAATTTTTTAATGATCTTTTTCAATATTTTTAAACCCATGAGGACAATAATAAAGTTCTAGCTAATTTGTCTCATTCCTGGTTGCAGTCATGTGCATAGAATATACATTAAAGTAGGAGAGATTTTTTGAGGTTGCTTTTGAGATTAATCCAAAAGTTTCAGTTAGAGTGCCAAAGTTGCTCATTCAAACAGCTGTAAATCAGAACCAACCAATATTTTCCATGTGCTTTTAAAATGAATTCTTTATCAGCAGTGCACCTTTCAACAATACAATATAGTAACTGTGAAGGTTGTTGAAAGCTGCTTTATCTGTGCATTCATAATTCAAATGAAAGAGGTGATCGGATGTATCTCAAAAGCAGTATGTCCTCCAGTTGCCACTTAAAGCTTGCTAGTGTTTTGTTCTTATTTCAACCTGGAAGAGTGGCCAGAATAGATGCAGGATACAAAAAATATGATCAGAAGTCAGGAGGTTGATTTTCCATGTGTCAAATTCGGTGTTGAACTACTAAAAGTTTTAACACCCTAATTGTGAAGTCATTTGTTTTATTCCAGCATTCCTCAGAAGGCATAAATTGCTACAAGATCCAGCAGTTTATTTAGCCTTAAAACGCATGAAATATTTCTGTCTTTCCATCACCTATGATTGTTTGGTGTTAATTGCCCTCAAAAATGATCTTAGCTGAGAAGGCAAGGGAATGCTTATCTAGCAATTTACTAGTAGCATTAAGGATTTTAATTGTGTTAGATAAACATGACAGGCAATTATTGAGTGTTGTTACACTGGAAAATAAAAATGGAATGCTGAGCATTAATTATACTCTTTTGCAGTTTTGTCTTTATGCCAGTGCCTAATTTATATCTTTTATAATTTAATAGGTTGAATTTTATTTGAGAGCTGTTTTCTGGAATATGCTATTGGAAGATCAGACATAAAAGTTTCATATTTGCTTACTGAGTAATACAATATGAATCAGTCTGAAGTCATACATGTTAACTCTCACTCATGCCATAATCTTCCAACAAATAAAATGGAAAGAAAGACTATCCATTTATCTGTTACTTTGTGAAGTAGTGACATGAATGATCCTGTGATTCTACTTTCAACTATGAGTACTAAATAACAAAAGGTTAAAAGTTTACTTTTCTCATCATTTTGAAGGTGGGAAAATGCAATTCTTCTAGAAATATTTCAATAATTTATTGCCTTTGTAACAAAAGATAAAGAAGGCAGTATATCATAATAAAGGAGATAATCCAAAAAGAAAATCTAACAATTGTAAATATTTATGCACCCAATATGGGAGCACCCAAACATAAGGAACTTATTGATAATAAAACAATAACAGTAGGGGACTTTAAGACCCACTTACATCAATGGACAGATCATCTAAACAGAAAATAAACAAGAAAACAATGGCTTTGAATGACACACTGGACCAGATGGACTTAACAGATTTAATCAGAACATTCCATCCTAAAACAGCAGAATACACATTCTTTTCAAGTGCACATTGAAGCATTCTCCAGAATAGATCACATACTCATTCACAAAGCAGGCCTCAACAAGTACAAAAAGATTGAAGTCATACCATGCACCTTTTCTGACCACAATGCTATGAAACTAAAAATCAACCACAAGAAAAAATCTGGAAAGAACACAAATACATGGAGGTTAAACAACATGCTAGTAAACAATGAATGGGCCAACCAGGAAACCAAAGAAGAAATTAAAAAACAACAACAACATAGAAACAAATGAAAATGAAAACACAATGGTCTAAAACCTTTGGGATGTAGCAAAAGTGGTCCCACTAGGGAGGTATATAGCAATACAGGCCTACCTTAAGAAGTAAGAAAAATCTCAAATAAACAACCTGAATTTATACTTAAAGGAGCTAGAAAAAGAACAACACATGAAGCCTAAATCCAATAGAAAGAAGGAAATAATAAGGATTAGAACAGAAATAAATGATATAGAAATTTAAAAAAATAATAGAACAGATCAATGACACCAGGAGCTGGTTCTTTGAAAAAAATTACAAAGGCTGATACACCTGTAGCCAGACTTACCAAAAAGAAAAGAGAAAGGACTCAAATAAAATCACAAACGAGAGAGAACGAACAACCAATACCACAGAAGTACAGTTATAACAGAATATTATGAAAAACTATATGCCAGCAAATTGGACAACCTGGAAGAAATGGATGAATTCCTAGATATAAACTACCAAAACCGAAACAGAAGAAATAGAAAACCTGAACAGACCAATAACCAGCAAAAAAAAAAATTGAATCAGTAATCAAAAACTCTCAACAAACAAAATCCAGGACCAGCTGGCTTCTTCTACTGAACATTTAAAGAAGAGTTAATATCTATTCTTCTCAAACTATTCCAAAAAATAGAAAAGGAAGGAAAACTTCCAAACTCATTCTGTGAGGCCAGCATTACCCTGATACCCAAACCAGATAAAGACTCCACTAAAAGAGAGAACTATAGGCCAATATCACTGATGAACATGGATGCCAAAATTCTCAGTAAAATACTAGCAAACTGAGTCCAACAATACATAAAAAAAAATCATTCACCACAATCAAGTGGGATTTATTCCTGGGATGCAAGGGTGGTTCCATATTCGCAGATCAATGTAATACACTGCATTAATAAAAGAAAGGGTAAGAACTATATGATCCTCTCAATAGATGCAGAAAAAGCATTTGACAAAGTACCAACATCCATTCATGATAAAAAAAAAAAAAAACCTCAACAAAGTAGGGATAGAGGGAACACACTTCAGCATAATAAAGGCCATATATGAAAAATCCACAGTTTAATACCATCCTCAATGGAGAAAAACAGAGCTTTCCCTCTATGGTCAGAAACAAGACAGGGATGTCCACTCTCACCACTGTTATTTAACATAGTACTGGAAGTCCTAGCCTCAGCAACCAGACAACAAAAAGAACTAAAAGACATCCACATTGGCAAGGAATAAGTCAAACTTTCACTATTTGCAGATGACATGGTACTCTATATAGAAAACCCGAAACTTCACCAAAAATTGCTAGAACTGATAAACAAATTGAGTAATGTTGCAGGATACAAAAGCAACATACAGAAATCTATTGCATTTCTATACACCAATAATGAAGCAGCAGAAAGAGAAATTAAGGAATTGATCCCATTTACAATTGCATGAAAAACCATAAGATACTAGGAATAAATCTAACCAAAGAGGCAAAAGACATGTACTCTGAAAACTATAAAACACTGATGAAAGAAACTGAAGATGACAAAAAGAAATGGAAAGACATTCCCTGCTTATGGATTGGAAGAACAAATATTATTAAAATGTCTATACTTCCCAAAGCACTCTACACATTTAATGCAATGCCTATCAAAATACCAATAGTATTTTTCACAGAACAAGAACAGACAATCCTAAAATGTGTATGGAACCACAAAAGATCCTGAACAGCCAAAGCAATCTTGAAAAAGAAAAGAAAAGCTGGAGGTATCACAATTCTGGACCTCAAGTTATATTGCACAGCTGTAGTGATCAAAACAATATGGTACTGGCACAAAAAATAGACACATAGATCAATGGAACAGAATGGAAAACCCAGAAACGAACCCACAAGTGTATGGTCAATTAATCTTTGACAAAGCAGGAAAGAATGAATGAATAGTCTTCAACAACATGCAACTATATGGATGAACCTCACACCACATTGTAGAATGAAAGAAAGCTTGCATATATGGATATACACAGTATGATTCCATTTATATAAAGTTTTTAAAACAATTCGGCATTGTGAGAAATCAGGATGGTGGTTGCACATGTGGGAAGGGATAGTGATTGAAAGAGGGCACAAAGAGGGCTCTGGATTCATGTGTGTGTTCAGCAAACTTCGTACTTATGAAATTGTACCAAAAAATGCATTTTTGTGTTTGGAGACTAAGTTTAAAACAGCTGATATATATCTGACAAAAACATAAAATATATATAAAAATATGCTACAGATCTACTTCTTATCCAGATTCTACTGATTCTGCCTGTGTCTTACAGCAGCATTCCCTAATTTCTGTCCTACACACTCATCCGTGCATAAATGGGTACACATTTGACTGGTGAACTTGAATATTCAAGCTCAGTGGGTTATATCAATCTCAGTATCTTGGTTGAAATTGTACTATAGTTACTATTATAAGAAACTGAGTAAGTAGACAAGGGATCTCGCTATATTATTTCTTGCAATTGTATGTGAATCCACAATTACCTTGATAAAAAAATTTCAATATAAAAGAGGGAGTGCTGAATAAACACAACATTAAATTTCCAAAAGTGAGACCCTATCCCAAGTGAACTGTATCATAATGTTTGGGGTTGCTGGAAGCCTGGATTTTTAGCATGTGTTCCAGGAAATTTATGATAAGGCAAGACTGGGAAATACTGTGTAATAACTGGCTGGCTCTTTAACACTGTCTCAATCCAGGACACTGTGGTCACAAGCTTCTGGATTAAATTTGTCATAATGGTTTTTAGGTGGTCTTGTTTCACTATAATAAAAGAAATCAGTGTTTGTTGGTTCTGTTTTAAATCTACCTACAATAAAACGAATGAAATACTTGGGAATAGATTTAACGAAAGAAGTACAAGATGTGTACACAAAAACTGCACAACATCATTGAAAGGAATTAAGGACCTAAATAAATGGAAAGAAATCCCATGTATCTGGGTTGTTAAAATGGCAATACTCCCAAATTGATCAAGCTGTTCAACACAATTCCTATCAAAATCTTAGCTGCCTTTGTGGACAGAGATTGACAAGCTGATTCCAAGATGCATATGGAAATGTAAGGGACCCAAAAAAGCCAAAACTATCTTGAAAAGTAAGAACAAAGTAGGAGGACTCACGCATCCTGACTTCGAAACTTACTACAAAGTTACAGCAATCAAGATGGTGTGGTATTGGCATAGAGATCAATGGAATGACATTTAGAATCTAGACATAAACCCTTACATTTATGGTCAGTTAATTTTCAACAAAATAATTCAATGTAGAAAAAAAAATAGTCTTTTCAACAAATAGACCTGGAATAGCTTGATAATCACATACAAAAGAATGAAGTTGGACCCCCTACACCTTTTAGCATACACAAAAATTAAGTGAATTATATACCTAAATATGAGAGCTAAAACTGTATAACTCTTAGAAGAAAACATAGATGTAAATCTTAATTACTTTGGATTAGGTAATAATTTTCTAGATGTGACATCAGAGCTCAAGCAACCAAAGAAAAAATAGGTAAATTAGCCTCATTGACAGTTAAAATTTTGTTCTTCAAAGGACACTAAAATAAAAAAGACAAGTTTTGACAAATGTAGAAATTGGAACACTTATACCTTGCTAGTGGTATTGTAAAATAGTGTGCTTTAGAAAACAGTTTGGCACTTCCTCAAAAAGTTAAATATAGAGTTACAATATGACCCAGCAATTCCACTCCTAGATATATACCCACAAGAATTAAAAACATGTTCACACAGAAACTGATACACAAACATTCACAGCAGCATTATTCATAATACACAAAATAGGGAAAGAACTAAAATATCCATCTGCTGATGAGTGGATAAACAAAATATGATCTATCCATACAATGGAACACTACTCAGTCATAAAAAGGAGTGAAGTACTAACACATGCTATAACATAGATGAACCCTGAAAACATTATACTAAGTGAAATAAGCCAATCAAAAAAGACCGCGGAATGTTTGCTTTCATTCTATGAAATGTCCAGAACAGGTGAATTCTTAGGGACAGAAAGTGGATGAGTTGTTGCCAGATGATGGGGGAGGGGAAAACGGGAGGTGACTGCTAATGGGTATAGAGTTTCTTTTTGTGGCGAGGAACATGTTCTAAAATTAGATAGTGGTGATGATTGTATGACTCAGTGAATATATTAAAAACCAAAACATGAGCTAACTTTTACAGTGTATGAATTATTTCTCAATAAAAAAAATTGTAAACCAACCTAGAGTTCCCTAGTACAAGTTGTTTATATTATTACCATTTTCAAAATCAGATCCTTGATGCTAATCTAAAATGGTACAAGAGCAAACCCTCTGCACATCAGAGTGTTACCCAGAACAACCATGCATTTGACTCTTGACCAAAGGAAATTTTGCTTTTTCCACATATTTGCCTGGAGAATACTAGTGATGAATTGATATTGTGAAATGCCAAATTGGTAATAGGGACTGTTCCAGGAAAATGCACCCATTTCTCAAATCACATCTGTAGACTATTAAGTTAATTGACTGTGTGATTTGATGGAATGAATACTGGACTAGACCCCATCTCTTACTATGTGATCCTGCACTTGTCAATTATCTTTCCGCATTTGTTTTCCTATCTGTCCAGTAGAATATCAATACCTGCCCAATACATTTAGAAGATTTTCAAGAGAATACAATGAATGCAAGATGTGAAATTGTTTTGAAATTGACAGCACTAAAAACTATGAGACATTATTTAACATCCTTCATTTTTCTTCTCCAGATTTGATTTTCAAAGGGGAAACATAAGGTGCTAAGTTAAACGGTTCCTTTTGGATGTTGATTGAGAGGGTCTGGCTCTCTTCTTGAGGAAGAATATTTCATGGACTCAAACACTTTGGCTTGTGTGACATTAACACAGAGAATTTTATAGAAAGCTGTTATAATTTTTTTTAATGTATCATTCTGACAGCCTGAGAACGATATAGCAGCCGACAGGTTATTGTCAATTAAACATGAGCTGTCAGAAAGTCAGAAATGTTGAAATATGGTGAGCATGAATCCTAAACAGATCATATGGCCACTGCTCAGCTGTTATTTTAACAGAGTCACTGTACGTACGTGTCATTTTCCTGCAGAATTTAATTTGAGTTCCTCACAACGCAGACATATTTGCATTTGCATGTTGCTGTCAAGTCAAACTTGGACCTTCTAAATGAGCTAGAATGGTGGGTGGTAGTGGGCAGGTCACATGTGGAGGAGAGGACTCACATCTGGCTTGTTTCCACTCAGGTTACATTGAAGAGGCTTGCATCATTCCCTGTCCCTCTGACTGCAAGCTCAGCGAGTGGTCCAACTGGTCTCGCTGCAGTAAGTCCTGTGGGAGTGGCGTCAAGGTTCGGTCTAAATGGTTGCGTGAAAAACCCTATAATGGAGGGAGGCCTTGCCCCAAACTGGACCATGTCAACCAGGTATTTTCTACCATTGATTCTAATACTGAGAATATTAACATGTTATTTAGATTCACAATGATCTATTTTTTTTCCTCCAAAATGGAGAAGAATAAACAATAGCCCTGAATAAGAAATTTGACCTATTTTATCCTTAGAATGCCTGAGTAAATATATGTGTGTTCTTATAATCCCAAATCAGATACATTATCTTTGCATTAGGAGATTTAGTACCTTGCATGTATATGCATATGAAAAATGGAAATGGAAATTAAAATGACACCTACCTTTAAAATAATATCATAAAATTGTATCTAGCTGTGTGCTGAGAGCAAGACTCTCATTATTATAGTTCCCCTAGACTCTCAGAAAAGACATCTCAATTACCAACTACTTAAAATGAAAGAGAGTATTTGGATTTGGATCTAAAACTAGGAGATCTCTCTCTCTCCCCCTCTCCCCCCTCCCTCCCTCCCCCTCCCTCCCTCCCATCCTACTCCCTCTCTAAAAAGAAGGTTGGGGGGGTCCTCCTGAGTGGCTCAGTTGGTTGAATGTCTTTGTATCAGCTCAGGTCAGGATCTCAGGGTTGTGAGATTGAGCTCCTCCTCTGGCTTGTGCTGGGTGTGGAGACGGCTTAAGATTCTCTCTCCCTCTCTCTCTGCCCCTCATACTCTCTCTCTCCATCCCTCTCTAAAAAAATCAAAAAATATGGGGCGCCTGGGTGGCTCAGTTGGTTAAGCGACTGCCTTCGGCTCAGGTCATGATCCTGGAGTCCCAGGATCGAGTCCCGCATCAGGCTACCTGCTCAGCAGGGAGTCTGCTTCTCCCTCTCCCACTCCCCCCTCTTGTGCTCTCTCTCTCTCTCTCACTCTCTCTCTCTCAAATAAATAAATAAAATCTTTAAAAAAATCAAAAAATAAAACTAGGAAATATGAATTTTGTCATTTAAATTTGTTTGATACAAAATATGTTAAAAAAGATATAAAGATGACTTCAAAGTCAGTGTAACTATGTTCTCTACCAATTTAGTCTTTGACCTTTTGAATTTTATTTGGAACCTTATTTGATTTTTGTATGTTCATTTCATTAGCTGCTGTTAATAGTTGTTACTTGTGTTCTATTGGAGATATAAAATAAAAAGACTGATAGAGGGAATTGTGACTAATTCAAATGTAATATAAGATATAGGCAATTATTATCATGTTTGACCTACATGTGAATTAACAAAGAATAAACTTAATATAGTATGTGTAGATGTTAAGATATGTATTTATAGTGTCACAATCAAATGAGCCAAATCATATATATGAACCAACTTTAAATATGCAGATAGGTTTCATGCACACATAGATTAATTTTAATCTCCAAACACACTGCTTACCAGTACACATACTTTACTTCCCACATTAACTTAAATTGTTAATGATAATAAAGATATACTGTAGGGTGCTCCCCTCCACCTGCTAAATGGGATGCCGCCGAATTCATGAATCACATGGGAAAGCCAATTAGATCTTCAAAAATAATAAGGTAAAATAAAGGTACAGTCTAGAGAAAATAAAAATAAATTTTGAATAAAGAAATTAAGGACAAAGAAAGTGGAGAATTAAATGCCGTAGGAAGTACTACTCTGAAAAAATCTTGATTTTTTTTTTTCCGAGTGAAGTTGCTGAATGTGCCCTCCAAGGCAACCATCGGTGACTAATAAGCAGTACTGCTGCCATCTACTGGTCAATGAGTTTTCCTGCCAGAGTGAATATTTGCAAAGAAGAAAATTCAGTTAACATAACCCTAATTAAACACAATAACTGCAATGTAAGCTTTATAATGCAAAGGAATATTCTTCTACAAATTTCAAAATCTTAAATATCCATAGGTAAACTTAACTTATAATAACTTCTGCTCCCTGGTCCTAATAAAGAGAAATTCTACATAAATGTATAGGCTCAGTGTGTGTGTGTGTGTGTGTGTGTGTGTGTACGTACAGCCAATGAACCTTTCAATGAAAATAAGCTGTGTTTGCCTCAGCGTTTTTTTACTAGCGAATTTTCAAAGGTTCAGGACCTTCTGCCAAGTTGTTTTTGCTATGAAAAGTCTTTTACCTAAGCCATTTTTCTGTCACTCTCCAACTCTTTTAAAATTTAATGCAGAGTTTGATGGGGACATTTAGGTACTTGTTAATCATCTTACTGGTGGTATATTAAGTTATTAACAACTAAAAATTAAAGCTAAAACAAGAAATGGTAGATTCCTGACTCTGAATACAGATGTTCTGCATTTAAAAATAGAAATTTCTAGGACCTTATCAGTAAAATATTAGGAAAGAACATACAAAGGTTTGTGTTAACTTTGAAAATTGTAAATCACATGGATTTTTTTTATCACAATTATATATTCCTCAATAACACAATCAGTGGTCCATTCACTTGGTAATGGTCTTTGAAGTACCATTTTCTGATTGAGGAAGCAAATTCTCATCCCAAGAAATGTAGGTGGATGGATGGATTAAAATCAATAGATTAATCAATCAATCTATGGATAGATTTCACTCACAATTTATCTATCCCCCAAGATATATGTATTTTAAGGTCTACTCAGTTTTTTAAGATTTCTTCATCCTGCCCATCTAATCTTTTCTTTGGCTGTGTTGTTTATAATACTCCTTTGTATATCTTCACTTTAAACAATAATGAGTTGCTTTTTCTCTCCCAAGGCTTAATGAAGATATTGTAATCATTTACCAAAAAAAAAAAAAAAAAAAAAAAGTTGGCTTTTATGTGTAGGTAAAATAATATTTTAACTTAGAACATGAATTTTTTCATCCAGTATACTGACGTTTTTCCTTATCTTTTTCCTCTCCCTTTTCTTCATTCCTGTTGAACACTACACCAGGCCCAGGTAAGAACTTCTAAACCTCCTGGTTCATGGAAAAATACTGCTTGCTTTCTTTTTCACTCCCGACTTCAGAGAATGTATTTCTTTTCCTGCTATTGTCTTTTATCTTTTACAGGGAGAAAATGCCTCATTTTCCATAGAATTTTTGTTCTGCAGCTGTTTCCCCCCACCCACCCCCGCCCCAGCATGCTACCTGTGTTTTCTCACTTCAGTATCAGGGCTGAGGTGCAGGGGTGGGGAGAACAAGCTTCACTTCACCAGCCTTGAAAAGGCAGTGACATCTCTTGTTAATGCTGTCATGCTTCTCGGGGGGGAGAGGTAAAGGTGCAGGTGGGCTGAAGGTGGGTGGCAGGAAGTTGCTCTGAACTGATTTGTATTCAGTCCAGTGTAGGAGATTAGAATGAAAGCCATTGAAAGATTAGGGAAAATGGCATTTCTCCTTCAGTTTTTCCCTTCCGCACAAGTTGTAGGGTAATGTTTTACTCTGTAGTACTTAGTACGATTTTAATGCAGTACCCAATGTGGAGGTGATAATTTATAACAATAATGATAGGTTCTTATTCCAACAGTGCATAGTCTTTATTCTTACTATTCCATTCTTACTTCTTGAATAGGTCAACTTTATTTACTCACTAAAATTTGCACAAAATAGCTCCAAAGGGCTATTTATATCTATATTTTCTGGAATTATATAGTTACACAAAACATACATATACTAGTGTGTGTTGTGTGTGAAATAGGCAATAATGTTGAATTACCATAGATTTTGAAATTATTTTAAAAGACATTTTTCTTTAATGGTTGAGTCAGCTGTGTTGCAGTGGATTACAGTTTATTTCCTTGGCTTAGTCATTCTTCTCACTGAGAAAAAAGCATAATTGGTTCATTGTTCTAAAATCCTGAAACCAAACACACCAGCCTAACTGTGGGGCTTTCAGGCTTTGTGGACAGGAGCAAGACAATTGGCTTTGTGTCATGTGGACCCTCCCTGCTTTGGGCTGTAACTGGGTAATACGAGGCCAATTTCAGACCTTGTTTCCAAGCCCTAAATGCTTAAGGGTTAGTTTTAAAATGGTTTTATTTCTTATTATTTATCGTTTAATTTAGTTGCACATACAGAATGCAAAAAATATGTAAATTCTTATTGCTATGTACATTCGTTTGGAAAACAGGCCAAGTTATATTCCTTTGAAAACAGCTACTTTTATATGCTTATTTAATTCATTCATTCATTTATTCATTCATTCATCTATTCAACAAATCTCTATAGAATGCCTAACATAGGAGCACTCTGGCCTAAGTGTTGAAGACCCACAACACCGTGAACAAGCAGATGGCCCATGAAATTACAATACTGTGCAGTGGGGGGCAGTACGGGGCAGTGTGTGGGGTATCCCCGGTGCTTCGTCAGGTCACATGTGCAACTGTAATGTGATAGATGATCAAGGATCAAGAGAATACAACACAGCTAGCCCTGCCCATTACTGCTGGAATTCCCAAGAGGTTTTCCATAGTCCTGTCTTAGAATAATGAGCCTGTCGTAAAGGAGAGGAATGAAAACAGCTAAACAGGAATACAGTGTTCGTCGTGGAGGTGAAGGGCTCCCAGTTGCGCCCATCGGGTTCCCTGCAGAGAAATCCCTGAGAACTGTGTGTGTTTCAGGTGTATGAGGTGGTCCCTTGCCACAGTGACTGCAGCCAGTATATATGGGTCCCAGAGCCGTGGAGCATCTGCAAAGTGACCTTTGTCAACATGCGGGATAACTGTGGAGAAGGCGTGCAGACCCGAAAAGTGAGGTACGGCCCTTACTCCTCCCCAGTTTACTGCATCCGACTGTCTTCAGCTTTATTTCTAGGGAATCTGCGTTCGTGGAATGCTCCAAGGGGATCTGCTCCAAGCAGCAGGTTGTTACACGGGGCCTCTGACTGGAAGCCTCACTTCAAGGTGCTCCTGAAAAGAAAGAGCCACATATTGAATGCAAGCTGAACTAATTCAGTTTTTCCAACCCCAATGACTTTGTTCTTAAAAGCCAAAAATATTTCCGACTGCTTTTTAGTGATAAACTGTTGTAAACTCTTGCTCCTTTGTATCCTCAAACTGGCAAACTTGTGACTACTCTCAACTCCTCCAGGAAGCCTTCCCTAATACCTAGTGCTGCTCATTTGTTCTGTGGGCGCACTGCCCAGTAGGGTAACCACTAGCCACGTGGGGCTATTTCATTTTAAATTTAAACTAAAGTTAAATTAAAAATACAGTTCCTCAGCCACACTAGACACATTTCAAGTGTTCCGTAGCCAGAGGTGGCTAATTCTGTCAGACACCAGAGGTATAGAGCTTCTCCATCAGCACAGAAAGTTCTGTTGAGCAGTGTTGCTCCATAGTACCCCATGTACCCCTCATTGTTTTGGAAAGATCCATTTACTGTCTGTCATTTTTGTTAAACTCTATAGCTTTCTCCAAACCGAGACCCTGTCATAGTCATAGAAATTCCCTAACACCTAATACAGTTTGGATACTCATTAAATTTTCCCTGCGGTATCTGCATATGGCTCTTAAGGGTTCTGGAACCCTACGAAACAAGTGTATGAGGTTTTATTATCTCCACTTCATAGAATAGATTCAGAAGTACTAAGTAATTTACCAAGAGCACCCATCTAGTAAAGCAACAGATTTGTCACTCTTTATACCAGTTTCTTCTAACCCTGCTGAGTGACACACAGTTAAGACAAATGTCAAAACATCCAAAACTCGACAGTTCATGTTGTGGACAAGCTCTGACCTAACTTTCCATGAATTTAAGATTTGTATTTCTCAATAGAAAAGTAGAGCGAATTAACATTTGTATTGTAAAACTTTGGCACAATCTGTATAACTTTGTTTCCAATAAAAATAATCTCTATTTCTTTTTTCACAAGCCCTCTGAACTCTCAAGCTATTTTTCTGAGGAACTTAATAAAGGTGGATGAGGGGTCAGAAGGTAATAAGTTGGTAGGGAAATATAAGGAAAAGACAGAGATTCCATTTTCCACCCTTCCCTTCCAAATTTAAATTTTCTCCTTCAAATTTAAAAATATTTTCCCCATAAAAAGATTTTGATCAATTTGGTTTTTTGTAAGAAAAATTATAATAAAGAACTGTTCTTTTAGCTTTCCCTTCAATGATCTTTGTAGATGTTGCTTTTTCTTGCTTTATAAATAGATACTCTCAACATTTCCTGCTACATCTTAAGCAAAGTAACTTTTGAGATCAATTTATTTTTTCAGTAAACATCTTTAATGTCAATAGAGAAAAGAGAAGGTCAGTATCGATTGTGATCTCTGATCATGTAATAATGTTCCTATTTGTTACAGGTTGAGTAGTAAACTTTTCTAACCTTATCCTCTGCTAATTAAGGTCAAAATGTCCTGCTTATATGCAAGCATTGGATGACATTTCAGGATAGATGAGTCTATAAGAAAGCAGGTACCAATTTATCCAATGTCATTCTTTCTCTTTCAGGATGGTATGTACATCAAAGGCTGGTGGCAGAAGTGATTTTCCCTGGTGGGAAGGGATATTTTTCACAGACATTTTTTTTTTTTTTTAGAATTTCTAGCACCTGGTGATAATAAAAAAGAGATAATAAAAAGCAACAGATTTGGTTATTTTTACTGTCGCTTTTGAATTCTCTGCAGACAGTGTACCTCCTTATTGTCATACCTGTGGCTGGCCTCTGTCCCACCCTTTGCCTCCAGCTCGGTTCTGCACTATGTATTTCTAACACAGTTCAGTTTTCTCACAGCATAATTCCCTGTCCTATGGAAAGGAAAAAGGCCAAGAATTTAAAGAAAGCAAATGAACTTAAAGTGCCTTCCTTTGTGCTTAAAACTTGATCCAAATATTTATTCTGTTTTCTAGAGTAATTTTAAAAACTGATTAATACCAAATAAAGTAAATAAAACATAAATAATCTGAATGTCAACAATAAGGACATTTTTAACAGTTGCGGCACGTTGAAATGATGTCATTCAAATATAGTCATTAAAAATTATATCTTAGTTGGGGCGCCCAGGTGGTACAGTCTGTTAAGCATCTGACCCTTGGTTTCAGCTCTCAAGCTCCTGAAATCAAACCCCGCATTGGCTCTGTGCTGAGGGAAGAATTGGCTTGGGTTCTCTCTCTCTGCCCCTCACCCGCTCAAATAAAGAAATCTTTAAAAAAAATTATATCTTAGAAAAAATGTTAATGATATGAAGAGATGTTCATAATGTATTATTGATTTTTTAAACAGTACAAATAGTAGGTAAAATTTGCTCTATTTAATGAAGTAAAATATATGCTTACATAGAGATTCTATCTCAGTCAGAGATAGAATCATGTGACTTTTTTTGTTTCTTCTGATTTTCCTAAACTGAATAAATTAGCTGTATAATAAAGAATTAAAGGAGAAAAGCCTGTAAAAATGTGGTTTTATGTACATAACTACTTAATAGAGTATTGAACGTCTGTCTTTAACTCTGGATCAATAGGTAATTTTGCAAGTTAATCCTTGTACACTGTGTGAGTGCCTACCATGAATACAATCTTGCCTTAGCAGCAAACCCAACTTTTGAGCATTAAACCCTGTTCCAGGTCATCTCAAAGCTGCTCCATGTCCTCTCAAAGTTGCTGTCAACAGGATATTTTTAAAATGCCATCAAAGATAGAACTTTTTCCTGGAAAACTAAAATTCTCCCAAAGAAATTTATAATTTTTTCTTCAGCAATGAAATCAAATAAATATCTACCTGTGCATATTTTTGTGGTTGCTCTTTTCTATTTTTATCCAATACATGCCACACACAAAAAAAATGCAGAGGTAGGTATTCGTAGAGGTATTTTTTCAGACTACAAACCCAATTAAGGCATGACCAACAGCACAGTTTTCCCGTCATTAAATGTATCCCACAGGAAAACAACATTTCTCTTAAATTGGGCAGCACTGTAGAGAAAGGAATTCTGTAGAGTAGATTTGTGAAAATGCAATGTCCCCACTGATTGTAAATCCCTGGGAAAAGGTGAGATTCCAGGTATAACTGATAATGTAGTTTAACCGACAGTTTAAAACATTGCTATGGCTTTGAGAGGCTTAAGAACACAAGCCTGCCTTTTTAGCTCCAACAATGTACTCTCTTCCCAAACCCATTACTTTGGTAGACCTTCTCTGAGTTATAGATGAGGGATAAAGTTTTTCTCTTCCACTAGAAAAGTGCCTGGAGAGATTATTAACTACACTGAGAGTGAAGTCTGGTACTAGCCACGTTAATTAGATCCCCGAGAGATGAGTAAACAAGCCTTCCATGACTGCTTACAAAAGAATGAAACATAATAAGATGTTTGAATTTGTTCTGTTAGAAAGAAAACTAACAATAAAAAAAGGTCAAGATAGAGGAAGATTCAAACAACCACATTTAGAGCATTTGTGTTATTGCTACTATAATTGTGTTTTCACTTCTGGCTTTCTTTTAAGTTATCAGCATACAGGAGGCTAAAATTACTTTTTAAATGACAAAATAACTTGATAAATGCCATCAGTTACTTTTGAAAATACTTAATGAAACCTCTCACTAAAAAAGTTCAGTGTGCCTCATCTTCCATCAGGTACGAATCTACTTTCTCTGTGGAATCTGCCATTTCCTTCTGAAGAAAAAAGTGCATTGTATTCCAAAATTCCAAAAATAAGTTCCTCAATGAATCTCTGTGGACCAGTCCTCATTAGTTGGTGCATCATATATGAGTGTAAAAGTCCCTCTTCTTTCAGAGGAAGACATACAGAGTTTATAAATCACATGGGCTATAATTTTAAAAGAGTATGATGATACAAGGAAGTGTACATTTTATATAATGCTGAAGCTCTGCAAGTATTTATGGGAGGCAGAGATCCTTTTATGTCTTCATGTTTGGAGAATTTTATTTATCAAATGCAAACCTTGCCACCTCCCAACCCCATAATGATGTCTTAGAAAGAACCATCTATGGAATGGGTTGGCCATTGTTCTAAGTGTCCTGGTTCCTTCACTGAATAGGTATGTTTTCTTCTAGATGCATGCAGAACACAGCGGATGGTCCTTCTGACCATGTAGAAGATTACCTCTGTGATCCAGAAGAGATGCCCCTGGGCTCTAGAGAGTGCAAATTACCGTGTCCCGAGGATTGCGTGATATCTGAATGGGGTCCGTGGACCCGATGCACTTTGGTGAGATGATTAACCATTTATCAAGAGCGTTTACTTAATTCCTTACCACTAAAGCCTAAAGCTTTAATGCTCTAATTGCTAAATTAGTTACCAAATTAGTTACCAAGGCAAGGGTGTTTTCTTGGCTACCTCATTCTGTGACTGTGCCATTTAAAGTCGGCTGTGTTTTGGCGCACGCTAGAACAGCTCAACCTCTTGCAAGCTTTATGCTCCTCCATCCTCCTCCTGGACCCGCACAAAATGCCTTCAGATTGGCTTATAAATACACAGCATGTTAAAAACTGCACTGGTGATAATGAATCCCTCCAGGTAAAGGGAAAAAGAATGAAGCTCTAGTAAAAGTACTTTAATGGTGTCGGGTTATTGTCATCCCTTGCTTTTTGCCCAATCCATATTATTTAAATTGTGGGAATAATCTTTCACACTGTGGGTATACTGCAGCCGGAGTATTAACACTAAAACGCAAAAGATCTGGCAAAAAAGGGAATCGAAAGAAGAAAGCTGTGTGTCAGTGAATCTCTTTCCACACACAGACTTTGTGTCTCTGTGGGCCTGCAAAGCCAGCTGAGAGTTTCAAATCACACAAAGCTTCTAGATTTCAACAGCCCGTAGGGGCTCTTCCGTGGGACCCTGGGAAGAGTCATTTGAAACAGAACATGCTGTTTAGGATTTAGGAAATTTGGCTTGGCCCGGGGAACCTTTGTAAAGCTGCACATTTCAAAATGGCATCAAAAAGCCCAGGAAGAATACATCCAATGTGGAATTGATTTGCTGAAATACAATATAAGACAGTTTCAAAGAATTTATGATGCATGTTTTCAAGGCGAAATTCATTTTCTATCTCAGTGTTAACATTATTAAAGGAGCTGATTAGCAGCCAACTGATAGAGCAGGAGCAAAATGGAGCTGCCAGTTGACTTGGATACAGGTTAAATAGCAACAGGGAATCAACTGTTTCACAAGGGTATGCAGATGATCTTTGTTCTAATTCTATAGCCTCGGATTTGAAGTTCCTGTTCTTAGAAACCAGATGTTTTCAGAACAAGACGGTGCCAGTAGCAGAATGGCAAGCTAGTCTTTTTCAACTGCTGAATTGTGTTCCTGTGCATGGGGATGTGCCCATTAGGAAAATCAAGGTCACTGAACGCTAGTTATTTAAAGTCACCCTTAAAATGGTTTTTCAGGTCCAAGAATCTAAATTCGATAGATTGATTGATTTTTAATTCTATATTAGTGATGCAGATCACTAATTATATATTAATATAATTACAGTTATCATTACTATCATTAATTCATAATGAATATATAGTTATATTAATTATAAATATAATTAATCACATAATATGATCAGATGCATGCATTTGCATATATGTGATGTGGTGTATCTATTAGTATTTGACACACGGACTCTTAAGCATCTTATAGCTAGATGGGACATCGGAAACTCATTTAACACCTCGATTTTATAGATGATGAAACTGAGGTGTAATGAGATTGTTCAAGTTAGCCAGTGGCCCCAACAGTCTCACTCCAGCTCCAATGCTCTCCCTAATATATTAGCTCTCGTGTGGCTGAGTATTCACCTTCCTGAGGAGCTGTATTTTTCTTTGTCAGCCTTGCAATCAAAGCAATTTCCGGCAAAGGTCAGCTGATCCCATCAGACAACCTGCTGATGAAGGAAGAGCCTGCCCTAATGCTGTTGAGAAGGAACCTTGTAACCTAAACAAAAACTGCTTCCACTATGATTATAATGTAACAGGTACGTGCATAGTCACCTCATCACCGAGACAAAAGCCAAATCCCATGTTTCAGCTCAGCAGCATTCCTGTAAGTACTGTTCATCTCCATCTATGTCCCTCTTGGACATGCTGCTTACTTTCCCAGAGATAATTCTTTATATAATGACAGAAATAGTTACCTGTTTTTAATAAACATTAAGATATAGAGAATGAAAGTATCACACAAACATTGAGTCCTTAAGGTAGATTGTGAATGGTCTAAGACATCCTCCCACTTTGGGAAGGTGCAAGTAAAAGATACATCTTTCCCATAATTATCAGGTTTAATGAAAGATAAACATCTTCAGAAAATGTTTAATTGCTGTGACATACCAGGACAATTCTTGGTGTGGGGGCAGTTTATAAGCACAATTAGTCTTATGTAAAAATGTTGGCAATTTTAAGCTACCAAAAAGTATATGAAGAAGATACTAATATTCCTGTATTATCAAAGGTACAGATGAAAAAGGGTAAGTGGGTTGTTGGTTTTTTCTGAAAAAAAGGTTTATTATGAATTCCATTTTTTTCCATAACTCTCATCTCCATACCATCAAGGCACATACTCTAGGAAAAAAGAGAATGTGTTAGTTTATATGATGCGGGGCAACCCCGAAGCTTATTTTGGAATTTTTCCCAAGTCATTCTCACACTAAAATAAACTCCAAACCTTATACAAAACACACAGCCATCAGATTGGCCTTTTGTTCCCTTAGGTTTTTCTCTTCAGTTTCCTTTGATGATACAAAGGAAGTCACAATTCTCCGGGACATGCTATGCTACCCTGGAGAGAAAGATGAAAGGATTATTTTGCAAAAGACATGAAATGAAAGAATTAAATAGATATGGCCAAAGTGATTTTGAAATAAATAAGTGTATATTTTAAAACATTCTAAGTATGGACAGTAAGTGAAATAGTATTTTATTTGAGTGTAATGACACAGTTAAAATGCCACCCGTTAAAAATTATGACTGTTTGGCTAAAATAAAAATAATGTTAAGTTTTAAATTTCTCCTTTTATTAGGAAAACAAATTTTTAAGTGACATTTGATCTGCAGGCCAAAGCCAGTTTCACGATATCAACAAATGGCTAGCTGTCAAGATGGTCAAGAAGACATCTGCCTCAAGAATAATCCCTGTAGCTATGTGCAACCCCAGCAAGTCCATTTGACTCTTGATATGTTCAAAGCCGGGACCCATATGTTCTGCATGTGGGATGATTGATTGTGCGGCTTAGGAAGCAGTTGTGAATTAAATATGGGATTCAGGTCATCAGAGTTTCATTTGAAATCTGTTTCCTACATAGCTTTCTGTTCTGATGGGCTCCCTTTCCTTTCAGACTGGAGTACGTGCCAGTTGAGTGAGAAGGCAGTTTGTGGAAATGGCATTAAAACAAGGATGTTGGATTGTGTTCGAAGTGACGGCAAGTCGGTTGACCTGAAATATTGTGAAGAGGTGAGGGGATACTGTGTTATATCTCTGCAAGTAAAGTCTTCCCTAATAATTTCGATTCATGCTGAGCCAAGTGACCTGTGCTCAATGCAGCTCATTGCCAACAGATGTTTTTCTGCACTATTCAGAGGCTGCTAAGCACCCTCTTGAAAAGAAACACTGTCCAACTACTGATTTCTACACATAATTTCCTGTGTTTTGTTCTGCTTGGAGCCCAAAGGTATGCTAATTAGCCTATTTTGAAAGAAATGCTTGGGGAACAGTAAGTAATCAAGGTGAATAAAGGCAATAAATCTTAATCAGACTACTCATCATCTTTTGTAATTTCATGTGAATTTTGTGTTGCCTGGGACACCTGCCAAGAGCCATCATTTATTCTTTCTGTTGCTAAACATTGATCACATGTGGTTTGGTAGCAGATTTTGATATTAGGATCTAATATCCAGCTGTGAGAGTCTAAGTACTCAGGTCTGGATGAGAGCTTGAAATTCAAACAAAGGAATGAAGTCTTCCATTATATCTTTGAGGTACAGAGAATTGTAACTATTCTCCAATTTATAAAAGTAATGTCATCATTTCTAAGTATGACCTTATGAAATGTGAGGAAACATAGTTGTTGGCTTTTTTTAGCTTTCATGAGGCTACACTTCATGTTGTAATGATTTTGTCTGACTTCCATACCAAATGGGTACTCACATTCCTGACAGGTTTTAACTCCTCCTGCATCTAAGCCCCACTGGGTTAAACATGAACCAAGATAAGCAGGAGCCTCCATAGATCTTGAACACATAGAGAGGAGCTTATGACCTCATTAGGGTTCCGTAGACATGGTGACCATAACTTCTATCTAAACATCCCAGAGGTTATATAAGCCCATGGTAAATTGTTCCAACTCCTGAGAAAACTCGAGATGGAAATATCTTAATCCATTTGATATCTTTATCATATGGCCCTAACAACTTCGTTATATCTGTCCATGGGAACGGAGCTCCCGAGTGTGCTGAAAACGAGTTGTTTACTTAATAAATTCCACTCACCACCATCTTATAACATAATTTAGTGAATTCGTACTTTAATTATAAATTTTACATCTGAATTAATTTGCTTTTGAAACTAGTAACATCAAAGTAATGTAACCATTATGAAAAGAACATTAGTATTACTGAACATTATTATAGTCATATATTGGCTGGAGAGCTTTGATCTACTTCTAGTTGATTAATATATCTCCTTTTTTGCAAGTGTACATATAAATGTCCTCATGGATCAGAATGAAATCTACCATGAATAGCTGAGAGCTTTGTGAAAGCTAAACCCAAATCATACAAAACCAATTTAAAAACATGACTATAGAACAGAGGTATAAATAGAGTCCTTAATTTCTTAAATGAAATGTGAGTAAAACCCTGAGAAATAACTAATTTCAGTTATCCAGGAGCCTAGATGAATTTACTCTTATGCATTAATATTATGTTTGAATACTGTGGTGACAATTAGGGATTCAAATCATAACATTCTAGTAAATACTGTCTTTAGGGAGAATAGAGCTCTCTCTGCAGGAATTGGAATAAACAACTCATATCCCATTTTATCCATTCCCATGGATGCAGTAGTATTAAATAATAGCCCTGAGAAAAGCTAGCTATCTTTTTAATAATGGATTGATTGCCTACCTACTAATACATGTGCAAACCCTGCATTCAGCCCAACAGCAGTAGCTAACGCTTGCTGTGTCCCTAACAGCCAAAAAGAAAAATGCCATTCCTACCCAACAAAGAGGACAATTAGGGTTAAACCCATCTAGCATTTATATAGCATTTTTTTCTTTGATGTTTTCCTTTATTCACTCAATACCTAGTAATTGGTTTCTCCTTTCCTATTCTTTGATCCCTGAACAGATTTCTTTTCATTTACTTAGACACATATTTTTACACAGATGAGAGAGCAAGAGAGGGGGGAAAAAAAGGACACAATAAATGTTTAAGAAAAAAAGTAGCAGAGGGTTAAATGTCTTACTCCTCGATGCCCAGAAGATCTATACAGAGATATCCTTTTCAATTCTGTAGTGAAATGAGTCAGTAGGAGTTCACTTCTGTGATTCAAACCCTCTCTCCACAAAACTATTGTCTACCTTAAATGTTACACATCTTTTTTAGCATGTAATCACCTTAAGTGTCCTTTCTGCAACTTCCCATGACTTTCAGTGACTTTATGAGACTTTGATATGGTAAAAATGGTAAAAAAATTTTGTGCCAAAAATTTGTCAAGTATTACTGGTTGAGAATACAATGGGAGCACCTGCAGAGGTATGTAGCCTGCAGCCATTGACCTGATCCTCTCTCAGGGGATAACTTAGAGCCAAGAGCTATACTTGAACCACAACACAAGATTTCAGGAAAATTTTCTTTTGCCGGCTTTTGCTATGTACATTAGACACTATAAACTTCTTTTCCATGCAGAAATAAAACAAGATCTTGAAAATTCCCAAGAATTACCCCCAACCTCAAAATTGTACTCTCCTAACAAGCTCTTAAATATTTCTATTTTCATGCTACTTTGTACCTTGGACTTTTTAACTGTTTGCATATACAGTCGATGAGTTTGAAATCTCCTATTTTAAAAGTAGAATGCTTAAGTAAGGAACTCCATGCCAATAAAATGTCACAATATTAGTATCTGATGAGAGGCTAACCAAAATAAGTGAATTATACTACAGTTAGCTGCTGAGATCAGTTTTAGAAAAGAAAATCTTTGTAAAAAAAAGTGTATATAAAATTTTCATAATCAAAAAAGTCTAGTGACCCGTATTTCCTTTTGAAAGAGATAGCATACTTAACTAATATATTATTTCAATACATTATAATATTTAGTTTTCAAATGGTGATTTGTCTTTCAAATCTTTTGCTTTTCAGTTTAACATGCACATGCAAAGATAAATTTTTATCCCAAAGATACAACTATAGATCTATATATTGGTGATATTTTTGGTTTTTAACTAATGGAAAGGAATTGTGCTTACACCTATTTGTTCCTTGTTTAGGGAAATTAGGCCAATTTGGAGACTAAAGCTACTTTTTTTCATGACTTATCTAAACAGTTCAACAGCATTGAGTAAACGGGCTCCTCCACTCATCCTGTGCCCTTTTCTCCCACTCTTCTGGGTTGAACCACTTTCTATTTTTAAGTTTGGGTGTTTGACCTCCAGGTACCTTTTTATTCTATTATGCATCTTGCTTTTTCTTCCTCTCCTCTCCACTACTCTTCTTCTCTTCCTCCCACCCTCCTTCTACTGCTACACCGAGCCAAGCTTCCAGGTCAATACAAACACATCTACCTCTCTCCTTTCAGCTTGGCCTGGAGAAGAACTGGCCGATGAACACATCGTGCATGGTGGAATGCCCTGTCAACTGTCAGCTTTCCGACTGGTCTCCTTGGTCAGATTGTTCTCAAACATGTGGCCTCACAGGTTGGTTTGTACCTTCATTAACATTAGACCCCTGGTCAAGGAACAGGAAATAAGATACCCCTCTTGCTTTAAGTCTTACCAGATAATCTTCAGAAAAGTTGAAATCAGTGTCTTTCTCTTCAAAATGGCTGAGCCTTACTCGTTCCTCAGGTCTCCTCAGCAGAAGTATCTGATGCCCTCTCTCAAGATAGACGCTCACACAAATATGTCACTAGAGTTGCATCCCCTTGTATCTCTTTAAGGAAAAATGATCCGAAGGCGCACCGTGACCCAGCCCTTTCAGGGTGATGGACGGCCATGCCCTACCCTGATGGAACAGTCCAAGCCTTGCCCAGTGAAGCCCTGTTACCAGTGGCAATATGGCCAGTGGTCTCTATGCCAAGTGCAGGTAATCAGATCTCAAGAGGTTGTATGGAAATGTGTGTTTTTTTAATCTGTAGAGACTTGTTTTCAGAAATATTTTTCAGAGCTGACAGCATGTTTCCTCCTAAAGATTTTAGGTACCTTGCCATTTTGTAACTGTTTAATTAGTTTTGATAACAAGCAGTCCTGTCCTGTGTTTTTAAAATCATTTGGAGACTGATTCATTTTAATGAAAATTTATTTGCCTGTCTTTGGCTAGAAAACAAATGAATTGTTCATTGTGTACTTTACTGCTAGTGTCCTATAGGACTTCTTCCCTAAGGTTGCAAATGCTTTAACTGCCCATAAATCAAAATCAGTCATGCAGAGATGACTGTAAGTGATGAGCTCGCTAATGAATTATTTTTCTTTTCCTAATTAGTTACTTCTTCCTGTATTCCAGGATGCCCAGTGTGGTGAAGGGACCAGAACAAGGAACATTTCCTGTGTAGTGAGTGATGGGTCAGCTGATGATTTCAGCAAAGTGGTGGATGAAGAATTCTGTACTGACATTGAACCCATCATAGATGGTAATAAAAAAATGGTTCTCGAGGAGACCTGCACCCAGCCTTGCCCAGGTAACAATACCAAAACAGAATTCATAGTTTGGTCATTTCTTACTAGTACCAGAGTTGAGAAGGAGTATGTTCTAAGTTACATGTATAGTCTAAGTTAAGGCATGTCAGCAAGTCTCATTCAGTAGTATCTATGCCAATAACTGGATACTGTAGTGTGGATGAAGGGGGTCTTGCCTTGTCACTGCCAACGAAGGGTGAAGTCTGGGTCTCCTATGTGGCCTCTGCTGACACCCACTCACCTGGAGTTTTAACACCTACAGGGGATGGCAGTAAGGCCGTAGGTTCATGCTTGACAGGGCAAGTATGAAAGACAATTTGCACCTAGTTAGGATTTCCAGGAGAGAGAGAAGCAGGGTCTAAACACATAATGGCTAAAGAAAGACTTAAGTCCTTATAATGAAGGCTTACTCTGGGTCCTGAATAGAGTCAACAACAAATTTACATGTAGGCATATTGTACTTAAAACATAAAATGTAGAAAAATAACTAGTAACACACCAAGAAAAAAAAAAAAGATTACCTGCAACTGAAGGCAATTAAAATTAGAATTCTTCTTAGTTATAATGAAAGCCAAAAGACAATGGAATATATGCAAAGTGTGATGGAAAATGGCCATGAACCTAAAATGCTATCCCCAGCTACACCATTCAAGAGTGAGAAAAAATAGTATGGAAGAAAATATTGAAATTATTCCAATTCAAAGTTAGACACAACAGGTTCATGCAGTAAAATGTGGAAAGCAAATATTATATATCAAGTAGTTTAGAAATAATTGGCAGGCAGTGATAAACTAATATTTAGGAATTTGGGCTTGATGCAGAGAACTTTAGGGTAGACAGAAGATCAAAATAAGTTCAATGTCAGGTAGGAGCCTAAGGCTTTGAGAAAGATGGGGGCAACAGTTTATTATTAGTAGACCAGAAAAGAATAAGATTGGAAGTAAATTGCCTATACTTTACCCTCAGTGAAAAGTTTTTGTTCTCCCAATTTGCCTATAAGAAAAATATCAATCTCTTTCAGGAATGTGTTATTCAAACAAGATCCCCCCCAAAATAAAAAGGCAAACAAATATTGGAGACAAAAATAAATCATACCTTTTTTATTTGGGTATTTAAAATTTTAAAGATGGAGAACATATTTTCAAAAGTTTATTTTAATGGAATTAAGTCTTTAAACACTGTAAAAAGCTGACAATACGGGTTGCTCATTCATTCTCATTAATTTACTCATTCTTAAGTAAATTATTTGCGGTGATAATATTGGCAGTTTCTGTAGTTTATCAAGATGAACTTAATAAAATTAAACAGAGCAGTAGATAAAACAACCCAATACTTTTAACTAAGTGCTAGACTTTAAGTTCATCCCTCACTGTGCATATTCAACTGTAACAACAATCTTTGTGTATACAGATAGTTTCATCTACTTCAAATGAAGAAAGATCTTTTTTAAAAATCTTTAAAAATTACTTTCTAGACCTAGGCTAAGTGTTGCTTTTTAGACATTCCCACACCTGCTAATAATAACCTATTCCTGATCCAGCAATTCCCCTCTTCATTTCCTGACCCCCCCCCCCCCCCCAGATTTCCTGGCCTGATTTCAGTCTAGATATCACACACAATTGAACTTAATAAAATCATTTTTCTCCACAACAGACTGAGGTTGAGGCTGTGGCAGCACATAAGGGCTGTGGGCAGAGCCCAGGACTGAAACTTTGGGCTTCGATGTGCCAAATGGCCACATAGTCAATGAAAGGTGACCAAAGCTAAAAGTTGGGAAGGCCTATCTCTTCTAAAGCCAAATCTCCAGTGCCATTAATGGGATTATTGTGATACCCACAACACGGAGCAGCACTGGTCTCCTTGCCAGGCAATAGGGTCTACTTCCCTGTGGAGTTTCTCCTACTTGTTTTCATTATACTTCCTGCAGCACGATCGCCCCTTCATTTGACTATTATCAAGTGTTACTGGAGGCTGGGCCCCGGGCTCAAGATTGGAGATACACTGAGAGACAATTATAGCCTGTCCCCATTGCATTTACCTTCTAATGGAAGAGACAGTTGCTAATCTAATAGTAACTTAAGTGAACACAAGATTGAAATATGTCCTAAGTGACCCGAAGGAAAGGAAGATCTCATAATAACATCAAACAGGGCAAACACACCATTCTAATTAAAGTAATTATAAATCCAGGAGGAGGCTGCTCTTCTTTTATAAATTACAATCTATGCATCTCTGTTCCTCTCTTGCCCGTTTTCTCCAGTAATAGGTTTTAAAAGTTAGCAATATAGGAGCTACTAAGCTTTAAAGAGCAAAATACTAAAGTAGGGATGTGCATTTCATACACTTGTCCTATCTTTTGCAGGCATAGTATAGTTTATTATTACAATGGTTGGATGGTCAAAATATAAAAGTATGTTTAGTACAAGCTAATGCCGTACTCTCATTTGCTGCTATTAAATCTTTGAAGCCTGACCTGGATTCTTTGGAGGTGAGGATTATATAATTCACGGACAACTATTAAAAGATTAAGCTCTGTTGTGAAATACACTATGTCAAGTGCTATAAGCACAGAAATAGAGCCTACTAGTACAAAAGGTATATTTCCATGTAGTCTGCAATTGCTGAGGTACAGTTATATTACCTTTATCTTAAGAGGACTGTTTAAAATTCTAATAGTTTCTCCTGCATAATTAAAAACTAAGTAACCCAAAAGTATTTAAACATGCTTCCTAGTTTTTCTTTAACACTTGTAAAATTCACTAGAATTTTCTGAACTTCAGAATGACATTGAATATTAACAACATACTATAATAAAGGTCTACAAAAATCATTCCACTTTACTATTATACATCTATTAGTCAATAATTCATGTTTGACGAAGATTTCTTAATTATAGCATAAGACATGTTTTCATTAATCAGATCTCCAGGCAACTTTGTGCTATTAGACATCTTCAGCATAATGTAAGGCAATATGAATTATGCATGTGGTATGGCTAGAATAATTAAAATAAGAATCCATATGGATTTGTGTCTATCATAATTTATTGTATCCTCTGAACAGTATCACCAGTCAGTCCTGAAGAATGGATGAGCATATGGGAAAGATATTTCATTAATTCTTCCCTATTCTCATAATGGTTGAAGATGTTGAGCACATTATACACCAGGGTCCTAGGTATTCACCCAACAGAAATGCACATAAGTTCAAAGACTCATACTAAAATGTTCACAACAACAGTATTCATAATAGAAAAAATTTACAACTCTCCACATGCCCATCACTAGAATGGATATCTAAATTGTGATACCTTCATATAGTGGAATAATGTACAGCAGTAAGAATGATCAAAGTGGAACTACATAAATACATGTGGATCTTGCAAACATAATTGAGTGAAATATTTTTTAAAGATATGTATGGTATAATTCCATATATAACACAAGAACAGTTTCTGAAATTCTGAGACTGCCCTGTTGCTTTATTTGAATATTGGTTGCATGGTTATATAATCAGATTGTGAAAATTCCAACATTTGTAATTTTTCATGTATATTATTCAATAAGTAATTGAAAAAAAAAGTTGATTGAAGCCGTAGATCAGATAAAATTACAAGCATTATTACCCCTACTCCAGTTGCTCAGTTGGCTGTCTCACCTCCACACCCCTGGCTAGAAATAGAAGGAAAAAAAAAAAAGTATAAATGCCAGTTTTCTCAGTCTTGGAGTTCAAGTTCTTTTGCAATTATGTATAGCTACAAGATAAATTTTATGTATATTTAGATTTTCATTGATACTACCAAGAACTTAATAAATCCTTTTATAATAATGACAAGACTGGTGGTAGGTTTTAATCAACTATTTTGTCTTTTAAGAGGAGGTAAATTACAAGGAACAAGCTCCTTCCAGCCATAGTCAATACCCAATAACATCCACTCCAAAAATAACATTCATACACACTTATAAACTACATATAAACTTGCAAATATTAAATACTTATCTTATAAATATGTTTTTTTTGGTATGCTAGTCCTACCTTTCCCAGTGAGGTTAAGAAATAAAATTACTATATGGCTGGCTACTGCTTATGGGTATGTACAAACTACACACCTGTGTTTTGCAGGTGACTGTTATCTGAAGGACTGGTCTTCATGGAGTCTTTGTCAGCTAACCTGTGTGAACGGTGAAGACCTAGGCTTTGGTGGAATACAGGTCCGTTCCAGAGCTGTGATTATACAGGAACTAGAAAATCAACATCTGTGCCCAGAGCAAGTGTTAGAAACGAAATCATGTAATGGTGAGTGCTACAATTCATGAAATCTTTTCAATTTAGTTTTATGTTGATAGAAAAGATATAGAATTTTCTGTTCAATAAGTCATTTGCTAAGATCTCGCTTAAGACTGAGAATTGAGTAGGATTCTGAATTTTAAAAAATTTACAGGAAGAAAAATCTTCACCCTTCCTCAATTAGATAAGAAATGTAAAAAATGTTTGTTTTATGAGCTACAGAAGATTGAGCTAACTAAGAGCACATTATGTGTACACCCAGGACAAAATCTAACAATAGCCTTTATTTAAATCAAAGGAAACAAAAATCCACAGCCAAGTGAGAGGTTTTACTATATTCTTAGAAACTGATAAATCAAAATATTGGTGAGAATTTGACCTAGGTGTTATGAACATCCGTGTTTACAGGTGTGTGTACATACATGCACATATAGAGCCACCCAATACATGACATTTCCAAGAACCACAGAGCATCAAAAATAGTTTGGGAACACAGAGGCAGTCTAACTGAAAATGAAAGAATTTATAGGGTCAACAAACAATCTTCTCCTTCCTGCTTGTGTTTTGAAACAATTAGGGAGTAGGACATTTAATAGCAAATAGGAGTCAAAATATTACTATTATTACTGAAAAGTTGGAGGAGAGAGCTCAGAATGTGAAGGAAGAATGCTTAAAGTAAAAGCCAAATGGGCTGGATGACTTAAGAAATAGGTAGAACTATCTGCCTTGTCAGTTCAATCTTCCCAAATTTACCAAGCAGATAAATGATTCCATTTATAATGTACGTAATGAAAATGAAATAAATCCCAAGGAAAGGTTTGTTCAACCCAAAATGACAAAATTAGAAATAAACAACAACAATTAAAAAGAAATCTCCCCATGCACAGACATCAGTCAAAACTAAAAACCACACTTCTAGGGCATTACATATCAGCACAAAAGTACTTAGGAGAGAACTTAAAGCCTTAAATGCCTAAATAGGAGGGAGAAACGTTGAAAATGAGCTAAGCATTAAACTCGAGATTTTTTTTTAAAAAGATAAAGTAGAATGTAACTAATACAGATAAATATAAATTAATGATTAGAAAAGATAATCAACAACCAATAGTGGACCAAAACTAAATAGACCACCTCATGGCAAAAATGGAGGAGAAAAAAAAAAACAATACTACAACAAATAGAGTTTGAAAATATATTTTTGAATATATTTTGCTAATAAATATAAACACTTCAAGATAATCTAGATTATAATAATTTATACCAAGAGTAATTGAGAATCTACACTATGGATTCTATAACTATTAAAAACTCAAATTTATCAAATATTTACTTACACATGAAACAAACTAGAACCTAAATGGCTTTGAGCTTTACCAAAATTTAAAGAAACAAAAACTCCCTTTTATGTGAAATCTTAAAAAATCAAGTTGAGTGGGAAAAAAAGATGAGGAAAATCCCTCCAGCTCTATGAAAGTATAACCCTGACAGTAAAATCAGCCAATAAAGTCACCAATGAAAATAGATGTCAAAATCATTAAAGATTATCTAACCAAATAATTAATATCGTGACTAATTATATTTTTAGAAGTACAAAGATGCCTAAATATTAGAAAAAATAATGTAAGTCATTACAGTAATAGAAAAAAAGGCATATGATTTTAAAATATGTTAAAAAGATGTTTATAGAATGCAACTCTAATTTACAATAAAAACTTCCCAACACAACTTGAACTAGAAGGAAATCACTTTACCTGATAAATGATATCTACCTAAACAAACAGCATACATCATAATATTAGGGGAAACATAAGACACATTCCCTTGCAATCAGTAACAAAGCAAGGATGCTCATTGGGGCTACTTCTTTTCAACCTAGTAAAGAAGGTTCTAGCCAAAGTATAATCAGAAGCTTAATAGTTGAAAACAAAGAAATAATCATTCACATTACTATATGATGTTCACATTAATAATTTTAACAAACAAAATAGATAAAAAATCATGATAAGCTCAATAGATACCGAAAGGAATTTGACAAAATATCCATTCGTGATAAAAACTCACCAGGTGGGTCTCAACATAGCAAAGGCCATCTTTGACAAACCCACAGCTAACATTATTATACTCCGTAGACAAGCTCATAATTGTTCATCATTAAGAAGAGAAGTGCCAGAAGGATATTATCCTCCCTCACCACTTTTAGTCAGTGTACTACTGGAAATCCTAGACATAGCAATCAGACAATAAAAAGAAATGAAAAGCATCCAAGTTGGTAAGGAAGATTAAAACTATCACTGCTTACAGATGATGTGATATTATACACAGAAAACCCTCCCCCAAAAAACTATTAGAATAAATGAATTATGTTAAGTTGCAGGATACAACTGATATATAGAAACATATTTCTATACACTAATAACAAAATAGAAGAAAAAGAAACTCCATTTACACTTGTACCAAGAATAATAAAATACCTAGAAATAAATTTAACCAAGGAAGTGAAAGACTATACACTGAAAACGATAAGGCATCGAGAAGCGAAATTAAAGGCTACATAAGAAATGAAAAGATAGATCATGTTCATGGATTGGAAGAATATTAAAATATTTGTATTACCCAAAGTAATCTATTGATTAAATATAACCCCTACTGAAGTACCAATAATATTAATCCTAAGATTTATATGGAATCACAAAAGACTGAACAGCCAAAGCAATCTTTTTTTTTTTTTTTAAAGATTTTATTTATTTATTTGAGACAGAGAGAATGATAGACAGAGAGCATGAGAGGGAGGAGGGTCAGAGGGAGAGGCAGACTCCCTGCCGAGCAGGGAGCCCGATGCGGGACTCGATCCCGGGACTCCAGGATCATGACCTGAGCCGAAGGCAGTCGCTTAACCAACTGAGCCACCCAGGCGCCCCAGCCAAAGCAATCTTAAGAAAGAGCAACAAAACTGGAAGTAGCACAATCTCAGATGTCAAACTCTACTACAAAACTTATAGTAATCAAAATAGTATAGAATTGGCACAAAAATATACACCTAGATCAGTAGAACAGAATATAGAGCCCAGAAACAAACCCACACTTACATGATTAATCCACCACAAGAAAGGCAAGAAGATACAATAGGGGAAAGACAGTCTCTTCAATAAATGGTACTGGGAAGACTGGACAATTACATGTGAAAGATAAAACTGGACTGCTTTCTTATGCCACACAAAAAAATAAGCTCAAAATGGACTAAGACCTACATATAATACCTGAAACCATAAAACTCCTAGAAGAAAACATAGGCGGGTGCCCAAGTGGCTCAGTTGGTCAAGCGTCTGCCTTCGGCTCAGGTCATGATCCCAGGGTCCTGGGATCAAGTTCCGTGTCAGGCTCCTTGCTCAGCGGGAAGCCTGCTTTTCCCTCTGTCTGCCACTCCCCCCCCCCCCCCAACTTATGCTCTTCTTCTCACTCTCTCTGACAAATAAATAAAATCTTTAAAAAAAAAAAAAAAAAAAACCAACATAGGCAGTAATTTCTTTGACATTGGCCTTAGCAACATTTTTCTAGATACGGCTTCTCAGGTAAGAGAAACAAAAGCAGAAATAAAACTATCGGGACTACACCAAAATAAAAAGCTTTTGCAGGAAGGAAACCAACAACAAGGTAACCTATTGAATGGGAGCAGATATTTGCAAATGATATATCCAATAATGGGTTAATATCCAGAATATATAAAGAACTTACACAACTCAGTACACACAAAGTCTAATGAAAAAATGGGCAGAGTACCTGTATAGACATTTTTCCAAGGAAGGTAACACATTGCCAAAAAACACACGAAAAGATGCTCAAAATCACTAACCATCAGGGAAATGCAAGTCAAAACCACAATGAGAATTTCCTCACACCAGTCAGGATGGTTAATTTCAAAAAGACAAAGTGCTGGCAAAGATGTGGAGAATGGGAACCCATGTGAATTCTTGGCAGGAACCTAAATTGGTACAGCCACTGTGGTGAACAGTATGGAGGTTCCTCAAAGAATTAAAACTACCATATGACCCAGTAATTCCACTTCTGGGTATTTACCCAAG
Source organism: Mirounga angustirostris (assembly GCF_029215605.1). Lineage (NCBI taxonomy): Eukaryota > Metazoa > Chordata > Mammalia > Carnivora > Phocidae > Mirounga > Mirounga angustirostris. Next base: position 62,435,583 of record NW_026991720.1, read on the forward strand.
TAAAAGAAAAAAAAACACTAATTCAAAAAAATATGCACCCCATGTTTATTACAGCATTATTTACAATAGCCAAGATATAGAAGTTAAATGTCCACCAATAAATGAATGGATAAAAATGTGGTATATGTATACATATATACCATATTCCGTTCCTCAGCCATACAAAAGAATGTCGTCATCTTGCCATTTGAGACAACATGGATGAACCTAGAAGGTATTATAAGTTAAGTAAGTCAGACAAAGACAAATACCATATGATTTCCCTCATATGTGGAACCTAAAAAACAAAATGAACAAAACAAAAACAAACAGACTCATAAGTACAGGGAACAAACTAGCGGTTGCCAAAGTGGGGGATAAGTGAAATTGATGAAGGGGATCAAGAGGTACAAATTTCCAATTAACAGTGTAAATAAGTCACAGGGATGAAAAGTATATCACGGGGAATGTAGTCAGTAAGATTGTAATAACTTTGTATGGTGACAGATGGTAACTACGCTTATTATGGTGAGCGTTTTGTAATATTTGTAATTGTTGAAACACTATGTTATATGTCTGGAAATAATACTTTGTCAACTATACTTGAATAAAAAATAAAAAATCTTTAAGACTCAATTATAAAATTTAATTAGAAAAAAATTGAATCAAAATAAAACTATAAATAGAAATATATTTAACAGAAATATATGTAAGATATGTATAGAAAATAAATGATGAAATCTTATTTAAGCATATAACTAAAACATTAGTAAAATAGGCATGTTCATGGATAAGCCTCAATATCATTACATCTCAATTTTATACCAATTTATATAAATTCCATGTAATTTGAACCGATTTTTAAGTGATCTGAGAAATTGATCCTAAAATTCATATGGAGAGGTTGAAGACCAAGAAGATCACAGAATTATTAAAGCTCAGAAGAAAAAAATGGGAGAGGAGGTCAAGGGACTTACATGGCTTTATTCAAGATTTACTCTACAGCATTAATAATTTAAGAAGAGTGACCGGTCAACAATAAAGCAATTAGACTAATGAAACAAAGAATCTCAGGAACAAATTCTTATACGTACATAACAGAAGTGAAAGTGAGTAGGGTAATGGGTGGGTAAATAAAGTTGCAATAATTTGTTATCCATATAATGTTTTTAAGATTATCTTGTCGCTCACACCATACACAAAACTGATAATAAACTAAATTATAGAGCCAAAGGTGAAGAGCATAACTGTAAAACATTTAAAGAAAATATAGGAGAATATCATTATGAACTCAAGAAGAATTTCCAAAATAGGACATGAAAAGCACAAAAATGAGAAAGATGAAAAATTAAATCTTCTACATAGTAATAGATCATAAACAAGGTTAACAGAGAAGCCAAAGCCTTAGAAAAGATATTTGTGAAGTCAATTAATTTCCAAGGATTAGTATTCTAGAACAACAATTAGTATCTAGGACAATTTTAAAACTCCAAGAGTATAAAATTGATCCAATTTTATTTTTATTTTATTTATTTGACAGAGCACAAGTAGGCAGAGCAGCAAGCAGGGAGTCACATTCGGGGCTGGATCCCAGAACCCTGCCTGGGATCTTGACCTGAGCCAAAGGCAGATGCTTAACCAACTGAGCCACCCAGGCACCCCTAAAATTGATTCAATTTTATATTCTTAAAATTGAGGACCCCAAATTTTCTTTTGTGAGTTATATATACATAAAAATTTATATTAAAAAGATAAAGAATAACCACAAGCCAATTTTATGTAACAATAACAGTACTTCCTGAAAAATAACTTTGAAAACAAAACCAATAACTTTGACAAGCACGTCCTGTTTTACATTTTTGCAAATCTATAATATCTGCCTTAAAGGAAGACAGCTGGATTCTGTTTCTGCACTCAATCTGTTGCAATCTTAGTTTAGTTGATGTATATGAAGAAAATCCAGCTCTACTCACACAGATGTGTAGTTGAAATACACACACACACACACACACACACAATCTGAAAGATGTCAAAGTCTCCCAGGTTCTCTGGACCATACTTTGAGAACTGCTATTCTAGAGTAAATAATTCCCACAATTCAATAAGAAAAGGCATAGATTTCAGTAGGATAAAAAATGGCCACTAGATATAAAGAAGCAACACTCATAAGAGGAAGTCTAAATGCCCCAAAACATTTGTTACTCTTTAATAGCATTAATAGAGAACTACAATTTAAAATGACGATATAGCTTCCATACCCACCAAAATAACCAAAAATTTTAAATCTGGCAATTATAAATGTTCATGAAGGCTTAAGCAATGATGATCCTTATTCACTGCTGGTGGATATGCAGATTGTCACTTTTTGGAGGGAAAAAAAAGTTATTTAGTATAGTTTCAGCCATCCCTATGGAGATACCCAGTAGTTTGTCTTCTAGATATTTACCTTAAAGAAGCATGAAGAGACTTGCACAAGGTTGACCACGGAGACATTGCTCTAACAACAAAATTTGAAAACAACCTAAAAGGCCATCCAGAGAAGAAATACCAAAAAAAAAAGTTGTCGAGTTTAGTACAGTGGAATTCTATATAGCAGTTAAAATAAATGTACTATAGCTACATTTAGAAAAAACCACATAGAAATATTTCATCTGTATAATATTTACATTTCAGAATGATACATAGACTATGCTACTTTTTAAAATTTTTAATAATATGGTTGACCCTTGAACAACAGAGGTTTGAATTGCCCAGGTCCACTTACAGGAGTTTTTTTTTTAAATAAATACAGTACAGGGATGCCTGGGTGGCTCAGTCAGTTAAGCATCTGCCTTTGGCTCAGGTCATGATCCCAGGGTGCTGGGATGGAGTCCTGCATTGGGTTCCTTGCTCAGCGGGGAGCCTCCTCCTCCCTCTGCCCCTCCCCCTGCTCATGCTCTCTCTGACAAATAAAATCTTTAAAAAATAATAATATGAATACAGTGCAAAATATTTTCTCATTTTTTTTTTTTTTTAAGATTTTTATTTATTTGACACAGAGACACAGCGAGAGAGGGAATACAAGCAGGGGGAGTGGGAGAGGGAGAAGCAGGCTTCCCGCCGAGCAGAGAGCCCGATGCGGGGCGCGATCCCAGGACTCTGGGATCATGACCTGAGCCGAAGGCAGACGCTTAATGACTGAGCCACCCAGGCGCCCCCTTATGGTTTTCTTAGTAACATTTTTTCTAGCTTACTTTATTATAAGTCTATAGTATATAACATATATTTTGTGTTATCAAGTAAGGCTTCTGGTCAACAGTAAGATGTTAGTAGTTAAGTTTTGGGAGAGTCAAAAGGTATATACAGATTTTAGACTGCATAGGGGTACATGCCCCTAATCCCCATGTTGTTCAAGGTTCAACTGTATTGTATTATCATTAAAAGAATAAAAACCGTGGCAAAGAAATGGGATTTAGGAATAGATCAGGAATTTTATAACATTTTATAACATTTATATGGCAATTTCAGGACAATAAATTAACATTTGTATCATTTTTGAGATGGACTTACCACTTTGACAATTGTTTATAAATATTTTCTTAATATTCTTTCCCCATGATTGTCCTTCTAGACAGCAGAATGCTTCTGTTCATGTTTATTGTGTCCCTGCAGATGGACAGTGTTATGAGTATAAATGGATGGCCAGTGCTTGGAAGGGTTCTTCCCGAACAGTCTGGTGTCAAAGGTCAGATGGTATAAATGTAACAGGTAAACTTCCAATTTCTCTTTTTGGTTTTTTTGTTTTGTTTTGTTTTTTTGCAAGTCTTCCTGTAATACACATGCAGTTGGTTAAAGCAAATAATTAAGAAAACAAAGATACTCTTTCAGTACTCAGCACATGGTTGGGACTCAGTACCTAGGCTGTATAACTGTAACCGGTGACTATTTTATTTTTTATTATTTCGATTAAATTCTCAAATTCTCCCTCATCCAGCCATTTTAGACAATGTTGCTAGAATCTAGTTAAAATATTACCTAATTCCAATAAATTATAATTTTCAGATTGTCTTCCCTAGAAATTTTATATGTGAATAACTCACCATATGCTTAAAAAAAAAAAATCAGTATTTTGTGGACTATATCTGTTTCTGTACCTTAAAAATAATATATACTAAGACCAAAAATATTACCAAGTAAATATAATTATACAAATCCAAATATCTTGCTTGAATTCAGAAATCTATGATTCAGTTTTTTATTAATTAATAGGTAAGATCTATTGGCAAATCTCAAGCCCAGAACATCTGGGCAGCTAACCTACTCTGCCCACTCTGTCCCCACTCAAAAATTATATATTCAAAGAAGAAATCCAAATGAAAAACTTTTCTAAAATGTCCTTTGACCCAAATATACCAAAGAGCTTCTCTAATCTGTGATTACTGAAAGTTTCCTTATCTGACCCCAGTAAATGCAAGGGTTCAAGGACCCTATGAAGTGGAGAGAAACTTGGCTCCAGATATGTACCTTGCAAATTTCCTAGAAAGAAACCAAGGTCAGAACCAGAACCTAAACCTTAAACATATGACCCAAAGATCTAATGTCTCTCCTTTAACATTTTTATAGATCTAATCTATAGGAATCTTCATAGTGTATCAGTAACATGAGTTTTGAGAGTTAGCTACTCCGGGGGACCTACTGATTTACTGCCATTGTTTTGCCCGCTGGCAGAGATAAAAAGTAATGTGCATTTGGGTGCCTATTAGTAATGTCCATTTATAAATTTAGCTGTAATATATACAGTAAGATAACAGGAACAGAGATCAATATGCTTTTTGGAAAGCATCAATTTTTATATTAAATTTTAGATTACCTGGATTTATTTAAACCTAATTACTTATTTCCTCCCTATGAAAGCTGGAACAGGATATCAAATTATATTCTTGTGAAGGTAAGATATTATACATGAGAAATCTGTATCAAGAAACCATTGATAATAGCAACTCCCAGTGGACACATATATAACAAAGAAGAGACACCTACCAGGAAACCCTTTGCTCTCTCACAGTATTATCTACTGGGGTGGGGGGGTGGGGGGGTGGGGAATCTATTCCAACCACACCACTGTAAGAGGCCTAAGGGGAGAAAGAGCCTTATGAAGGGAAGCATACATTTTCTGAATTTGAAGGCACTTATAGAGATGGTCCATTCAACTCAAGTGTTGAAAATGAAGTTCTACATTCTTCTTGAAACTCTTCAGAGGGAACGTTGCAGTTTCCCCAGAGGGTCCTGTTATTTTCAGATTTCTTTTTCCTCCCCAAATATGGATGCCAGTAATATTTGTCTGCCATTTCTTCTAAATCTCTTCTCCCACTAAAATTAGGGGTATTCCCCAATGCAAAGGTAAGTCGAATTTTAAAAGGCTTACCTGTAGAAATCATGTGTTCACCTTCTTTTTAATCCATTAAAGTACCCAATGTATTTCTTTCTTTCTAATACTTTCTCTGATACCAAAAAGGCCAATGTGTAAATGATTTGTGATAAACTCTATATGCATTCTTCTTCTATCTTTTAGGAGAGACGAGATTCTTTATGAGAAATAGACAAGCATGTAAAGTATATTACCTATCTTGATCGATTGCTTTAATTTTATGAAGTTGTCCTTATTAGAAATCAAGATGTTTTTCTTTTTCATCATGTGTTTCATGATAATAACCTCAATATGGCCTTTTAACTGCAATTGGCTTGCAATGACTAACTGCTTTCCCATCATAATTTTTTGATGAACAGTTTATATTATTGAGAAATAAGGCAAAGAATTAACAAGAGGATCTTTGATTAAATTCCAGAGGATCATCAATTCCATAAATAAAGGAAAAACTTTGCTTTCCTAAAATCCTATTCAACTGAGCAAGTATGGTTTGAAACTCTAAGTTCCCTGCACATCACCGGTATTGTTTCTCTAGGACATCTATTCTCATCTTAAAACCTCACTTGTAACAACTTAGGTACACTTGGTACTAGACCTGAAAAGAAGAGAAGGAAGAAAAACCAGAGAGCTGCAATGTCAAGTTAAACAATAATGCAAATACATCACTTAGCAGCTACAAAAATCCTGAATTGGCAGGAATAGGGATTTTCTCCAAGAACTATGTATGCATTATTTTTTAAAAAGTACATTTATGTGGTAGTCACATAAATTAAAGAAACATCTCAAGAGACATAAGAACTGTTTCTTTGGCCAAGAAAAAAATTTAGCTTCAAAGGAAAATTCAATCTGCTTTTTAATGTTGGACTGGGCCAATAGGGGGGGCTGGGGACCATGACAGAAATGGCCTGTGTGCAGTTAGTGTTTTCAAAGTGGCAGCTATACAAACACTGCTTGTGGAGCAGCTGCTGAGTGCCAAGCACTGTGCTATCTCCTCTGAATAAGAGGGGCCTCAAGTTCTGGTATGAAGTGGTCAAGGTTAACCAAGTATTTCGCAATCAGTCGCCCTCAGAAAAATCCATGGGGGTTCCCGGAGTAGTTCAGGATTCAAAGACAAGTCTATCCAACACGGTATTTCTATCATTGCAAGAGATGCTACTTGTCAATATATGATTTTCTGTTCTGCAGGGGGCTGCTTGGTGGTGCGCCAGCCTGATGCTGACAGGTCTTGTAACCCACCGTGTAGTCAACCCCACTCGTACTGTAGTGAGGTATGTGTGACTTCATTAGGAAAGACAAGCCAGCTGCATTATTTGTCACCCACCACCTCTTAAAAAGTCGACTCCCTCCCCCCTTCCCCCCCTGCAGAAAAAGCATGTCTTGTGGCCTAAAGATTTCTAGACCTCTCCTTTTATCGATATAAACAATTCTGAATGCACTTATTTCTACTGTTAAAATAATTTGTGAACAGTACAAAAAGTGTGTTTTTTTATGTAGCTAAGACAAATTACATGTAGTAAATTCCGAAAACAGTACTTCCTTAAAGCCTTCTCTTCACGTCAGATCTTTTATGCTCTCATCACCTTCTATGTATAGTAGAAATCCTCTTGTTCTCCTGCAGATGAGGACATGCAGTTGTGAAGAAGGGTACACTGAAGTCATGTCTTCTAACGGTACTCTTGAGCAGTGCACACTTATCCCCGTGGTGGTGATACCCACTGTGGAGGACAAAAGAGGAGATGTGAAAACCAGTCGGGCAGTACATCCAACCCAATCCTCCAGTAACCCAACAGGACGGGGAAGGACCTGGTTTCTACAGCCATTTGGGCCAGGTGAAGTGACTAGACAGTGTTGATGTAGAATCCTTTAGTTATACATTTAAGCAATGTCAAAGGGTTAAAAAAAATGAGCAAGCATTTTCACATGAGTCATCTGTACTTATTTATTCTGATATTGCCACATAGCATGTTTTTACTATTATGAAAAAAGCACTCATGCTCAAAGTTCAGAGAAATGAAATTAATTTCCTCTTAGAAAAAAATTAGGATATTAGTTATTTTGATCTCAGACCTAAATTTACAAGTATAATTATGCTTACATTGAACAAAGAAATCTAACCATGAAATATTAATTAGGAAAAAAGTATGTGGTCATTCAGAACTGAAACAAAACTCTAAAGACATTCAAGAATTTTTCGTTTGACCATAGACTGGTAATAATTTAAACCTAAAATAGGAACATCAGTAATGCAGTGCTGTGCTGGTGGTACTCGGTAGCCAGCCCAATTTCTATCAGCCCCTAGATTTGATAAACTCAAATAATAAGAATCTGTACTAGCACCAGATACAGAAGGGCAAGTATGGAGCCTTCCTGTCTAGATGGGATGATTTAAATTTGGAGACTGACCAGACCCTTGTCATATTAAACAGACATCCTTAATGTGTCTAGTAATGGACTTGAAGCCAACAGAGGCAAAAGCTTGAAGGCCTAATACAATGCTGTCCCTACCCCACACATGTTCTCTCCCCAGATGCAATAAACTGTATGCTTATTTCTGGAACTAAAGCTGGTGTTTAAAATTGTGCTGCAAGGGCTTTAAGGTAGCTAAGATCATGGTGGTTTTTCTCACACCAAAGGGGTTACTAGTTAACGACCAAAGGAAATCTCTAGGCAAAGCCAGACATAGTCTACTTTACAGTTGTTAGAAATATGAGAAAAGAAGGAGTCTGCATAGCACATTTCTATTTCTAATGCTTTAAGTCAAAACACTTTCCCTTACTGGAGAATCACTATTAGGATTTTAAGTATTTTCAGTATTTAGATGACTTAACCCAAATATTGAGATTTAACCACATTATCCCTGCCTTCATAAGGTTGTTAGCTGAAAATACAATTTATTTTGCAAAGCTGACTTGTCCGTGCAAACCTGGGAAACTCTTCTCTCGGTGTTTAAGATAGTGGACCTGCAAATGGCCATTAGCAATCTTGACCTTGACTAAGAATCCAAGCAGAACTTCTCACATCAAAAGTGGTTTTTAAAAAGAGAACATTGTCATTTTATATATATACCTTCCCTAAAATGAATATTTTAATATATTAAAAAGGTTTATGTTCTTAAAAAGTGTATTTAGACTCTGTTCTTGGTTTTTGAAAAGCTCCAAGAATATTTGTTGAAGAACTCTCAGGGCGGATGAACCCAACAGGGGTTGATTTTAAACCCAGTCTCTAATTTTTAAAATCTTTAGAATTGAAAAGAAGTATATTTAGAATATTAACAGTTTAGTTCCAATAAATGGACCCCTAAGTTGATCTAGCTCTAAGTAGAAAAACTTTCACAGTACTGATTTGTTTTTGATGCCTTCCAAATATTGAATAAACCAGAGTGTCTATGGAGCCAATTTGCCCAATCTATAATTTTAGCACTAATATGTTTAATTGTATGTATGCAACAGAAAATACGTGTTGATGTAATGATCAAGTTAGGCAAATTTATTAATACTATCATCTAGTTGAAGTTTATTGTGAACAGAAAACTAAGAAGCTCAAAGGAAATGAGACCAGAAAACCAAATTAGAAAAGTTTCTATCCTGCCTAATTCCATATAATAAAAAGTTAGAAAAATGTTATTTATAGTTAGAAAGTTCTTTATATGTTATAATCAAACTTGGCTATTTTTACAAAGGATATTGTCGATTAAGCTTTAAAGTACAGTGTAAGTGTAAATTAGATAAAAGATTAATTCCCCCCAAAAATGTTAAGCATATTCACTTTCAATTCATCATAAAAAAAAGTTAAAATGACAAAATTTATGTTCAAATACCTGTCTGCATTAACCCTAAGCTGTAGGACTTTATTGAAATTGCATTACTTTTCTTCTTTCCTTATAATTGCCATTCTCAGAATAAAAATAAGAAAATGTTTATTTAGCATTATGCATATATTGGATTTGAAGTAAAATTTACATAAGCAGCTGCAAAAATTTAGGCATATGAACCTGAAATCTGAACGCAATTTGAATTGAAAAAATTATTTTTCCATTTAGTTCTCACTGATAATTTATCTTTAATGAAGCAGCATCTAACTCATAATAGCAGCTTTGCATTAATCATTAACTGTGCCTAAGCAATAATTCACTTTGTTTTGAAAGGATTTGGTCATATGTCACTGGTCATTGGTCATAGTTAAAGACTGTCATATATATATTTATATATATATATACACACACACACACCAGACTAATGTAAATTAATAACTAATATCCATTCTTCTTAGATGGGAGACTAAAGACCTGGGTTTACGGTGTAGCAGCTGGGGCATTTGTGTTACTCATCTTTATTGCCTCCATGATTTATCTAGCTTGGTGAGTGATTAAATATTTCAAAATATAAGGGGATACAGATCAATTTCAGCAAAAACACTGTCAGTTGACTATAATACAGAAACAGCAATTTGTATCAAATAAGTATTCTACATTTATTTAGTGTTCATCTGAAATTAGAAACAAAAATAGCTTTAGTCATAGATATTCTAAAAACTACCAAATCAGCCATTTAATATCTGAAGATGAGCCAGAGCTGCTCCAGGTCATCTCAAGTATGTTCCCCTTGGTTATACAAGATAATATTGCTTTGTTTGCTTATCGTGAACTACAGAGTTTGATACTGAATTACGACTGGAGAAAGATATTATGGTGATACCTAATTTTATTCAACTATCTTTTTAAACATGTATTATAAATTGTGTATTTATAAAGATTTCTGGTCAAATACTAAAGGATTATACTATAGTATTATTTCCATTGTTAGTGAGAAATTTCATTTGATAATTCTCTTACAGGATAATAAAATATTTGAGGGGTTCTATTTCAAGGTTATTCAGAGCATTAAATAAGAAAATCAAAGATATCAGAATATCAAACTTGAGGTTGAAATTAGGTCATTAGGCAGTTAGGCAACTTTATCAATATATTTTGAATTTTTTCATTTAAGACAGTAAAATTTATGATTAAAGATGGATTTTCCTTCTCCAATTATTATTTTTTTTATTATTTACAGCAAAAAGCCAAAGAAACCCCAAAGAAGGCAAAACAACCGACTGAAACCTTTAACCTTAGCCTACGATGGAGATGCAGACATGTAAAATAGAACTTACCCGGGCAACAACCAGTTTCAGCTTTCTGACTTTGCAGTAGACAGCCAGCAGCCACAAAGCTCTTCATACTGTGTGAATTCAAATGCATTATAACTTTTTAAAAGAGCATCATAGAGTGAAAATCAGTGCCATTGGAGATATCAAGACAGTACCACTTACATAAAATTAAAAAAAAAAAAATCAGCCCTGAGAATTCTAGATTTAGTTGAATATAGGCTGCATTCTGAGAGTTTTTTGTGATCTTTTCTGAAATCACCAACTGACCATTCACTTTCATCTCTAAAATACAGTTGTGGAATTGGTCAGTTAGGACGCCTGATGCAAGCCTCTGGGCAGTGTTAACCCATAGTAACATTATAGCATGAGGAGTTTATACCAAGATCTCTACAATACTATAGTCAAGCATAACAACATGTATACTCAATGGAATGACACACATTACTATGTCAGACTATGTACTTGTTAATAAGCAGTTTTAATGGTGAATAAGAGATAAGCTCTAAGCTGAGCAGGAAACCCATTGAATAAATTCAGCATCTTGGTGGTTGATGGTAGCTCTCATTAACCTGCATTTCAGAGGCAAAGACTCTTTTATAAGACTTAATTCGTGTCTTTCTCCAAAGTACGAATGCTGGACATGTACTAGTATCTTAGAAAAAAAAAAAAAAAGTCCTCAAATTCAGTATTTTATAGTGGTTATTGTCAGGAAAACTAATTTACTTGTGTTAATACGTTTCTACTTTCCCTAATTTTCAAACTGGTAGCCTGCATCTCTTTTGCTATATGGAAGGCACATTTTGCACTATATTAGTGCAGCATGATAGGCACTTAACCAGTATTGCCATAGAAACTGCCTCTTTTCATATGGGATGAAGACATCTGTGCTAAGACGGTCATGGAGCCATTTGCAAGTTCTTACATCCGGAAGAGAATAAAGTTCAGTTTGGATGGCGACAGGATGGAGTTAGCTATTACATCTGCTGTCTACACTCTTCCTCATTGCTGCAGCCATTGTGAAATCGACAACATGGTGGTGATTTAAATGCTCAAATCCCGAACTCATTAATCCTTCAAAAGATGGATCCCTCTAGTTGGTTTTTAATTGTACTTTGAAGGCGGTTTACGACTAGATTAGATTTTTATATTTGTTACCTTTGTTAAAAAAAGAAAAGGAAAAGAAAAAAAGGAGCCGGTTGTCTTTTTAATTTTGAGCAGATGGAGAAAATAACGTCTTGATAATTTTTGTAACTAAAAGAACTCAAAATCTTGTGATTTTTTTTTCCCCGATTTGTTTTTCCTAGTTTTGCATCAAATGCATCCATAGTTTTGTCTTGCTGACTGGTAAAATTTGAAGCAGGCTTTGTAGGATTTCAAAAACTAAAATGTTCAAAAAAGAATAGTTTGCCCCAGGGCTTCATTAAATATCTAGACCAAGGGTGGCAAACGTTTTCCGTAAAGGGCCGGATAGTAGGTATTTTCCGCCAGGCCTGGTCACACCTGCTCCGTTCTGTCATCATGAGGATGCAGGTGTAGACGAGACACAGGCCATAGAAGAATGAGCGTGGCTGTTTTCCAATGAACCTTTGTGACAACAATCAGCAGGCCACATCTGCAGGCTGTGGTTTGCGAACCACTGGTCTAGAAGCTTTTTCAGTGCTTACCTCTCTGTTGTGTCATCTTTTGCTTTCATTCATTTACCCTTAGAATGCCATCAGTGTTTAACTTCAGAGGTGAAAAACGGTCATTAAAGTTTATCACTGTTTTGGAAGTAGTTCTGTTTTTCACACATGTAGCCCTGGGAATGGCACAGTGAAATACTATCTAATGTGGCAGACTTCTTTTGTATGAAAAGAAAAAAGAAAAAAAAAATCAAAAGGTGCCATTAAAAAGCGATTCCATTTTTCAGGCAACATTTATTGCAACAACCTTTGGTAGAGGGGAGGACATTAGGTTTTCAGGTCTTTTAAAAATAATGTAATAAGCTATTTTATCTTAAACATAGCTGTGTTGCTATACACTTGTTTAGACTAGAAGGTGTTTCACCTTCAAGTAGAGTTTGAACTCTCCCTGCTGTTCATTAGAGTATTTGCAAAGATTACAAAAGACATCAGATTAGGATGTCCTCGCCCCCAAACTGAACAGATTTCTACCTATCTCAGTATGAATTAAATGTGGAAACCACTAATTCCTTACTCAACATTTACTGTATTAGGCAAAGCAATCATTTCAAAGCAAACAGGTGGTCACAAAGAGGAGAATTTTACTTTAAACCAACGATTTAAACAAGGCAAAGCATAAAAACAAATTCCATTGCATCGGTCTTACTGAAGAGGAAAACAAAAATAATACCATTGCTCTGAAACTGTGATTGCTAGTCTAGGTACTCAGGGGTCTTCCAGGTATTCCTCAAGTTGATCTCTTCGAATAAAATGAACTCCATTTGTCCAAAATGGTTGAGAAAGAATCTATTGCAGTTACTTGAAGAATTTAGCTAACGGCCTTAGAAAATGTATGCAACACCTAATAACTTTGAAATTACTGAATAATATGTTGTTGCTATAAAAGCTATACTTAGGATACTGTAAAATGTCCTTAATTCAGAAGGCCTATCAGTATCATCCAATCCATACTCTAAGAATTAATTGATCAAAACTATAAAATTTTACGAAAATACACGATTTTATTCATAAATGAATTATATTTTGCAACACTACATATACGGAGGAGACTAGGTTCAATGGGACCTAAAACTAGGGAACATATTGGAAGTTCACCATTAGGATTAATACTGGGTGCCCTCTTGTTAGAAAGGTGGAAGGGCACGTAGCCAACTGGCTATTTTGGACAAATGAAGGTTACTATATTCATGTTTAGAACATGATAATAGCCTTATTTTTGTTCCTGGCATGAGTCAATAATGAGTTAAGTATGTTACTGGAATTTCATCAAAACCTTATTTCTCCTGTTCATTCTGACAATTCAGGAGGGGAATATAGTAGTAACTAGTCTGTTGACCCTTCTGCCTTACCAAAATGGCCCATGAGCCCCAAAAGATTTAGAACTACTGCTCTATAAATCTGAAGGTCTGCTTGGTTTAAAAAAAAGAAAAGAAAAATAATGACACAGTATCATGTACAATTTTGTTGGACTATTTCAGTACAAACCACATAGAACTGGCACAACCGCTCTTTTGAAAGGGGTTGATTTGCTTATTAGTACCTAATCTAAGATACCGACTGTAATTCTTACTTGAAAGCCTTTTTGAGGACACTACCATGTAGCTTAAAGCCAATTTGAAAAGGAGTGCATAAAAGCATGTTCTTAATTACTTGTAACAAAGCACAAATTACTCATAACAAGACAAATATTTCTTGAATCATCACATGTAAGACACTCTGCTAGGCACTGTAATACAGTTAGTCATGACTTTTGTATACCTATGTATCTAAGACACTGAAAAGAAGGGAAAAGGTTTCATGAGAGAAGACAGTGCTTAAATCACCCTTGACTCTCGGTTTGTTTCCAGTGTGGTATTTTTCCTGATGGAAAGTCCACATCTCAGGCCATACTGTTAAGCTTTTGCTGTAATCCTCCTCCACCCTCAGGGAGGTAGCAATGTTCATTTGGCTGAACCAGAGCCCTGTTAAGTTCCTGGGCATTTCAAGATAAAGTCACTTACCCAGAACTTCTTACAGGGATTAACACCTCTCAGTTTGTTTGTTTGTTTGTTTGACCTCCTCCAAAATCCCTATACCTTTGCTCCTTATAATGATTTTTTCTGGTCTCTCTCTACTCTGCTTACAACTAATCTTATCTACTTTTCTCAGAACTACCTTCTACTAAACATGCTCAAATTTTTAAATAAGGGGGAAAAAAATGAAGGTGAAGGTCTCTATGCCCTACCTATTAGGGTCAAAGTGTCACTAAGCATGTGAACATCTTGATTTAAACAAAATGTACTGGTCAAAGACAGGAGTAAAAAGATAAGGAAAGATGTAGAAGATATGCCCCCTCAAAAAAAAAAGGCTTTCTGTAAATATGTCCATTTTTATACTCTATTTAGTACAACGAGTATGCTCCTACCTCTACCTTGCCTCTGTGTTCATGACCCACCCTACAAGACAGTAAGGCAAGCCTGTATCTTACAGAAAGGAGAGCCCATTCCTGAGCTTATTTGGAGTTTGAATAGATTTTCAAGAATCATGCCTCCAAAATGATCTGAGACCTATTTGTAAAAATATTACCAAATTCAAATGTGTTTCGTGTTATATTTTCCCCACTAAGACTGAGGGTGTTGAAAGGAGAGCAGTATAGGAAAGAATCTGTGAAGCATCTTGTCAGAAAGTGAGTTTTCCTGGGTCTAGTTTAGATGTGAGAACAAAACACACCTGCCCGTCCCACCTGGTCCTCTCTTCAGGTGGCCGGACAGCAGAAGAGGATTTCGGGGTCTGAAACTGGAGTGGGGGCCTAGCAAACAGGACTCTATAAAAAGGATGTTTTGCAGTGTGATTACAGTAATTCTGTATCAGCAGAAAAACTGAAAATGGTTACGTCTACGTTATTAAATGAGTAAAACAAATGCTAAGTGGATAGAATTAACTTTGTAGCTTTAGGTTTTCATGCTTCTACCAAGCCAGATCCTAAAACGGGCAGTATATGAAGACTTTTAGTTCGTGGCAGTCATGTTTTCAGCGATCAAAATCTCTAGTCTAGTTAGAATATAACTGTCAGTCTTATTGTGTTTTGTAGACTTTTTTTTTAAAGCAATAGTTTCTAGATCATCTACTTTGAACCCTCGATGAAATTTTCACAACTATTTTTTGCAATCTATGTTTATTTTTAAAAAGTAAACATTAAGATCCCCTTTCTGGTACTTTTCCTGCCTATTTGTAGCACAGAGATTTGAAGAGATCAGTATCGGTCATTGTAAAATATAACTTTATTAAATTTGCAATATGTCTTTATATAAATTATAATCCCCTAAATGTGTTTTTTGTTAATTACCTGAATATTTATTTGATTTAAGGAGGCAGCTGTCTAAGAAGTTTTTGTTAATATTACTTTGTAAATTGTGTAATGTAATTTATTTTAAATTATGTACATTTCTTTTTTAACGCACAAAATGTCTATGTACAATTAACTACAGATTTGAAAATAATGTCACTAAGCTTTATTCAGTTAATACAGATGGCATGTGAAGATGTAATATGCTTTTTTACATTTTCATATGGGTTATTTGTAAATAACTATGTTGCTGACAAACATAAACATGGAAATCATTTTCATTCTACTCATGTGTACTTTTTTAATTTGCATCATTTGCTGTTCATACATGGGTTTAAAAAAAATTATTTCAGTGAATATCCAAACACTTTTACTACTCTATTGCCTGTTCCTGAGCCTTTAAAAACAATTCCAATTGAGAAATTTCGAAAGATGCAAACCTTAACTTTAAAAGTCTGCTGAGGGGCGCCTGGGTGGCTCAGTCAGTTAAGCATCTGCCGTCAGCTCAGGTCATGATCCCAGGGTCCTGGGATCGAGTCCTGCATCGGGCTCCCTGCTCAGCGGAGAGCCTGCTTCTCACTCTGCCAGCTTGTGCTCTCTCTCCGTCAAATAAATAAATAAATAAAAATCTTAAAAAAAAAAAAAAAACTCTGCTGAGGCCACCACATTAATCATTATGGACAAATGACCTCTTAGTTTCCAGTCAAAAGAGAGCACCAGCAGAGGATAGTAAGACACTCTGGAACAGAGCCCTTCTTGCCCCCTCAGTCAGGGGGCAGGCCTCTCCCTGTCCCTTCTCCCTGTGCCTACCAATAAAAGACCAAACCGAAAAAACAAGGTAGGAGCTCACACTTAAGAAATTAAGATTCCCTCAATTCCCCTAAATTAAGATGCACACATTCACAAACTCTGAAAGGGATACACAAATTAGATAAGTTACTGCCAGTGTAGCTTGGAGTTAGAACATTTTCTGAAATAGTTGTTTGCTGAAATATAACTAAGCAGGGAACCCTTTAAACAGTGTATGAATCCTTCAAAACATGCAGCTAGCCACAAATGCTGGACAAAAAAAATCCATTCCATATTGTTCATTACAACTGAATCTAGATGAAAAAAATGTTTAAATGTATCACCCAAATTATTCCATATATATGTATATATATGTAGATATTCATAGTCAAATTACTAACTTCAGTTTTTATTTTACAACTCTAATTTATGTCCTGCAAACACAAATAGGGACATGACCGGTCTATATTCTAGATTTGCTTCTTCTGAGTATCTAGTGATTTCTGTCATGAAACTCTGAACATATTTCAAAGAAAAGCCAACACATACTTCAATGTACAGTTCTCATCAGCGTCAATTAGTCTCAAAAGAAAGGAGATACATACAAAATGTTTAAATGCAGTCATGCTTTCTAATATTTCAGGGGTTTGTTTTTTGTTTTTTCAGATGACTTCCCTTTTCCCTCTCTACCTTACTCCATAGCATCTCCCTGCCAAGGCAGCTCAATTTAACAATCTGATGTGTGCCCTGCCATATTTTTCTCCTTGATCATATGACCTTACAAACATGCTGGGGACAGGGAAGCGAGAGAGGAAAAGAGAAAAATGGGCTGAATTTAGTAGATACACCAGAAAATTGTTTCCTTTCTTGTGTATTGCTGTTTTCAAACAAGTAAAATGGCCTTTGCCCTTCTCCCAAACCTCGGCAACACCGAAGGCAAATCCCACAGCTTTTGGGTCACAATTTGAGTTTTGAAAAGTCCCAATCCCATAGAAAACACTAAAGACTCCACCAAAAAACTATTAGAAATAATAAATGAATTCAGTGAAGTTGCAGGATACAAAATATACAGAAATCAGTTATGTTTCTATACACAAAATAGAGAAATTAAGAAAATAATTCCATTTATAATTTCACCACAAAGAATAAAATACCTAAAAATAAACCAAGGAAGTGAAAAGACCTACGTTCTGAAAGCCAGAAAACATTGATAAAAGAAACTGAAGATGATACAAATAGATATTCAATAATCATGGGTTGGAAAAATTAATATTGATAAAATGTCCATACTACTCAAAGCAATCTACAGATTGCATGCAATCTCTATCAAAATACTGACAGCATCTTCCACAGAACTAGAACAAATAATCCTAAAATTTGTATGGAACCACAAAAGACCCCAAATAGCCCAAGCAATCTTGAGAAAGAAGAACAAAGTTGGAGGTATCACAATTCCAGGTTTCAAGATATACTACAAAGCTGTAGTAATCAAAATAATATGGTACTGGCACAAAAACAGATATGTAGATCAATGAAACAGAATAGAGAGCCCAGAAATAAACCCACACTTAAATGACCAATTAATCATAACAAAGGAGGCAAGAAGATACAATGGGCAAAAGACAGTCCCTTCAGTATATGGTATTCGGGAAAACTGGACAGGAAGGAAAGAAGGAAACTTGAGTTCATTTTACACCACACACAAAATAAAACTCAAAAGAGATTAAAGACCTAGATGTGAAACCTGAAACCATGAAACTCCTAAAAAATAGGCAGTAATTTCCTTGCATTGGCCTTAGAAACATTTTTCTAGATAGGTCTCCCGAGGCAAGGGAAACAAAAACAAAATTAAACTATTGAGACTATCCCAAAATAAAAAGCTTTTGCAAAGAGACGAAATTATCGGGGCGCCTGGGTGGCTCAGTTGGTTAAGCGACTGCTTTCGGCTCAGGTCATGATCCTGGAGTCCCGGGATCGAGTCCCGCATCCGGCTCCCTGCTCAGCAGGGAGCCTGCTTCTCCCTCTGACCCTCCCCCCTGTCATGTGCTCTCTCTCTCTCATTCTCTCTGTCTCAAATAAATAAATAATATCTTTAAAAAAAAAAAGAGACGAAATCATCAACAAAACAACAAGGTGACCTACTGAATGGGTAAAGATATTTGCAAATGTTATATTCAATAAGGGATTAATATTGAAAATACATAAATAACTTATACAACTCAACACCAAATAATAATAATATGATTTAAACAGAGGACCTGAATAGACATTTTTCCAAAGAATATATACAAATGGCCAAAACATGAAAAGATGCTCAACACAACTAATCAGGAAGATGCAAATCAAAACCACGATGAGATATCACCTTATACCTTCAGAATGGCCAGACTCAAAAAATAACAAGCGTTGGTGAGGAGGGGAGAAATAGGAACCCTCACACACTGTTGGTGGGAATATAAATTGGTGCAACCATGGTGATAAACAGTACAGAGATTCTTCAAAAATTAAAAATAGAAATACCATACAACCCAGTAATTCCACTACTGGGTATTTACCCAGAGGAAAGGGAAACACTAATTCGAAGAGACATATGCACCCCTATGTTTATTGTAGCATTATTTACAACAGCCAAGATATGGAAGCAACTCCTATCCATCAACAGATGAATGAATAAAGAAGGTGTGGTATATATACATGTACGATGGAATATTACTTATCTATAAAAAAAAAATGAGATCTTGCCATTTGCAAGAATAGGGATGGACCTAGAGGGTATTATGCTAAGTGAACTAAGTCAGAGAAAGACAAATATCATAGGGTATCACTTATACATGAAATCTAAAAAACAAAATAAACAGAAATTAGAAACAGACCAATAATACAGAGAACAAATTGGTGGTTGCCAGAGCGGGGGAGGATGGGGGAATGGGCAAAATGGATGAAGGGGAGTGGGAGGTATATGCTTCCAGTTATGGAATGAAAAAGTCACAGAGATAAAAGAAACCACATAGGGAATATAGTTAATGATGTTGCAATAGTGTTGTATAGGGACAAATGGTAGCTGCACTTGTGAGCATAGCATAATGTAGAGTTGTCAAATCACTAGGTCATACACCTGAAACTACTGTAACCCTGTATGTCAACAATGTCATTTTTTTTTTTAAGTCCCAATCAGGCTAAAATGAAATATCATGCTCTCTCATTGTTTCCATTTCCTTGACTACTAGCAAATTTGATCAACTTTTCATCTTCTCACAATGGATTCAGTCCTCTACTACATGTTATTTTTAAATGACAATTCTGGTGATGCCATGTGGTTAATTTTAGGCCATCAACAATTTTAACTTTTCAGGAAAGAAAACAGAGCTTTCTGGATTTTAATCCTCCATAGTTTTTTTGTTTTTGTTTTTGTTTTTGTTTTTAATCTCAGGCAGAGATGCTCTTACAATGGGCTCTGCCACCTCACTGCCCCCAGTTCTCTGCTATATCTTGAGCATGCTCACCTCCATCTCATGCTAACCCTCAAGGACACTATCACATGGAGGTGTTGAAGCCAGATCCCAATCTTCTGCTAAAACCACACACTTTTCTCAAACCTGTGCCCTTACTATTACTTCTACCTGGAACACTCTTTCCTTCAATATGGCCTGGCAACTCCCTCACTTTGCACAGGTCTCTGCTCAAATGCCACCTCCTCTAGGAAGCCTTCCTTGACTACTCTTGTCACTCTCTGTACTCCTACCCTTTAGTTTAAGATTTTATATTTATTTGAGAGAGCTAATGAGCATGAGCAGCTGAGGGGCAGAGGGAGAGGGAGAAGCAGACTCCCTGCTGAGCAGGGAGCCCCAGGCGAGGCTCTATCCCAGGACCCTGGGATCATGACCTGAGCAGAAGGCAGACACATAACCGACTGAGCCACCCAGGCATCCCTAGTTTTTTGTTTTGCTTGCTTGTTTGTTTTAGTGGCACCTGATATTACATATCTTTTTTAGTTTGTGGGGATTTTTTTTTTTTTTAATGCTTTCTCACACATGAGAGAGGCCAGGTCATTAACGGTTTTGTTCAGAAGGCACAATGTTGTGACATGGACAGAACCATAACAGAGCAGTGGAAGACATAAAAACAGTCCTGATTGAGCCTCACATCACAGGGGAGTGGCAGCTGAGAATGTAACAGTTATAAGAGGGAGCTGGGGATACTGGCAAATGAGAAAGGGAAGCTGAGTAAGAAAAGAGCAATTGCAAATTTCTAGAAAGCCTTTGTTCCAGGATATAAAAGCAGCCCATCTCTTTAGTCTTAAACTTATTACTTTATGGTATCAAAAACAGCCAAATGAAATGCTCTTTGCTTTAAAGCAGAAATAAACCAGAAAGAACGGTATGAAGTTACAATTCATAGTGCTTCCCAAATCCCCATAACTCACTTTGGAACAATAGAGGGCAACTTTTAGCAACCACGTAAATACATTAATAGATCATTTAAAATTCCTTACAGCATCTAACATTTTGATTTCCCGGAAAAGTAAAATGAATTTCAAAATTGGAGTCAACCGATAAGACTAGAAAGTAACACAGAGGAGAAACAGAACACCTGTGGGGAGGGAGAGGCCGGTGTCCCAGTCATTCTTAAACATAGTGACTGTAGTGAAAATCCTGTCAAGTCATGTCCCCAGTGACCCTCAGCTGCTAGTCTGACAGCTGATATATAACCATACCCTTCCAAAAATCTATCTTTATAAAAGGTTCACTCATTTATAATATTTGTCTGCTGGGAGATTTTTTTTTTTTTTAATGTTTATCACTTTTTACTATCTTTGCCAAAGGGCTACTAGTCGTTTCTTCTGCTGGCATCACCTTGCTACCTAGAGCAAGTTGATTTATAAAATAAATCAACAAGAAGTATCCTGGCTGTAGAAGGCATCATATGTACAGAATTTTCATCTGATATTTGTATAAAAGACGCTTAGAACTTCTAAGAATTTTGTATGCTCATGCTTAGAATAATGTCTCTATGTAAGAATCCACAGGAAAATCAAATTAAAATATCTCCTACGATGAAGTTAAAAAATGATAAACTTAGGCCATGCCTGGTAGTAATCATGATATAATACATGTTGCAAAAGGATTATGGCAATGTGTGTTCAGTGATAAAAACTCAAGAGGACTTTGATAAAACTGTTCAGAATTACCACCATATTGGCTTTCAAAAATCAGTAATTCCTGGCCAGAAACATTTAAATGTAATTATGGATCCATAACCAAAGCAGATGAAGCAATAAATTGGTACGTTATCCTAGACTACAATGCCACTCATAGGCACAGTCCTTTGGGCATGTGAGCATTAAGAGCAGTTCCTACCACTGATAAAGATCAGATCCTGCCTATTTTACAGGTTGTTTAAAAAGGAAACTAAAGAAGGACCGAAAACCTCAGTTCAAAGTTCCAGATCACTTTCTGGTAAGATAAAAGAACAGCGCCAGAACAAAGAAGGAAATAGAACTTCTGAACTTATGAAAAAAATTCTCATAAACATTCATAGTCAAAGAAATGCCACTTAAAACAGTGACCAATAGATGGACAAAACAAAGTTTGGCAATATACAATTGTATCAAATATAAGGCAAAAAAAATTTTTTTTAATCCTAGTGAGGAAAATATTGATTCAAGTCAAAGAAGGGCAATGTGGACACTATCGTTTTAATTAAAAATAAACATATCCTTTGACCTAGTATCTCCACTTCTAGGAGCTGATCCTAAAGTCTAGAGAGATGATAGAGAAGAGGATGCGTGCTGCATGTGGGGAAAGAGAGAACGGATACAAAGCATGGGAACAATGATAGAAGGATACGGATCACATTTATAGTTACAAACATGGAAGCAACAACATGAATGGATATAAATAATGAAAAGCTTAAAAAAAGAAAAAGAATGGAAAGTTTAAGTAATAGTGCATTTATAAAACAGGATATTATGCAAGATCGTGTCTGTATGATTTTTTAATTGTGGTCTTTAATTTTTCAGAACTTAGGACTGGCAAAAATAAGTGAGAAATCACAGCACACACATATTCACAAAATGTTTCTTAATTATGCTTTGAAAATGGTCAAGCCATTATTTTAAATGTTACAAATGATTGAAAACTGAGAGAATTTTTGGGTGCAGTAAGAGCCTCATTTCCTCCTAATCATGCAATTGAAAAGCCAACTTAAAAAGCAATTACAGACAAACCAAAAACCAGACTCTTCACTCCAGAGAACAAACAGATGGTTACCAGCGGGGGGGGGGGGGGGGGGTAAAATAGGTGAAGGGGAAGAAGAGTACACTTGTCATGATGAGCAGAGTCATGTATAGAATTGTTGAATCACTGTATTGTATTGAATCACTGAAACTAACATAACACTATGTTTATTGAACTTTAAGAAATATTTTAAAAAGTAATTACAATTAAGGGCCCTTTGGTATAAGATTTTTTATTTCTTTGAAAGAGAGAATGAGAGAGAGCACATGAGAGGGGGGAGGGTCAGAGGGAGAAGCAGACTCCCCGCTGAGCAGAGAGCCAGATGCGGGACTCGATCCCTGGACTCCAGGATCATGACCCGAACAGAAGGCAGTCGCTTAACCAACTGAGCCACTCAGGTGCCCAAGGGCCCTTTGGTGTAAATGAAAGGAAAAATAATGTTAAATAGTGGTTGCTTGGAATGGGTCTTTTTCCTGCCTAAAAATCCCTGTCCTCCAAAATAACTTAAAAAAAAAAAAAGACAAAAAACTTTGAAACCCTTTGGCTCATTGTTGCTAATGTGAGACCGAACTCTGGAAGTGCCAAGGAAATAACAAAAAAGAATTATCTTGTGTTTTAGCTATTGCCTGAAGTTAAATTTAATGAACTGAAAAGGAAGGTTTCTGCAACATTAGGGAGAGCCGCTGGAAAAAGCAGCCCCATTTCTGTCTGTAGTGGTCGGTGCTCACCAGATAATGAGCAAAACGTTTGCAGCTCATCTGGACTTAGAAAAACATCAAACACCAGCTAGGAAGCACAGAGAACTGATAACTGTCTTTCTGATTAGATATTCAGCCTCAATTTTTGAAGCTAATAAAGTAGATAAGGAAAAGACAAAAAAAAAAAAAATGTGTATCAGAGGCCTCCGGGTAAAAATATTGGAACAAATGTTTATCTAATTGGATTATCACTATATATCTTTTTTTTATTCTTTTTTGTTTTATCACTATACATCTTCTGAAACACTATTAGAAGTCTGTGAAGAGCAAAAAACAACAAACACACAAAAAAAGCTTTTATCTTCCACCCCAAGCTAGTTAGAGGAATTTGAAAACACAGGGAACGGAGTATCAATCAATGGTCAATCCAAAGGCAGGTGTAATGAGAATGTTATTTTGCCAAATGAAAAGACAGTTCTAACATTCCCCAATTGCTTCACTAATATCATAACTGCTGGCAAATAGTTTATATTACATCAGAGAGGAAACTGCAGACAAAGCTGATAGTTGGAGAAGGCCACCTGGTTACTGAGTAGTCTGAAACCTTCTCTCAAACAGAATGAGAGGTGATGGAAGTATTCACCAAATACAGGCAGTGGGAATCACGGAGAATACTGTGCATGAGGCACCATTCTAGGCTCTGAATGGTAGGAAGTGGCAAAGAAAAAAGACAAAACTTGCCCTCACTGATAGAATACGCCGCTTGGTGAAAATTGCCAGGGAGAAAATAAAGTCAGTGACAGGGAATACCAGTGCACTGAAGGAGAGGCCTGCGTGGCAAGCATACTAACTTTAAATTCCTGGACCCAATCCTGGAGGTGGATCCGGGAAAGATTCACCACGTCAGCAACAAGCAATACTCTTGAAATACTCTCTCTCGACACCAGCTGGGTATCCTACAATTCAACTCAATTCTGACACTAACTACCTGGAGGTAACATCAGGTTCCACAGCTTAAGGGTTCAGTCCTACAGTACTAACCGCCCCCCCTTCAGACTTCAGTAACAACCCACATTGTGACCTGAGCTTCTGACCAACTGGCTACAAATTGGAGGTTCCAAAGTCTCCTTCCTTTGACTTCAGATGCCTTTCCCAAAACCAGGCTCTGACCTATACTTCTGCCAAACTGGCTATAAATCAGAGAGCCCACAACGCCCTCCTGAGATTCGATGAATTTGTTAGAGCAGCTCAAAGAACTCAGAGAAACATTTTACTTACTAAATCACCGATGTATTATAAAAGGAGAAAACTCAGGAACAGCCAGGTGTTAGAGTTGATAAGGCAAAGCATGCAGAAAGGGCACAAAGGCATGAAACTTCCATGTCTTCTCCAAGGCTTTATGCTCCTAGCACATCCACGAGTTCACCAACGTGGAAGTCTTCCTAACCCCCTCCTTTTGGATTTTTATGGAGGCTTCATTACATAGGCATGATTGATTAAACCACTGACCACTGAGGACTGAACTCAATCTCAAGCCCCACTCCCCTTCCCAGAGTCAGGGTAGGACCAATCACATGGTTGGTTCTCCTGGCAAACAACTCCCATCCTGAGGTGGGGTCCAAAACTCACCTCATTAACATAATGATAGACACCTTTCTCCCTCTCCATCACAGGAAATTCCAAGGGCTTTAGGAGCTGTGAGCCAGGAAACTTGGACTAAGACCAAATATATATTTCTTATTATAAATCACAATATCACAATCTACTCTGAAAAGTTGAACCTTGACAGAAATAGTCAGAAAGGGATCTCTTTCTTGCAACCTACCCTCTAGGAGAAATTGATAATAGCGATTCTTGGGGAAAAGTCCTTTTAATTGTTTTATAGCAAATTATGCAATATCAAGTGGAGTTCACTTTTATTCTTTCAAGAGTCTAGTGATCTTTGGCTTTTCTTTTCCTTTTGTATTTGGTTTAACAAAGTTTATTCAGTCTCTGTTTCTAAAAATGTCATTACCAAGACTAAATCTTTAAATTAGCCTGATAATTAAATTAGCCTCTTAACAGCAAAATTGTAAACGAATGTGTTTGGTTGTATGTGTAATCAGCAAAATTACAATCAAACACATTTCCACATTGGAAATAAATTTCCAATATTGGGAAAAGAATTTTTAACATTTATGTGGGTCAATTTATCCTCACATTTTGATTTTTGAGGCTACTTGTCTTCTGTGTACTCCATTCTGTTCTTTTCCATGGGGAAGATGAAGTCAGCTGTGGTGAGCCCCGTATTATCACAGTGGACCACAGGATAATATTTGCAAAATGTCCGGGATGTTGACTTTCTCCCTTCCTTTTTCATTCCCTCTGCTCAGAACAACCATAACCGTCAAATGGTTTTAGGGCAAGAAGATTTGCCTCCTAAACACCAGGCCATATCCTCTGCTCATGACTTTTCACAATTTCCACTTAAAGTATTGCCTTCATGTTTTTAACAGAAATCTGTTCTTTCAATATACTCCATTAATCACAGAATGATTTACTGTATCTGTGTGGCTGACCCTGAAGGTTGCCTTTATTGAAACTGAGTGTGCTTGTTCCTATCCTATGGGTGGGGATTGTATGTTTGGGGATGAAACAGTTGTGGGGGTTTTGTTCCAATCCCTTCAACTCAAAGAACAACTTCATGGCTGAGGTCAAGCTGAGAATAGATCCCTCCCCACTGGGCAGAGCCAGGACACTGTCTGTCTGGTATGATTCAAGCCTACCCCTGACAGCAGAAGCCCAGGGTTGTCCTTTGTCCACTTCATGCCCCCCGTGGTGTGTGCAGGCTAAATATCACACTTAGTCATGGCAGGAAATATGAACCGTGGGGACAAGTATCTTTATTTCGTAGAGGGAAAAGCAGATTCTCAAAGAGATTAGCTCAGTTTTCCCAAGGTCATATGTAGTGAGTGGGGGAGGGAGATCCCTAGGCTGGCTGACTGTGGAGTCCCTGTGCTCCAGTGCACATTCAGTACCAGCAACACCTCCCATGTTGCCCAGAGGCTTTCTATGCAAAGCACGGGCTAAACACCAGCAGCCCTGGCATCTCCACCAACTCCTCAGCAATGCAGATGCTCAGGTCCCACCACCCAAGAGGAATCCGAATCTTCATTGATACTAAGATCCCCAGGTGGTTTGTATGCACATGGAAGTTTGGGAAGCACAGAGATAGGGCATAATTATGCAGTGACAAAATGAAGTCATAAAGAGTATGAAAGAAATTTTTAATCTATGTAGGATAGGTGAGGAAGTTCTGGTACCAGTTAAGAAGGAGATCTAGAAGGCACCACAGAGAATGGATGGAAGGCAACATGCCAAGGAGAGCAGAGCAGCCTTTCTCTGCAGTAAATGTCAGATTGAATGGGCTCACTGAGTGCTAAGTAGGACAAAAGAAAAACAACATCAAGTGACACTAGATAAATGGAAGACCCATTTCAGAACACTTAGGATAAGGAAAAAACTGGTAAAACTTCCAGAGAGAAGAAACAGATTTACTAGGGAATGAGAAGCAGGGATATAAGTCGCAAGAAGAAAATGGAATCATAAAGAAAGTCTGAGGGAAAATATACCTGAAGCTAGCATTTCATACCCAAGGAATCTATTATTCAAAGACAAGAACCGAAGAAACATTTTCAAACATAAAAGTTGATTCAGTTAGGATTCTTAGTGGCAGATCACAGAATTGTCCCTCTCGAGGTTGAGCAGAAAGGGACTTATGAAAGGCTTTTAGGTAGCTCACAGAACCTCTGGGAGCCAGAGAACCAGGCCAGCAGGCGGCACAGCCAGGCAGGAGGCAGCCAGAGACCGGAGAGGGGATGCAGACCTTGGGGTGGAGCTGTGGAGAGGACCCTGGAAACACCATTTGAAGTCATCCCTCCTCCCCCTCCCCCCACCCCATCGGCCTTTGGAAGCTGGCTCCCACTCTGCTTTTAGGTCTGTCTCTCAGCCCTGGGGCCTGGGAGGCCAAGGAAGCCCTCCATTTGGTGGACCAGCTTGCAGGTAGGACTGCGTGGCTGCCAGTGGGCGAATCAGAGGTCAGTTGGCCTTGTAGGGTAGGTAGGAGACAACCCATTCTAGCAGTACCTGCATGCCAAGAAGAGTTGTACGGCGCGCCAGTCTTTCCCAGAGCCGGGGAAAGCCCGCCGAATGCTGGCTTACTACAGGGTCAGGCCTGCGCCACTTATCTCTTAGCAGGCACAAGAGTGATCATTTTCTTAGCATTAAGGGCAAGATTTTCTGAAGAATACTGTCTCATGAAAAAATGCAGGGAACAGATATATGTGTAGAAAACTCTGGTAGAACATGAGTCAAAATTTATAGCCACTGGGTTTTGGTACTAACCTAGGGGGATGATGAAAAATAATTGAAAAATAAGCAGTTGATTCCTTAGCCTATTTATTTTGGATTACCTTTCAAGCCTTAAAGATTCTCATTTCTTTCTATATTACAATTTCAATTGTAATAATTTTCTTAAGTAAAAATAACTTTATATTTTGGGAATATATTAATAAAATATATGTGCATTTGCATTTCCCTAATGATTAGTGATGTTGACCATCTAATACACAATATTTTAAAGCTTTTGATTTATATTGCCAGTCTCTCTCCAGAAATATTTTACCAGTTAAAGCTCTAAGCATAGTGCCTCATTCGACCTCTCCAACATCTACCGGTAATATTTACCATATAACTTTTGAATAACACTGATCACATACAAGGAAAATGTTGCTGTAAGCTCCTTTGATTATAGTTATCAGGTGCTACATTTCTTCAATATTATACATGGATTTAGCAGGCTTGGCACTAAAAATATACTTAGTGAATTGAAAGCTACATTTTCAAACATATAATTGATTTTTATTATTTATTTATTTATTTATTTTAAGATTTTATTTATTTATTTGACAGAGAAAGACACAGCGAGAGAGGGAACACAAACGGGGAGTGGGAGAGGGAGAAGCAGACTCCCCGCCGAGCAGGGAGCCCGATGCGGGACTCGATCCCGGGACTCCAGGATCATGACCTGAGCTGAAGGCAGTCGCTTAACCAACTGAGCCACCCAGGCGTCCCATATAATTGATTTTTAGAAAGATTACATGAGATTAAATACTTGATTTGATTCTTTTATATCTATGTTTTCTTTGCCTCTCCTAAACTCTGCCACTTCTAATTCCCAAGTATTTCATATGGCCTCCCATCTCCCTACAGACTCCTTGATGATATTTATTTACTTACTGAATCCCTACTTCATTTCACTTCCCTTCCGTTGACATAGTCAATAAATAGCAGTTATCCTTTTATAAGGAAGAAAGGAAAGGAGAGTAGGAAAGTATATTCTTCTTAAGTGAGGAAGCTCCCGTTTCTTGAATGATGGTCCAAGAATCCATTGACATGTAGTACTGCACCCTTTCATTACAGTTAATACTTCCCTTTCTCTAGCCCTTTAACTTTAAGGTGTTGAATCTACTAGTAAATCTTCTATTACTAACATGCCCTTCAGTTAGGCGGTGGATGCGCCTGAGTAGCCTTCTGTCATGTCCTGCCCCTTGAATCTCAGATTTAGTGACTCTTGCTTTATCTGTGACTTTTTTACAATATAATTGATGAAAGAAGAAAAGAACTTCTAGTTTAGACCTTATCTGACAAAATACCCTAACTTGTGTGGAAATTGCTTGGAGATTTCCTTCTCATAGAATCTTGTACCCCACTCTTTTTGTGCTTTTCTAATCAAAACAGAGTCATTTAGTTTCTTTCTCAGGAATATAAAATAGATGAATAAAAGTACACCCATTCCACTGGAACCAATAGGAAGCCATAAAATGGCTCAGCCTGTAGGCATGCATAAAAATATTTTTAAAAAAAGAACACCAAACAAACATAATCTTTGGGTAGGGCATTTAGAGAATAATCACCATCCACCTTCCCAGAGTGAAGAAAAGGAAAACATAGCTCATATCATTGGAATCATGCAGTAGTTGTCTTTCTAGGACTGGCTCATTTCACTTGACATGTCTTCAAGGTTCATTAGTGTTGCCACATATTGCAGAATTTCCTTGTATTGAAAAGCTGAATTCCATTGTATATATATATCATTTATATGTATCCTTTTCTGTATCCAGTCATCTATGGACATTTAGTTGTTTCCATACTTAGCTGTTATGAGTGGTGCTACAAATGACCAACAAGTACCTGAAAAAAATGCTCAATGTCACTAGTCATTAGGGAAATTCAAATCAAAACTACAATGAGATACCACCCCACATCATATGCTAAAAAATTATTCTTTGTTTATCTGAAATAAAATGTTGTTTTTCTCTTAAAAAAAAAGAATAATTACTACAAAAATCAGGGCAGCAAGTGTTGGTGAGGATGTGGATAAACTGAAATATTTGTATACTGCCTGTAGGAATGAAAAGTGTTGCAACTACTAAGGAAAAGAATACAGAAGGTCTGCAAAAAGTTAAAAATAGAACTACCTATGATCCATCAATCCCACATCTGCACATTTATCCAAAAGAATTGAAACCAGGATCACAAAGATATAATAGCATTCCCATGTTCAGAGGTAAGTCTTAAGATGTGGAGATGAAATGAGATCAGGTAGAGGCCCAGGAAGAGTAAAGTCCCAGGCACAAGAATGTAAGCAGTTCAATATTGTCTACTGGTTAGGCAAAGAATGAAGTAAACAGAGGCTAGATCATTGATGTGGGTACAGGGGCTTCTGTATCACATTATGGAACTTGGCTTTTGTAACATAAGCCTGGATATTCACCAAAACCATTTAAAGATTATTAATTTGAGAGAGAGAGAGAGAGAGTGCAGAGAGAGAGAGAGAGAGTGGGAAAGGGGCAGAAGGCAAGAAGAGAGCAGCAAACTCCCTGCCAAGCACAGAGCCTGACTTGGGGCTCAATCCCAGGACCCTGAGATCATGACTGAGCCGAAATCAAGAGTCGGATGCCTAACAGACTGAGGCACCCAGGTGCCCCTTCACCAAAGCCATTTAAAGAGTACAGTGACACAGCCAATTCTGGGATCACACTCTTCACCCGAGGGACTTCGAGAGGACTGTATTTTGGGGGATGAAGTAGGAGCTAGAGGCAGTATCCAACAAGGAGTCTGTGGTAATGGTCTAGGAGGGAGAATGTGAGGGCATGAAGTAAAACCATGCAAGGAAGGGTGGAGAGAACGGAGAAATTTTTAGGTAGATTGAGTATGAGGGAGAAGATAGAGGAAGGGCAGGAATCGCTATCGGTACCTGGGTTTTTTGTTTAGGAGACAGTGTAGTTAGGAGGTCCTCTAATGTGGGCAATATCTCAAGAGGATGGACCCATTCAGGTCTGTAAATGACAAGCTTCATTTTGATGCCCAATTTGTTGTTTTGTTTTATTTTGTTTTATAAGTTTTTATTTAAATTCCTGTTAGTTGACATACAGTGTAATATTAATTTCAGGTGTACAATAGAGTAATACAACACCTCCATACATCACCTGGTGCTCATCATGACAACTGCATTCCTTAAACCCTCATCAGCTATTTCACCCATGCCCCCATTCACCTCCCCTTTAGTAACCATCAGTTTGTTCTCTATAGTTAAGGGTCTGTTTCTTGGTTTGCCTCTCTCTCTTTTTTTCCCTTTGCTCATTTGTTTCTTAAATTCCACATATGAATGAAATCATATGGTATCTGTCTTTCTCTGACCTATTCACTTTGCATAATACTCTCTAGCTCTACCCATGTCATTGCAAATGGCAAGATTTCATTCTTTTTTATGGCTGAGTAATATTCCACGGATACCCAATTTGAAGATTCCCTGAAGCTACAGGAAGAGCCGAAGCAGTTCTCAGCCAGTGCTTCTTAGACTATGACAAAGGTCCTATTCTGTTCTGTTTTTTTAAACTTCCAGTCCATCATGGGCAAAGAAAAATGAATAACTAGGAAATATGAAAAAAATGAATAAGTAGGGAGAGTGAAAAAGGCATACACAATATGAACCCAAATAAACATAAAACGACTGTGCCAAATTACTATCAAAATTTCTAACTTCTTGAGACACCTGGGTGGCTCAGTGAGTTAAGCGTCTGCCTTCGGCTCAGGTCATGATCCCAGGGTCCTGCGATCCAGTCCTGCATCAGGCTCCTTGCTCAGCGGGGAGCCTGCTTCTCCCTCTCCCTCTGCTGCTTCCCCTGCTTGTGCTCTCTCTCTCTCTAACAAATAAATAAATAAAATCTTAAAAAAAAAAATTTCTAACTTCTCACTCTCGATTTCTTTACTTATGTTGTAATGAACCTGTAACAGTTTGTCTTTCAACAGAGACCATACTTTCAGTAACATTGCTAAAGGTTATAAATATTTGAGGGTCACCATATATTTACCCTACACTTATTTAGGATATACTTGCTTAATTTTTTTTTTTTTTAATTTTCTCCATATTGCCATCAGGATAAAATCAAAACATCTTATTAAGGCTTACCAGTTTAGTTGTTTTTTTAGTAATCTCCTGGGAATCTTGTTAAACGCAGAATCAAATTCAGTAGGCCTAAGGCATAGTAATCTCCTGGGAATCCTGTTAAATGCAGAATCAAATTCAGTAGGCCTAAGGCAAGACCTGAGCTTCTACATTTCTATGAGCTCCCAGGTGATGTTGATGCCTCTGGTCCATGGTCCACACCTTAATAGCAAGGTCTGTCAATTGTTTCTCAACCCTCAATATGTGCTTCCCAATCACCTACGGTGATTAGGCGGGCACCCTACTCACAGACATTCTGATTTTGGGCTGGAGAGTTTTCAAAATTTCCCTGGGAAGTAACCTGGACAGCTATGGTTGATAACTACCAACCTGCAGCGAGTGCAGCACTCCTTGCCCATTTTCAGCCTCCTGTGGAAGGTAGGATGCCTAGCTTCTTGTGAGCAACCCACACTAGCATGGAGTTCCCAGAAGCCATGGGTAAAACTTATGATTTGCAGAATACTGCACATAATTAATGCATACAACTAATGTACACAATTTTATGACTTTGAAAATATGCCTACACTTGTACCATCATATTACTGGTAATTTTTTAAGGATAACATGCACAAGGACCTATGCAAAGTAGGATTTTAGAAAGCAGAAATTCTAGGGTCTTAAAAATAAGGTTAATAAATGTTCTGGTTTGCACAGTTTATGGCTGTTATTATCCTGATTTATTTAGAGTTACCCCTCTCACTCTTGAAAATTTCCTCATTTGGATAATAAATAACAGAGGAAAATATGATCACATGTAGATGCTCTGACACTTCCTCCTATGTACTGATGGCAGACCAGTCTTCAAGGCATCATGGACCTATGAATATTTGATTTACTTTGGATTTGGTAGATCAGGTTGGTGGGAGAATTGACAGGCAAGACCAGGCAGATGCTCTTGAGCCCATGGGCTCAAAGATTTCCTTTTAATATACACGTTTTCCTTCCCATAGGAGCTCAGTCATGGTTCTCAACAGAAACTATATCTTAACTACATGCCCTGCTGACAAAGACATCTTTTGCTTTCTGAATCACATCTGTGTTACAACATATCGTCCATCGTAAATTTCTCCCTGATTTTAAGATGGTAAATCTTCCTCCCAATAAAACTGCCTAGCCCTTCCTCATCAAGTGTTACATGTGTCCTAAAATTTTTATCTCTTTATGCATGGAGCTAACATCTGAGTTCTCTACATTCTTCTCCTCTGATTGGTATTACCCATTAAAACCAACACAACACATGCTGTGGCCATTGTAAACTCAACTCAAATACTGACAGCCCATTCCATGGATTGTCAGTTACTATTGTTTACAGTTGATATAATTTACATTTTTTATGGACTTAATATTTTCCTGCAAGGTGTCTCTCTGAGAAATTAAGAAGAAAAAAGTGGAAAAAATATTTTAGACAGGGAGTGTCGGAGGATCACCAGAAGGGGCCAAAGAGTCTAAGCTTATTCAATATAACAGTTCTAACAAACCAAACACCAAATTAAAAAATTGGCATGTAAGTATTGGGGGTGTTTAGAAGAGGCCAAGAAAGCAGATCTAGAAGAAAACTGTGTTTATGAAGGACAACAAGGTAGACCCAGGGGAGCCAGGACAACTAGGGAAAGCTGACTTTATCAACACTGACGGTGGCTATAGGAAGACACTCTATAGATTTAAAAAAGGAAAAATGACTGTTGCAGTTGTTTTATGTGGTTTGCACAGTTGCTTATAGTACTAGTTCATCGTATCTAATAGTCAAGTTTTATGAAATATCATTAACATGAAGATGTTTGAACTAAAAAGATTTCACTGTGCAACACATTTATGGAGTGTCAAGACACAGTTATTTGTAGTGAGATACATTTCAGTGTATTACTGGAAACAATATCATTATTGGATTACTGGCTGCTCTATGGGGATATTCAGAATGAGTTGAAGCTGTTGGCAGTGTTTAATGAGATTTCCCATTTTTCCTGTTTTAATAATACCAGTAGGGTTCGTTTCTTATCTCAGGGCCTGGCATCAAGTAGTCACTAGAGAAGAAGACTGCCACAAGGCTGCTCGGGTCCCAAAGCACTGCTGCAAATGGTCTGAAGCATTGTAGGACCATCTCGCTATTCAGACCAAATCCTCTTTATTATGTTGTGTGCTCCGTCATAAGAGATACCACTGAATTTCTTTCTTTCTCTTTCTTTCTTTTCCTTCTTTTCTTTCTTTCTTTCTTTCTTTCTTTCTTTCTTTCTTTCTTTCTTTCTTTCTTTCTTTCTTTCTTTCTTTCTTTCTTTCTTTCCTTTCTTTCTTTCCTTCCTTCCTTCCTTCCTTCCTTCCTTCCTTCCTTCCTTCCTTCCTTCCTTCCTTCCTTTCTTTCTTTCTTTCTTTCTTTCTTTCTTTCTTTCTTTCTTTCTTTCATCTTTTCTTTTCTTTCTTTTTTGCTGACAACATGCCAGCTAAGCACTGTGCAGTATTCCAGGAAAACATATATTTTCTTTGAAGTATTTGCTTTATGATTTTTCAAAGGTTTGTCTTGTTGCTAGCTACCTCTTCTGTATCTCAAATGTATATATATAGTCTAGAATTGGAGAACCAAACAAACAAAAAACCGATAAAACTCTGATTACCACTTAGGCACCAACTGGGTTTCACACATTCGCTTATCCTGGTATGTAATGAGCGAAGTTTCTTAAACATTTTCATTACATTTTCATCATTCCTTGAAGATGTCCAGACTGTTTATGTGCGGGCATGTATAGACTCTCAGTTATAAACTACATAAACAGGAGGTAAAGAAAATGGTATGGGGCTTTTTTGGACATACAGGATCTTAACATCTCAGGAATGGATGGGCAAGCCTGATAAATATAAAGCAATACTCTGAGTAAAATGTGTAATCATTGCAAAAACTCTGCTATCATTTGCTGTGGCTAGCACCATAAAGTCTATTACCCTAGCTTTTGTTTTCCATAGTTTGTAC
Source organism: Mirounga angustirostris (assembly GCF_029215605.1). Taxonomy (NCBI): domain Eukaryota; kingdom Metazoa; phylum Chordata; class Mammalia; order Carnivora; family Phocidae; genus Mirounga; species Mirounga angustirostris. The sequence continues at coordinate 62,470,351 of NW_026991720.1, forward strand.
CACACATTGTGAGGTAACTACATGCTATATTCTTCCATTAAATAATTAATATAACCACTAACAAGCAGTTTACATGCCTCGAAGTGTCTCCATCTCTTACGCAGTTCTTCCTCATTAAGTGTTTTGATGATGATGTTACTGAATGTATCCTCTTATTGAGGATAAGTGAAAACGTACAGTTTTCTCTTTCAGCAGTCCTTAGAGCCCTTGGGACTTGATTTTTTCTACTATGTTGAAGATGGGTTTTTAGTTTTAAATTCTGTGATTTGCATGTAAAATTCTTCCCTCTTCCCAAGATCCACCAGAAAAAATAAGAAATTGATCTGATGCAGACACTCCTTTAGCACCACTCGTGTTCACGCTGCATGAAGGTGTGTGAGCCAGCCTCTCATGCTTCCTTCACCCCTGCTTTACACAACCAATTTTTTAATCACCATTCCAATTCTCTATCAGTCTAGTAGTCTGAGGAGGATATTGGTCAAGAAGAAGAGAAGAACTTGTCAAAGTATTGTGGAAAAGGCAAAGTGAGACAAAAATTGGAATATTTGGCAGTTTGACCTTCGTCAGAGCAGGTTCAGTGGAGAGGTGGGTGCAGTAGTTGCTGAAAGGGCAAGCTGGAGGTCAGGAAATGAAGACATTTTATAGATTGTTCAATGAGGTTATTGGGTAGTAGGACAGAGAGGACATTTCCCTAAATAAATGAAATATATGATAGAGCAATAAAAATATAGGTGATATAAAAGGCAGAAAAAGACAGTTATTAAAAATAATATCTGTTTGGGGCGCCTGGGTGGCTCAGTTGGTTAAGCGACTGCCTTCGGCTCAGGTCATGATCCTGGAGTCCCGGGATCAAGTCCCGCGTCGGGCTCCCTGCTCTGCAGGGAGCCTGCTTATCCCTCTGACCCTCCCCCCTCTGATGTGCTCTCTCTCTCTCTCATTCTCTCTGTCTCAAATAAATAAATAAAATCTTTAAAAAAATAATAATAATATCTATTTGTTTTGAATTTACTACACGGACTGTACTAAGAGTTTAGCATGCATCATTATTTCATTTGAATAAAGGTTTAATGAGATAAGAAACATAACATCATTTTAAAAGTCGCAGTATTGGGACTCATCCTCCAGAGCCCATTCTCTTAACCACTGGACTATGCCTCATTATAAGTTTACTGAGAGGAAATCTGCAGCCTAAAAAATGTCAAAGCATGAGATTCTCTTCCAGAACTACAGAGAATAATCATAATTCTTTTTCCATATTGTTTAAATGTTTAAAGAAAGCTCTCGTGTTATTCCACAGCTCCTTTTGAAGCAAAACATCCCCAATTCTATCATCATTCTTCAGATAAAATTTACTTATCTTTAGGCTTGCCTTTTGTAAAGGATTTGAAGTTCACAAACTTTCTACCATCCCAGTCATTCTACTGTAGACATTCTCCATCATTCTTCTTCAGATAAAATGCCTACAACTAAAAACAACACGCCAGATGAGGTCAAACCATCCTTGTTCTGACACCAAGCACAAAAGAGCATACTAAGATTATACTAACACTTTTTGGTTCATAGTGTCCTTTAAAATAACTAACACTTCTCAACTGTCAAATTCCAGTAAGAACGAGTAGTAGATTCTTCCCAACACTGCACTTAGAGAGACATGCAACAATTTACATTTATCTGTTACATAATTTTAGCTTCATTTCATGGTCTCTAACTTTTGAGAAATTTTGGAGACTTGTCTGTAATCCAGTGTATTATACTCCCATCTTTGTGCGATTCATGGATTTAATAAACACATTTCTGTCTTCAACCAATACGTTCAAATTTTAGAGATGACCAGTACAAAACAGATCCTGACTATTCCCCAGAGACTCTCCTTCATTTATTCACTCAATAAATACTTATCAAGGGCCTCTAGGGTATTACTCATGTTCAAATCTGTTACCTGGGGGTGATTAAATCAGTGAGATCACATTAAGAAAACTCAGTAAAGCTAAATACTTATGATTTCTGCAACAGAACAAAGTCCAAAAATAAATCTAGATATACTGAATTTATAATAAAGGTGTTAATTCAAATCATGAGGGAAATACAAATTATTAAGTGGCAGTATAGAGACAATTGGGTAACCATCTGGGGAAAAAATAACCCTCGATAATTTTAGGGTTTATTTGTACAATTTTATTTTAGAGTTCATTTTTCTTATATCAGTCTGTGATTTCTAGTCTGAGTAGTGTAAGTTTTCACCTTTAACATTACAACTTTGCCATATAGTTTTGCATTCCCCGATTTGAAAAGTACTTCAAATATATCATAATGTGCTTGTTTTCATTTCTGTTATTGACTTCATGTGTAAGCCAACACTTCTTTATACTTAAAAAAAAACAAACACCTTTTCTAACAAAGACATATTACAATTGGGCAAATTAATTTCTAGCAGAAATGTTAATTCAAAAGCCTGATTTTGCAATTGCATAGGATACATTTCTTTGCCCATTCATTCATGAACAGACCCATATTGTGTATCTAATATGCCATGCTGTGCTTAAACTCTAGAGAAACCAGCAATGAGAAAAATCATGATCTCTCTTCTTAGTGGGTTCAAGAGTCACTGATAAACTTTTTAAGAGAAAGATTACTTGAGACAAAGTAAGAAATGCATCTCTGCCAAAATGTTATTTGATGTCAAAAATAAAGGAACTTGATGGAATTCTCACTTCTTATAAATTGGTAATATCAAAAGAGTTAAAAATTTGCAATTTTTTTCCATTTCAAGCAGATAGTAGCAAAAGTAATAAACTAAAAAAACATAAAAGACATAATTCTATTAAGTTAGGCCAATTAAAATTAAAATTGGTATTTGCCCAAAGTGAAGAAAATACAAAGACCTCTTCCATGTACCAGTCATACTCCCTGATATCAGGACCTGAGAAAATAAAGGCAGTTCTCTTCCTTTGATCTTTTCCTAAGGACTCCAACCACTCCTATTCTTTAGTCAGGACTTCTCCAAAGGATGTCCACATACCCAAACCTGCCAATTCAAGAGCAAGTGGAATAAGGAAATACATCTTCAACCTCTCACCTCATCCTAGACACCCAAAGAATAGTCAAGAAAAAGATCATAATGATTTACCAGATATTTGAAAACATTATGAATAATTAATTAAGCAAAGTATTTGTAGACAGGATAAACAGACCAGTGGAGCAGAATAGAGAATCCAGAAATAGCATCCAGTATACATGAGAAGTAGTAGATGGTCCATATGATAGTTCAATTACATGAGAAAATGATGAATTATTTAATAAATAGTACTGATACAACTGGATATACACCTAGAAGAAAATAAAAGTACCTTCATCTTCTAACATTTACCATAGTAAACACAAAATTATTTGTCATTTTGAATGTATGGTAAGATAACAAATGCATGTATATATATATTTGTATGCACACAGATGTAAACATACATATGTACACTGTCTAGAAGACTTCATGTTAAAGATAGGGATGGGTAGGACCTCCTAAACTAGAACTGCTACATAACTTCCTTTCTCTATTTTTCTCTGGCAATCATCTTAATTCTTCCCCTTCTCCTTTATCCTTCTCAAGCCCATCAGACTACCTCCAACAGCATCCTGTTCCATTCAATTGCTTAGAAAGTCTTACCATTTTCCTCTTTTTTTTTTTCTATAGGAGACTTTGCCTTTCATTTTTCTCATTCATGCAAACAGATTTCCTCTTTGATTTTTCAATTGAAAAAAAAGTATTTGGTATTTTAAGCTATTCAATTGGTTTAGAAATTGATTTTGCTAAATTTGGAAATGTCTATGGTAAATTGGCTTCAGTACTTCGGCTAACCCAGCAGAATAGCCTGTGGGAAATTAGGTTGACTAAAAAGTTAACTTTTCCCTCTTGCTAGGTTTTCCCTCTTACCAGCTTCAAGAAAAATAAAAATAGTGGGAATTTAAAGTTTGTTAAAATTTGTTAAATTTTAAATTTAGTAAAACAAAATTTAATAATTATTAAAACTTAAACTGTTAAAATGTGTTATATCACCACACTGGAATACAACCTTTTCTTTATTGAGTAATTGGAGTGCTCCCTATATTTATATATTGAGACCTGGTTCCCTTTAGGCCCTGACAGGCCTTTTAGGTTCCCTTTTGGCCAACCTAACATTAATTCATAGTGATCAGTTGCAAAAGGCTTCCCTTTATCAAATTTTCTCATAGACATACGCTTGTAAAGAACTAAGACTGTGTAACCATACTGCCTAAATTAAAATCTTAGATCTACCACTTACAAGCCATGTGACTTTAAGGAAATTAACTTTTATATGTTTCCATTTTCTTGGTTTTAAAATCTGGATAAAATTAATACCCTCACCTTGGTAATAACAACCGTAAGTTCTCTGTTGCTCCTGCTGCGTTTGGCCCTTTGGAATTGGACAGACTCTGTGACTGCTTGATCAATAGAATATAGTAGAAGTGATGCTGTTCTTAAGAGAGATTGGGTACTCGTTCTTGGAATCCTGCCACCATGCTGTGCAAGAGCTCAGTAGCTATAAGGAATAGCCATTCTAGAAAGGAATTATCCCAGCCATTAGCCAGCATCAAATGGCAGACAAGATGCGTGAGTTATCTTAGCAGCTGAAATACCCCACCTGTATCACTTGTAGTAGAGATCAGCTTGTCCTACCAAACTATACCCACATCACAGATTGGTGAGTCAAATAAATTACTGTTGTTTTAAGCCATTAAGTTGTGTATGATTTGTTACTCAGAAATCAATAACACAACAGAATTTGGTCCCTAGAAGTTACAAAAACCTAAAACTTACGACACTGGCTTTGCCACCAGATAGCAGTAGAAGCTGGAAGGGTCTCCTGAGGATTGCTTGTAAAAGCTGGAAGGGCCTTTCCTAACTTAGGACAGTTGTAGATTTGGGAAGTTGTATTAGAATAATTATGCACTCCCAAGTTTTTGAAGCTTATGCTCAAAGTTATTTAAGAATGAAAAATAAGGGGCGCCTGGGTGGCTCAGTTGGTTAAGCGACTGCCTTCGGCTCAGGTCATGATCCTGGAGTCCCGGGATCGAGTCCCGCATCGGGCTCCCTGCTCGGCAGGGAGTCTGCTTCTCCCTCTGACCCTCCCCCCTCTCATGTGCTCTCTCTCTCATTCTCTCTCTCTCAAATAAATAAATAAAATCTTTAAAAAAAAAAAAAAAAAAAAGAATGAAAAATAAAAGAGATCAATTAGACTAGAATGTAATTAGCTGCTTTGGATCCAATTTAAGGGGTTGTAAAATAAGATCTATCAAGAAAGCTTTAAAGTTCTAGAGATTAATTAATATTGGAATAGAAGTAGCTGGGAAGATTTGCCAAATGACACTTGGTATATCACCTAGAGTTTTTCTCCACTGACAGGACAATAAAACATGTGCTTAAACAACAGCAGGAAGGAGACAGGCTAAATTAAAAACACACTTGGCAAAAGAGTTAAGCTTGTAAGTCCTGAGAGGGTATAAATCAGTCACTTTTCCTTCAGGGGAAACCCTGACAAGAAGCAGGTAGGTGAACTAGTTGGCCTCAGTATTCATTTGCATGCTTTCAGCTGCAAGTAACCCTGACTCCAGCTGCTTAAGCAGTGAATGCATGGATGATCTCACAGACCAGGAGACCAAGACCCCAGCAAGACTGATTGGATTACTAGCTCAGTTACATCATCAAGGGTCCAGATTCTTGGTACCTGAGTCTCTGGTGAGGTTCACATCTTATCAGTGAGAACTTATTCATGTAACTACACCCAGCCACAAGTCTCAAGTTAGCCAGCCATGTCTCAGACAGAAGGGAATAATAGATAAGGGGGAATAACCACATTCTAGCAGAAGGAGTTAGTGGCAAACAGTACCGAACTCAGCTTGTATTTGCTTTGCAGGCTATATGGAAATTGTGCTCACTTGTGTTAACCAGAGTCCAAAATAAGAGACAATGGAGCCACTGTAGTTAATTACACAACATTGCATATCTGAAAGTTGCTAAGAGAATAGATCTTAAAAGTTCTCATCATAAGAAAAAAATTCTATAACTATGGTAACAGATGTTAACTAGACTTATTGTGCTGATCAATGCGCAATTTATAAAAATATTGAATCATTATGTTGTATACATGAAACTAACATAATATTATATGTCAATTATACCTCAAAAGAAAAAACAATAAGCAGTGGAGACTTGCAGATACATCCTATGCCCAAAAAGGGCAGAGACAGAACCACTGGAATTATCTCTTTGATAGATGTAGTCAGTAAGACTAAGAACACAGGACTAGTGCCCAGCCAGGAATCCCTTACATGGCAGTAGGTAGATGCATAAATGCCAACATGACACATCCTCAGTCTCCTGCTATAAAAGCAGTATGCTTCTGCTCTGAGCTGCTCTGACTTGGAGAATTCCCCATTTCACATGAGTCACATGGAACAAACTTTAGGTAGATATTGCTGGAGAACCAGGGAGGCAAGAGGAAGCTGTGTCCACTTCTTTTTTTAGCTGAACTAGTTATTTGCAGTGCTTTGGGGTAGAACCTAAGGTGGAAATAGCCTAAGATGATAATGAATGGCCATTTTTTAAAGATTTATTTATTTATTTGAGGGGGGGAATCTCCAGCAGACTCCCCACTGAGCTTGGGGCCCCATATAGGGCTTGATCTCACAACCCTGAGATCATGACCTGAGCCTATGTCAAGACTTGAATGCTTAACCAACTGAGCAACCCAGGCACTCCAAGAATGGACATTCTTAAAGCGAAAACTAGGCCTTGTGGTCTGGCCTTTCTCACCAACACAATGCTCTCCATCCATTCAAGAGTCAGTGTTGCCCATTCTCAACCAGGTACAAAACGGCATGAGGCATTTGGTGAAAAGAAGAATGAAGAAACCAGATAATGTCTAACTCCTGCAAGAAGTTTTCACAGCCTAGCTCCTGAATGAGCTTGCTTTCTTAGAGCAAGTACACAAAGCTGCTACTTTGCATTCCATCATCCAAAAAAGCCTGTTTTGAATTATTTTACATTTGGGGTTATTTGTACTGTTGTACCTTTCTAAATCAATGATTGAGTGCAAAATGTAAAATGCAAGATGTAATCTACATCCAGAAATTTTAACAGCCAAGAAAATCCAATGTCTATTTTCCCAAAGAAGTATTTAAACATCATGCTTTAATTTTTTAACAGGAAAATGGGGCCATAAAACCACTTATTGCAACCATTCCCAAAAGAGCCATATCTAGCACCTTCTGATTGCTAACTTCTGTGCTTGGTCCTTGCTGAAGGCAATAGGCTTGAGAGAACCCTGCAGATTATACATGCATTTATTTTTATATCTTTGCTTGAATCCCAGGAAACAAAACTTCCCTAAAACCAAGGTGATCATGCCACACACACACACACACACACACACACACACACGCACGCGCGCGCGCTTCTGTAGTTGGCTTATCTTTAAACAGATTGACATCAAATTTCTTTTAAGACTATGGCAAACACCTGAGGGTTTTAATACTAAAGTGTGTGACAGATAATGTCAGACAACCCTAAGCAAATTAATTATTATACAACACTGAACTTGAAATACCTGAATACACAGAAGTCAGGTGACAGGGCAGCCACACTGTAGAATTCCAGGGAATATCACGCACATGAAAGACTGGTATGGTGCAGAGCAAACCCGAGACAGCCATCCAAGGCATCCCAGCAGGGTTTTTCTTGCTGTCTCTAAACTTTGAACTCTACGTGACACAAGGATTTCCCACTGCTGCTCTTGTGAATGACAGCTTGCTAGTATAAAAAGCAAGCCCCACAACTTGCAAATTATATCACTTTACATCTGTGCCCAAATGGTTGTGCTTGAGCTACTGCCAACCTGTCAGAAGTTCATCCCCACTCGCCATGAACTCCAGCTACTTCTAAACCCCCATGATGCTTTCTCACATGATCTCGAAATGGGTCCCTTGTGTTCTTCAGCTCCAGCTTCATCATGTCACTTTAAAATCTGCTGCCTCCTCACTTTATGACCACCACAAGTGTGGGTTAGACAGTGTGAACCTGGGGGCTGACAAGTGCCTCTGAACCATGTACTGCCCATGCATTGCTCCACTGATGAGACAGAAGACAAGGTAAACATCAGACTCCCTACTGCCTCTGTCTCCTGGGTGAAGAGACTGAAGAAAGGGATAGTCTTGTGTGATCTCCAAACAGGAAATTCAAGAAAGGATGTAATTTAGGTCTCTAATTTGGATGTTCGGGTGTAGGTATCATCCAGTCATTCTCCCACTGCATTTGCTTCTGTGATATTACGTTGAGCAAACATGGAGCCTTTCTAATGCTGGATGGTCCCTGAGGTCCCTGGATGGTCATGGAGCCTTTCTAATGCTGGATGGTCCCTGAGGTCCCTGGATGGTCATGGAGCCTTTCTAATGCTGGATGGTCCCTGAGGTCCCTGGATGGTCATGGAGCCTTTCTAATGCTGGATGGTCCCTGAGGTCCCTGGATGGTCATGGAGCCTTTCTAATGCTGGATGGTCCCTGAGACTCTGGGGACTGTTCCCTGGCATGTAAGTGACTGTGTAAGGAGGCACTTTAGAGCTATTGCAGCAGTGCTCGATTGGGAGGGGAACTTGGTGCTTCTGCAGCAGCAAGGCAGAACGTCACAGTGTTAGGAGGAGCCAGCCAACACTACGCCACCCTTCCTTGGACTGCTAGTAATACCCAGACTTCCGGGGAGAAGAAAGTGTACTAACCTCTGTGACTCCATCCCGTGGCAGAATTTCAATTAATTCTCCAAAACAAAACAGAAACCAGGCTGTAAGTTTCACCTAAACTTTATGGAAGGATGTGGGGCAAAGGGAGGGAAGGGCAATGTTTATGAGCAGCATTATTTGTGGCTACACAGAGAGGGCATAAGCCTAGCAGGATCCCCAGGGTTCCTTGCCAGAGTCCTCTGTCTGAACCCAGGGCTCACCAGGGCAACTTGAGGCTTTTCTACCGGGCTAAACACCACACAGACCCTTGACATTCATTAGTGTTAATTCTCTCATTTCCCAAGCTCCCCTTCTAGCCCAAAGCACACTTCTGGAGCCTTATTCTCTGATGATCAACTGGAGAAACACATACTCCTTTCAGGGAAAATTCACAAGATAATCATACTATATTCAGCATCAGAATATCTCACAACTATGGCAGGATTACAGACAACTTAAACTTTCTTATTTATACCTTTTCATTTCCTGAAATGTTCACAGAGAATAAATATTTTTTCATAAGTAGGAAACATAATCATTTTCATTAAAAAAAAATCAACTTCTGAGTAATGTTTGCTCAGGGGGCCTACTTTTCTCCAACATAAATTAAATGTTGCTTCCAAAAGATTCACTTCAATTAAATAAAAACTGAAAATGAAGGGCACCTGGGTGGCTCAATCTTAAGGTTAAGCATCTGCTTTCAGCTCAGGTCATGACCCCGGGGTCCTGGGATCGATACCTCGATGGTCCCTGAGGTTCTTTTAGGACCCACGTCAGGACCCATGCTCGGTGGGGGGTCCACTTCACCCTCTCCCTCTGTGACCTCTCTCCCTCCCACTCTCTCTCATTCTCTCAAATAAACAAATAAAATCTTTAAAAAAAAATTTTAAATGAGCCAGTAATTAAAATGCCACAAATCTATATGAAACAATGTAATGGAAGAGTATGTTGTCTTTAATTTAATAAAATAGATATTCTTTTGCTTGACTAAGATACTCTAAATTGAAGGGAAAAAACTAAGATAAATTCCCATGTTTTACTTTCCTGTTGCTGCTGTAAAAAATTACCCTAAAGTTAGTGGCTTATAACAAGACAAATTAATTATCTTACAGTCCTGGAGATCAGAAGTCTAAAATTAAGGTGTCAGCAGGGTTGCATTCCTTCTAGAGTTTTCAAGGGAGAATCTGTTTCCTCGCCCCTCAATTTCCTGAGACCACGTACATTCCTTTCTTGTCTCACCTCGGAGCCCTTCCTCACATGGCTCTGACCTCTCAGTTCTACCATCATATCACATTAGCTCTGACCTGATTGCCTCCCTTCTACAAGGACCCTTTTGTGATTACATTGGGCCAACTCAGATATTCCAGGATAAACTCCCTGTCTCAAGATCCTTAACTTAATCACATGTGCAATATCCATTTTTTCCATGTAAGGTAATATCCTCGCAGGTTCCACGGATTAGGACCTAGATATCTCTGGTGAAGGGGAGGGCATTATTTAGCCTACTATACCCAACTATATTAAAATATGTTCTTAGTAAGTAGCTATCATGATATCATCAACATGACTACAAATTCCAAAATGGAAAACTTGACAGTAATTGTTTATTTTTAAAACTGTCAAATCTTTTGACTTTTATGTCTCACATTTTTAAATTTCTGTTCTTTCCAGTTTTATTGAGATATAATTGACATACAGCACTATATAAGTTTAAGGTGTAGAGCATAATGACTTGACTTACATATATTGTGAAATGATTAACATGAGTTTCGATAAAATCTATCATCGCATATAGATACAAAAGAAGAAGGAGGAGGAGGAGGAGAAATGGTTTTTTTCCTTGTGATGAGAACTCTTAGGATCTACCCTCTTGGCAGCTTTCAAATATACCACACAGCTGTGTTAACTACAGTCATCATGTTGTACATTACATCCCCAGTACTTACTTAACTTATAACTGGAATTTTGTGCCTTTGACCGCCTTCCTCCAATTCACCCTCCCAAACATCCCACCCTGGTAGCTACTCTTTTTCTGATCTCTTTTTCTGTTTGATTATTAATTTTTTAGATCTCACATGTAAATGAGATCATACAATATTTGTCTTTCTCTGACCTATTTCACTCAGCATAGTGCTCTCAAATTTTCATGTCTCAAATTTTTAATAAATCAGCTGGATAATCTCAGATTTGAAACCAGTTAAACTACAAGTTTTTTCATGTGCAGACACAATTAGTAAGAATAGTTGTAAATATTTTTGTGATCACTTTTTGGGAATGTAACAATACCCAAAGATTCCCATATTATATCCATATGAATATTTAATCCAGACGTTTTATAATACCTTCAGTGAATATTTGGACCTGTTCGTTTCCTAGAAGGAAAAAAGGAAAGGTCTGGAGAGAAATAAAAGAAATAACTGCAGTTTGGGAGAGATAAACACCGAAGTCAAGGTGAGAGTGCTGGTTTTGTCACTCATTAACCATATGACTTGAAGCAAGTTGCCTCACCATGTCCTCCAAAGAAAACTGGCAATATTAATTCCTGCTTTGCCTAACTCACAGGTTGGGGAAAATGAGATAATTGCAAATATAAGCTATTATTATCCTGCAGAGTGAAGCATTTAAACACCTCTATTTCATCCTCTATTTGTAATTAGGATCACAAGAAGAAACACTTCAGTTTGGAGTTCATTAAGCTATATCCCTGGAATTCAGACCACGGTGCATTGGATCTGAAATTTCTGCTATCCTCACATAAAGCTTCTCAGGAAAAAAAAAAAAAAAAAAAGGATCATTTTAAAAAATAAAAAGTATTCTTTTTTTTTTTTTTTTTTTTTTTTTTTAAAGATTTTATTTATTCATCTGAGAGAGAGAATGGGAGAGAGAGCACGAGAGGGGGGAGGGTCAGAGGGAGAAGCAGACTCCCCGCCGAGCAGGGAGCCCGATGCGGGACTCGATCCCGGGACTCCAGGATCATGACCTGAGCCGAAGGCAGTCGCTTAACCAACTGAGCCACCCAGGCGCCCTAAAAAATAAAAAGTATTCTTTAAGAACCAAAGGTGTCAGGTGTCTGGCTTGGTCAGTGGAGTGTATGACTCCTGATCTTGGGGTTGTAAGCTTGAACCCCATGTTGGGTATAGAGATTATTCAAAAATAAAATCTTTAAGGAAAAAAAAGGAACCAAAGGTGTCTGTGGCATTTTCAGACTTGATGATTTCTTTTACTCAGTGAGAACTCAGTACATTTGTCAGCAAAGAAATAAAATGAAAGCTGGCCTACTCTAGCTTTCTTTTTTTCCATCTCCAAAAATTCTTGTCAAGTTTTCACGAACAATGGAAAGCTATCCAAAAAAGAAGAAGTAGAAAGAGGAGAAGGTGAAGAAGAAGAAGAAACTATATTCCATGTCAGGATGGCCTGAAATGTTTATTTTTGAGCTCCCTCCTGTTCTCTGGGAGAACCACGGCACGGTTAAACATGCTCATTCATATAATAGCATCATTTGGCTTAAACAATCTTAAACCTCTCTTAGTTGCCTAAGGTTCCCCAAATTATGTTTTGCACACAAAGCTTCTTTCCTAAACCACAGTCGTAATTGGCTTTATCTTCCCCCAAGTATTGTACACAGACATGCTCCAAATTCCATCCTTTCAAGAGTTACATGATTCAGCAAAATTCAAGAAAGGTTTCTGAGAGTTAGACTGGCAGCCAAATGTAGAAATCAGAGACAGCTGTGTGTACCTTAAAGAAAACCTTCTTCAACTTCTATTTAATATTACTGAGAACCATCACATTTCTCTTTGACAAGATTGTTTGCCTAAAGGTTTCTCGAGAGAGAAAGCCATGGGATTAATTTACTTCTGCCATCCGGACTGACTGCAAAACAGCCCTCAGGCAACTGAAGGGTCTCCAATCTCCATCACAAATGACTTTAAATGGTTTTTAAGATAAACGTGCCAAGCCTGTTACGCCTCTCCGTTTTGACAGGAAAATGTGCAGTTGACTTAAATGAAGAACGAGAGGATCCATTTGGGGTCTTCATAATAAAACTGCCATGGCGCCTTTGTTCGATGATGCTCAGGAAGTCACAGATGTATCATGTATCTCTAGAAAATAAGGAACCTGCTATATTTTGTTTGGTATATATACCAAACAAAGTAAGGCCACAGGTGATTTCAGAAAATGTTAATAAAAAAAATTAGTCACATAATGTTGAGAATTCACTGTTTCTCTCAATTGTTCTTAATGCAGACAAATCCCAGAGGAGAGTAATGTGTTTCTTGCTCCACTTTTTCAGAGAGGTCAGTTGTGTCCCACAGTATGGAAATAAGAGTGCTAACTATGGTAGACAATAAAAGTGTCTGCATCTTGAGGAGGTGATCTAATGAGTATTTTGAAGTAGAGACAAAAGGCATAGGTTTTGAGGGAAAAAAACATCTGTGAGATAAATATGTTTAAATCCATTTTTGCCTTTTATTCTTCATTTGCGTAGCTATGGGCATTTTCTTAGAGTGTTTTGTTATTGAGGATTAGAAAGGGATGTTGGGCTTAGCTGCTATGATTGACAGTGCAAAGGTAGAATGAGAATGTCCTGAGTAACTGAGGGGACATGAGCTAGAAGTAACCCGGGCTCTTAGAGCACACAGAGGACTTTGTATGCTACCAGAGAACAAAATGACCCCTTGACAAAGTAACCATCAGAAGGATCCTGTGAGCAGAGAATAAGATAAGAAAGTGGCAAAGAAAGATAATTTTATTGTAAGAGTTATTGAATATTACTCACTATCATCATTGTAGTAGGTGCTGACGATATACTAAATAGAATAAGGGGTCTTTTCCCAAAGAGCCCAGACCGCACCAGAGGAAGAAATAAAGTTATCTCATCATGTCAGAACTCTTAGAACTTAACTAAAGCAGAGCTTTAGAGAAAATTTTATGGTTTAAATGCTGATATCAGGAAATAAGGGAGGTAACAAATAATGATCTAAACTACGACCATAAAAAGCTAAAAATAATAATAAAGAGTAAACTAAATCACAAGTAGAAAAAAATAAAGAATAGAGCAGAAATCAATAATAGAAAACAGAGAAAATCAGTATAATCAAAACCAAATTATTTCAAAAGATCAATAAAATTAATTAAAGCCTAACCAAAATAATTTAAAAAAAAATTTTAAACACAAAGGATATACAAATTATCCATGACAGGAATGAAAGACGAAAACTGCTACAGAACCTCTAGACACTTAAAGGATAATCAGGAGATATTATAAGCATGATATCAATACATTTGACAACTTAAATAAAATGAATAAATTCCTTGAAGGACAAATATCAAAACTGACATAAGAAATAGAAAATCTAAATATCTTCCTATACATTAAAGAAACTGACCTGATAGTTTGAAACATGCCCAGAAAGAAAATTTTAGGTTCAGATGTCTCCACTGGTGAATGCTCATAAATATTTCAGGAAGAAGTAGTACCAATATTACACTAACTAAAAAAGATACATGATGATAGGATATATCCAAATAATTTTCTACCAAACCAACCAGTTTAAACTAATATAAAAACCTGAGAATAACAAGAAAGTAAAGAAAGTTGAAGATCACTATCAATAACTAACCTTCATGGTATAGGGATAAAAATCCCTTTTAAAAAATTTGCAAATCAGGGGTGCCTGGGTGGCTCAGTCAGTTAAGTGTCTGCCTTCAGCTCAGGTCATGATCTCAGGGTCCTGGGATTGAGCCTCCTGTTGGACTCTGCTCAGCGGGGAATCTGCTTCTCCCTCTCCCTCTGTGTGCTTTCTCTCTCTCACACTCGCTCTCTCTCAAATAAATAAATAAAATCTTCAAAAAAAATTGCAAATCAAACCCAGAAATATATAAAAAGGATAGTATATGATGGCAAAATCAAGTTTATCCCATGAATATAAGGTATTAAATAAGCAGTATCAGTTAATAAATATTGTTAATTAAATCTAATGCACCAAATTAACAGACTAAAGAAGAAAATGTATGTGATCATCTCAGTACATGCAGAAAAAGCATTAAACAAAATTCAAAATCTGTTTATGGTAGAAACTCTCATTAAACTAAGAATACAAGGAAACTTCCTTAAGGTGATAAAGGGCATCTACGAAAAACCTACATTTAGCAGTATACTTAATGAGTAGTTTCTTCCTAATACAAGGATGTCTGGGTTCATCACTTCTACTCAACATTATACTGGACCCAAACATTGCAGTAAGTCAAGAGAAAATAAAACATGGAAAGATCAGAAAGGAAGAATTAAAACTGTTTCTATTTTCAGATGATACAATTGTTCACATAAAAATTCCCAGGGAATTTAAGAAAACAACTGTAAGAATTAATAAATAAATTCAACAAGATCACAGGATACAAGGTCAATTATAAAGTTTGATTGCATTTCTATATACAAGCAACAAACAAATAGAAAATAAAATTTAGAAACTATATCATTGATAATAGCATCAAAAAATAAAATACTTGGGGATAAATTTAATGAAAGATTTAAACTGAATGAAAGATAAATTTAATGAAATTTAATGAAAGAAAAAAGATTTTTGTACTGAAAACTGCAAAATATTACTGAGAGAAATTTTAAAGATCAACTATATGGAGAGATATATTATATTTATGAACTGGAAAAATCAATATTGTTTATTAAGATATCAATTCTTTTTAAATTAATTTATAAAACCAATGTAATACTAAATAAAATCCCAGCAGGCTTTTTTGGAGAAACTGACAAGATGATTGTAAAACTTACATGGAAATGCAAAGAACCTAGAGTCATCAAAACAAACCCGAAAAATACAAATTTCAAAACTTTAAACTGCCTACTTTCAGGAGTTGCTATAAGAACTTCTACGTAAATAATTTCATCATCATCTGAAAATACAGTTTTATTTCTAAATCTTTATGTCACAAAATTCAGGTTTCCAGAATATAAAAATAAATATAAATATAAAAATAAATACATAACAACTATAATTCAATATGAAAAAGAGAACAATCCAATTAAAAGTAAATGGACTCATGGATTGGAAGAATTGACATTGTTAAAATGTAATTCTGCCTGGGCACCTGGGTGGCTCAGTTAGGTAAGAGCCCAACTCTGATCTTGGGGTCATGAAATCAAGCTTCTCTCTCTTTCTCAATCTCTCAAATAAAGAAATAATAAAATCTTAAAAAAAAAAAACAACTTAATACTACCCAAAGCAATCGACAGATTTAATACAATCCATATCAAAATACCGACATTTTTCATGAAACTAGAAAAAATAATACTAAAATTTATATCGAACAACAAAAGACCTTGAACAGCCAAAGCAATCTTGAGAAAGAACAAAGCTGGAGGCATCACAATACCACATTCAAGGTATACTACGAAGCTGTGTTAATCAAAATGGTATGGTACTGGTACAAAAATAGACACATAGATTAGGAGAACAGAATAGAGAGCCTAGAAATAAATCCATGATTATATGGTCAGTTAATCTACAAAAAAGGAGGCAAGAAAATGCAATTTAGAAAAGACTATCCCTTCAATAAATGGTGTTGGGAAAACTGGATAGCTACATGCAAAAGAATGAAACTAAACCACTTTCTTACACCATACACAAAAATAAACTCAAAATGGACTCAAGACCTAATGGCAAACCTGAAACCCTAAAATGCTTAAAGGAAACATAGGCAGTAATTTCTTTGACATCAGGCATAGAAATATTTTACTAGGTATGTCTCCTCAGGCAAGGGAAACAAAAGAAAAAATCAAACTTTATTGGGACTACACCAAACTAGAAAGCTTCTTCACAGCAAAGGAAACCATCAGCAAAATGAAGAGGCAACCTACTGAATGGGAGAAGATATTTGCAAATGACATATCCGATGAGGGGTTAATATCCAAAATATAAAGAACTCACACAACTCAACACCAAAAAAACCCCAAATAATCCAATTAAAAAATGTGCAGAAGACCTGAAGAGACATACAGGCAGCCAAAAGACACATGAAAAGATGCTCAGCATCACTCCTCATCAGGGAAGTGCAAATCAAAGCCATAGTGAGATACTACCTCACACCAGTCAGAATGGCTAGAATCAGAAAGACAAGAAGTAACAAGCGTCTGCAAGAATGTGGAGAAAAAGGAACTCTTGTGCACTGTTGGTGGGAATGCAAGTTGGTGTAGCCACAGTGGAAGACAGTATGGAAGTTCCTCGAAAATTAAACACAGAGTTACCATATGACCCAATAATTCCACTAGCAGGGATTTACCCCCAAAAACAAAACGTTAATTCAAAAGGATATATGCACCCTAATGTTTATTGCAGCATTATGTACAATAGCCAAGATATGGAAGCAACCCAAGTATCCATCAATAGATGAATGGATAAAGAAGGTATGGAATATATACATACGGAATATATACATATATATACAGTGTAATATTACTCGGTCATAAAAACAATGAAATCTTACCATTTGTGACAACATGGATGAAACTAGAGGGTAAACTGCCAAGTGAAATAAGTCAGACAGAGAAAGACAAATACCATATGATCTCCCTCATATGTGGAATTTAAGAAACAAAACCAACAAAAAAGAGACAAACAAAACAACAACAACAGAAAAAAAAGGCTCACAAATGCAGAGCACTAACTGGTGGTTGCAGGGGCGGGGGATAGATAAAGATAAAACAGATAAAGGGAATTAAGATACATTGAGAGTACATTAATTAAGAGTACATTATCGTGATGAGCACTGAGTAATGCATAGAACTCCTGAATCATTATGTTGTACACCTGAAACTAATAATGTAACACTGTATGTTAATTATACATCAATCAATCAATAAATATAAACAAATAACAATAATGAAAAAAATGGGCAAAAGACAGGGATAGATCTTCACAAAAGAAGATATAAAAATGCCAATAAGCACATGACAAGTTACTCAAAATAACAGGTAAGGGAAGCGCAAATTAAAACCACAGTGAGGGGGCACCTGGGTGGCTAAGTTGTTAAGTGCCTTCAGCTAAGGTCATGATCCCAGGGTTCTGGGATGGAGCCCTACATCGGGCTCCCTGCTCCATGGGAAGCCTGCTTCTCCCTCTCCCACTCCTCCTGCTTGTGTTCCCTCTCTCACTAGTGTCTCTCTCTGTCAAATAAATAAATTCTTTAAAAAATAAAAAGAAAGAAATCAGAATTACCTCTGGG
Organism: Mirounga angustirostris; assembly: GCF_029215605.1. NCBI lineage: Eukaryota > Metazoa > Chordata > Mammalia > Carnivora > Phocidae > Mirounga > Mirounga angustirostris. The sequence continues at coordinate 62,488,377 of NW_026991720.1, forward strand.
GGTTTAGGACAGTGATCAGTTGGGAAGGGGCATAAAGGAGCTTTCTAGAGTAGTGGAAAAACACTCTATCTTGATAGCAGTGTGGGTTTCGTGGAAATAAGTATTTGCCAAACATTTAATGCGAAACATTTAAGCTTCAGATGTGTGCTTTACTCTGTATGTAAATTTTATATCAGTTCATAGAAAATTCTCAAGCAAAATAATAAAATATTAATATTTGTTAAATCTAAGTGGTGAATAAATAAGTGACTTTTATTAATCTCTATTTTTCTGTAATTTGAAATAATACCTGACTTTTGAAAATAAAAGAAACTAAGATATTTTCAACGACAATTCTGAAAACTAGTTTTCTAGGAAATCTTGATAGCCCCAAGGAGGCAGGAGAGAACACTGGGTACCTATGGATTGGTGGACGTAGAAACAGGAAATGAGACAGGGAGCTTGGAAAACACACACACACACACACACACACACACACTTTGTTATTTAATCTGTTTACTAGGGACAGGGAACTATATTTAGTTTTAGATCTTACATGAGGAGAACAGACATTCATCTTTGACTGTAGTAAACACTCATCTTACTTAGGGTTTTCTAAATCCCACAGTCAGTTGCTGTGGGATAAATTAAATCTATAAAAAAAAAAAATCTTTTGCTGAGACTCAGCTACAAGGAATATAGTCTCTTAAAAGATCCAGTTCTAAATATTTTATTAATAATCCACAAATAAACACTGATTTTAAGAATAGTCAAATGTGAATGTGATTTGACATAAACCACAGCTGTGCCATTTAGCTTTACTAATGGATGTGTGTCCCCCCCAAAAAATTTTGGTAAAATAAAACCGTAAATCAAGCATTTTTCTATTCTCATCAGTTTTTTGGACAGAATTAAGGTATAAAGTCGTAACTCCTAAATTAATAAAATTTTTGTTATGTTGTTATTTCAGAGTTTTAATCATTTCCTCTGAACTGTCTTTATTACCTGTGGTTTCTAGCACTTCTAATTTCTCTGCCCCAACAGACATTTACAAACCAACATTTAGTGGACACCCTCTGGGTTAAACTCCTGGCCCCTCCTTTCTGGGTCATTCCCCTTCCCTCCATGCACACGCTGTGTAGAGCATTCACAGTGGGTATGTGTCACAGTTGATGGGACAGGGTGGGAGGCATACTCCCCAAAAAGGGCCACATAGGGTAACTCCATCTATTGGTCTGGGGGATGGGTAGCACTGGAACTGGAATCAGAATTGATTCATTCTGTTGCTCTGATGGCTGGAACAGTAACATATACACATGGAATTGTTGGGAATAGTATTTTTGACCATGTGGCCTGGGAAGCATAGAGCCAGTCAACAGTGAAGGAAATGAAGAGTAAATCAGAGACAAGTGAGAAAGAAATCCTCAGGGTGTACAAGCCTCTAACTCTCTTCATTCCTAGAGTTCAACAGCAACTCTATTAATCCTTCTCCCATTTTTAATTATGCTGGTTCCAAGAGGCTACCATAATTGCAGTCCCAAAATTCCTAGATTTGTATTGTTAAGAAGACAGTATATATATCTCTGACCTCCAGGTACCTGTTATTTCTAACACCCGAATTCCTGCGCCCACCAAATTAACATTTGAATCCAGTTACAGAGACCTGTAGTGGAAGAGTATAAAATTATCATCCCTTAGATTATCTCTGATGTAATGAAGCTTCACTCAGACATGTTGAGTATTTGATTTAAAGGAGATCAAATCTATAACCCACCCAATAACATTCTAAAGCCCTTACTATGTGTCAGGCTTTCTTCTAAATATGTCAGATGCATTATCTCAGTTAATCCTCACAACCGCTCAGTGAAGTAGGTAGAGTTCTAACCAGCCATGAGAAAAGGGAGGCACAGTGGGAGTTGAGGGACTTGCCCACAGGTGGTAGTAATGGGTCAGGCTCTCAAACCTAGTGGTCTCACCAAGGCTTTTTTTTTTTTTTTACTAGTAAATTTCTCCCTTTTATGTATTCATTTTTTTTTAAGATTTTATTTATGTATTTATTTGAGAGACAGCAAAAGCAAGAGAGATCACAGAGGGAGAGGGAGGGAGAAGCAGACTCGCTACTGAGCAGGGAGCTGGACACGGTCGGGGCTTGATCCCAGGACCCCGGGGATTATGACCTGAGCCGAAGGCAGATGCTTAACCAACTGAGCCACCCAGGTGCTCCTGTATTCATTTTTTTTTTAAGATTTTATTTATTGATTTGACAGAGAGAGACACAGCGAAAGAGGGAACACAAGCAGAGGGAGTGGGAGAGGGAGATGCAGGCTTCCCGCAGAGCAGGGAGCCTGATGAGGGGCTCGATCCCAGGACCCCGGGATCATGACCTGAGCCGAAGGCAGACACTCAACGACTGAGACACCCAGGCACCCCGACTGTATTCATGTTTAATTGAAGCATAGTTGACATATACTATTATATTGATTTCTGATGTATGACATAGTAATTCAACAATTATATGCATTATAAAATGCTCACCATAATAAGTGTAGTTACCATCTATCACCATACAAAGTTATTACAATCTTATGGACTATATTCCCTATGCTGTACTTTTCATCCCGGTAGCTTTTTATTTTATAACCGGAAGTTTGTATCTCTTAATCCCTTTCATCTATTTTACTTAGCCCCCCCCAACCCCTTGGCAACCACTAGTTTGTTCTCTGTATTTATGTGTCTGTTTATGCTTTGTTTTATTTGTTTGTTCGTTTGTTGTTTTTAAGATTCTACATGTAAGTGAAATCATATGGTATTTGTCTTTCTCTGACTTATTTCACTTAGCATAATACCCTCTAGGTCCATCCATGTTGTCACGAATGGCAAGATTTCATTGTTTTTTATGACTAATATTTCATCGTATATGTATATGTCACACCTTCTTTATCCATTCATCTATCGATGGACACTTGGGTTGCTTCTATATCTTGGCTGTTGTAAATAATGCTGCAATAAACATAGGGGTGCATATGTTTTTGAATTAGTTTCTGGGTTTTTTGAGGGGTAAATGCCCACTATTGGAATTGCTAGTTTTTATGGTATTTCTATTTTTAATTTTCTGAGGAACCTCCATACTGTTTTCCATAGTGGCTATACCAATTTACATTCTCACTAACATTAAGACATTTGTTATTTTTTGTCTTTTTGGTACTAGTCATTCTAACTGGTGTGAGGCGGTATCTCACTGTGGTTTTGATTTGCATTTCCCTGATGATGAGTGATGCTGAGCATCTTTTCATATGTGTGTTGGCCATCTGTATGTCTTCTTTGGAGAATGTCTCTTCAGGTCTTCTGCCAATTTCTTGATCATATTATTTGGTTTCTGAAGTTGAGTTGTATGAGTTCTTTATATATTTTGGATATTAACCCCTTATCAGATATATCATTTGCAAATATCTTTTCCATTCAGTAGGTTGCTTTTTCATTTTGTTGATGACTTCCTTTGCTGTGCAGAAGCTTTTTAGTTTGGTGTAGTCCCAAATGTTTATTTTTCCTTTGGTTTTCCTTGCCCGGGAAAAATCCAAAAAAATATTGTTAAGGTTGACGTCTAAGTATTTACTGCTTCTTTTTTCTTTTAGGAATTTTATGGTTGCAGGTCTCACATTTAGTTCTTGAATCCATGTTGAGTGTATTTTTTGTGTGGTATAAGAAAATGGTCCAGTTTCATTCTTTTGCATGTAGCTGTCCAGTCTTCCCAACACCATTTATTTATATCCTTTTAAACTTTAGATTGTGGTGTTTTTATAGGAGAAACTGGAGGAGGGAAGAAGAGAAAATAGAAGGAACAAAAAATAACCGATGGGTATTACCTTCATTTGCCTTCCTTTTGAATTAGGATATAAAACCACAAAGTGTGCAGTGCCGTAAAGCTATTCAAGGTGACTTCCTACTGCAAAAGGGCAAAAAAAATCAGGGTATCAGATGGACAACAGGGAAAGGGCACACTGTGGCTTGAAATATCACACTGCTCAATTCCATTTACCTGTCACTTTAGTAAGTGGGGGTTGGAGAAAAATGAGATGCCACAGTCAGTAATTGCTGAGCAGGGTGTAGGTGGGAGAAATGTTTTAGGATGAAAATACCAATCGTTCTGACTGCCTACATTTCCCCGGAACTCCATATTTTTTATTAAAGGGATTAATCTGACCCGCAATCCCAGCAAGGAGGTAAGCATATCTGTGTCATCTGTATTGGATACGAATTAGTCAGTGTCACTTAGGATTATCTTAATTTCCACAACTCCCAGGTTTTACTCATTTCTCCTTTTCTCCTGACCCTTACTCAGTACTAGATATAAAACAGATGTATGGTTTAGGATGGCAAGGATTTCACATCCCAGTGTCTCCCAGTGTCCTATTAAAAATTTAGAAAAAGAAAAAAAAAACCCTTGTAACAGTACTGAAAATTACCTCTAATAAAAATTTTCCTACAATTAGGGAAAAATTTTCACTAATTATGACCTATGGAAAGTGCTGCTTTATTACTCCCAAAGACTAAGGGGAAAAAAATTATATTGGAACATGGTTAATAAAAAAACCAAAAGAAAATGATTTTCATTTCTAAAAGATATCTTCAAAAAGATGTAAAAAGGCATGGCCTCTATGAAATGGAAATGAAAAAGCAGAAGCAAAAGATAGAGATGAAGGTGGAAAATGAAAGGAACATTTCTTAACATGAAATGGAGTGTGAAGGTAAAGATCGGTGAATTTTACTATACACAAAAAAGTTAAAACTTCACAAACCAAAAGAACCACATGCAACAAGCTGGGGAGATGATTGGCAGCATATATGATGAAAACAATTAATAGCCTAACTTTATAAATAGCTCTAACAAATCAATAAGAAAGATGCCACAGAAGAAGAGTACAAATAAGTACATAAGAAATGTGATTTCTGGTAAACGTAAAAGAATTCAGTGTATTTAATAATCAAAGAAATGCAAATTATTATTCAACGAGATATTCTTTATATTTTTATTTGGTCAAATGAAAATAATGTTGCCCTGGGTGAGATGAAAGGATCCTCTGATACAATGTTAGCCTTAACAAAATTATTGTAATTATGAAAGGTAACTTTGTTATTTAAATCAAAAGCCTTAAAATGTTTTATAATCTTGAACTCTTAAACTTCAAGTGAATTTGTCCTCAGGAAATACATTCTCACCAATACGTACATGTTAGATCAAGGTGGCAGTATGTCTAAGAGCAAAATATTTTTTAAAAAACCCTATACTTTTTTTTTAAAGATTTTATTTATTTATTTGAGACAGAGAGAATGAGAGACAGAGAGCATGAGAGGGAGGAGGGTCAGAGGGAGAAGCAGACTCCCTGCCGAGCAGGGAGCCCGATGTGGGACTCGATCCCGGGACTCCAGGATCATGACCTGAGCCGAAGGCAGTCGCTTAACCAACTGAGCCACCCAGGCGCCCAAAAACTCTATACTTTTAATAATTAGAAGTGGTTAAATAATTCATACATAATTATGAGGAAAAATATTTTACAGACATTAAAAATTGTATTCTTGAATTGCAAGAGTGAAAATGTTTATCTTGTAATGTTAATTAAGAAAAGTGGAACCATACTGATTAAAATTTTGTCAAAGAAAAATTGTAAATATATTACATGTATGAAATAACAAAGGCTGAAAGGAAATATATCAAAATGATAAAAAGCAGTTATACCTGGAGAGCAAAATTACAGGTGTCTTTTTTATTCTTTATTTCTTTTATTAATATTTCTGAATGTTAAAAATCATCTACAATGAAACTGTCCTATTTTTATATAGAATATATTTCAAGATCACAAACTGATGATAAAAATAAATATTCTTCCCTCATCTAGGAAGAAAAAAATAAGTGAATGATATAAGGAAAATCATCTGATACTATATTGTTCCATAGAACAGCTATATGTTCCCTTTGTCTTTTGAAGAGCATCTGTTACAGCCTAAAATCTTCCATGGCATACAGTTACTATAAGGAGGTTACTGACATAGTTTTATAATTTTCTTTCCCTACAACAAAACAGCTGTGATCTTTGATGGTCCTCAGAAAAGACACCTGCTCTTAATTTTAGCCTTTATTCTAAAATCATTTCTGTCATTAGTATCACCATCCCACTTTTCACAGTAAATGTAACAGAGCTACTTCTGGTGACTCAACTCTTCAGAGGCTCTGCAAAATTTAATAAAACAGCAAACGTAGTTATATATCCAGCATCCATTTTAGACAATTAAATGCAACTTTCAGTCTCACTACAGAAATTTTATAAATTGGAGTCCAGGCATTGCTTTGAACTCTGATGAAAGGAGTAATTTCTATTCGAAGCAAAACTGTCCCTAATTTAGACTTTTTCAGCCATCACTATTAAAAGTTGTCTTGGCCACTTAATTCCACTAGATGGCAGACGTGGGATGCTACAAATAACAAATTGCTATTTCTGAACAATAGCCAAAAGACTAAGAAGATAAAAGACCATGAGAAGGTAAAATAAGGTTGAAAATGCTAAAATGAGGTAATATAAACAAGCAAGGGGGAAATAGTGAATAATCACAGCTGAGACTAATCGTGGGAAATAAAAATGATAAATCTCTATTTTTATTAAATGTGCAATTTCAATATATAGTTCACTCCCCTTCGTACTTTGCTTTCTTTGATTAGAAATATTAAAAAAAAAACCCATATCCCACAAAGAAAGAGAGGTAACTAAGCAACCTTGAAAAATAACGTTGGCATGTCTTCAAGTATGAATCACAGACATGCCGGTTAAAAGTAATTCTTTGCTATCAATGGTTATATTAATAACATTATCTTTGTTCCTACTAATAATGACCCATTCACTTTTCTTTCGTTCAGCCAACACTGTGGCTGTCTCTGCGCAGGAACTGTGCAATCCAGATTTTACGTGACACTAAAATGTAGGCATTCCAGAATCCTGTTCTACCAGTGATTAATGGTGCCCCCATCCTGCCCCAAAGGTGGCATTTCTTATTAGTCCCCCAGTGAGTCAGTGACTGAGTGAGAACTCCATGTGCAGGCTCCTTGGGATTTATCTCTCACCACGCTTTGCTGCAGTCGCTCTGTGTGATGGAGCAGGGAACATGCTGCTCCCAGGCTAACACTTTCCAATACCCGCCATCACTATACTTTAGCTCACCAAGCAGCTATTTAGAGGGTGAACATACTCATTTGTTAAAAGTTCAGGTCTCACAATTACTATTTCATTTCTTTTACTAATATTTCTTGAATTTCTACTACACCCTAGCCACTCAGTTTGGTTAAAAGGGAAGAGTGATGGTCACAGCCCTCCAGAACTATTACCTAGTTAAAAGGGGGAGAGGTGGGGCCAGAAGGTGAAGGGCTGACATGGAGTACGTGGAGAGCTTGGACACCACATATCATGATTTCAAAATCGGAACCCAGGGCCCACAACAAAGGGGTGGCTGTGGCGATGAAGAGGATCAGTCACATGCCGAATGCAGGGTCATCTGACTGCAAAGCCCATGGCTGTAAGCTCTGGTCTACTTTACACGTACCATGTGAAAGGCAGTGTGTTAAGCTTCTAGTATCATATATTCTTTTTTTTTTTTTTAGATTTTATTTATTTATTTGAGAGAGAGAGAGAGAGAGAGAGCACAAGTGGGGGGAGGGGCAGAGGGAGAAGCAGACTCCCCACTGAGCAAGGACCCTCTTCCCCCCGCCCCACCCATGCAGGGCTCAATCCCAGGACCCAGGGATCATAACCTGAGCCAAAGGCAGACGCTTAGCCCACTGAGCCACCCAGGCGCCCTAATATCCTACATTCTAATAAGAAATATGTCTTCCCTTTAAACCACTTACAGTCTAGTAATAGGGATAAATAAGTATACACACCACTTAGGAAGTGCTACTTTTGTAAAAGTTTTAGGGAGGCCAGAGAGGTGGCATTATTTATAACTGGGAAGAATCAATAGACATTCTATGAATAAGGTGACATTAAGCAAACCTTGAAGGGTGGATAGGATTTGGACTTGTACTACTGGGCACAAGCAAAGGGAGCAGTGAGTCGTTCAGGGTGAGTAGTGTGTTTACTTCCTAATTTAAAATAAACATTTATTGAGTATCTACTATCTTCCCGGTACTCTTGCAAACTCTAGCAATTTAGCAGTGAACAAAATAGCTTAAAAATCCCTGCTTCTGGGAGCGGCTGGGTGGCTCAGTTGGTTAAGCATCTGACTCTTGATTTTGGCTCAGTCATGATCTCAGGGTTGTGGGATCGCATTGGGTTCAGCACTCAGCAGAGTCTGCTTGAGATTCCCTCCTCCTCCCTCTGCCCCTCCCCCTGAGCTCTCTCTCTCTAATAAGTAGATAAAATCTCTTAAAAAATCCCTGCTTCTGTGGCATATTATGAATGAGTAAAATATACATATATCAGATGATGGTAAGTGAACAAAAAAATGTCTAACCAGAGAAGAACCTGTGCAGGAGGAGACCACAGGCATCAAGGAGGAGAAAGTGAAGGCCAAGCATTGCAGGAGGGAGAACGGCATGTGCCAAACTCCTGAGACAGGAACACACACACAAAATAAAAACAAAATCAGAAAGATATATTGGAGAATAAAGAAAGGTCATCATATTGGCATAGATTGTGATATTCTGATGACAGCTAAGACAGTTCCCAGATTTAACTGTGGCTTGAATCCAGGGACTTCTAAAGGCATTTGGACTCCAAAGCTAAAAAGTAGACTATATTGTGCACATTCCATTTGGTGCCCCAAAACGGGCAATTTCCCCTCTTAACGGTGATCTGTTCTGATATCCTACGACACATAGAGAAGCAATTAAATTCTTGAGCACATTTCTCTGGAAGGAGAGAGATAGCTAATAAAATGTGAATGTAGGTGGTTTATAGTACAGCAGAGATGACCCTGGTCTTCCATCCACACTGTGTGGAGAAGTTCTGGAAGGCTCCCATCACTGTGTTTCATGACAACTAGGGTATCTGGTCGGAGTCAACAGCGCTTACCCCTTGGTCGGCTTCCACATCTCAGCAGTCAGCACTCACTGCTGTGCAGGGCGATGTTCGGCCCTGCTCATGTCATGGGTCTGAGTTGTACTAGCGATGTCCCTCCACGGCGTTTATCAGACCATAATCACATCCTCACTGAACCCGTCCTTGTCAGTGGGTGGGAGGGACACACAAAGACACAAACGAAACACACAGAAGCAAAGACACAAATCTGCAATCCAAGATGACAGATGGATCATGTACCTTTATCTCTCCTCCCTTCTCAAGATACCACCTTGATTTATGCTAACTGAATGACTCACCTCTATTCTAAAGAAAATTACTTTGAATTTAGATCCAGCCATTTCTGAGCCCCCAACCGCTGAAACCATTTCACTCAGTCCTTTTGGCGGCAGTAAAAGCTGGACGCAGAGTTTAGCCCTGCAAGGCCTTCCGACTGAGAAACTCTTTTATCCCAGAACAGAGAGGTTGTGCAACGGTATCCCACACCTGTCCTCAGGCCTTCAGAGTGCAGGTCACTGGGTAATGTGGCTTTCTATGCTTTTCCTCTTTGGATCCTTACCCTTTCCAGTGCTGTTTGAGAACCGAATGAAGTCTCCAGTTATTTCAAGAATGCCACAGATGAACTTGTCAGCAGCACTAAAGCACCTGGACAAAGAAATATCTCTGAGGGGGCGCCTGGGTGGCTCAGTCGTTACGCGTCTGCCTTCGGCTCGGGTCATGTCCCAGGGTCCTGGGATCGAGCCCCGCATCAGGCTTCCTGCTCTGCGGGAAGCCTGCTTCTCCCTCTCCCACTCCCGCTGCTTGTGTTCCCTCTCTCGCTGTGTCTCTCTCTGTCAAATAAATAAAATCTTAAAAAAAAAAAAAAAAGAAATATCTCTGAGTCTCTGATACTTGGTCTTCATCCTTCCATTAAAATCATCACTGGGGGCGCCTGGGTGGCTCAGTTGGTTAGGCGACTGCCTTCGGCTCAGGTCATGATCCTGGAGTCCCAGGATCGAGGCCCACATCGGGCTCCCTGCTCGGCAGGGAGTCTGCTTCTCCCTCTGACCCTCCTCCCTCTCATGCTCTCTGTCTCAAATAAATAAATAAAATCTTTTAAAAAAATAAAATCATCACTAATTGAGACTGAATTGCTGGTACAAAGAATCCGTAGAAATCACTTCATGGCATTCACTTGCTGGGTTGAGAAGGATAGTGACTCTATTTCACTCCCTAAAACACTGTAATCCTTTAGTCTGCCCCTTCCAGAATTCAGCAGCACAGTATTGGTCTGTAATTCTTAACAGCAAAACAGGGAGATTTCATGAATATAAAAAATGAATGGTGTCAGACAACTGCTAGTTACATCTTTAAGAATGCTGCGCTGAATTTCAGGACATGAATTTGTAATTCTAACAGTCAATCAGAACAATCAAAACTTAGATAAATATCAACAGCCAAAATAAAAAAAAATGCTATCGAGAAATGCAACATTATCAATAATGTGGAATAAAATGATATAAGCATAAACACCTAGCTTATTTCTTTTTTTTAAAGATTTTATTTATTTATTTGAGAGAGAGAGAATGAGAGACAGAGAGCATGAGAGGGAGAAGGGTCAGAGGGAGAAGCAGACTCCCCGCCGAGCAGGGAGCCCGATGTGGGACTCTATCCCGGGACTCCAGGATCATGACCTGAGCCGAAGGCAGTCGCTTAACCAACTGAGCCACCCAGGCACCCCACCTAGCTTATTTCAAAAACGTAGTGACTAGGTATTTTTTACCTAACCAAATATTCTTCATTTGAAAGAAAAGCAAATGTCTTTTGTCATCCAAATTTTTCTTCCGTATGTACCCAAATGTGCACCTGAAGTCTTCTTTTCAAGACTTTTTTAAGATTTTATTTTTAAGTAGTCTCTACACCCAATATGAGGCTCAAACTCACAACCCCGAGATCAAGAGTCTCACACTCTACTGACTGAGTCAGCCAGGTACCCCTCAAGACTTTCTATGCATCATGTTTTAAAATTCACTATAAATCCATAAAATAAACATTTATGAACTTGAACAAAGGTGCCCAGTTGATACTGAGATAATATCAATGGATTGAATGAAAATGCTGAATTAAGAAGTTTGATACAGAAAATATAAGATAATATACATTTTTTTCTTGGGGACAGTGAAGTCTTCTTAAAAGATATAAAGGGAAATACTAATAATTTTGACAATATCAAAATTCAAGGGGCATTTCTTTTAAAAAGTTGCAAAAGGATAAGAGACAGAGGACAGTACCGGATTTGGGGCAGGTGTGGTTTGTACTGCTTTGTTTGTGGGTTCTCTTGTTTCTGCTTATTAATAGGGAAGACACATGTATATGTTTGTAGGTAGTCACTGGGAATGAGTCAGTAGGGGGGGCAGAATTTCAAAATACGAACACATCTTAGGAGGAGGTGTGTATTCCTGAGAGAGGAAAAGATTAGCCATGCCTGGGGGCAGGGCATCTCTGGCAGTTAGTGGAAGGATTTGGAATATGGACCCAGATATATTGGTCAGTGAAGGAGGGAAATAGTAACTGTAAGACAGATGAATGTACTGTCTTCTACTTTTTCAACAAAGTAGGAGGTAAGACTAGTCTTCTGTGAGTGAAGGGAAAATCAGTGTGCCAAGGGCTGAGGTGAGAAAAGACAGTTGAACAAAGCAATTGGGGAGAGATGGGGATAAACTCTTCCTTTTCGTTTTTTTTCCATCTCTTCAGCTTGGTGCCAGGCTTTTCTTTAGCTTTCCTTTGCTTACCATTCATCCAAGGTTTGCGCATGAATTACCTTTTATTAAAAAAAAAAAAAAAAAAAAAGCTTGAAATGTCCAGATGTCCCTAGTTTATTTTACAGAGAAAACTGTAAAGTCTTTTCATGATATGATTAGTGAAGACAGCAAAGAGGAGCTAGAGAAGGTAGCTGAAGGAAAGGAATAGATACTCTCTTTCTGGGGAAGTCACATCAACGATTTTTTTAAAGAATAGTTAAGTCTAGCCTTTGGATCTATATTTGACCTTCTGCATCGAGAGGGTAGGCAAAAGAATAAATACAGTATGTGTATGCCACTAGAAATTTTCAAATGTTGTTCTGAGAGCCTAATTAAGTAAAGAGCACCTTAAAACCATTTCCGCAGGAAAATACAAGGCACTTAATTCTGGCCGCACATGCTAGCACTATAAATTTCCACTAGAGGGCAGTATGTCCTCATTTTTGAATAGAGCATGGCTTGGGGTTTGCTTCTATTCTCCTCTCAAGATTCCTTTTTTCCCTAGCAGACCGCTGTTACACATAAACGTGTTTTGGTTTCATCTGGGAACGCTGATGTGAACATAATACACTCCTCTCCTATACAGGGACAGCTGAGATTTTATTGGACACATGCTCGCCATTTGCAGGAACACAGACCTGACCCTGCATAAAAAGCATGTTAAGTCTCAAGTGACAGCGGAGAAGATGTTTGAGATCATGTCATTGCATGCTACACAAGTTGGCAGAATTTTTCTCTTTAATAAGCATTGTTGACTTTCAGAAAAATCTATCCTCCTCTCTTGGGTGAGTATATATTCACCAAAATCTTAGAGCCACTCATACTGCCTAATAAAAACGTGATGGATAGGGGTACTGTTTCCCAAGCTTAAATGATATTTATACAATTTCTTTGGGACCTTGCTTCCCATATAAATATTATATTACAATGTTTTAATCGTTTAAGTACCAAAAAGGTGCTGGGTACTATAGTTCATAAAGAAAATAGAGTTAATGGAGGGTGTTAGTAATGTAAGAATCTAGTTTTTATTAGTCTTATGTGAATTCACAGGAAGATAGTGTTGCAGTGGATATATTTTCCAAGTTGGTAGAAACTGTTTTAATCCCACACAATTAATGTGATAAAAACCGGAAAGCCGTATTGACCGCACAGACGACTTGGGCATTTTGCAATTTAAGTAACTGTAATGTAATGAAACATCGAAGAATTTAAAATAAAACTCTGGTCTATTTTACCCTCATCAACAATGAAACAGATTTGTTTTATTGGGTTTTGTTTTTGTTTTAAATTCTCTGAAGCTTGGGTTGCTTTCCCAGAGTGAATTCTTTACTAATACATATCACCCTCAAAATAGAAGATTTCCCATCAAACTATTGGCATCCACTAAACACTAATAACCTAAGAATTCAGCCATGCAGAAAAGCAATCTGAAGTGTCCAGGAATGAATTACCTGTTCCACAGATAATCCTGCCTTTGCACAAAAGAAACAGAGGAAAGAGGACTGCATTGTTCCTTGATAACACATAACAGAGACCCTCCCTGATTTTCACCTTTGCCTACTCCGGGAATAAAGATGGAAATGGTACGCAAAGCATCCTGGCCCTCGCTCATCATGATTCTGCAAAGTCCTGCCATTTAGGAAATGTGTCTCAATTTCCGTGGAGATGAAGCAGGAAGGTCAGACTGAGCTTTAATCAAAGGTATCTCCCTGCTGGGGTAAGAGGCTTCCCTCCCTCATATATGTGGCTTTTTCTTTTTTTTTTTTTTTAAGGTGCCTAAAGCCATGTCAAGGCCTGACTGGACTGTTGTTCAGTTAATCCCTGAAGCCGAGTGAGGACACTGATGTTGTCATTGACAATTTACTCCAGCAGTGTCTCTCTGCTAGACTGAGAGGGATCCTGTCACTGGTGCACCATCAAAAATACATGAAGGACTCGCCCCTTATTAAGAGATGTCATGTCAGTGGAGCTAACATTTACAATACAACCCTAGCAATGAGCGGTCCCCATCCCTCACAGGAAAGAAGTGGGCACATTGCTTCAAGGGAGAGCATGTCCTCCAGGGGAGAGTGTACTGTGCTGTCTTTCCATTTCCTTCGGAGGCTTTTCACTTCTCTCTGAACTCTATGTCTTCCCCGAGCAGCATCCAGCATCCCCACTGCCACACGTAAGTACCCGTCCTCCCTGCCTCTCTCTCTCCCTCCACCTTTACTGCTGGAAGCGCCTTGGTAATCTCCAACCCTTTTGTTTCATAGGAAATCCCTTTTACTTTCCAGTGTCCTAGATGCCATAATTCATTCATTCCTGAGAAACCTGGCTCGTTAGAAGGATTGATAGATCAGGTTGTTTTGCGGTCTATAAGGATGTCCCAGCACCGCTATAGGGTAGGGCGTCTCTCCTCCCAGACTTTATGTTGTGTGTCGCACCTAAGTTTTCCTCTTCAATTTAGAAGTCTCTCAAATCCCACTAAAACGCAAGTCTCTATGTGTCATAAAGAAAACTTGATTTCTATTCATCAGGTTGAAAAAAATATGGGTTTCCACCAGATGAATGTGAGTGGCATGGCCGACCCCACCTTTACCGGCCCACTTTTCCGAGGCACCTCTCCACCATTTTTCCTTCTGGCTGGCTGGCTGCTGCCGGCTAACAGATCATTAATACCAGCTTAATTTGGGGCCATTTCCGGGGGGAGGAGGTTGCAACTGAAAAGTGAGAAGCAAGGAAGGCCTGCTATGTGACCGTGGATGTCTGCTGTCCCGTCTTCTAAATAAAATCTTTGAAGTGACTCCAAGGATGTTATCCAGGATTAGGGAATTTCAAGAAGCCTAGAGCCTCCACCATGTCCTCCTCTTCCTTCATCTTTATAGCCTGTCCTTAATAAAATAAATAAAATAAAATAAAAAGATTTATGAATCAGATAGTCATGAAACTTTTTTTTTTTTAGATTTTATTTATTTATTTGACAGAGAGAGACACAGCGAGAGAGGGAGCACAAGCAGGGGGAGTGGGAGAGGGAGAAGCAGGCTTCCCGCGGAGCAGGGAGCCCGATGCGGGGCTCGATCCCAGGACCCTGGGGCCATGACCTGAGCCAAAGGCAGACGCCCAACGACTGAACCACCCAGGCACCCCTAAATAAAATCTTTTAAAAAAAAATAAAAAAATTTTTTTAAAGGGAGAGGAAGATTGTGGTAAGCTGAACAATCGCCCCCAAAGTATGCAAGCTCTAATCTCTGGAACCTCTGAATGTGGCCAAAGTGACTTTGCAAATGTGATTAAGTTAAGGATCTTGAGATGGGAAGGTTATCCAGGATTATTAAGTGAACCCTAATGGAATCAAAAGTGTCCTTAAAAAAGACAGGTGGAGGGGAATTCCATTTAGAGGAGATGGAAGCTGAGATTGGAATGATGTGCTCTGAAAACGAAGGTAGGGGCCACAGACCAAGGAAGACAGGCACTAGAGATCAGAAAAGACAAGGATTCTCTCTTGTAGCCTCAGAAAGGTGCACAGCCCTGCTTGCACCTTGATTTTGGCTCATTGAAAACCATTTCAGATTTCTGGCATCCAGATCTGCCAGAGAATGATTTCTGTTGTTTTAAACCAACAAGTTTTTAGCATTTTATTACAGCAGCTATAAGGAACTAATATAGAAGTTCTTAAAATACAAGTTCTTAAAATACAAGAAGGCAATGCCTAGGAAGGGAATTCTTGGTAAAGCTCTGAGCTGTCAATACAAAAAGAGCCTCCATAATCCTACCTCAGGATGGGGGGGTATCACACTGTCAGCCAGTTTCTGATGTCCAGTGAGCAACTTCACATACATGTAAAGAAAGTACCTCATGACTGAACAACCAGATGCAAATCCTTCCTGCTTTATGGGGCAAAGGTTCAAAGGAAGTAGCACTGGCAATGGGTGGTCACGTGGGAGGAAGTTCAAAGAGAAAGCAAGTAAGAGGACCAAGTCCTGAAGGGAGAAGGAAAGAGAAGCCTAAGGCCCTAGAAAGAACTCTAAGTCAGAAATTAGGGTTCTGTTCTCCCTGATTCTACTTATAAGAGTAGGGTGGTTCCTCTCCTTGTCTATGCATCTTTGACAACAGAGTGTAAGTGACATGATCCTGAAGATCTCCTCCAGCTCTAGGATACTGTGATCTTCAAGCTTCTGCCTAGATTTTGGCCTAGATGTTCCAGTGTTCAATCCTGGGGCTCTTGAAGTTTACCTTCCTGTGCTTTGACATGGTCGATACATTGACAAAAAATCCTGCATAATTAAAATGGAAAACCCACAGATGGTCCCATATAAAACCTCAAAGATTATTTAGTAAGAAAGAAAACAGGAGAAGCTAAAGCCAAGACCCTTGAGTCAGCCCTGGAAAAAAATCTTCACGATGAACTAGCAGCTGCTCATAGAAGCAAATGTGAACATTCCTCAAGGAAATCTGGAGAGAGTTCTTAAGAGTTGACAGTAAAACACAAACCCATCAGCACCACGAGAGGGAAGAATGCATTCCCTGGTGATGGTAGAATTTAATGGTAACAGGAAAAAAAAAATGGCACTTTAAAAAAAAATAAGTAATTTCTGTGTTTGGGAAATAAATTGAAGATAAACAAATGTGCCTGAAATTGGCACATCAAAAGTTACTTTGTCCTAAATTCCTCATCTGTGATACTTTAGACAGCTAAAATCATAGCAATCTTAACAAAAGATTAGTTATTTCAACCTCTAAAAAAAAAATATGACCATAAATTGTACTTCCAATAGCCTCAAATCATCTGCATAGCTCTGTCATCTATATGGAAATAGGAAGGTTTTTGTTCTGTCCTGAACCTATAATACAAAGAAGGGAAGTTGTGTGAGCCCGTTCAACATTGCCGTCATTTAAATGTAACAGAACCCAAAACACAGTGGTTTAATCAAAAAGGGTTCAACTCTTTGCTCATTAGAGTAACTTCAGAGGTTGACAATCCATGGTTAGTCCAAGGACTTCCCAATGACATCAGTGTCTCAACAACTTCTACCTTCTGCTCTGTCATCCTCGGCAGATGGCTCTGCTTTACACTGTTAACCCATGGATACAAGACAGCTGCTCCAGCTTCATCTCACTCTCCATTCAAGGCAAGAACAAGAACGGGGTGCAAAGGGCAAAAGGCAAAAAGGCTTATTGTTCCCTTGCAAAGGCTTGCCTGAAAGCGGCATCTCCTTCCATTCCGTTACCAGAGCTCTTTTTCATCCCCAGCTGCAGAAGAGGCTGGGCGATGTCCTTTCTTAAACTGGTGTGCCTTGCTGTCTTGAAGAACATCAGAATTTCTTTTAGGAATAAAGTAAAGGAGAATAGATACTGGGTGTACAACTAAGATCTCCACCATATTCTTTAAAAAACTGCCAACTATTTTATTTGCCTCAATGAAAATGATCATAGGGAATTCTCTTACAGCTATTTAAAAGAAGAAGAAACACACTTTAGAAGTCGGGTGTATTCAACAAGAATCCTTGGTTGCAAGCAACTGAAACCAACCGACAAACTGGGGCAAAAAAGGAGAAGGTGGGTTGTTGGACAGGTACTAGGTTGTTTCATAAAGTGAAGAAAAGTTTGAATAACCTACACTTAGAAAGAAAGAAAACAAAATAAGGATGTTTCAAGGATGTCTTGGACTTTTTCTCTACAAATCTGCCAATAACAGATACAGACCACATCATGCATCTTACCAAATAGCTCCCTGAAATTGCAAGAGGATAACTGCCAGTTCATGTCATAGCTGGGTTTTTATTAGGTCACTGAATCATCCTATAAGGCCAGTATTTTCTGAGTGACAGAACATACGATAGTGTCCAGTAATCCCTTAGGAATCATCCCATTGCTTACCACTTTTGCTGTGAAGTGAATTTAGAAGTAATATGTTTACTCTGACAGAGTATATGACCTTCCATAAACTCAAAGAAGACGAGTGTAGGTATAAAGGGAAGAAAAAGAAATATAAGTCCAGAGCATGCGTATCTATTCTGATAAATAAAAAAAAAAAAAATCTCTGATTTATTCACGAGTGACAGGGGCCCAGTTTAGTTGATCTAATTACCAGGTATCCAGAAGCACCTTTGAGGTTTGGTGCCAGATTGTGGTTCAGAATTGGATGCCATTGCTTGAAAAATTGGTCGCTCGGCAATGATCCTAGCTAGGCAAGTCAGATCTAGTGAGGGGGAATTCATGAAGTTGAGCCTGTAGCAAGAATAGCATCTATCTCTGCCACCATGTCTGCCTTATTCAGACGCCCACTGATTAAAAACCGTACTGGCTATTAAGGAAAATGACTGACATCTATGGGTCATCTTGTCTACCTGATTACTAAGAGTCTCTTTTACAGTGAAAGTCTTCTGAAAGGTATACATGAACTATAACTGTTTTCATGCTCCAAGGTCATTCTGAGAGAGCCATCCAAACCAGACCATTCCTTAACAATCTTGCCAACAATATCCTAATCTTGCCCTTTCCCAACAAGGGCCAGACAAAAATAATTGCCTAAAAATCAATATAGATCTTGATTTTAAGCCAAATTCCCTTTTAGGCAAAGTAAATAGCAAATTGTTATGCTTGATTTTCTGGCCAAAAAGAGGTTTAATTTTCTCCACTGTCTTTCAGCGCCATTCCTATCTGGAGCTGTAATATCACAGACTACTTCCAATTTGTATCAGTATTTTAGAGAGAACCCAGTACAAATGTTTTATCTTTAGTCACATGGTTATGGGAAACTACCCATGAAGCTATACATAGGTATAGACTGAGGAATTCATAAACGATGGGAGTGTGTGCGACCTGAATGTGCAAATAATTGTGTGCCTTCAGTATCTGGTTTGATGATGGAATATTATTAGCTATGCCCAGCTTTAAAGCTAGGTATATCAAATAGCATCAGTAGCTTATGAATAGCTCAAAGCCTACAGCTGTCCAAGAACAGGGAATCTGTCTTCACCAGAGTCCATTTAAAATCTGGGAGCTCACTCTGAAAAGGAGAGTTATCTGAAAGAAGAGCATGGCTTGCCCTCAGACTCTAGAGCTCAGGACTGGATTGTTCCATGAGGGCTTATCACAGACTCTATTGTGCATCCTGGTCTCCAAACAGTACCTTTGGAACTGCTGGGTCATTAGGGCTGAGTAAAGAATAACATGAACTTTGCTATGAAAGAGCCAAAGATGCTTCTCTTGCTCTGGGAGATTTTCAGATACCCGGAGGTGATAAATTCACAATTCTTGCTCTCTCTTTTCTTGCCATGTTTTACTCTGGGTAGGTTTTCTTGTCTCACAGACTCTGGGTTTCACCACCACATGACTTGCTTTGATCAGTGGAATATGGGTGGATATGACAGTATTCCAGGCCTAAAAGAGACTTTAAGATGTGATGTGCTTTAATCGTTCTCTTGTACCCTTGTCCTGCACCAACAGGACATCCCAAGTAGGTGGCAATCTAGAATGAAAAGACAGAGAGCAGACCTGACGCCTCTCTGCTGCCTACAGCAGAGCTGCCATAACAATGTGTGATTCAAGTAAAAGAAAAGCAAATGCTTACTTTTGTAAGCCACTCAGATTCTCGAGGCTTTTGTTACGCAGTAAAGTTATGAAAGCAACTAGGATGCCAAATAACTAGGTCAGAGACAATGCACAACATGCTTCTTTCAAATATGATGCAAACTGTCTTCAGAACATGAAGAGGACCACCAAGCCATGTGTGGTGCCTCCTTCTCCATGTAGGAGACATCAGGTATATACACTTGTCCTTTATTTTAGAAATCATATCTTAACATACTCTAAACCATTAATGCCATAGAAATGTCAAAGTATCAAACCCCAGAACTTTTGTAAGCATTATCTCCTACCCCTTGAACCAAAACATCTGGGGCATCTCCCATTTCCTGTTCTCCCAGGCCCATCACTTCAACATCATCACTGTAATGAACTCATACAGAAGCTACTCTTGATGGCTTACCCAGACCTTCTTGTCCAGGCCTGTGCACCAATCTCCCAGCTGCTGTGAATATTCCAGGCTAATGGCTTCCAGCAGCAACCTTTTGCCCAATGGCTACAGGTAGGAAGAGACTTACTGAGCAGTGTCCCTCATGGCCCTCTGTGTATCACAGACTGCTAGTTTTCCATTCCAGAATATACTGGGGTGCCTCCACACATATACACACAATCCAATGACCAATGCGAAATACCTGGCCTTACACATTTCCTGAGAGTCTACCACAAGCTCTCCCCTGTATGATGGCTATTTGGGTTGAGGTTACGGGGTTGTAGCAACAGAAATGGGTTCTGGCTAGCTTAATTGCAAACATCAGTGGAAGAGTATAGGAGTGGCCCCCACATGAAAATAGGGTGGAGCAATGACGATCTGAGATGTGAAGAAACCATGGAAGCTCCAGGGACATTTGCAGGAGACTGAAAACCCTCTGTCTTTGGTGGTGGTTCTCAAGTTTGCCTGCACATTACAATCACATGAGAATTATAAAATCCTGGTGCTGATACTCAGTCCATACCCTAAATGAGTTAAAATCCACATCTTTTGGAATGGGACCCAAGCATCAATAGCCTTCAAAATCCCAGAGGTGATTCCAATCGGCAGCCATTGTTGAAATTAGCTGTATCAAAATCACCTAGAAGGCTTATTAAAACAGATTGTTGGGCTCCAATCCCAGAGTTTCTGATACACATAAAAATCAGTTCAAAATGATTTGCATTTATAACAAATTCCCAGGTGATGCTAAACCTGGGTCTGGGGTGGGCCTAAGATTCTGTATTCCTAACGAGCTCTCATGTGATCTGAGGCTGTAGATACTCAAATCACATTTAGGATAGCAAAGTTCTAGAGCAGTGGTTCTCAAAATTCAGCAAGCATAAAAGTCATTGCAAACCTTGTGAAACCACCAGATTTTGATTCACTGGTTCTGAGGTGAGAGCCAACATTTTCTGTTATTAAATAGCTCCCCAGTGATGCTGATGCTGCCAGTCCTTAGATCACACATTTTCTAGCACGCTCTAGAGCAGTGGGTCTGAGCCAGAGGTGCTTATCCCCCCAGAGGGACATTGGGCAAGATCTAGATACGTTTTTGATTATCACGCCGTGGCAGATTGGGAGAGAGGAGTACAGAGGTACAGAGTGCACCCAGCATCCAGTGGGTAGAAGCCAGGGAAGCAGCTAAACATCCTACAATGCATCAACAGGACAGCCGCCACAACTATTTGCCCAGCCTAAAATATCAAAATGCCAGGGCTGAGAAACCCTGCTCTAGAGGGTGGCCATTAACAAAACTCAGCTGCTCCTCCCTAGCTGCCCACCCTGATTTTGTAATTCCGGCGAGAAAGAATAATATTGTCCCCACTTAGGTGTCCACCCTTGGATCAGTCAACTATGCCAGGGAGACAAGACCCTGTAGTACATACAAGACAACCAGAGACTCCGTCCTCAGAGAAAACCAACAGAAGGCAGACAATGAGCTATTCTGAAAGTCAAGAGAAGGAGGGAAAGGTATCATGTTAGCCAAGACCGTTGTGCTCACTAGAGCAGGGTGGCCGTGGGTAATAGGCATGTTTCTGAGGAATGATGAATGACTGAGTGTTCATACACACAGCAGTCCCTGGAGCTGCTGCCGTAGCCGAGGCAGCTGTGAACCTCATTGCAGGCTCTCGAAGCCCAAGGCAGCTGCAAAGAGCGCCCTGTATTTCTTTGCTTTGCATGTGTCCTTGAAATAAATCTCCACCCCTCAGGTAACAGAACTTATTTCTTTGCCTTACACACTGAAGCATGAATGTACACACACACACACACACACAGTGTTCACTGTTAATTCAATTTGAACTTTCAATGTATTTCTCATAAGAATTGATGAGACACATAACTAGTCGGGGGGGGTAAAGGAAATGATCCTGCCCTAGTCTTTATCGTCACTTTGGTTGTTCCATTCTGTCTCAGACACTAACTTCTTTGTTCTACCAGAGTGTGTCCTGGAAATATTACTTTCTTTAATGGGAGGAATAAGAGCTACCCAGTACTGAGAACTCCTTTGGGCTCTATGTACACACACCTGCATATATAATACATGTATATATTTATGTGTATTTTTAATCTTCATAACATTTTTATGAGGTAGGATTAGTATTTTTTTTTAAGATTTTAAATCTTAAAATTTTAAGATTTTAACGACTGAGCCACCCAGGCACCTCTGAGGTAGTAGTATTATTATCAATGAAGACAGTCAGCCTTAGAGAGGTTAGATAACTTGTCCAACATTATGTATTTCCTTAAGCAGTGGAACTGGAATACAAACCCAGGTCTGTAAAACACCAAAATCTTTCACTTAACCACTCTCTCCTCCTTTTCTCCCCCACTCTGGCCTTTTCCCTACTTCCCAATCCCAAGCATGAGACATAATATATCCCAATATCCTCAGTAGCTAAAACAGGCTAATAAAATCTCACAGGACTGTCATGAAAAGCAAATTAAAACCAAAAATGATAATCAAGGTTGGTTACACTTATAGTACTTAATGCTTATTAAAGACATCTGAAGGGCGGCTTAGTCGTTAAGCGTCTGCCTTCGGCTCAGGCCATGATCCCAGGGTCCTGGGATCGAGCCCCGCATCGGGCTCCTGCTCAGTGGGGAGCCTGCTTCTCCCTCTCCCACTCCCCCTGCTTGTGTTCCCTCTCTTGCTGTGTATCTCTCTGTCAAATAAATAAATAAAGTCTTAAAAAAAAAGACATCTGAATACTTCCCTGAAATATATATCACCACTTAATAACAATAGAATTTTCATGTCAGTTGAGATAAGAACACACCACATGAGTGATTTCAGACCAGATGGTAAAGTAAACTTAGAATGAAAGAACCCTCATTGCAACCATTTTCTCAAAAAAGATACTACATATGAGCCTGTTACTGCAACTAGCTCCCTATAGATCACCCAGAAACATGCTGTCAGATCAGCCCAGCTAGCATGAACCCTGGGTGTTAAAGAATGTGTTAGGAATTTCCCAGTGCTTTGTGGGTTTCGGATCCAGTGCTTCACTAGCTGTGACAACAGAGGGTAAATGAGTGGAGCATGCATGTGCCAGACCAGCTCCTCAGAAGGTTGTGTCTCACTTAGGTCATCAAAGCCATTGGCCAGATGTCCGGTCATCCCTTATGCTTTGCACAATGCCAAGTATTCTGCAGATGGTTCCCCAAGTGCTAAATAATAACAGTGTCTAGCTTTCAAGGGCTATTTGCAGTACAGTCATTCTTTATACTCATTCTATCAACTGCTGTTGTCTTCACTCTTAGTGTGAAACAGTATTATGAGTGACAAGATGGACACCTGGTTCAAAGACATCTTCAGAAATAGAACTCATTGCTCCCAATCATTTCAAATTCTTACAGCATTTAACTTGAGCAAAGCATAAAAAATTTTAGTGGCTTGTCCTATATGCTACTTGCAAAATTTACAACCACCCCTCCACTTGCATCTTCTCTGAGATCCTATCTGCCTTTGAGGGTTAACATGACATAATTCTACTATATAATGTAATGGTGAAGAGAAATTTTCTGCTTGGAAGAGACCGTCTCATTTCAATATGCTGTGACATCTTTTGGAAACCAATATCCTCTATAATAGGGAATGGCTGCAGATCAAGGGCAATCATTTCTGTGATTTATGAGCGGTGCAAGCAGATGGTTTTTTGAATATTTGGCTTTTTCCCAAAAACCTCATGCAAACTAAGCTGTTGTATCTTATTGCATGAAAAGCCTCTGCTTCCAGGTAAGGGGATGGGCTGACTCCGAATCTGACTTTGTTCTTGAAAACCGGGACATGCTGCTAACTTAAAAAAGCCAAGAAATTTTTTTTTAAATTTCTCCTACTGTTAGCAGCAATCATAACTACAGACCATGTTGTAAGCCAAGAAAAGAGAAAGCCAGATACCTGGTCTGAAAGGTGAAGATGTCTCACTTTGCTATGGTTATTAGATTATCAATTTTCTCCCCTCAAGACCTGTGTGATTCACAGGGAACACTATTAGCCTGGCAAGAATTAATTACAGCCCTGATAAAGGTGACCTTCTAAACAAAAGCAAAGAGGCAAACCAGTCTTTTGTGTGAAGCACCTGAGAAGTTAGGAGGTTTAACTAGAAGTCTAAACAGAATCTTGAAAAATACTATCTAATTCAAAAGGAGTATGTTGGGCTCTTTTAAGTGGGAGGCCAGCTGAGTGGGACCTCAGCCTTGGCCATGATAGGAAATTTTAATTATGTACAGTACTCAATATTTTGAATGTGAATATTTGAATCCAAATTGAATATTTCATTTCAATTTGGTTGATTTTTTTCACAGATAAAAAGAATGGGAATTTTTTGAGGACTAAGGATTGATAGTGGATAAAAATGTATCATTTCATCTCAACCTCAGAAGAGTTGGGGATGTTGCACATGTAAGTGAAGGCAGCCAGTCCGAGTGATTTGAAACAGGGAACCATGAGAAGTGACTTTCTCTACAGTCAATATATCTCACAATACATCATTAGCTTGGGCTACTATTTGTTGCTCTTACTTTCCTGGAAGAAAATGTGTAATCAAAAGTGAGTCTTTAATGGTCCTACGTGCTTTCCTGTAGCAACAAAAACCCTTCCCATCCTTCAGTTTCTTGGGCCCAGCAGTGCAACAACTTTTCCTATTTTTTTTTCATTTTTTAAAAAGATTTTATTTATTTATTTGAGAGAGAGAGAGAGATAGTGACAGAGATAGCTAGAGAGAGCACAAGAGGGGAGGAGAAGGAGAAGCAGGCCCCCAGCTGAGCAGGGAGCCCGATGCGGGGCCCGATCCCAGGACCCTGGGATCCTGACCTGAGCCGAAGGCAGACGCTTAACCGACTGAGCCACCCAGGCGCCCCAACTTTTCCTATTTAAAACTGTTCAGGAAAGGTTTTGCTACCAGTAACAATCCTCAAAAGCAAACCTATGTCACTTGGTTACTGCAAGGTTTTGTTTTGGGGTTGAAATGGAAGCCTTCAGTACCTGTTCAAAGGATTTTGAAGGTAAACAGCAAGAAAGGGGGGCACCTGGGTGGCTCAGTCGGTTAAGCGACTGCCTTCGGCTCAGGTCATGATCCTGGAGTCCCGGGATCAAGTCCAACATCAGGCTCCCTGCTCAGCAGGGAGTCTGCTTCTCCCTCTGACCCTCCCCCCTCGTGCTCTCTGTCTCTCATTCTCTCTCTCGCAAATAAATAAAAAATTTAAAAAAAAAAAAAAAAAAACAGCAAGAAAGGGAAAACTTTCTTCTTCTGAAGTGCCACTAAATTGCCAAAAAGCAGGCCTAGTCTGAAGCAAACCTACTCTGTGATATATTTCCCCCTGGAAGGGGCCAAACATTCCACAATGAACCGTGAGGCCTCTAGCACGCCCCACCCAGTCACCAGAGCCCACACCTGGCTCAGCCCACCTGTTGGCCCTGTAAACGGGCACTTGCACTGTTCCATCCATTTTCACAGCTCGAGCCCTCCTCAAGAATGCAGCCTGAGCCTCCTTAGGAAGTCCTAGATTTTCAGTTCTATTAATTTTTTTTTATTCCACAAATTCTATTTTTATTCAGTCACTTGTTTAATCACTCATTCACATATCAATTTAACAGCTATTTACTGATTGCTTGTCCCCGCTTCCACCCCCAGCTCCGAACAGAACACATAGGTCCTGTTTAACTTCATGTTAGTTGGTTTTACCTTTAATAACTCACTGAGTTAATTGCTTTATTTTTTTCTTGTTTAATAATGGAAAGATTTGAAACTGAATTTGCTTCTGATTACAGCTTTGATATGCCAGTAATGTTTTTACTTAACATCTTCCTTGCCATTGTTTTTCCTAATAACTGATTTGAACTTCTGACTTAAGAGTTTGCCAAAGGCTAGTTTGTATTAATGTTTGGATGATATCAACAAACAAAAAGTTGGAGATATTTTGCTTCCTTATTATTAATTTCTGATTTTGCATTAGAGCCAAAAATATACCTATTATATTCTGCTTTCTAGAATTTTTCTGGTTTCTTTGTGGACTAATAAGTTCTCAATTTTTTGTAAATATTTTAATGTGGGTTGACAAAAAAGTATATTCTGTTAGTAATGGAGTTTGAAATATGCTAATGAAATATAAATTATTTTATTCAGATGCTATTATTCTTTTATATACCATATTATTATACTGTAATATTACATAGCATATTTATTGTATACATTATAAATATAAATGCCATAAATCATACTATTAAAAGCTATTATTAATTGGTTTATTTAGATGTTCTTTTCTTTATGTTTGATCTGTTAAAAACTGAGTGGTCTGTTCAAAATCCCCTATTTTTAGTGTTTGCTTATGTATTTTGATGTTATTTTATTCAGTACATTAAAATTAATAATTATTACATCTATACAAAAAGCTCTTCTTGATCCCCTTTAATGGTTTTTGCCATGAATTCTATTTTCTTTGATGTTAATGTTGCTGTCTGTGCTTTATATGTTTTTGTTTGCATTATGTATCTTGTTCCTAGTTTTTACTTTGAAATGTTCCTTCTTCATATATCTCTTATATAGCATTTATCTTAACTTTTTAGAATTTGTTTTGCACTTTTATTTGATATATGTTTGTTAACCATACCTAAACTTCTTCTTTTTCTTAATAGAAAGGTTAACCCACTTATATATATTATCATAATTTGTATATTAGGCCTTACTCTATTCCTTTTTTTAAATACAATATGTTTTATGCCCTCAACTTGCTAGACTTATTCTTTAAACCTACTCTTTTTTTTCCCATTTTTTGCTATATTGATCATACTTTTTGTTTTACTTCTATTTTCAATCAGTAGATTACTTATGTTTTTCCAAAGGTATGTATCTCTGGCTTTCTATTGATGTCCACTTTGCTCCAGCACCATTTGTTAAAAGGCTAGTTTCCCTCCATTGGATTGCTTTTGTACCTCTGTCAAAAATCAAGTAGGCATATTTGTGTGGGTCTACTTCTCAATTCTCTATTCTGTTCATTGATCCATGTGTCTATACTTCTGCCAATAACACACAGTTTTGATACGTAGAAATCGGGTAGACTTATTCCTCCTAATTTATTGTTTTTCACATTGTTCTAGCTATTCTAGCTCCTTTGACTTAACCATTTAAAAAGTAGAATAACCTTGTGCATATCTACAAAAAAATTATATATGGGATTATGAAAGGAATTGATTAAACCTCTATATCAGTCTGTGGACAACTGACATTTTTACTATGTTTGATTCTTCCAATCCATGAACATAGTATGTCTCTTCAGTTATTTAGGTAATCTTAATTTTTTTCATCGGCATTCTGTAGTTTTCAGTACTCAAGTCTTGTTCACATTTTGATAGATTTGACAGTTTTACACCTAAGTATTTGTCTCTGGGTTTTTTGAGTAAATTTAAATGGCATTTTTAAAAATATATATTTATTTATTTATTTTAGAGGTAGGGGCAGAGGGAGAGGAAAAGAAAGTCTCAAGCAGATTCCATGCTGAGCACAGAGCCTGACTCCGGGCTCCATCTCATGACCCTGAGATCGTGACCTGAGCTGAAACCAACAGTCAGATATTGAACCAACTGCACCACCCAGGCACCCTTTAAATGGTATTTTATTTTTAAGTTTGATTTCCATATGACCATTGCTAGTACATAGAAATACAATTGATTTTTCTATGCCTATCTTGCATCTTATGACTCTACTGAACTCATTTATTAGTTCTAGGAGTTTTTATGTAGATTCCTTGAGATTTCTTTGTAGACAATTATGTCATCTAAAAACAGGAATAGGTTTTTTCTTACATTCTAATTCATATGCTTTTTAGTTCCTTTTCTTTCTTATTGCTTTAGCTAGAATTTCTAGCACTATGTTGAATAAAATTGGTGAGAGTAGATATTGCTTTACCTTCTTCTCAGTCTTAGGGAAATGCATTCAATCTTTCACAATTAAGTAAAATATTAGCTGTAGGATTTTTGTACATGATCTTTATCAGACTTAGGAAGTTGCATTCTATTCCTACTTATTCTAAAAGTCTTTGTGGTAAATATGTATTGAATTATGTGAAATGCTTTTTGACATAATGGATACTGAATTATGACAAATGCTTTTTCAGCATTGTTTGCTATAAGCATGTAATATTTTTCTCTACCCTGTTAATATGGTGGATTGCATTGGTTGATTTTCAAATAGTCCTGCATTGTTGGAATAAACCCCACTTAGTCATGATGCATAATTCTTTTTATATTTGCTGAATTCTATTTGCTAATAATTTTGTTAGGGATTTTGCATCTAAATTCATGAAGGATATGGGGCGCCTGGGTGGCTCAGTCTTTAAGCGGCTGCCTTCGGCTCAGGTCATGATCCCAGAGTCCTGGGATCGAGCCCCACATCGGGCTCCCTGCTCAGCGGGAAGCCTGCTTATCCCTCTCCCACTCCCCCTGCTTGTGTTCCTTCTCTCGCTGTGTCTGTCAAATAAATAAATAAAATCTTTAAAAAATAAATAAGCCTATTTAAAAAAATAAATGAATTCATGAAGGATATTAATCCATAGTTTTGTTTTGTTTTTTGTTAATGTTTTTGACTAATTTTGTTCTGTATCAGCATAATACTAGTGTCATAAAATGAATTGGGATATACTTCTTCCCAGTGTCATTTCTGGAAGAGATTGTATACGATAGATATAAATTCTTCCTTAAATGTTTGGTAGAATTCTCCAGGAAAACCATCTAAGCCTGGAGATTTCTATTTGGGGAGTTTTTTAAATTATTATTTATTTATTTATTTATTTATTTTTGCATTTTTAAAAATTTTATTATGTTATGTTAATCACCATACATTATATCATTAGTTTTTGATGTAGTGTTCCATGATTCATTGTTTGCGTATAACACCCAGTGCTCCATTCAGTACATGCCCTCTTTAATACCCATCACCAGGCTAACCCATCCCCCCACCCCCCTCCCCTCTGGAACCCTCAGTTTGTTTTTCAGAGTCCATAGTCTCTCATGGTTCTTCTCCCCCTCCGATTTCCCCCCTTCATTTTTCCCTTCCTACTATCTTCTTCTTTTTTTTTTTTAACATATAATGTATTATTTGTTTCAGAGGTACAGGTCTGTGATTCAACAGTCTTATACAATTCACATGCTCACCATAGCACATACCCTCCCCAATGTCTATCACCCAGCCACCCCATCCCTCCCACTCCCCACCACTCCAGCAACCCTCAGTTTGTTTCCTGAGATTAATAATTCTTCATATCAGTGAGATCATTATTTGGGGAGTTTTAAAATAATGAATTCAATTTCTTTTTTTTTTTTTAAAGATTTTATTTATTTGACAGAGAGAGCACAAGCAGAGGGAGAGAGAGAGAGAGAGAAGCAGGCTCCCTGCTGAGCAAGGAGCCCGATGTGGGACTCGATCCCAGGACACTGGGATCATGACCCAGGCCGAAGGCAGCCGCTTAACCGACTGAGCCACCCAGGTGTCCCAATGAATTCAATTTCTTTAATAGTTACAGAGCTATTCAAATTGTCTATTTTATATTGGGTGAATTGTGGTCATTTTTTTTTTTTTTTGAGGAATTGGTCCATTGATCTAAGTTATCAAATTTATGTGTAAAAGTTGTTCATTGTAGTCTCAGGTGACATCATGGGAAATGTGAGTGGCCTTCTTACCACTGGGCAGTTATGAAAGGCCTGACTCCCTTCTAGATGTCCTCTGACACCAATCCAGGAGGAGGGATAGAAGCACCTCATTACTGCTGAGTGGGTTTGGAAGTCCAAGATTTCTACGTGGTAGCACTGACACAGCAGAGTGAGTGAGGCCTCCTTACTACCCAACAGGTATGGAAGTTTTGGCTCCTTACTCAGCCTTCTCTGACACCACCCTGACCAAATGAGACACCTTGTCACATTCTGCCAAGGGTAGAAGTCTAGGTTCCCCACTCAACCTTTGTTGGCATAGGTGAGGGTGAGGTCACAAAATTTCTAAGGTGTTTGACTATAGTATATTGTCTAGAAGTTTTCAGTCTTTCTAGGCTGCCCCTTTCCCAGTCTTTTGGCTAGAAGGAGGAGGCTTTGGTGAAATTTTTAAATCTGTACCAATTGGTTTTTCCAGGTTGCTGGATTCTTTAGTTCTAAATCTGGGATGTATGTGGCAAAGAGAAAATCCAGGGAAGTTAGCACTGTGTCATTCTTTGGGTTCCAAGAACCCCAATTAGTCTAACTTCTTTTCTCTACTTTTCAAAGTCTTCTTATGTTTGTTTTATATGTAATGTGTAGGGATTTTGTTTGTACTTAGAGGCAAGAATAAAGAAAAGCATGTCTACTTCATCCTCTCAGGAGCAGAGGTCCTGAGTTTCTTTAAAAATAATTTTTAAAAAATCTTGGCTAGTTTAAGTGTATCTTTGAGTAATCTTTTTTCATCAGGAGTAATATGCAGAGCATATTTTCTAAAGCTCATAAAAAGTACAACAATATATACTAGATAAAAAGTTTCTCCTTATACATGATTGATACCATGACTAAATAGGAAATTCCTGGTTAGATCTCAAATTATTTTTATTTACTTCAAAATTTTATAGACACTGCTCCACTGACATCTAATGTTCATCGTTATGCTGGATTAAGACCAGCCAGTTCTCACTACTTTTCCTTTCTGTGCAGGAAATTCTTTATTTACTATTAAAATTCAAAAATTTCACCAGAATATGTGTAGGTGTTGTTTTTCTTGTGCCCATTTTTTTTTTAAGATTTTATTCATTTTTTGACAGAGAGAGAGACAGCGAGAGAGGGAACACAAGCAGGGGGAGTGGGAGAGGGAAAACCAGCTTCCTGAGGAGCAGGGAGCCTGATGTGGAGCTCGATCCCAGGACCCCGGGATCATGACCTGAGCCTAAGGCATTTATTTTTCTCTTCTCTTAGAAGACAAATTTTCTGTAGGATGAATTTCTGTTCTTTGCCTTTTGCACCTGTCCTCTTCTTTCTTGTTAATTTCTTCTCTCTTTTTCTTATCTTCTGAATTCTGGGAAATTGTTGAAAGAAGTCTTTCAAGTTACTGTTACTTCTCTTAAGAAATGATTCTTACCTGTCCTAGTTATCTGTACTCTAACATAGACTTTAATTTCCTCATTACATTTTAAGTTTCTTTCCAATTTAAATTTTCTTGCCAGTTCCCTTTATACTTACAACTGTGTAGAAACCCCTTTTTCACTTTTTTTAATGTCCTCTTTCTTCTCTCATTTCAGAGATTCTGTGTCTTCTGGAAGTTAATTGGGTACACAGTTAGGATCTGATTTTGTTCCCTCATGTAAATCTCCTCCAGTGGAATAAGTAATATGTGAACAGAAAAAACAATCAAACATGACAAAAATATATGTAATTAAAAGCAAATCTCTCATCCCAAATATTCACCCCTTTCCTAAAATAATTTCTCATTTCCTTCCAGAAATGTTTTATGTATACACAAGTATGTAAATGTATATTTATGTTTTCTGGTGTTAATACAAATGAGATCATTTTATGTAAACCTTGCTTTTTTTCACTTAATATATCTTGAAGATCATTTCATATTAGCATATAACATTCTACTTCATTCCACTAACATAGAACAAATAACACTGTTCTCAAAGTAGTACACAAATAGCATTTGTACAAACATCTTTTTAACATGTTTATAAACACTCCATGTGCATCATAGAATGGCTATCACATCCATTCATTGAAATAACACTGTTCTCAAGAAAAAAGATAACAATGTTCTCAAAGTAGTGAACAGGTATCACTGAATGAATCTACCAAAATTCATTTATCCACTACCACATGATAGACATTTAAATTGTCACACGTATTCAATCACAAATGTTCTTAAAGAGCACAATCTTCCTTTGATTCTTGAGTTAAGTTTTGGGGGGGAATTATAAATATTTATTGTTTTTGTTTTCTTTTTTTTCTTCTATTTCCTTTTTTCCTGTTTGCATATCCTTGAATAATAAGAGATATTTAAACTTGGTGCTTATCCAGCAACATGGTGACTTAATTCTCCTTTCCTCTCACCCCATCCACTTTTTTTACTGTATCCTCCTTCCCAACATAAAATTGAGGTTCTGATTTATTTTATAGTTCCATTCAAGAATGTTTGAGGTACAATGAGGTCATGTGGGCCCTAATCCAATCTGACTGGTGTCCTTAGAAGAAGAGCAGATGAGATTTGGACACAGACATACAGAGGGAGGACCATGTGAGGACATAGGGAGAAGGCAGCCATCTACAAGCCAAGAAGAGAGGCCTCAGAAGAAACCAACTCTGGGGACACCTTGATTTTGGACTTTTAGCCTCCTGAACTGTGAGAAATAAATTTCTGTTGTTTAAAGGGGAAAAAAAGAATGTTTGAAGGAAAACATAGCAAAATGTTAATATTTATCTGTGGGAGGTTGAATTAAGGAGATTTTCACTTTTATATTTATGCCTTTTTTGTGTTACTTTAATTCTTTACATTGAAAAGACATTAATGCTATGAGAAGAAAAAAATAACACAATGAAAATATAAAATACAGCAGTAAATGTAAAATACCCAGTTCAACAATCCAAAATATGAAAGTAGGGGCCACTGCAGGTGAAAACTGTCCCTGAATACGAATTTTATCTCTAGGCCATTTTTCAAAGTGTGTTGAAACCGTTACACTGGTGGCAAGCTTTCTATTGCTCTTGGCCTTTGTAACAAAAATAACGGATGCTCTTAAATGCCAACCCAAAAAATGTTTCCCCTTCTTTATTGCTAATAAAACCTCAATTTTATTTAGGTGGATAACAAGCATAAAGGATTAAACAGATGAAAGTTTAATGACAGGACTGTTTAGAGTGGTTTGGGCACAGTCCAACCTACTGCAGGCCAGAAGGAAAAGAGGGACAAGAGGTTATTGAATCCAAGAAAGAGCAATAGCTGCAGGAGAAGGCCTCTTGGAAGTCTCTGTGGCTTTTGGTATCAAGAGAATGGTGATACCCAAACCCAAAGACAGCTGGAGCCACAGAAGCAGCTCTACCCAATAGGAGTTGTATCCAGTGGCAGTGCAAGAAAGGAGGAAGCATGGGGAAATAAATACCCCGACCATTCTATTCTCCTGCCTTTACATTTCCTGCCATGTCTCCTGGTACCAAGACTCAATGAGAAGCCAAACTGGCAAGGGAGCTCAGGTGATCTAGGCCACAGAGATCATCCCCCTGAGGGATGGAGCAGGTTAGGAAGGGCAGTGAGACATATATCTTTTATGTCCTGCCTCACATCACGTTGGCCCATCATTTTGTTCTGGCCATTCCTATGTCAACTCACCGCAGCAATGGCTCCCGGACCCAGCAGTCTCTTCTGCCTTCATTGGGTGAGACACCTGTGTGAGACTAGTCTGTGTATCCATGCTGCAGCCTGCTCAAACTGTACACGCAAGGAAGTTAGTGGCTGCCGGGGCAACCCTTGGTCAATCAGGTTTGGAAGCCAGGATGAATAAATATATCTTCTTCCATGTCTTGAGCAAACCATTCTGAGAATGGAATGACACAGTTGTGCAGAGAGTTCTTAGCTAGATTGAGCCCCAGTTGTCCATAACAGTAACGAACACTCTAATAACTCCACTCTTGGATTAACTTTACCTCCTTCTCTGTGTTACTACTCCCAGTCCCCTGACTCCTGTTCCCTAACATCATTTCCCAAAATAGCTATCTTCTCAAATGCTGCTTTTGGGGGAACTCAAGATAAAATAGATGGAGAATGGGTAATTCTGGAGGAGCAAAAGGAGAATAAGCATTCCATCCTTCTTCCAAGTGATGCAGAGGTAACGGATCATACTCTAGAATACAGGTATAGATTTTGATTAGTCTAGAATAATGTTTTAGGAAAGAGTGTGAACACTTTAGGCCAATGATAAAGAGAAGTATGTTTTTCTACCTTATTGCGTAAGAAACTATAACATAAGGGCAGTCCTAAACAGGCAGCCTAAAATGTGAAGCTGCTGCAAAACACATAATGTTTCCACTGGGTTCAAAGCATAAGTCCAATGGTTTAAGTAAAAATACACATCCTCAGTCCAACAATAGTTTATCAACTCCAAATTACTGGTGCCGCAGTTACAGATAAAAGCTAGGGCCCGGTAACTTGAGAAAGAAGAAAGACAAAGGGAAGCTTGAAGTTGCCACAAATATCTAACTAGAGTTCAAGGGAGGGGAAAGACCTAGGTTAAATTGTTTGTCAAATATGTGGTTTGATTCTCCCATAGTTAGAGGATCTGCACACTCAGCTCTGATTCTACAAGATAAAGTTAATGATGTAACCAGGGGTTGGCCAGGGGTCTCTTTTTCTAGAAACAGCCAGGTAGTAAATATTTTAGGCCACACAGTCTCTACAAGAGCAGACATAGGAAATACATAAACAAATGGGCATGGCCACCCTCCAGTGAACCTTTGTTTACAAAAAGAGGTGGAGGGGCTTGATTTTGCCTGTGGGCTATGGTCTGCTGACCCTGGTATTAACCAAGCAGTCCTTTGTTGCCACCTCACAAAGAATCCAAGTGCACCTCAATGAATACTATCTCCAAAATGTGAAAGATTTCATCAGTAAATAAAATATTAGATTAATCTATCTGGCACCTGCCTTCCAAAAATTTTATTTTCTCTTAAGAATACCACTTTTTATTGTTGTATTTCCAGGGGGGGGGGAAATCAGATCAGCAAAATACTAATTGATATTTTAATTTATTCGTCTCACAAAACACTTCATATCTCACTCTGAAACTTCTACCGCCCAATAAAAGGAATTGAAAGCACAAGATCTGAAAACCTGTTGTGAAAGTCCATCAATTTAAAAAACACTGAGGAGAACTAAAGAAAAATACATTTGTTCAAATACAATCACATAACTAAACCAAAAAGTAGTCTCCTGGAGATAACCTTATGTTAAAAGATTTTCATGTTTTCTTGAGAGCCTTTCATGCTGAAATTTCTAAAAGCCTACTGGCTGCACACAGTGGTGGAATGCAACAGTGATTTAACAACCCCAGGCAAAATTATATAACAAAGCAAGGCTATGACAGAGTATATTTCTTATCCAGTGGTAAGTAATCTGCAATTGCATACATTAGAATTTGGTCAGGCCACAGATGCTAATTGCAATACCAGGCAGAGTATACTCAAGGTTTAATTTACATCAAATAGAGAAGAGGCTTCCAGTACCAGGCATTGAACCCCGTGTTGGAATGCTGTAGCTTTTCCTAAAGCAAAATAACACACTACCAACATCATTGTTCAGCAGCACCATGGGTATCTCTGTGGGACTTTTCTGACAAATTACTGACAAGAGTTGGCCCTATTTAATCCATAATCATGAATGCCATCAGTGCCTATGGTTAGAGGACTATAAAGCCAAAGAATAGCACACGCTCGGGTCTTGTTCAGACTAAATTACTATGGAACAAGGGCCAAATACCAAAGTAACTGCGACTGCATCTTTAGACAGTCCTCTCAAAATAGTTATATTTTTATCCTGAGGATTTAATGAAAAAATAAGCAATTCCTTTGAAGTTAGGAATTTATTTTTTTTCTGATAAGCAAATGTTTAAGTTTCCCGTCAAAGAATGATTTTTTTTAATCAACACTCACATTTTCTATAAAGGATTACAGATAAAGATTTTATTTATTTATTTATTTGACAGAGAGAGACACAGCGAGAGAGGGAACACAAGCAGGGGGAGTGGGAGAGGGAGATGCAGGCTTCCCGCCGAGCAGGGAGCCTAATGAGGGGCTCGATTCCAGCACCCTGGGGTCATGACCTGAGCCGGAGGCAGATGCTTAACGACTGAGCTACCCAGGTGCCTCAAGATTACAGATTTTTCTTTGGCATCTTCTTTAGACATTCTCTAAACTAGATCATTTATCAGGTATAGATGTCCAATAGCTTATGGCTACACAGTATAATTTAGACAGATTCCAACAGATGCATAAGGAACACAAAAACCACTAACCAAACACTGAAACATTGGTGAGCAAATGGCAACATGTGTATTCAGGTGGGAGTGTATGGGGCAAGATTGCTGCTGACTTCCATTTCCTCACAAAGCTCTCCTGAGAAACAGGGTATGTAGACAAGACTCAAGTCTGAGTCCAAGGCTGGATGAGCTGAGACAGAGATAAAACATGGCAGATGAAATAGAAAAAAAAAAAATCTATTTAAAACATGTATGTGCTGCTGAAATTAATGGGAACTGGAATAAATTTGCATAAACAGAGAATAGGAGAAGTAATCTGATTATGAAAAGTTACAATGGTCCTAAAGAGACTTGACTGGGGTCACATTAAGGCTGTGTTTAAGTAATGCATGAGATATTAGAGGTCAAAAGAAAGGCATCATACTTGTTCATAGACATTGATTTCATCTTGATAACAACCTTGTGAAGTAGATATATTATAACCAATTTCCTGATAAGGAAGTAGAAGAAATATGGTCATTTAGCTGATAATGGTAGAATAAAAAAACAAAAAGCAAAACAAAACAAAAAGAACAACACAAAAACTAAGATCTTTCAATTGTGTAACAGTGTTATGTCCACTCTACTATAGCAACTCTGTTTTTGAAGGACAGAGAAGCAAGATGTCACAGTATACACACTCCTGAACTGAAGGGTGTAATCATTTTAAAGTCAGCCTGAAATGCTTTACTTCAGTAATGACTATTTCCCCAGGCCTGGCCAGTTATTGGCTATCTGCAGGACCTCCTTAATGGCAATAACCCAAACTTCACTGGTCTTGCCTCTCCCTATATTACACATACTCTCAGCCCTTTGCAACCCCTCCCACATGCTTCTGGGAGTTTCCAGAGTGTCTCATGAGTTATCACAAGCTGTCCTCTGACAGTCTCCAAGTCCTGTCTTTCCAATGATGTCCACTACCTTGAAACTACCTGAGGGCAGTGCCTCCATAGCCATATTCTGTGAGAATACTGAGGTCTGACCAAAATGGCTTTACCATTCCCTCAGCTTGATTAAACTTTAGACAGGCTTCTTCCTGAGTCTAGCCTCCCTGCTCCACCCCCCATCTCCCTTTTCTTAGAGCATTTACTTTGGAAAACTTGCAATTATAAATTCTCTTCTGCCCCTTTGAGATGTAAATCTTCCTGCCTCTTGCCAGTTTTTACAACCCAGGAATGTCTTCCTCAAAGACTTGGGAGCCATCCCTTTGAAATATAATCATCGAGAAAGATAGAGCACCTGTCGCCCTGTGTCTGCGGGAATGTAGGAGCCTGACTTTGATAAGTGCCAATTAGCAAACACAGGTGGACTCACACTATATAGACCAACCTCCTCACTAAATCCTCCAGTTACTTTCCGCTAATCCACCCCAGTGTTTAAAAATTCTCCCACCCTTTGTCTCAGTGCAGTTGAGTTTCAATCTTTCTCCCCCTATTACAATAGTCTTGAATCACTTACTTTTCCTGTTTAACTCCTTCAGCACAATTTATCAGAGCAAAAGTGCCACCACCAAAAACTCTCAGACCAGTAAACCCCCAGGGACACAAAGAGATGCAGAGATAACCTCTCTCTCCCTGACTTGGTTCACACTTTGTAACGTGGTAAAGACAATGCACCATCACTTTTCCCATATTTCATGGAGTCCTTTATGCAAAGAGTTCCTCTGCCTTCTGGCTGCAGCTCTATAGACTCATGTGGGGACAGTCTGACCGGCAAACCCCATGCTACTCTCTACGTCTCAACTCCTAAATCGGCGGCCCAGACAAAGCAAACCGCTTTCTTCCTAAGCAGCCTCCTCATTTTTTTTTCTATTTATTTATTTTTTTAATTTTATTTTTTATGTTATGTTAATCACCATGCATTACATCATTAGTTTTTTTTATTCTTATGTTAATCCCCATACATTACATCATTAGTTTTAGATGAAGTGTTCCATGATTCATTGTTTGCGTATAACACCCAGTGCTCCATGCAGAACGTGCCCTCTTTAATACCCATCACCAGGCTAACCCATCCCTCCACTCCCCTCCCTTCTAGAACCCTTAATTTGTTTCTCAGAGTCCATAGTCTCTCATGGCTCTTCTCCCCCTCCGATTTCTCCCCCTTCATTTTTCCCTTCCTTCTCCTAATTTTTTTTTTAATACAAATGAGCTTCTCATGGACTCACCCACCAGATGGCAATCATGCCCATTCCTGTTTGAATTCCTGTTCAGTCCAAAACTGAGATCCCTATTTCACTCAGAGGAATAAAACAGTGTGTTGGGGGGTGCTTAAAAATACAACAAATGAGGAGGGAAAAAAATGAAGTAGTCTCATTTTTTTCTTTCCCCTTTTGCATTGTCTGAAATACCCAACCCAAATGATCATTCACAGAGTATATTTAAACACTTATACACCTTCGGACACAACACACTGATTTTTCAATTAAACTTTAAATGCCAGACCAGCAAGTTTAGAGCCATTTTACTCAAAAGAAAGAAAGAGAGAGAGAGAGAAAGAGGAAGGGAGGGAGGGAAGTAGGTAGGGAGGGAAAGAGAGAGAGAGGAAAGAAAAGAAAGGGGAAAAAAAGACTAGCAGGGTGGAAATCAGAGGAAGTTGATTTCAGTTCAGTATCAGAAAGAGCTGTAACATTTACAGCAATCCAACACTCAGATAGACTGTTGTAAGAAAATCATTTTGTCCATGTTGGGAGCTGGGTGAAGGCTGGAGATAGTGCATTCAGGATGCTGTAGAGGAAATTCATGCATAGGGTAGGACACTCATCCTAGGACCCTTCCAACTCTGAGATGATGCTATTTGAATGAGATTACTATTTGTAAAATATTAATCTTTTGGATTCTTTAATGAGATTTTCTTAATTTTTTTTTATGTATTAGCACCTCATTAATCAAATGGAAACTATCCCTCAAATATAGAGCATTTCTTTCTGAAATGAGCACCTAGGGGCGCCTGGGTGGCTCAGTCTGTTAAGCATCTGCTCAGGTCATGATCTCGGGGTCCTGGAATAGAGCCCTGAGCTGGGTTCCCTGTTCAGCGGGGAGTCTACTTCTCCCTCTTCCTCCGATCCTCCTCCCCACTTGTGATCCCTCTCGCTCTCTACCTTAAATAAAATCTTCAAAAAAAAAAAACATAAAAATAAATGAAGTGAGCACCTAATAACAGAAAGCCATTTTTATTAACATATCAACTTCAGGTTGGGGAAGCAAAAGCACCAAATAGTGCATTTAACTGGATATTATATAGTTGCTATTATCTTTGCTCTTTGGCATCATGTGTGAATTGATTTAGTTATACTTCATAGTAATCTCCATGCAATTAGGCATTGCTTACGCACAGCTGAATGATCTGAGCACGACAGAGATAGGCAAATAGTTCTTTCTCTTTTTCTACACGTATCTCATTAGAATACTTCCCAGAACTCTATGCCAGATATAAAACTACCACAGAAGACAGAATCCTCACTTTTAAATAGCCAATGCTATAGTAGAAAGAGGAGGTGGCACTCCAAACAGAAATCAGATATTTATCTTTCAGTTCATTTACCCCACTCGCAGGTTGGTGCGGGAGCAGCTGGGCTCCATCAAAGCTGGAAATCAAGCCAATAGGCCTGACATCTTGGGCTTTGGCCCAGGTGAATTTCTGGAGGTCACCCAATCTTGCTGGTGTGGAAAGCCATAGAATATTAATAGCAAGAAGAGACTACAGACTCTAGGACACCCCAGTCTTAGCTATAGGATGTTCTAGGCTTATGGGTAAGTTACCTAACCTTTTCAAACCTTAGTATCTCATACACATCTGCAAAAGGGAATATCACATACTCCGATTATCATAAGGTTTTGTTGTAAAAATAAAAAGATAAAAATGCCACCTATATGTATGTATTTTTTTTAAAGATTTTATCCATTTATTTGAGAGAGAGAGTGAGTGAGAGAGAGAGCACACAAGCAGGGGCAGAGGGAGCGGGAGAAGCAGACTCCCCGCTGAGCAGGGAGCCTGACTCGGGGCTCCATCCCAGGACCCCGGGATCATGACCTGAGCCCAAGGCAGACACTTACCTGACTGAGCCACCCAGGTGTCCCTACATGTATGTATGTATTATTTAAAGTGGTTATGGGGGGCACCTGGGTGGCTCAGTCGGTTAAACAACTGACTCTTGATTTCAGCTCAGGTCATGATTTCAGGGTTGTGAGATCCAGCCCCACTTAGGGCTCCATGTTGGGCTCCATGCTGGCTTCACGATGGGCATGAGGCCTGCTTAAGATTCTCTCTCCCTCTCCCTCTGCCCCTCCCCACCCCCTGCTCGTGCCCTCTCTCTCAAATAAATAAATAAAATAAATAGTGGTTGTTATTTTGGAAAAAAAGAAAGATGAAAAGCCACTCCTATGCTAATCGGGAAGGCCCTAGACTGATTTCCATATACCCGGTGTCCAAGTCACAGAGAGAAAAGGCAACAGGCTAAGGCAATGTTTCCTAACAGGCTCTAGCAAAGTAGAGTAGAGTTTGAGATTCTACTTTCTTATCCTTCACCAGTAATGTCAACTACTGACCAAGACTCTAAATATATTATCCAAAGAATTTTGCTTGTGCTGAACACAAAATGTTTCTTTCCTTATTCACAGCTTAGTATTATATTTAAAGCTTTTTAATATATACTTCCCATGAAACATATCCCCCCAATGATGCCCTTGTTTGTTAGTAGAAAAATTTTTAATGATTTCTAAAATAACATTTATTTTAAAGCTATTAGCTCTAGTGGAATCGAATGCTAAGAGTAATAGCAGGTTCTTCCCTTGGCTACATTGTTTCATTCTGCTCTAACTGCTTTTATTTACCTCTCTGATTTTGTTACTGAAGAGAGTAAAAGCCCATTATACAAGAAAAACCATTTAAAGAATTTATCGGTATTGTGTGAAATGCTCTGCTCATTAAAACAAATGGACAGCAGAGTTGTCTGTGATTGTTGGAATCCAGCTCTTTTGGAATTGTGTCAAGAAGAATATAAAGGCAGACTCCCCATCCACTAAAAGCCCATATGTATTCCTGGCTCAAATGAGGGTCTCAGATTTTAAAACTTGCAGTAACTAATCAGAACCACAGTATTCTGATTCCAGTTAAAAATAAAACATCTAACCACCCTTTTCTGCAATGATAATGCTATTTTTTCTGAAGCTAGGGAAAATACTTTAATACCAGAAATGAAAATATTAACCATTTTCCTTCAAAATATAGCTCCAAAGTGAACAATTCTTTTTTCCTAGTCACTGTCTTTCTTTTACTTTTACCAACAATATTTTAGGTAAGCTTCTCTTTGTCAAATTTTACTTTGAAAAAACTCTGAGTTTAAATTTTGTTGGCACTCTGGACTGTTCTAGTCAGAGCATAGAAAAATATGGCCAAAGCATACCTTTAAAGTCAGTGCGTTGGCTTAGACACTAACCAGCTTTTGTACAAAGGTGCTTTATGAATCATGGATCAAATGAATAGCATAAGAAAAGTGCACACCTCTGGAAGTATCCACCTAACGCATTTTAGGGGGACAAAAAATATCTCACTTCTGAAACTATGGAAGTAAAATTTTTAAAAGGTTTATATTTATCCAAATCTACGCTTTCTTTTTTCTTTTCTTCTTTTAGGGGGCATTACTTATTTACAGTGTGTTCTCCCTATGATAATCTGTGAAAGGCGACAACCTGTTTGCCCAACACTCTTTTTTAAAAAAATGATAAGCACATGACCATCCATTACCAAAAGTCCCCACAGAAGGAGAACAACTCTGGTAACAATATAAATCAAACAAAGGTAATGGGAAGTGCACACACAGACACAAAGGTTAAAAACAATGATGAAGGTCATTCCCAAAAGCTGTCCAAGAATATGTCTAACTGCTTTTATAGTGAGAATAGCTGGTGAAGGTCTCTTGAATTTATTGCAGTATTAAACTCAGATACAGCTTTATTTGAAATTTCCTCTTGGGTGTTTTACCTTTCCTTTTCCAAGTTTTTTCATCACTGAAATTTTCTTAAAAATGAAGTTGGAGCTAAAAGGAGTTAGAAAAACATGTTAAATCACAGAAGAGATATTCTGACATCTGTGCATAAATTATTTTTTTTAAGATTTTATTTATTTATTTGAGAGAGAGAGAGAATGAGAGAGAGCATGAGAGGGGAGAGGTCAGAGGGAGAAGCAGACTCCCCGCTAAGCAGGGAGCCGGATGTGGGACTCGATCCCGGGACTCCAGGATCATGACCTGAGCCGAAGGCAGTTGCTTAACCAACTGAGCCACCCAGGTGCCCCTGTGCATAAATTATTAGTGGAGGAATAAATGGGAGGAAATTTTGTTCCTACATAGTCCTGCTCGAGAGTAAGAGCTATCAGTTTCCCCTTTTATCCTGGTTTGCATCTTTAAGCGTCATGAAACCTACCCTCTATTTCTGAGGCTATGAGTTTTAGCCATTGAAAAAGTAGGTTCCAAAGGAGGGACTTCAAATACATCTTATAAAAGCTTTGGGCAAGTGTCAATGGAAAATCCTCCCTGAGCCCTCCCCCCCACCAAAATTAATGAGGATTTTTTGCACAGACTACATGAAGCTCATGGCATTGACGCAATGACCTTCACTCAGCTTGTCTCCATATGGTACCCTCAGAAAGGGCTTTTGTCTCAGATCTCACCAACATCCCTTAATGTATTTCCCATCCAACTCATCATTTCTTTACCCCCAATCCAATGTAATTCTTTCCCTGGGAAAATTTTATTTTAAAAAAGTGTATTTTCCAGACTCTTTTGCAACTAAGTGTAGTAACTTTGGCCTATAACACTTCAGCAGACTTCTGGGAGTGTTTTGCTTTCCCTGTGCTCCTCATTGCTTCCTTCCTCTTTTTTCTGTCTATCTAGGACACAGATGTAAGGCTGGAGCAGCGATATCGTGATCATGAATCACCATGCGTAAGAAAACCAGAGATAACTGGATAACAGAGAAAAAGACAGAGCCCTGGATATTGATATCATGGAACTGCCTTCCCAGCTTTTTCTGGACTTCTTTTTACATGAACACACATTTGGTTATGGCACCTTTGGCTGGTTGCTGTTACCTGCAACCAAACACAATTCCTAACGGATACACCAGTTGTTCACCTAGTGTCCTAGAGGGTGAGGTAATTGGACCTGTCTCTGCTCTCTTTCCTATTTGTTATAGTCTTAATGTCAATGCATGCCTCTTTCAGAGTCTTTTCTTTTGATTCTCAAGAGACTGATTTTCTTTCAATTAAATTCAGTTTTTGTAAAACAAAATCTTTGGCTTTTGAAAATATTGATTTTGATGTGGATTTTAAGAGGCTGTTTTGGAAGTCAAAAACTGAACAGCCATTGATTCTTTCTCTTTGCTTTCCAACTGGAACAATCTTAACTCTCTTCAAGGCAACATGGAAATCTCTGACTACTGAAGGAATGATCATACACTGAGAACTGTGGACAGGAAAATACAAATTTGTTTAAGATATTATATTAAGTAATATAAAAAAAGGAAACAGGCTTATGAATTTATTCTGAGCCCTTTCAAATGCCCAAGTTATTCTTATTATAGTCAATAAGCTAAGTTTTCTTCTGATCCTGCAATTCAGATTTGTATGTTTGTCCTGGAGAGAAATAGGATGTTAAGCTTATTCCTGACTCTCAATACACATGTACTCCTCTACTGAGTGAGAACTATCCTGTGGTGGACACCAACCCAATTAAATACCAAACCTAGAAGACTTTTGGAAGACAATATTAGGTTATCCCCTGTAAACCCTAGAAAGACTACGGAAAGTTTCTGGTCCAGAGTTTTGACAAAAAGAAAAATGTACAGAACATAATGGAACATACATACATCTCTCTTTTTTCTCTAGAGAATTCAAGAGAGCTCATTAAATCCTTATAAAACTAGGTCTATAGACAGTGATTAATTCTACTGTGACCACAATAACAGCCTTCTAGAGACAAAAGAATAAAAAGGAAGTAGATAGCAAGGGTATAAATCAACATCCCAGAGAAGATGACAGACCTGAAACAAACACCAAGATCTCTAGGATAACAGACCAAAGCCATTGATGTGCAAATAATAACTGTGAAGAATTACTAGCAATGGTGTTAGGCTAAAAACTAAAAACTAAGAAACCTTTCCTAATCTATGGCTTTCAGGAATAACAAGACCTCAACATCTGTCTCTTCAAATGAGAAGGAAAGATAACAACCCTTAATGTATGTATTTCTCTTGAGAAAGAGTAATTTTCCATGACATACTTGGTGGAGGGTAAAATAACCTAACAGATCATCTAGTATCACTGGAGTTTCAGATACTTTGAGCCAGGGTTCAAACTTCTAGTGCCAACCTCAAAGACTGCTGATCCCTAGAAAGAAGTAAGCATAAAAAATTTATGGGTGGGCACCTGGGTGGTTCAGTCATTAAGCGTCTGCCTTCCGCTCAGGTCATGATGCCAGGGTCCTGGATTGAGCCCCGCATCGGGCTCCCTGTTCCACAGGGAGCCTGCTTCTCCCTCTCCCACTCCCCCTGTTTGTGTTCCCTCTCTTGCTGTGTCTCTCTCTGTCAGATTAAAAAAAACAATCTTAAAAAAAAATTATGGGCAATAATATATCAGCATTTAATTCCCAATTTAAGTGTCTATGAACTTGAGAAATTACAATGGCACATCACCATACTGTTCATCTTACAATAAGTGTATTACTTTGGACTGTGTTCTTCTATAACCCTTTCTATTAAAAAAATCTGGTTTCCTCTCAAAGGAAGAAACTGTCCCTTTACTTCCTCTGTATGCCAAACACCATGTTAGGAACCTGTTGGACTCTTACTAAATAATTTTTGTAGTCATTTCCCAGATGCTCCATATCATGTTTGAATAGCAAAATTTCCTTGTTAAAAAAGACACAATTAATTTGAGAACAAAATGACATGGGTCATTCTTATTACGGACTCTCAGCCCTCTCCTTTTAACTTGGCAAGACATTTCCTACCACTAATTACTACAATTCCTTTTTATAAGAATTCTACTT
The DNA here is from genome assembly GCF_029215605.1 of Mirounga angustirostris. Taxonomy (NCBI): domain Eukaryota; kingdom Metazoa; phylum Chordata; class Mammalia; order Carnivora; family Phocidae; genus Mirounga; species Mirounga angustirostris. The sequence continues at coordinate 62,533,290 of NW_026991720.1, forward strand.
ATCCTCAGTGGTTTATGCCCTCTATTTTCTAGGGGAAAAAAAAAAAAGAAATATACCCGTCATACTCCCTTTAACATTCCAGGCCTCTGCCTTCTCCCCAAACTCACTCTTAAAGAGGGGACTTTATTCAAGGCTCCATTACTCTTTCCCATCATTCTTCCCTCCTTTATAACATTGGTGTATGGTGTTATCTGTATATGCTAACTCAAATCGCCCTTTCCAGCCCACTATTTAAGAGGGAGAATGAAATCTTGTAAATAAATCAGCAAATAAACTATTTAATGGGGAGAATGAAATCTTGTAAAACGTATTTGAAAACTTAAAATATTTTTAACATAGTATTAATCTCATTATTATTATCCTATTATTAATAATAATATTAGTATTATTAATTGGGAGAAAGGAAAGAAAAAATGGACAAAAAAGAAGTATAGGTAAAATGGCATCTCTGTGAAGAACTCAGTCAACCCTACAGGGTGTTCTGGAGCTGGGATGACCTCTCAGAATTGTCCAGAGTTAGGGCAAGGGAGCCAAGTCTTTATTCAAACTCATCAACCAGTCACTGAATACAGGTTTCCCTGGAAGGGGGCATGATTTTCTTCAACTGAAACAATCCCCAAAAGAGCTAAGAGCTGAGAGTTGTCTGTTAGCCGCATATGCTATAGTTAGGGGAAAAACTTCTTCATGCTTGAAGAGGAATCTAGGCAGCAAATCATAACTTCTACATGAATACCTGAGCTTTAGATAGGAAATCTCATTTTATATATATACTTTTCTCTCTCAGTATGATACTATGCTCAGTTATTCTTCCTCTATTAGGTACCTTTATCTTTCTCTTCCTATAAATCCAACCTATCCTATCCTCGAAGTCCAACACCAATCCTGCAAATGCCTCAACAAGTACACCACTAACATGTACCCCAGTTGCTTCTTAAGTGTGTAATAATTATCACAAAACATACTGACAAAAAATATACAAATATCTTAAAGATTCTAAGACTCACAGTCACTTTATTGAACACTCTTAGAATAAAGTACACACTCCAGAGATTTCTCATAGCACTTCTCCAAAGAACATCACATACACTAGAATCTGCTATCCTAATAGCATTGTCTAACACAATGCCAGAAAATAAATAAATACTTATTTCAGAACTTGCTTATCTAAAGTTTCCTCAGAGTTTAGTCACTATTTACTGGTTTTCCTAGGTCTAGCAGCATTTATGTTAATATGCTATTTCCATAATTTTGATAAAAAGAAATATCTTAAAACACAGTTGAACTCATATTTTTCATTGTTTTTAGGATAATGGAATCTTAATATATACTGAGTGTCAAAATACCTCTATTACTATAAGTTTTGTGACCTTTACTCTCTATTAAACATCATTTGAACATGCTAGCAACCTCTAATATAGGATTATTCATTATCCAGTCTCAAGGATTTGGTAAAAGAGAAAAGAAATACACTATATTAAAATTTTACCTGGATAATTGTCCCATAACATATTTTTATAAGATTTTTTAATAAACTTTTTTATTGAGGTATAACATATACACTGCACAAATGTTAAATGCAATCACTACCAAGATCAAGATCTAGAATATAAATGACAAGATTAAAATGAGAAACAGACAAATGCACAATCACAATTAATTCTGTCAATGTTTATACATATATTTTCAAGCTATGTTATTAAATACATACAGGTTTAGGATTATTTGGACTTCGTGTTTAATTGACCCTTTTTCATTATGAAATACTCTTTTATATCTTTCAATATTTCTTGCAGTAGTCTTCTTTGCCTGATATTATTATAGCCACATTAAATGTCTTTGTGTTATTGTCTATATGATATGTCTTCTTACATCCCTTTCCTTTGTTTTAATGTTAAAAATATTTATTTTTCTAAAAGATCATACAAAAGTTGGGAAGAGAAAGGAGAATGTCAACTAGACTACATCAAAAGCTAGGCTGAAGAAAGACAAAGTGCTGCATAGAGAAACTGGTAGCTGGAGCAGTCTGCAGAGATCAAGATGGCCAGAGGCCAAGAGAACCAGCAGTCTGTGTCAGCGACATTCCTGAGCACCACCAAGGGGCAGCAGGGACAGCAAAGCTATTGGTCCCAATCATTCCTCCTGTTCAGAAAGGGAGAAGTGGGAGTTCACTTTTAGACACGTTCTTGATGGTCTTGTGCTCCTTCCTGACTTTCTCCCAATAGATGGCATTGAATTCCTCATAGACCACATCCCTCGAAGCATCCTCATCCAGGCAGTGTGGGGGCAATCCTGGAGCCTCCAGGGTTTGAGCAGAGAGTGTAAAGGCTCTGAACATCACATCTCTTACAGGGGTGTTGTGCTTTGTGCCTGTTGAATGTGTTAGTGGTTAGCCCCCCTTCAGGAGCTTGAAGAGAGAAGCCAGAACAATGAATTGTCTATTCAACTTCTTCTCCCAAATGCTGCAGGTACGGTCAAAGATTTAGACATCCGCTGAGGCCCAAACTTCAAAGCTCCACAGCAGCTTTGTGTGTTTCACCAGGCTCCGGTATTAGAAGGTGCCCAGTGGCAGCTTTGTTGTGCCCTGGAAGATGACACTCTGGAACATCTGCCAGTGCTCCCGCTGGTTGCCCAGGTCCAACATGGCCCCTGAGGGCATGGGGGTGGCTGGGGTTGGCTGCAGCTGTGACGGTGGAGGGGGCAGCACCGTGATCGGTGCCAGCTCCAGCTGCATGTGCCCAGGGCTGCCTCCTGGGCCCACAGTGATAACTTCTGCTGGGCTCCTGCCCCCCAAGCCTGGCATGTGGAGTGCCGTGGGGCCAAGATGGCAGCTGTGGGGCCCCAGAGGACCCAGGCCATTTTTCTTATCCTTTTCTTTTTTTTACTTTTATTCTTTTCTTTTCTTTTTTTTTTTTAAAGAGGATATTGTAATTCTTTTTTTTTTAATTTTATTTATTTATTCATGAGAGACAGAGAGAGAGAGAGAGAGAGGCAGAGGGAGAAGCAGGCTCCCAAGGAGCAGGGAGCCCGATGCGGGACTCGATCCCAGGACCCTGAGATCATGACCTGAGCCGAAGGCAGACGCTTAACCACCCAGGCGCCCCTTTATTCTTTTATTTTCAATCTATATCTATATTTACAATGGATCTCTTTACAGAGCATATACTTGGATTCTGTTTTTAATCCATTTGCCTTTTGAGTGCTTAATCCATGTATATGTAATAACTAATGTTGTTGCATTTAACAACATCTCAATAATTTTTTCTCTTTGCTTCATCTGGTCTTTGTTCCTTTTCTCATCTTTCCCTGCCTCCTTTAGAATTAACCATTTTTTTTACTTCCTTTTTTTCTTCTTTTAGCTTGTTTGTTTACATTTTTATTACTTTTTAGAAGTTTCCCTGGAGATTACAATATTCATCTTTGCCTCCATACAGTCATCCTAACATTAGTACTTTTATCACTTCCAAATAATGCAATAACCTGACAACAGTTTAACTCCCCTTACATGTTTCTTGACATTTATGCCATTATAGTCATATATTTTACATTTCCATATATTATAAACCACAAAGATATGATTATTGTTGTTTTAAACACCAATATCTTTCTATATTTACTCCTGTATTTACATTTTCCATTGCCATTTATTTCTTCCTGCAATTTTATGCATCCATCTGGAATCACTATCCTTTAGTGTGAAGAATTTCCTTTAGCATATTGTATAGGCTGTTTCTACTGGTGACAAATACTCTCAGATTTTGTCTGAGAACTTCTTTATTTTTGTATACTTTTTAAAAATTTTTGAATGATTTTAGATTCATATAAATGTTGCAAGGATAGTACTGTTTCCTTACAGTCTTCACCCAGATTCCCCCTAATGTTACCATGTGACATAACCATGGCACACTTCAAAACTAAAACACTAACACTACTAAACAAACAAATAAATAAATAGAACACTAACACTACTATTAACTAGACTACAGATTTTATTCATATCTCACCATATTTTCCACTAATGTTCTTCTTCCATCCTAGGATATAATCCAAGATACTGTATAGCATCTAGCACCTTTATCTTTCAAGAATATTTTTACTGTGTATAAAATTCTGTATTGGTCATTATTTTCCTTTCAGCTCTTTAAAGATGTCATTCTACTTTTTATAGATTCCATAGTTTCTACCAAAAAGTCAGTGATTACCTTACTGATGCTAGTTTAAAGATAATGTGTGTTTCTTTTGCTTCTGGCTGATTTTAACCTTTTTATTATACATTGGCTTTCAGCTGTTTAATATCATGTACCTAGATACAGATATCTTTGTACTTACCTTGATTAGAGTTCACGGAGTCTCTTGTACCTGTGTGTTTTATTTTTAAAGATTTATTTATTTAAGAGAGAGAGAGGGACAGAGCATGAATGGGAGGAGGGGAAGAGAGAGAGAATCTTCAAGCAGACTCCCTTCCGAGTGTGGAGGCCTATGCAGGCCTGATCTCACAACCCATGAGATCATGACCTGAGCCAAAACAAACAGTCAGATGCTCAACCGACTAAGCCACCCAGGAGCCCCTCTTGTACCTGTGTGTTGATATCTTCTCCCAATTTTGGAAAGTTCCCAGGTATTATCTCTACAAATATTGATTCTGCCCAATTCTCTCTCAACTCTCCGTCTGGAACCCCAACCATAAGCATATTGGAACTTTTCCTTGTGTCTTGTGTCCCCGGTACCTTGATTTATTCTTTTCCTTATTTTTGCTCTCTGGTTGAGTTTCTATTGGTGTGTCTTCAAGTTCACTAACACTGCCTTCCTCTATATCCAGTTTGGTGTTAAGCCACCAAACTATTCTTATTTTTGGATATTATATTTTTACTACAAAATGTCAATTTTATTCTCTTTTATAACTTCTAATTCTAAATTAAAATTCTCATTCTTGAGGAAAACAGAGTGGGGCAGGACGTGGGAGGAGACAAGGGACTGCAATAAGCTTGAGGGAATGTGAAGGGTAACTAAATTGTAGTGATAGTTGTATAACTCTATAAAATTACAAAAAAAAAACCCCACTTAATTGTACACTTACAATTACACCTCAATAAAAATGCCAAAAAATGAAAAAAAATTCCATCTTTTCAATCATTTTTGTTCATCTTTTCCTCTATTTCTTAACATTTAAAATAATTCTTTTATAGTCTTTGTTAGCTATATCCAATTCTTGGATTATTTGGGGGAATCTGCTTTTATTGCCTATTTTTGCTCTTGCTCACTGATCATACTATCCTATCTTGTCATATTCTCATAATTTTTACTGTATGCTTGACAATATGCCAAAAAATATACATATATGTTTGCACCACTTGCTGATGATGTTATTTTCCCCAAAGGAAGGCTATTCTTTCCCCCTCTTTGGCAAATAAGTTAAAAAGTTAGCTACCTAAATCCAATCAGGGATTTAACTGAGTTAGATCTAGGTTTCAGTTTTAGTAAAATGCAGTCCACCATTAGTTCAAAAATGTTTCTTGGGCATGGACGTTCTGGACTTTTCCTGTACGTTCTGGCAGGTCTTTGTCTATTTAGTCCTGAAAAACCACAGGAGATTCTGTTCTGTCCCTTATAGATTTTAAGCTTAGCTCTATAGTTTCCTGCTCCACACTATTTCAAATACATATTAAAGAGAGTGATATGTTATTTTTTTTTAATTTTATTTATTTATTTGACAGAGAGAGACACAGCGAGAGAGGGAACACAAGCAGGGGGAGTGGGAGAGGGAAAAGCAGGCTTCCCGCCGAGCAGGGAGCCTGATGTGGAGCTCGATCCCAGGACCCTGGGATCATGACCTGAGCCAAAGGCAGATGCTTAACTGACTGAGCCACCCAGGCGCCCCTAGTGATATGTTATTTGATGTGGAGACTGACCATGTCAAGCCTCCTTGCTCTAGCTGGACGGTGTTTTACACAAGAGGAAACCACAAGAAATTTTCTTTGTGTTTTAGAAGCCTTGACCCAGTCCCTGGGACTATGTTTTATGGAAAAAAGGAGCTACACTTTTGAGTCTAATCTGAATTCAACCAATCATACTATTGTTTCCATTTGCCAAAAGAACCAAACTTGAAAAAGAATAAAAAGCAGCAAACTCTGGGGATCCTGGGTGATGCAGTCAGTTGAGCACCCAACTCTTGATTTTGGCTCAGGTCATGATCTCAGGGTCGTGAGATTGAGCCCCATGTGGGGCTCCATGCTTAGTGTGGAGTCTGCTTGGGATTCTCTCCCTCTCCCTCTGCCCCTCCCACTCATGCTCTCTCTCTCTCTCTCTGGAATAAATAAATAAATCATAAAAAGAATATAGAGGAGGAGGAGGAGGAGGAGAAGAAGAACCAAACTCAAAAAACAAAGGAATGGTAATTACTAGGGGCTGGAGATGGGAAAATAGGAGAGATGTTATTTAAGGGTATATACTAGTATCTAATAATCTAATACACAGTACAGTGATTATAGACAAAAAAACCCCAAAACTATAGTATAAACATTAAGTTCACTAAGAAACTAGATCTTAATTGTTCCTACCACTGGAAGAAATCATAATTATGTGGCACAACAGAGACGTTTAACTAATACTACAATGGCAAACTTATTGCAATATAAATGTATCAAATTAATATGTTGTACACCTTAAACTTAGCATAATGTTATATGTCAAATTATATCTCAATTTTCAAAAGTTCCAGTTTTTCCCTCAGCAAGATTACCCTCTCTTTAGACTAAGGCCCATCTTCCTGTACCAAATAAGGAAATGCCCCCAGAGAAGAAAATGATTGGCAATCATGAACTCATCTAGAAATACGGTTTTTCCTCTCTGGAATTTCAGTTCATCTATTCTCCTTACAGATATAAAAATCTAATTTTTAAAAAACATAATTTTGCAATAAATCTTCTTAAAATTTGTCATGGTGAAACTGTTGCCGTCCCATGATCTAGTACATCATATTTGCAAGCATAATGTCAATCTTATTACACTTAAACAAACACACATATGTTTAATTGAGATCCATGTTAAGAAACAGAATTGCAAATGGTCTCAAAAACAAGTCTTTTGCCTATAATGTTGAAAAAGGTCTGGAAATAGTAATGATACTCTAGATAATACACAATCATTAGCATTACCCACCTAACCATGTCTAAAGTGGCCAAGAATGTGGCCACTCTCCAGAACATACCAGTTAGAAAGCAGTAGACTCATTTATCACAGCACTAGTTGTGTACACTTGGGATGAATATATATCACAATTTTCACTGGACAGTCCCAGTTTATATTTACAATCACTTAGTAACTACAAGCAGTGTCCCTTTTACTCACAAATATATCACAGGCAAAGTGATAAACTACATGGTGCCACCTTAGTTCATATATGGATATGAGGCATGAAGAAAGACAACATTCAAATTTTCACTGTACCTCCTATCTCCCATGTTTGTATATAAATCAAGATCTTACTATCAATGTACCAGTATGTTGGGTTTCTGAATCGTGGCCCTGTTATGGTATCATTTGCCAAAACTAGGGCAAAATCAATGACTTATATTCTAGGTATTCCTTAATAATTTATATCTGCAGCTTCAGAACTTTTTTCTGTTATGCTCATCTCTCTACAGTTTTAAGAAAAGCACTACCAAAAGTTCACTATTAACACCATCTTACACCCCCATAGGTAAAATGTAGTTCAGTTCTATTAAAATATGTTTATATATGAGTATAAACTGTTTATACTGGTAAGACACTTAGATATGTACTTTTTTCTTTTAGCATAATACAATAGATACTTCAAAAACAGAGCCAGAAAACAACTTTGGAATTTTCATCATTTTTATAGCTAGCATATAAAACAGGTTGCATTCAATTCTCCATGGAGTAAACCTTGGAAATGAGGCTGAATTATTTGCAGATGACAAATTTTAGACTCTAAAACATGCTTGGTACATTGAAGAAAATCCTGTTGGTTAAATCACTTGAGCCATCAAATTTTTCTTAAAGTGTCTCGATATGGTTTTGACTGATACCATCTGTTATCTACTGAAAAAATTATTTTCCTTTGGAAGGTATTCATCAAATTATAGGTGACATATTTGTTTGAGAATATACCAGACCATCTGGTTCTATAAAAGTGTGTTTCTAAAAAATATTGTCATCCTATCTCAGCTTCACCATCCGTATTTTTCAGAAGCTCTTTTTGTTACACTCCCAAAACAGAAACACATGATATTTTTGGCTCCTTGCTAAAGAAACCAAGAAAAACATTTACAAAGAGATTTTTCTAAGCACCATGATATTTTATAGCTATTCACTAAAAGAATAAATAGGTGACCAACAGAATGGAGTGGAGAAGAAAGGGAGGAGGCATGGTGGATTCAGTATTTCATATCCTGAATAGAAAACCACTAAAACAAAGACCTGACAAAATCCTCCCTGCATATATGAGCTTTGTAGAACACCAGGTATATTATCCTATTTATAATCAAGAAAACTAAATTTTCTGTTTATAAATATACTCCCATTCCTATTAGCATCCTGCAGTTGCTACTTGGCAATGTAAAAAGTTATTTTCTTTTCCTAAGGGTGCTTTTCTGTTTATTAAAGTAATAGATGAAAAATGTAAGAATATAATCTCACTTCTGATTTTCTATTTGATTTTAGTAAACTTGCTAAAGGCCAAATTTTCTCTAACTATAAAATGGGCCAGTTTCTCATCAGAACAAAGTTTATCTAAATCAGACCGACATTTCTTTTTAACACAGTGAACTAGAGCAATCGTTTTCAAACATTCATACTGTACATCTCACTGGTCTTCACGAGTGATGGTAAACCACTGTGAAAGAAAAAAAGAAGCTCAATATTCCTATTAAGGATATTCATATATTTCACCACATTTAAATGGTATAGCACTCATTTATTCATTTAAAAATATGTAATGAGCCCTTTTCATATGGCCAGCACTACTAAGCACCAAGGACCTACTAATGAACAACAATAGTCACAGCCCCTGCCTGTCAAAAGTTTCAAGTCCAATAAGTGAAAGAGGAACTGTTTAATCAACAAAACAAATGTAAAATTGCCTGTGTAAGAAGAGTTTTGGAGGCATGAAGTACATTATGAGTGCATAATAGGGAACTAGGAGTTAGAAAGGTCATGGTAGGTGTCTGTGAAGAAGTAATACATGATACAAGATATGAAATGTGAGTAGAAGTTAATTCAGTAAAGAAGAGAAGAAAGAGTATTGCAAAAGAAAAAACCATCCCACCCTTGACTTGGACAGAACATTCAGTGCAATATAATTCATAGTTTCTTTCTGGAATATATACATTCCAGTTGACTGTCAGTTGACCTTTAACTGGATATTCATTTCCCTTTCTGTCTGATCCTTCAATGATTATCGAACCATCCTTTTTTTTCCTATAAGTATCACTACTGAGATAAATCTCTGAATTGCTTACTAGAGATCTTTTCAATTGTAGCAAAACTGTAATAAAATGTTGACACAAGCTCATAACTATCATCGAAAGTATTTATAACAGTTTTGGAAAACCCATCAAGATTAGCTTTTCTCAAAAGGACCTACCAGAGTTAAAGGGATTAAAGAACACTACAAGCACACTGGTGAGATCCTTTCTGTTGCCCCAACCTTCTGGTACCTGAGCTTCTACTGGAAGTTGTTGCTGGGGCATGAAAAATTGGGCTCATTTTTAGAGTGTTTGCATATCAAAGTCCAATGACTGCTATATTTGTTTTCTATTGCTACGATAATGAATTACCACAAATTAGCATCTTGAAACAACACCTATCTATTATTTCATGATTCTCTAAGTCAGAAGTCAGGTACTGTGTGGCTTAGTTGGTTCCTCTGCTTAGAGTCCCACAGGATGAAACCAAGATGTCACCTGAGCTGTGTTCCATTCTGGAGGCTCTGGGGATGAATCTTCCAAACTCCTTCAGGTTGTTGAACAAATTCAGCTCGCATGGTTATAGGACTGAGACAACCTTTTCTTTGTTAGCTGTCAGCTAGCCTCCCTGGGCCCTTTAAATCTGCCTCCTTCCCTTGTCATATGTGCCCCCTCCATCTTCAAACCAGCAACAATGCATCAGGTCCTTCTCACACTTCAAATCCCTCTGACTTTCCTTTCAGCCCCATCTCTTCCATCTCCAGCCAGAGGAAGTCTCTACTTTTACAGGCTCATAGATTCTATCACCCAGCTATCCAAGATAATGTCTCCTTTAAATCTGTGAACTTAATTACATCTGTAAGGTCCCTTTTGCCATAACATAACAGCATATTCATAGATTTCAGGGATTAGAGCATTGGCATATCTGGAGGTCTATTACTCAGTCATTTTAAAAGATGATTGCTTTTGAAACATCTTGCCATCCAAGGTAAGAGCTTGGAAAGGTAATTTGGGTCTATAACTTGGGTCCTATCAGTGACTTCCTCCAGAGTGAGAGCATGTGATTTGGCATGTAGGGGATATTAGATTCCCTCAGACAGGGGAACTAGAAATGGTGCCTTAAGGTTTTGGTAAATGCTCTATGTTGAGGAATTCTAGGGATGTGTGAGGAATTCGTGATCATATATTGTCTTCTCCTTGCAGGGTTTGTTTTTGGACATGTTTCTGTCTTTTGACTAGAATATTATATTTCATTCAGGATTCTCTACATGTTTGCTTGTGTATCTAGGAAGCTGCTTCTAAGGCCCTTTTGTTTATGGTCAGTGATATTCTCTGAAAACCTTTTAATATATAGCTGCCCATTTGCTGAGAGCAGTGGTTCTCAAATTTTTGGTCTCAGGGTTCCTTTATACTCTTAAAAAGAATGGAAGATTCCAGACAGCTTTTTTTTATAGGAGCTTTACCCACTTATTTTTAACATACTGTAAATAAAAACTAAGAAAAGTTGTAAATATTTATTATTTTATAAACTAATAAAACAATTTCATATTAGCATAAATAGCATATTTTATGAAAAAGAACTAAAATTTTCCAGAACAAAAACATATTTAATGAGAAGACTAGCATTGTTTTACTTTCTTGCAAAACTCTTTATTGTCAGATTTAATGGAAGATAAGCCACATTCTCATACCTGCTTCTATGTGCAACCTATTGCAATACATTGTTTTGGTTTAAGTAATAAAAAAAATCTGAACTACACAGATAAATAGTTGGAAAGGGGAGAATTCTTTAATAACCTTCCAGATAATTGTGAATATTCTTCTTTGACACTAAAACTCTACAAGTGGTAGATTTTAAAAGGATAGTTGTTATATGGAACCTGATATTATATGAATGAAATTCTTATACATCATTACATTAAAATCCATTTTTCTACTTTGCCTAAATGGATCTTTCTGACACATATGTGATTTTGTAATATCATGTATTTGTCATTCGGACAATGTGCATTCACTGAGTTATGCAGACCTTCTAAATGCTAACAAATTTCATTATAAAATAAAAACAAAAAAAAACATTTTCATCAGTATCATCACCAATCTCAAAAGAAATTATTAAGCTATGAGGTTCCTAGTGGCAGATACAAGTTTTCCAAAATTCAAAATTTTTACTTGAAATTTTATCATTGGCAACAAATACTATCAGAGGTTTTTCTTTTCTTTTTTTTTTTTTTTTCAGACTTTTAAGTAATCCCTATACCCAACGTGTGGCTTGAAGTCATAAACTTGAGATCAAGAGTCGCGTGCTCTACTGACTGAGCCAGCCAGGCACCCCTCAGATGTTTTTCTTGAAGTGACAAACTTGCTTCATTCATTTTCAGAGAAGTGTCTGCCAACTACCCAAGTCTGAATAACCTGAGTTTTTCCTTCAAGTAAAAACAGTATTCCATGAAAAATGTCACTGGTTACAGGGTTTATCATTTGTGTGACTATGGGGTTATCTAATTCAAAACAAATAGGCCTTCCAGCCAAGGGGACTCAAGAGGACTTCTTATCTATTTACGCATTATAGAGAAAAGCTCTAAGATACTTAAGAACATGTAAATTATTAGAGATCATTTGAATTTACAATGGTACATTAACTATTGCTGAATAACAAACAATTCCAATATTTAAAAGATTTTTTAAAAGATTTATTATTCTTTACAATACTGTGGTTTGACCAAATGTTTTGCTGGTTTTGCCTGAGCTCTTTCATGCAGCCAATTCAGTTGGAGGGTCATCTGTGCTAGAACATCCATGATGGCCTCACTCACATGTCAGACACTTGGTCCTGGTTCTCACAGGGAGCTTTGATTTTCCTCTAGGTAGCCTTTCATCTTCCAGTAGGCTAGACTAGCTTTCTTACATGGTGATCTCAGGGCAAAATTCAAGAAGGTGAAAGTAGAAATTGCCACATCCTGTTGGTCAAGGCAAGTCACAGAACTTGATGGAAGGGCCTGCAGAGACTCTAGAGCCATTTTTAATCTATCATAATGAACACTGAAGGTCTCTTTTAATATGACTACAACAAACCACTTTAGAGAAGCTTCAAATCAAACAGTGACAAAATTTCTTGAAGTCAGTGTCTGCTCTAGAAGATGGAGGTAACGTATTCTCAAAAAGACAACACAAGTCTCCAGTATGAAGGCCTCTTAAATACTATTTGATTGCTTTGTAAGGCAGTGCTTAAAGAAGGATGGGAACATGGCAAAAGGGCACAAAGTTTCCAACTGGCAAAATAAGGAACAATTTCAGCGTCAAAATAAATAACCATAGTAATGGATTATGTCCCATTAAATAAGAGTCCATGAGTCCATTAATTTATATTAATAAACTGAGGGAAAGAAGACTGTTCTAACTTACATTAGTAGACCAAGTAATAAATGAAAAAGGAATACTGGAATTGGACAAATTACCATTTGACAACCACCTACTAATAACTCCTCCTGGCAAATATCATCAATAAATACTCAAACTAGTGGGTGTAAGCTTGATAAGGAGTATTGACAAGGTCTTAAAGTACATCTCCATGAAGACATTTTAGTTACAGGAAAGAGAAACCTGGTAAACATGATCTTAACCAAGTGATCAAAGGTACTTCACCAGCAATGGGAAAAACAAATGTCATGTGCCTCCTGATATATGCACTGAGAAGAACATAATACCATTTTTGTGATATTCTTGTCAAAATGGTACAGTTCAAATTTAATCAAGATGAAATCTCAGATAATCCTAATCTGAGAAAGATTTTACTAAAATAAATGAACTGCACTCCTCAAAAATATCAAGGAGATGAAAGGAAAAGAATGATTTAGGAACTGTTGCAGACTCAAGGAAACTAAAAAGACATGACATCTAAATGCAACATGTGTTTCTAGATTGGATCCAGTGCTCTCAAGTGCTCTAAAAGATATTAATGAGACAATTACTGAAATTTGAATGAGGTCTTTGGATTAGATAATAGTATTATACTGGTGTTAACTTCCTGATTTTGATAATTGTGCAATGGTTACATAACAAAATGTGTCCCTTAATAAGAAATTTACACTGAAGTGTTTATGATGCTACAAAGAGTTATAGGTGGGCGCCTGGGTGGCTCAGTTGGTTAAGCGACTGCCTTCGGCTCAGGTCATGATCCTGGAGTTCCGGGATCAAGTCCCGCATCGGGCTCCCTGCTCAGCAGGGAGTCTGCTCCTCCCTCTGACCCTCCCCCCTCTCATGTGCTCTCTCATTCTCACTCTCTCAAATAAATAAAATCTTAAAAAAAAAAAAGAGTTATAGGTCTGCAACTTATTCTCAAATACTTATAATACTTAGGTGTATATTTACATAGAAAATTGCAAAGCAAATGTGATTGAAATGTTAACATTTGCAGTATCTATATGAGGGTAATTCACATGGAGTTTTTTGTACAATCCTTACAACCTTTCCTGAAATAATTTTAAACTTTCCTGAAATAATTTTAAAATATAAAGATTAAATAAATAAAATCAATTTAAAATTACTCTTCAAAATAAAGAACCTAAATTGTCTTTTATAAACCAAAATATAAAATTGTATATAAAACTCTGAAGAGCCAGTACCAAATTACTAAGTCTGCTTCCACTAGTTATTTTTACAACATTCTGGTATCACATATCCTAACATAAAGATAGGAACATCTTGGCTGCTACTTTTTAAGGCTAAATTCTGAAATTCAAAGCTTAGTGAAAAGCAAAAGTTCAATTGTTAAAGAGCCACTTTGGATGAGATTCAAGGTACATCAGAACATTGTAAAAAAAATAAAAATAAAAAAGAACATTGCCAACATAACATCCTAGGAGACAACAGAAATCTGCAAAAAGTGTTAGTTTGAGAAATGTAGCAATCAGGATGCCCAAATTAGTCCAAATTCATTTCAAAATCCCCAGTAAGTGTCTAACCCATTTAATTCACCTTTATATTTGCAAAGAAATGGATCATTGAAAAAATGAATACCTAAATAAAAAAATGACTTATACATTAATTGTGTTGCAGGAAAGTTTTTCATGATTGGCTCTAAAAATAATTATGCTCCCCTTAACAGAAAGGGACAAAAATCTCTGAAAAGGAAATGACAGAATTTTATTAATGGTTAGGATCCTGGTGACTATGATAAAAAAAATAAAAGATAAACAGTTAGTCATCAGGTCATCCTTAAGAAACATTTTTGTATTGAGTTTTTGTCATTTTTAGAAGAAATTTTTAAAAATATTAGTATATGGGGCGCCTGGGTGGCTCAGTTGGTTAAGCGACTGCCTTCGGCTCAGGTCATGATCCTGGAGTCCCCGGATTGAGCCCTGCATCGGGCTCCCTGCTCGGCAGGGAGTCTGCTTCTCCCTCTCCCACTCCCCGTTTGTGTTCCCTCTCTCGCTGAGTCTTTCTCTGTCAAATAAATAAATAAAATCTTTAAAAATAAATAAATAAATAAAAATAAAAATATTAGTATATAAATGTTTTAATTATTGATAAATATCTTATAAATAAATGTTCTATAGGGGTGCCTGAGTGGCTCAGTCTGTTAAGCATTAGAATCTTGATCTCAGCTCAGGTCTTAACCTCAGGGGTGGTGAGCTCAAGCCCTGCATTGGGCCCCATGCTGTGTGTGGAGCCAAATAAATAAATAAATAAATAAATAAATAAATAAATAAATAAATAAATAAATAAATAAGTTATACAAAATTACATTAATACTCCTAATTATGGTAATACATGTACAAATGAAATATTATTACAGTGCAGGATAGAACGCAAATGACATTTTCATTTATCTATGACTCTAATTTATTTTCTGACAGGGAACCTAATTATTTGGCAACAACTTGTATTTGTCGTATTGATCAGATAAGTAATCACTAATTATACTGAGATTTTAAGATTACAAAGATGTAAATATGGATATAAAACCATGTTGAATTAAAATAATGAACATCTTAAACCTTGTTGTTATAAAACTTCAAGCAATGCTAAAAATTACCTAACTCCACAATTACCTTATTTGTATTATCTGAGTAAAATTTTAGGGATAAGTGTTTAATATCAAGTAGATTTATTGTTCTTTAATGTCAACTTAAATTGTAATTCTAAAACCCTTAATTAACTTTAAGACTTCGGACTCAATTAACTTTAAGACCTAAAGCTTATAAATGTTTAAGTAATTAAAATAAATAGAAACTTCTTGCAACAAAGGATGTAGTACTTGGCAAGTAGGGACCCTAGCAATAGGACAGTTACCACAAATTTTTTACTTATGTAGTCTTATTTGTTAGGGGTCTGCAGTGGGGAGGGGCAGAAGGAGAGGGAGAAGCAGGCTCCCTATTGAGCAGGGAGCCCGATGCAGGGCTCGATCCCAGGACCCTGGGATCATGACCTGAGCCGAAGGCTGATGCTTAACCGACTGAGCCACCCAGGCGCCCAGTAAGATTAAATTTAAAAGAAGCTATGTATAATAGAGAAATTGAGCACTGGTGGTTCACAAAGAAAATTGGTCTTTCAGTGTATAGCCTGTTTTAAATAGAAGGCTGCACAAAAATATTTTTGTTTTCTTCATATTCTACCCAGATATCAGGATTTTTGCCTAACCACTGTATATGTGTATTGTTAAAAAGGTTTATTGAATTTGACATTCAATAAACTCATATGGTAACTGTAAATAATTATTGGCATATTTCATAATTGTCAATAATTACAAGCAAACAAATAGAAAATAAGGGATTTTTTGCTTCTATAATGCTAACCTTCCTTTGGTAGTTATAATGTATTGCCATTCTGGTTAATAACACAGCCAATACTGTGGTTATTTCTTGTTCTTTGGAACTGTGATTTTTATCCAACAATTTCACTGTCGATCCAGGATAAGGCCCCAGATTCCAAATAATAAAATGACCAGGTGTTTCTTTTTTTTTTTTTTTTTTTATTTATTTTTTTATTTTATTTATTTATTTATTTTATTTATTTATTTATTTATAAATAATTATTTATTTATTTTATTTATTTATTTATTTATTTTTTTATTTATTTTTATTAGATTTTATTTATTTGAGAGAGAGAGAATGAGAGACAGAGAGCATGAGAGGGAGGAGGGTCAGAGGGGGAAGCAGACTCCCCGCCGAGCAGGGAGCCCGATGCGGGACTCGATCCCGGGACTCCAGGATCATGACCTGAGCCGAAGGCAGTGGCTTAACCGACTGAGCCACCCAGGCGCCCCTGACCAGGTGTTTCTTATGTTCAAATCATTCCTGGTACTCTCTTGAAGCCCAGATCCCCTCTCCTTGTAAGAGAGAATTGGCCTTGGAAAGGAGGGACACTAGCAATAGTGAGTTATGATAGATATGCTCTATGTTTTCTTAGTTAAATGAAAAAGAGAAGATCAACCCAATTAATCTCATTCAGTGAAAGTATTGTTAATATGAATATAATTTAGTAAGTATATAACCCCTGAGAATAAATGAAAATATACTTAAGTTCATGAGCATGGCTGACACAATGACTCCCAACAAATTGACTTCTAAGAAATTTTTTATTTTATTTAAAATTTTAATTTTAAAATACCTGGATTATGACCTCTGCTTCTAGCCCAAATGGAGAAAGAAGGACTGGATTTTCTCTCTTGTTTGAAAAAAACGAAAGGCATACAAAATATATGAAGGATTTTTAAGACATTGGATATCAGGCAGCAAAAGGCAATTACCCTTGAGAGATGGAAAACAAATGAGGTGAACCCCACAATTGTCCCAGCCAACTACTCTGATAGGGTTTCCCCACAATGGAAAACCAATAAATTAAATAAATTTAACAACTCAGAATGTCTTGAAAGTCACAAACTACCAAAGCTCACTGAAAAAGAAATATATAACCTGGATATCCCTCTACATATTAATGAAATTAAATTTTTAGTTAAAAAATCTTCTGACAAAGAGAACTCCGAGCCAAGGTGGCTTCACTGGTGAATTCTATGAAATATCTAGAAAGAAATATCAATTTTTCAGAAACTCTTCCAGAAAACTGAAAAAGAGGGAACACTTCCCAATTTATTCTAAAAGAAAGAACACTACTGTGATACTAAAACTAGACAAAGATATTACAAGTAAAGAAGATCACAAATCAGTATTTCTCAGGAACACAGATGCATTCAAAAAAAATTTTTAGTAAACCAAATGTAGTGAAACAAAAAATTAATACTTAATCATGAATAAGCAATGTTTATTCCAGGAATGTGAGATTGGTTTACCATTTGAAAATCAATGTAATTTACCATATTAAACAATTAGAAAAGAAAAAGCGTATGATATCTCAATGGATGCAAGAAGAGCATTTGACAAAATCCAACATCTCTTCCCAATAAAAACTTTCTCAACAAACTTAGAAGGAAACGTTTTCAGCCCGATAAAGGGAATTTGTGAAAAACCTATAGGTAACATTATCCTTAATGGTGAATTTTCCCCCCTTAATATCAGGAACAAGACAGGGATGTCTGTTCTCATCCCTTCTATTCAACATTATACCAGAGGTTTTAGTCAGAGCAATAAGGCAAGAACAAAAAATTAAAGAAATCTACACTGGAAAGGAAAAAGTAGAATTGTCATTATTCACAGATAATACAATTGCCTATATAGAAATTCAATGGAATCCACACACACACACAAAGCTATGAGTTTATGAATTCTTATGAGAACTGTAAATATAACCACTGGATTCTCAAAAGAATTTAAGTATAATGCCTCTGATGTTTAGAAATCAGAAGTGATTTTAAAATGGGTTGAGCTCAGAAAAAAAAAAAGCGTAATTGTTTTTGTTAAAAGATGTTAGATAAAGTTTACTTATTCTAACCTCAAACTATCAGTAAATATTCAAACCACCAATAGTATTTATGATGATTCTGTAAAAACAGCATATGTGTGGATTGACCTTGCTGTAAAACTTGTAAAACAGGTCAAATATTATGTACAGTGCCTTTACGGATTCCCTGTACTGCTCATGGCAATGTGGCTATTTATACAATTTCAACATAATTAGGTAAACCTAATTTATAATCATAACTCTACCAGAAAAGTCAGACTTGAAGGCAAAGCTTATTTAATTAAGTATGACAAGCCCTCTCTGAAGGAATTAAGCACTTCATGTATGGCATTTGGTCTGGTACTGACTCTGACTAACAGGGTTCCAGCCTTACAGGATATATCACCACTCCTAGCAGGCCAGTTACAGTGATGAATTTGGGGTCCTCAGAGACTAAATAAATAAATAAGAATAGTCCTACATTTTTAGGGACAGTAGGTAATCCTAGAATAAAATAGTCACTTGTTCTTTGGTCCTTTGACCTCAGAGTAGACAAGGTGACAAGAGCAACTGAAGGAAGACAAGGAAGGAAGGAAGGAAGGAAGGAAGGAAGGAAGGAAGGAAGGGGGGGAGGGAGGGAGGGAGGGAAGAGAGGGAGGAGGGAGAGAGGGAAGGAAGAGAGGGAGGGAGGAAAAGTAAGAAAAACTAAAGGAAAAAGAGAAGAGAAGGGAAGTGGAAAGTAGAGGATTGAGGAGAGAAAAGAGAAGATAAAGTTGAGGAAGGAAACCATGAATATGGAGGGGAATGAGAAGAGAGGGCATGCAGGGGAAAAGAGAAAAGGAAATTCTAGAACAATAATGTAGCCTGGATTTTTTTAAATCTTATTTATTTATTTATTATTTATTATTTTTTAAAGATTTTTATTTATTTGACAGAGAGATAGAGGGCACAAGTAGGCAGAGCAGCAGTCAGAGGGAGAAGGAGAAGCAGACTCCCCGCTGAGCAGGGAGCCTGATGTGGGGCTCAATCCCAGGACCCTGGGATCATGACCTGAGCTGAAGGCAGCCACTTAAGGTGCCCCTAATCTCTTTTTTTTTAAATCCCAACAGAAGTTGGGCACCTGGCTGGCTCACTCAGAAGAGCACGTGAGTCTCTCTCTTTTTTTTTTTTTTTAGGTTTTATTTAGTTATTTATTTGAGAGAGAGAGCATGCAAGTGGGAGTAGGAGCAGAGAGAGGGACAAGCAGACCCACACTGAGCCCAGAGCCTGAGGTGGAGCTCAATCTCAAGACGTGAGATCATGACCCGAGTGGAAATCAAGGGTCGGACGCTTTACTGACTGAGCAACCCAGGCAACCCGAGCATGTGACTCTTGATCTCAGAGTCATGAGTTCAAGCCCTACATTGGGTACAGAGAGTACTAAAAATAAATAAATAAATGTAAAAAAAAAAAAATCTCTGAACAGAAGTTAATTCTCTGTCCTTAGTAAGAAATAGCTCTAGTTTTGTTAATCAGAGTAAGAGCACTATTCATCACACTTTAACTGGACTTAGGTAAATAATGTAGGCCATGTTGAAAAGAAAATAGATAAAAATTTTAGTCCACAGACTATGTAAACTAGCTAATACTGATTCTGAGTTGCCACAGGATTTTGTTTGGAAATATTCCTACTATAGAGGAAAAGGAATATCAGTATATAAGGAAACACTGTGGATGACCTGGTAAGCATGAACTCCATATATACTGCATAAATTAAGCCTATGTCTAATTTTTGCCATTTATAAAAATGTAAAAGTGATTGGACAAAAAAATCCAATGAATGATCTTAGCACAAATATGCAATGAAAACTTGCTTTTTGACTGAGACAGATCTTTGAAGACTGAGTCAAAGGAGGACTTTAACCTAAAACTGTCCCAAATCTACTCTGAGAATCTTTTTGGTAATGTAATACAAAAACCTCATCCCAAGGGGAAAAAATGGTATTCCTCATGAACTATTTAATCATTTCTGATGGATGTTAACTGGATTAAAACCTCTTTGGAGAAAATAGTAACCCATCCAATTAAGTTGCCTATCATTGACCTTGAACTAAATTTATTTTTTAATTTCTCCCCCTTTTCCTTATAAATGTCTCTACCAAGACAGAAATCCTTGAAATGGGCCTGCTATTTTACAAGTCTATAAAGTTCTTGGCATGTGTACATAACTAATTACTCAATGTTATTTAATAGCATTTTGTGCAAAAAGAAGAGCAAATTATAAATTATTAATAGATGTTTAAAATGACAATACTGAAGATAAATTGCATTGCTATAGCTTAAGGGAAAAAAATCAAAATAATCATTACATTAGCCACCAGTTTGAGGGGAAGATAATTCCAAGGTTATCAGTATCAACAGGTCACGTGTGAAATGTCAGCTACCCCTGGGATGACATGGGACTTATACCTAAACAGGGAGAATAAGAACAATGCATAACTCCTGGTGAGATGGAGGAAATTAGGAAAACCAGTGCATGTTTAAGGTTCTGAATAGGATTAAGTATCACAAATGGATTATGGGTATCAGGGAAAGTAGTCAGGAGATAGCATGTTACATAAACATAGTGACTGAAAGGGAAGAAATAACTCATAGTAAAACGGAATTAAAGTGGTATGTCTGTTGCAACCCCCTCCTCTACAGCATAGAGATTACGATTTGCTTCAAAGGGCTGAATCATATGCAAAGATTTTTATGAAGTATTCAGCAATCATGGCCCTACTCAGGGCATATAAGAACCTACTTAGACTGTCATTAACTAAAATTACCCAAAATTTATTTTCAATTACTACAAAAAAATTTGGCATAAACACTATGTTTTTTTTAATCCTCAGTGGTGTGTTTTTTTTTTTAATCCTAGCCTGTCCAAGAACTCATAATTCATATCATGTGAAAAATTAGAGAATGGGAGAGTGAACAACAGGACGTTTAACTTCAAGTTATAAAAAATAAGCTAAGTACTATTTAAGAAATACTGATACAACAGATGAAAACTTATGCCCACACCCAAGAGGGGGTAGGCTTGGGTACAGCTTTTCCAACATGTGTCCACATCTTTGTTCTTTTTTATCACTTGTAAACCAGGGAGGACAGAGCAGCAGAGAGGTCTTTATAGGTATCTGGGGGGCCTGGTGATAAAAGGGAGACTCAAAAGTAGGAGAAGATGGTAAATCTGGTTTTCCCAATAATTTATATTTATCAGCTGTTTATAACCTGAGCAATGGGGTAAGAAAATATGTTTTGTTTGCCAGCTCCTAATTACATCATGTAACCTTTTAATTTAGGATAGTTTGTTTTTAGTGTACTAATATTCTCAGTGACCATCCCAGAGTTCTGAACACTAGGAAATAGTGATTTAGGTACAAAGAATGAACTGTAGATAGGAGGTCATTCAGGGACCCATTTTGTACCAAGTATGTGCTTAGGGAATTCAAATTTTCTTTGATACTAAGATATTAAAACTATAAGAACCACTTCAAATCCTAGTTCTCTCCCTGAACTGCAATTCTCAGCCATAAGCACCTAGAGGCCCTGCTCTGAAAAGTATCCCACTTCCTCTAGCCCCTTCCCAGCTGCCCTGAGGAGAACAGGGCTCAAACCAGGGTGGAGAATAATAAGCACTTATGCTAAAGTCAACACATCCCAATGGTGCTATTCTAGGGCTCTCTGCCCTATCCAGATTTCACTCTATACCTCACTCTTTTGAAATGCATGCCAGGCCTGTCAGCCCCCTTTTGAAAACTTAGACCACTCTTCTCATCTTGGATTCCACCCCCCAGTCTAAATTTCTTATAACTAGACTAAAAGGCAGCCTCTGGAATGGGAGAAGATATTTGCAAATGACATATCTGATAAAGGGGTTAGTATCCAAAATCTATAAAGAATTTATCAAACTCAACACCCAAAAAACAAATAATCCAGTTAAGAAATGGGCAGAAGACATGAACAGACACTTTTCCAAAGAAGACATCCAGATGGCTAACAGACACATGAAAAGAAGCTCAACATCACTCATCATCAGGGAAGTAGCAAATCAAAACCACAGTGAGATACCACCTCACACAGTCAGAATGGCTAAAATTAACAACAGAGGAAACAACAGATGTTGGCGAGGATGTGGAGAAAGGGGAACCCTCTTGCACTGTTGGTGGAAATGCAAACTGGTGCAGCCACTCTGCAAAACAGTATGGAAGTTCCTCAGAAAGTTGAAAATAGAACTATTTGATCTCTATGATCAAATATGAAAATAGAACTCAATGATCCAGCAATTGGATCAATACTACTAGGTATTTACCTAAAGGATACAAAAATACAGATTCGAAGGGCTACATACACCCCAATGTTCATAGCAGCATTCAGCATTATCAACAATAGTCAAACTATGGAAAGAATCTAAATGTCCATCAACTGATGAATGGATAAAGAAGAATATTCCATTTCATATATAAAATGGAATATACTCAGCCATAAAAAAGTATGAAATCTTGCCATTTGCAATGGTGTGGATGGAGCCAGACTGTATTATGCTAAGCAAAATAAGTCAGAGAAAGACAAATACCATATGATCTCACTCATATGTGAAATTTAAGAAACAAAACAGATGAACATATGGGGGGGGTAAGAAAAAAGAGAGAGGGAAACAAACCATAAGAGACTCTTAAAGACAGAGAACAAACTGAGGGTTGATGGAGGCAGGTGGGTGGGGGATGCACTAGATGGGTGATGGATATTAAGGAGGGCATTTGATATGATGAGCACTGGGTGTTGTATGTAAGTGATGAATCACTGAATTATACTCCTGAAACCAACATTGCACTGTATGTTAACTAACTAGAATTTCCATAAAAATTTGAAAAAATAAAAAATAATAAATTTCTTATAACTAACATTACCAACTTGGTTTGGAAACTTCTCCTGGCCTCCCACAGATTGGTCAATCATCTCTTGCTTTCACTCTGATAAATTAATGGAGTCTTTCTCCTCATTTCTTTGTGCCCCTTACCTTTTCCCATCAACCAGGATGCAGAATTCTATAGACTCACTCTTATCATGGAAATAATACAGAAAAGAATAAACAGCCAAATTCCTGGATTTAAAAATCTATAGCAAATACAAACATTTGAAAGGCAGGACCTCTGATTGCCACAGTCACTAGAAACACATATAAAGGAGTTTTGTCATTTTCTTTTCATTTTTACCCCCAAAACTAAGTTCTTAATGTTTAAATTATAAATAATAGAACATAGGGAAGGATGCAAGTTAATGTAAGAGCTGACTTTTCTACCAACAGGAGATAAAGCTAAGAGATTTGCTAAAGGAACAAATAGCAAATGGAGAAAAGAACAATGGGATAAACTTCCTGTGTGAATTTCAGAACAGGGACTTCACACGTACATACACATACATACACACACACACACACACACTCAGCCCAGTGTGTTGAGAGCAGGGAGCACATAGAAATTCCATTTATATTTAGAGTGATTTGAAAGCAGACCACAAGGCATCCGCAGTTCTTTCTGGTACCAACATGGTACCACAGCCAGAAAAAATATGATGGCAGCAGGTAAGGTCCCAGAGGAAAGGAACTGAGGCAGCTTCCCAAGTGGCCCATGGTCACAGGCTATGGGAAAGCATCTAGTGTTTCCTGAGCACCTAAGATGAGCACAGCAATGACTCAGAGAAGGTAGAAGGTCTCATGGTTTTGACAAAGGGACATTGTTAACAGAGGTAGTGTAGACAAAAAAGAGTCAGAAACCATGCTAGGAATGCAGACATCAGCAGCAGATGGTGGTAGACAGATGCCAACTTCCAAAACCCAAACAGAAGCCAGAATGAACAGAGGACAGTATAAACTAGATACCCCACTCCAAAGTCCAACCACAAGATGTTATGATAAAATCCAAGCTCCTTAAAGTATAAACATACCCCTGAAGACAGGAGATAGAAACCCAAATACTAAATAATAGGGAGAGGTACACCCTGCTTCCTGAGCTAAAGTGACTTCTCGGGGATTTAAAGGGCTAGCCCTCTTCCTCCTGCCCCCATTTCATTTTTATCTTTCCCCTTTGGGGGGCCAGAAATTAAATATTAGGTCATTCTAAAGCAACTGCATATATGGAGAAAATTCAAAAATGACCATGCATGCCCAGGCAAAGGTACAGACTCACAAAATACCTGAGACGACCTAAGTATACCTCTCAGGCCAATCCTTTTCTTGGCAAGTTTCATTTCTGTGATAGAAAGAAATAATTTCTTTATATCTGCTTAGAGTCATTCCATATCGATATATCCAAGTCCAGATATCATTTCTCTATGGATGATCCAAGGATGATTAAGTCACAGCACAGCAAAACCTGAATTCATCTCAAGTCTGCTGCCAAACTTTCTTTCTTCAGATCTTGTTTGAAAACAACCCATCTACTCAGGTACAACAAACCTCAGTCATCTTTGAATCCTTGCTCCTTTTAATTTTTCCCATTTTTTACCAATTACATTGATTTCACTACTAGTATACAGACACTCCTTTCAATCTGTATGTTAATGATATGCATCAGAGCCTCATAGGTCTCTTGCCTAGGTCACTGTACCAGTGTCTTAATCGATTTCCCTGTCCCCAGTGTTTCCTCTTTCAATCTATTCTCCACATTGCTGCCAAAGCAATCATTCTAAAATGTAAATCTGATCATAACACTTCCTTGATAAATATTCTCCAAAAGTTTCCTGGTACCAACTGGGATAAAATCCAGACTCCTTAGCATGACATAAAAAGCCCTTGATAGAGAGATTAACCTCCTTTCTACACAGTTCTTTCCCTAGATACTTCCTGGCTGTCCTTCCAGATCCAATTCAAGAATTATCTCCTCTGAATTTTCATTTGTGAAACCCTTATCTGGATCAGGTTCCCTAACCACAGTAGTTGCTATTCCTTTTGTCTTAGAATTTACATTAGTTTGTTGTAATTGGGGGACCATGTCTCTTCATTCCTAAGATTCTGTCAGCAACTTAAGGAAAGAAGTCATTGTCTTTCATTTTTGTATCCCCCAGCATGGAACACAACACAGTGAGCAGTTAAAGTCCTTGAGGAAGAAAGGAAATAGGAAAGGGAAAAAAAGGAAGGAATCAACTAGATAACTCTTAGAACTCTATAGTTCTAATATTCTGCCTCCATGATTTCATTTAGTGGGCTAGACCGTAATGTTATGCACATATAATTTACATGCAGTGAGGTGTAAACTATCAAAACCAATAAGCTATTCTTCTATTGTCCAACTCCTAGAGAAATCATTCCCTTAAACTCATCACATAAAGGCAACAAGGATATTTTTTAATCAGAGAAACTGTAAGTGGTGTAAATTCTTAGGATTACTAAGGGGAATAGATCTCCAGGTGGTATACCAAAGACCTGGTTTTTACCTCCAAAGCAAATGTGCCCTCTCCACCCTCCCACCCCCGGGACTGCAGAAAGTTGTCATCAAAGCCAAATGTCACAGAGGTGAAGCTTTGCATACACTACAGGGCAGTCTTGGAGCAGCCGTTGGTGCTTTCCTTGCTGATGAAGTTCCTTTGTCTTGATTTTTCTCCCCTTCTTATCAAGTTAAAAAAATGTATCTTCCCTTCCCAGACTCAGCTAGGTTGTGCCTTCCTATGTAGCATACTCATAACTCTTTTTCAGAATACATCACACTGTTGTTATTACTGTTGTTACATAAATGTTGAGAGGTGATTCTCCATGGGGGTCTTGCATTCCTGCTCATTTGAACAAAGACACTGACAGATTTTGTTTCCAACTATCTTTTCAAGGATGTGTGTATGACAAACTGCCTTATGAGACAAAGCTAGTGTTTCTCTTTGAGGGGGAAGAGGGTGGCCTTTTTCTTAACCTGTCTTGATATTAAAGGTACTGTCCCCCACCAAGGTAAAAGTTAGGCAAATTTGCCAGCAGCCTCCTTTATACAATGGAGAGCTTCCTAAGGTTAGGGTTCCTCAACTATGATACAAACCTACTGTATACACATCTACCTGGGCCATTTCACATCACCTCATAGAACTTGGTGAGGGTGGGGAAAGAATTCATGAGAACATGAGGTTCATGCTGCTTATTGTAGCATGAGTAAAGTCCTTTACTCTGACCCAGGAATCTCGTATCTTATGCCAGCATCTATGAAACTGTAACAGGCTCACCTGTTAAGCATTTAACTAAAGTGAAATCTTAGACCCTCTTTAAGTTCCTGATAATGTGCAATGCGTGTGTAACCTATTCAGTTTCTTCTAACCATGAACTCCTTAAGAATAAGAATTATATCTAATCCATCCTGATATCTCTAAGACCTCACCTACTTAAAATTAAAATAGATGTTAGCTGAATAAAAATCTAATGAGAACGTGAGTAGTTAAGAAGATGAAAAGGGGTCAGGGAAAACCTGCAACATAATTTACAAATCTTTTCATTACTTAAATTCATGCTTTTCATTAAGTTAAATTAATGCTATTGTTCCAAGTTAGAAAAATTCTAGACTGTTGGTCATCTATATTTTTTACATGAAAATTACTACCTTAACACCAACTCTCACACTGTCATTCTATTCTCATATTGTACATTTATTGCCCTACTTCAGCAAAATAAATGCATTCAGTCCAAGTATCCAAAACGTTTTATCACAGATGATATAAAGATTTACAGAGAGTTTTGCTTAAGTAAAAATCTGTGCTTAGATGTAATCAGTTATAGAAATGAGATGACATTCTCTCTCCAATGGCTTGGCTTGAGAGGAAGTGGGGGGGTTATCCCTCCTTTAACATATATATTTCATGCCACAAATTTATATAGAAGAATATGGGTCTCATGGAAGATAAAGAACTTGGACCATGATTCTTCTCTCCACTCCCCACATCACCATCAACATTAAACTTCAAAATATAAAATCACATCTTTTTGCAATAAAGGACAATGAGAGCTTCTGACTGAAAATGAACCATAAGAAAGAAGGGGAACACACCTTCCAATCTGTGTTCCAAATAGGAATGTTGCTTTGGGATTCCATGTTTGGTTAACTTTGGAACTCATCCTTATTCGGTCACTCTTGTACTATGGGTATGTCTGGAGAAATGACTCTATGGATGTGCATTCAAAGACTTAAAACATTATAACTAATAAAAATTGGGGCCCAAGCCCAAGTGTGATAATAAGGAAAGAAATGTCCCCTTCTTCCCTAAGAGGAAACCTCACAGCTAGACAAAGCATCCGGAGAAGTGGGAGGTTCAGGTGATAGCAATGGGATCAGCAAGTGAGGCATAAGAACCAAGAGGAACGGAAAATTTACCTAAGCCATATCTCTGTGGATCTCCTGGGTCCTTGTGGTTTTTCTCACTGACTTGAGGAGAGTGGGCTCCAATGAACCTGAAGGCACCTGATTGATTGGATGTACCTGACAGATCAAGTTATCTGGGTATCAGCCACAGTGGGGTCCACACAAAAGGTCCGAATTTCTATTTCTTCTAAAACAACTGATTCATGGGCATGTGTAGGCATCCCTGGAGAGTCTTAGAAACATTTGGGAAGGGGAAACTTGCTAGTAAATGGGGTGAAATTTTAAAGCCATTGAAATTTGGTCGTAAATACAAATGCAATTTCATTTTATCCACAAGCTTGTGAAGCACAGGGGACATTTGGTAACAAAAATAGCAAAGTACAAAAGATAAATTTCAAAGGAAAAGCTTACAGCTTGTCCTCTGCAGGACAGACTGTCTATGATGCTCTTTCATCACAGTTAGTTAAATGAGGGTTCTGGCAGTGCAATGACTCAGAGATAACAAAATAAAGTTGTAACATCAATATCCTCAAATGTTTGGGGATATATTTGAGAACATAAATATTAAATGTTGAAAAAGGGATTCAACCTGCCTTTCAAGTCTAGCCAGCTGGCTTTCCTCCATCGTGCAGTGTCCTCTAAGATTATTCAAGTGAAAAAACAAAACTCTCAAAGAGCAATGGGCTGTAGTACTTTGTAAAGTGGTGGTGAATTAGTGGTTTTGTTGTTGTTGCTGTTTTATTTTAGTTTTATAAACCAAAAATGTAATTGCTCTAACTCCACAGGGAAAGATACCTCATTTGAGGGCTGCTATTACAGCATAAGGGGGCTCTGAGCACGTCGAACCAAATAAAACCTTCTTGCATCTATCCAGCGTTGCCAATGACAGATAAATTTCAGCAACTCATTTCTTGAAAGGAAGGCCTTGTTAACATTCAAGGTCTGTTGGCTAATAAGCATTAAAGTAACTTTGCTTATTACCCTTCCCCATATGGTGGTTATGTAGAGCCATTTAGAATAACGAAAAATGTGAAGAATAAGTGAAGAGCATGACATACAAACTTCATTACCCAGACTGCCATAAAAGAGGAAGGAAAAAAGGAGAAAACAGTAAAGAAGGTGGTGAGACAGCTCATAGATTTGACCTGAGTCCTGACAATAAGAGCCATGCTAAATATCTAAATTCCTTTCTGAAGTACGGAACTTTCTACTCTTTCTTGGAAGTGCACCACTCGAAATTATGTTAAATGACAGCCACTTAGGGGAATCTCTGAATCCTGCTTGGCTGTGCATTATTGATAGAAGTACGATGTCATCTTAATACACTAAAATGAAAATCCCATCAAGAAGTAAAAGGATGATAGAGAGAAGCAAATATTCCCCTAGAAAGTATGATTAACACCTCTGACTATTTTTCTTAAGTTCAAAGAGCTATTATTAGAAAATTGTAGCACTGTGCAGTTAAGTGTGGCAGATGGCACATAGGAGTGAGTGGTGTGCAATTTACAGTAAACAAATTCTTTATCTTTGACGGGTCATGGGGAGAACTAAAACGGTCTCCAATTCAATCAGGGAATATGCTAGAAAACACTGACATGCAGATTCACTAATTATAGTGAAATGTGTTAAAAAGCTACAATTATCCCAATGGATAGAACCTTTTCCCATGAAGATTTAAAAAAAAAAAAAAAAAAAACAGGCATCATGGAATGACAGCAGGATGTCATTTGTAAATGTGCCCCAGATTGGTTGACACCTGTTCAGAAAAGAAATTCAAGTCTTCAGGGCCTTCCACTTGGTCTCCTCTCGAGGTAGGTACACTTTTTGATAGTATGTGTGAGTGGAATTTCAACAGTTGCTTTTGTATCAAATATAAGAGGAAAAATTGTAGCTGACATTATTTTTGCCTTAAAAAGCAAAGGATCATAAGTCAATAGGGAGTGATTCCTATAATCATTAGTTTGGTTATCACTAAAATAATTTTTGAAATACTCCAGAGTTTGGTTTCTACCACTACAAAAAGGGGAAAGGGAAATAACACAAATATTATAAAAGGTATTATTTAATAAAACAGTCATTTGATCACATAGTGAACTGTGACCATGAAAATTTACCAGATTGTGGAATAAAGGTACAAGAATGTACAATCACATAATATATAAGAACCACCCAAATGATCTAGAATGTGTTCTACATCATAGCACTCCATGGATTTTACTAGTGGTTAGGGGCATATGAACCTTCACAGAGGCCTGATAGGATGCTCTTAAATACCATGTGGGACTTTGATCCAAAGGGGTGAGATCACTGCACTGGAGGAAGAGTGGGCAATCCCTTTAATTTGATGATAGATACTGGGGCGAATAAAAGAACACCCAGGATTTCAGGAGAGTGTCTTCTAAAATATCCTGCAGACATCTGGAGGCCTGGGAAATTTTGCTGCATTTGTGCCATTTTGTGTGTGTTATTACCTGTAACATAACCATTACCTCAAGAAGCTCAGGCCAGAATTTTGATTGTCAACTGCTGTCTAGTGTATCAACTGTACTGCGAATGGCCTAAACATCCCTGAGTAGGCCAGGCAAATTCTGGAGCACAAGGCCCCAGATGCTGCCCTGTAATGGTGGGATCCCCAGTTTTAAAAATAAGAGATTGATGGGCGCCTGGGTGGCTCAGATGGTTAAGCGTCTGCCTTCGGCTCAGGTCATGGTCCCGGAGTCCTGGGATCGAGTCCCGCATCGGGCTCCCCGCTCTGCGGGAAGTCTGCTTCTCCCTCTGCCTCTCTCTCTCTCATGAATAAATAAATAAAATCTTTAAAAAAAAAATAAGAGATTGATTTCTCATTCTAACTAGGAAGAGGAGATTCCCTGCTCCTCTACAAAATGACCACATGTCATCTAAAAGATTCATCTATGAGGAGTAACTGGGAATTGTTTGAGCCCACTCAATGTTTATCATGTCACTGACCATATTTTCTCCTAAAAGGGATTCATGACTTTATGCTGGGGACTGTAGTATAGACCAATGTTTCTGGACGTGGGGCAGATAGATGTAAAGAGACTGCCACCAAGGGGGCCTCAGGGTCATGTTTCTAAAAGGTTCCTATTATAGGGGCGCCTGGGTGGCTCAGTTGTTAAGCATCTGCCTTTGGCTCAGGTCATGATCCCAGGGTCCTGGGATGGAGCCCCGCATTGGGCTCCCTGCTCGGCGGGAAGCCTGCTTCTCCCTCTCCCACTCCCCCTGCTTGTGTTCCCTCTCTCACTGTCTCTCTCTCTCTCTGTCAAATAAATAAATAAAATCTTTAAAAAAAAGTTTAAAAAAAAAAGATTCCTATTATATAAGAAGTGGTAGAAGAAAAAAAATTGAACTCTAATTCATTGGATGCATGATTCACAAGAACAAGAGAATTTGATTTGGGACTTTGTTTTGGAATTTAACTTAAGAATTCTGGAGTTTAATTTCTTTGTGTTTTTAATCTTTGAACTTTAGTTTTTCCCAGGCAATTTGATAATAGTGTAGCACAGATATTCAAATTTAGGGCTCCTCTGTATTGGTGGCATTGTGTTATTGGAATACCTTTATGTTGTTGTATAATCTCATTACCTATCTGGTGAGCTCTAGGAGACCCTGTGTCTAGATATGATGTGGGAGGAAAAATAAGGTGATCTCTAAGCAATGGGTAGAGCAAGGTCCTGGAATTCATTTAAATAATGTACCATTCTCATTCATATTTAGAGCCTTCTGGACCAAAGTCTACACTGCTCACCAGAGGTTTCAGGAAGCTGCATGACTTGGAAATAAGAGAATGGCTTCATAAAGGTCAGAATACTCTCTGGATAAGAGGTGCTCTCTGGGACCCACAGTCACATCCCTGGGCAATCATAGCTTAACTGCTAAGCCAAATGGCTTAAAAGAGCAAAAAGTTGGAAATGTTATGGGGACTATCTATCCCTCACTCTTAGGATTCCCTAGGGAGAGATTTCAAGGAGAGTAAGGCTTCTAGACCTTTGCACTACCACTTTCTCACTGCTCACCTACTATCCAGTGGGGAGAAGTTGGCAGATCAGGTTTCCAAATCAAATGGAGTCTCATATTATGTCTCTTAAACATTGAGGATTAGTCTCTTTCTTCTCTGGCCATCCAGATCGGTGAGTGGGTGGCAGTGCTATTGGGTAGGTCTCCATCTGGGAAGCACTAGCAACCTCATTTGTTCCTCTCATTTAAGCCACATTCTTCAAGCTAGCAGTAAAAGTAGTGATATTGGCTGACTTAAGTAACTATCTCCAATAGTTCTGCACTAAGGCAAAGAATAAGGGTGTTGCTTATGAGCCTGCTCAGATTCCTTTTTTTTTTTTTTTAAGATTTTATTTACTTATTTGACAGAGAGAGACACAGCGAGAGAGAGAACACAAGCAGGGGGAATGGGAGAGGGAGAAGCAGGCTTCCCACTGAGCAGGGAGCCCAATGAGGGGCTCGATCCCAGGACCCCGGGATCATGACCTGAGCTGAAGGCAGACGCTTAATGACTGAGCCACCCAGGTGCCCCGAGCCTACTCAGATTCCTAAACATCCAAATTGTCTTAAGTTTTCAAATTATTTTCAATATCAAAATGGGAACATTCACTCCTACGTATTTGCTCTGGGAATATCCTCTGGTTTCTAATTACTTAGAACTTTTATCTTTTCAGAAAAAAGATGAAGGTCAAATAAACATACTTTTATAGATTTTATAAATCCCTTCATGTTATATTTTTGGCATAAAACAAAGTCACAAACTTCATGGGTACTGCATTCATATTGGGAAGAAAGATTTCATATATATAAAATTTTTTCACATTAACTTTTAAAAAATTTTTTAATCTTCAGAAGCCCTCACCCTAGGCTACTGGATAGTCAGAAAACCCAAGCTTATTAGGCAGACACTACCTTTCTTTTGGACTATAGTAACCCCACCCCACCCCACTCTATATGTGGGGGGGAATTCCCTACTCCATGAATCTTGATGAGAGGCAGTGACTATTGCCCATTCTGAGACCTGAAAGCTTTTTTCCCCAGCTTTCCTTGTCGCTAGGTCACATGACTCAGATTCTGCCAATAAAACGCACACACAGTAGACACTGGCTTAGAAGCTGGGATGCAAAGAAGCAGGCTGTATGAAGAATCCATTCTGCCAGTATTGGCTGTAAACACAGTAGTTGAATCCATTTCCCAGAGGCGGCAGCAGTGGAAGTGGTTCTAGCATTATCTCTAATGTCCAGCATTGATCAAGGAGGCAATTCTTGTGCAAACACTCATTCTCAGCAGTGCTGTCTTGATGGGCCAGTTCTGCAGAATGATTTGGACTTTGTCTCTGACTCTGTACCCTCCAAGTCTAGTTTTCTAGCAGTCACAGAGATTGTTAACCATCTAATAGCCTTAATAAATCTGATTTTCTACTTAATTAGCCAGAGCTGGTTCTATCACTTGAAAGTAAGAATCCTGATGGATAACCCTGTCCAGTTAACACTATCTGAGTTACTGTTAGTAGGAACCATCTCCTATTAGTTTAAAACTCTCTGTTTCAGGGTTAAGTCCTAAGTTTTGCAGAGTTCTGCCCACTTTTCTTTTTCTTCCACAAAAAGTACCTAGGTCTGCATAGCTTAATAGAGCAGAACTGTCACAAGTGGCTATTGAGCACTTGAATGCGGCTTTACTGGGTTTCAAGGACTTGATACAGAAAAACAAAACAAAACAACAAAAACTGAAGAATATCTCCTTAAAAATGTTTCATATTAATTACATGTTAAAATGGTATTTGGGGGGCTCCTGGGTGGCTCAGTAGGTTAAGCGTCTGCCTTCAGCTCAGGTCATGATCTCAGAGTCCTGGGACCAAGTCCCTTGTTGGGCTCCCTGCTCAGCAGGGAGTCAGTCTCCTTCTCCCTTTGCCCCTCTCCCCTCTCTCATAAATAAATAAAATCTTTAAAAAATAAAATAAATAAGATAGTATTTTTGAAATAATAAATAAAATATATTATTAAAATTAATTTACCCCATTTATTTTTACTTTTTTAAATACAGCTACTAAAAAATTTAAAATTACATTTGTAGCTCACATTATATATCTAGTAGACACGGAGGAGCAAATGGTCATACATTTATATATTATATCATTATTCTATTAACAATTATCCAAATACTTAGTACTTAAAAATAATAAAATCCTTATTTTCCACAATACAATTTTATAACTAGGTCATTTTTATTACCAAGGGAAGGTAAAGGAGCTAATGTAATAAAACTGCCCAGGTGCCTGGCACAGTGCTATGAATTTGTATACATTATTTCATTTAATCTCATTATCATGCTATGAAGAAGATATTAGAATCCTCACTTTATAAATGAGGATATATACTAAGAAGTTAGGTAGTTTTCCCAAGTATATGTATCTATTGTGTGGAAAAGCAAGGTTTGGAACACAGATCAGTCTGGCTTCCAAGAACTATTTTCCCATTGTACTGGTGGGGGTGACACTCCCTCTCATCCTCACCCCATTACCCACTCAGAGGAAAGATTCCAAAATAAACCTATAACCCACAGATCAACAGAAACTCTTTGTTTTAGCCCACGCATCATATTCCTCTATATTTCTATTTCAGAAAATTATAGTATCTCTCCTAAGTTATATTATGACTTACTGTTTCAGATTGTCAAATTCTATAACTAATGGGGACTTAAACTTATTGGAATGCGGCGTTCTTACTCTATACAATTTCTGAACCAAAAGCAATTTTCCACTTCTTCTATCTTTGAGGTCTAAGTATTCAGGTCTCCTTAAACTTAGATCTATTTTAAAACATAGCTATTTTTTAACTATTATTTCAATCAACTCGCTTTCTGGCCCATTTAAACCCTTTGAGCCAGTGTGGACAATGACTATATATTCTGTACGTATGTACAGGTGGTCAAATAATTTACTATGTGCAAGAAGTTGTCTAGGAAATATATTTTTAAGTTATGGAAAATTGAAATTTTCTGAGATAATTTGATAGTTTATGGGGACACCTGGAAAGATTATTTTTTTTAGTAGTAGGTATCAAAATACCCGGAGAATTTGAAACTATACACAAAGGTTCAGGAAGAAATTTGATACCATTACTTATAGGTTCAAAATAAATACCAATAAGTTCATTAATTTAGACCATGTGACAGATTTTTTTCCAAAATCTGGTACTTTTTAACCTCTGAACTTCTATCAGTTGTACACTAATCTGTCCCACATACACATTCATCCTAAACAAACTAAACTTGCTGTTTTGTATTCTGCAGTGGCCATAGAGGCAACAATGAGCCTGTGGAACCAAGGGCTCTATTGAAATGTTCCATTAACAAAAATCTTCACAACTTCTAAGTGCCATAATCCACATATTTCAGAGCCTAAGTGATATACTTCTGTATTCGTAGGGGACTGGGATCCGAGAAAGGTAGAAAAGGTGTCACAGCCTGTCTTTTGGTAATAAAATTCACATACTGAATTCACCTAAGTAGCTTCATTTGGATACTTAAAAAAATTTAGATAATATTTAAAGGGTCCTAAAATATGCCCAAAGGAGAGACATAAAGGAATATATGTATGGTTCTGTCCTAAAGACAAACACAGAATAACAGTGAAGTTAAAATTAACAGACTCTCTGACTTTAAATGCAGGAATGATTGCTAAATACCGAAATGATCTAAGGAGGTTATCAGGCCTTAGATGGGGACAGGCATTGGGGGATGGAAGCAAGGAGAACCTCCGAAGTAAAAATACAGAGGCAGCAAAGAGAATTGCATTTTCCAAGACAGCGAAAAGATAAAGTTGGTTGCAGTAGAATGTGGAGGAAATGAAAGGGAAATCAGATAGAACATCTTTGCTTTAGTTCATGCTGTGAAATATCTTGAATGTCAGGTTAAAGATTTTGGATATTATCCTATATGCTACTGGGTAATATTAAACAATTTTATGCAAAATGATGAGAACATACTGATTGGATAAGATTTTGAATGAATGAGATCAAAATGAGGAAAGGGGGAGGTGATGCATATGATAAAGCAAGCACGGACAAAACCGTGGCTCTAGGTGAGGAATAAGGATAAGAGTTAAGTCCAAATTGAAGCTAAGGTACCAAGCCTGGAAGTTTAGGAGAGGCACTTAAGTATAGACAAAACCAGAGATAATATGGATATTGCAAGGGGACACTAAGTTGGAAGAATAAGATACAAAATTCTGTCGATTCTGAGTTGACAACTCTATTAACAAGACATTTAAGCCACTCAAGACTGTGGACAGGCTTATGGGGTGTGAGTTTTTTATTTGCTAACTTTACCAAATTTATTAAGTGCACTAGAGCGAAATGAATAGTCAGAATCACTGAGGAATTGCTTATTATTTATTAGAATTACCTACCAGTGATGAATGTGATTATTTGAGAATAACATGAAATGATAATTTGAGAATAACCACAAGTAATTGGGCAAATGAGCACACACATGCAGAAGCAAAGAGACTACTAAAGGCATTTATCCCGGGAAGATATAAAACACCTAAACTAGTAGTTGTTTCGGGGCACCTGGGTGGCTCCGTCGTTAAGCGTCTGCCTTCGGCTCAGGTCATGATCCCAGGGTCCTGGGAGGGAGCCCCGCATCGGGCTCCCTGCTCAGCGGGGAGCCTGCTTCTCCCTCTCCCACTCCCCCTGCTTGTATTCCCTCTCTCACTGTCAAATAAATAAATAAAATCTTAAAAAAAAAAAAAAAAACTAGTAGTTGTTTCACTATTTTGTTTTCATTCATTGGGATGTATCCTTTGATTTGACATGATAAAATTTCTCACAACAGATACAGTTCACCTTTTTAAAACTGTAATCAGCAGTTCTCAAAACTCCATTTTTTAAAAAAGATTTTATTTAATTTATTTGAGAGAGAGAGAGCACTAGCCGAGTAAGGGGCAGAGGGAGAAGCAGACTCCCCAATGAGCAAGCAGCCCAATGCGGGGCTCAATCCCAGCACCCTGGGATCATGACCTGAGCCAAAGGCAGATGCTTAACCAACAAAGGCACGCAGGTGCCCCCCAAACCCTTCTTATTCCATATAACTTTTTTTTTTAAAGATTTTATTTATTTATTTGACAGAGAGAGACACAGCAAGAGAGGGAACACAAGCAGCGGGAGTGGGAGAGGGAGAAGCAGGCTTTCCGTGGAGCAAGGAGCCTGATGCGGGGCTCGATCCCAGGACCCTGGGATCATGACCTGAGCCGAAGGCAGACGCTTAACTGGCTGAGCCACCCAGGCACTCCCATATGACTTATACCATGCACCCAAACATAGGAAGTGAGAGTACTCATAGTACTGAGTGGTGAATTTGTTTATTCCTTTAATATACTTTATATTTTTAACTAAGATTATTGTTGAGTTTTCTCTAAATTATTTCAACCACATGATTTTATAAGAAGCATATGGGGACTTGTTTGGGGGAGGATGCATTTGGGAAGATTGGCTTTTGTTTGATCACATACTCAATAGTAATCATTTATAACAGATTGGGGTTCTATTTATCTATCTGCTGTTGGTCATCCGAAATTACCTCCAAGGTCACTATTCTAAATCAAACAAGTTTGGAAATAATAGAGATTTGAGAATTTTAAGAGCATTATAACAAGTAATACTTGATGATTCTTTATGGTACATTGTAACAGTCAAAAAAAATTACTTACATTTTGTCTCTTCCCAACCCACCTCTACCACAACTATAACAGAGACACGATGAACTTCATTCTATCTTGATTCACTTGGAAAAATAAAAGTACATTAAAAAGTTCTAAGATAAATGGACTACTATTATTGGAGTCACCGCTATGAATATTATTTATAATTGCTACTCCCTTTTAAAAGGAGCCCCTTGCCAAAGGAATCATAAAAGCTACTGATTTTCACTTCTGCAGAGATGGATTTGTGGATATTAATGTCTCCTTTTGTCACATCTTTTTATTTTATTCAGTAAAGTTGAGCGAAAAGCTAAACTAGGCAGAACAAATAAAAGTTCTTTGACTTGGATGACAGAAAATTCCCTCAGTTGGAAGCTTCAAACAGCTATAATAAATCTTGATTTAGAGAAGTATAATATTTCATGATAGAAGATGTTTCATTTCCCTAAACTCCTGTATTGCACATGCCTATAAGAGAAGAGCAAGAAACATGAGATTTTTATTGACTGATAAAAGCAGGACTGATAGATACTTAGGATCTGGGAAAAAAAGAAAAAAAGCAGTAAGCTAATTTGTGAAATTAAGATAAGGCTATAAATTGTAGGACAGTATCAGTACCTATTTCATAGGGACAATATGTGTAAGATCCTTATCACAATCAGTAGGTAGTCCCTCAAATACCTACTATCACCACCACCAGTTTTTCTTTTTTTTTTGTTTAAGATTTTATTTTTAAGTAATTTCTATACCCAACATGGGGCTAGAACTCACAACCCCAAGATCAAGAGTCACATGCTCCACTGACTGAGCCAGCTGGGAGCCCCACTAGTGTTACTTCTATTACTACTAATATACCTTAAGCAACACAATATATTAATTAAAAGTATTTATATTGCATTTAAATGACTTTCATTATATCAGAGGTTACTATCAATTAGAAATCACACTTTGGGGGGGCACCTGGGTGGCTCAGTCAGTTAAGGATCCAATCTTGATTTCAGCTCAGGTAGTGATCTCAGGGTTGTGATCTCAGGGTTGTGAGACTGAGCCCCACCTTGGGCTCCACACCATGCAGCGCAGAGCCTGCTTGGGATTCTCTCTTTCCCTCTCTCTTCCCCCACTCTCCCTCTTAAAAAATAAAATAAAATAAAAATTAAACTTTAATTAAAAAATCACATTTTTTTCTACTCCTTTTCACACTTGAATGTAATTTAATATAAATCAGGATTAGTAGTATAGTCATGATAACCCTGTTTGATAATTTAATAGACAAAGCTCAACTTCAGCCAAGTCCCCACTCTAAACATTCCATTCTAGTTTATTTAAACAAAATATTTAACCCCAGAAAGAGTTCTCAGATTATTTTGTGAAGATACGCTGGAGGCCATCATCAGGCTACACCCTGATGTAAGTGGGGTTTTGGAAATGAGCTTCGGGAAGTCACAGAGGGGCTAGTCTGGAGGGGAAGGGCATATTGGCAGAAAGAATAGTTAGAAGGTTGTTGGAGTTATTCAAGAATAAAATGAGAAAGAATGTGTCTGTTTTTGCAAATAATATGAAATGAAATAAAAAATAGAGTAATATCCCGCTTAAGTAGGAATTAACTTTTGGCAGGTCTTAGTCATTCAAAACAAAGCTATGAACCTGTCCTGGAACAAAAAAAAATGACCACAAGCACATGCATTAAAAAATGACCCTCAGCCCTATTCAGAGCCTATTTTTACTTTGCATATAAATCCTGCAATCCATCCCAGGTTGCAAAGAAAGTGTTTTCAAAATGAAGGAGAATTTAAAAATATATAAAAGGAGAAAAACTATCATAGCAATGCCTCTAGGGAACATTTCCATCTAATATCATCATCAAGAGGAGTTTGGTTATATTTATAACTCAACAAGAGAGCGTTTTCTCCAGAATTCTTGAGAGTTACAGATGGTCAATAGCAAAGTGAGGCTGATTCTCAAGAGGATAGCAGGATAGCAGTGGGGAGAGAAAATGGCCAAGTTTCCTAATGGGCTGCCAGAAATAGGGAGGGCAGACTTGAAAGGAGGCAGAGGAAGCACAGAGGGCATGAGAATTGAAGGAATGCCATGGAACCCCATTTGGACACTGCAACCTACACACTGCTACAACCAGAACCAAGGTTCAGAACAATGTCCACCTAAATGTCTAAGAGACAGAGATGATTTCGATGGCATCAACTTTCTGATTAATGAGAAAAGCCCAAGTTTTATTTATGCATTACTGTTTAAAATTTCTGGGGCGCCTGGGTGGCTCAGTCATTAAGCGACTGCCTTCGGCTCAGGTCATGCATGATCCCAGAG
This sequence comes from Mirounga angustirostris, assembly GCF_029215605.1. Classification (NCBI taxonomy): domain Eukaryota; kingdom Metazoa; phylum Chordata; class Mammalia; order Carnivora; family Phocidae; genus Mirounga; species Mirounga angustirostris. The sequence continues at coordinate 62,572,937 of NW_026991720.1, forward strand.
TCCTGGGATGGAGCCCTGCATCGGGCTCCCTGCTCAGCGGGAAGCCTGCTTCTCCTTCTCCCACTCCCCCTGCTTGTGTTCCCTCTCTTGCTGTGTCTCTCTGTCAAATAAATAAAATCTTTAAAATAAAATAAAATAAAATAAAATTTCTGTCACCTGAGACAGAATAGTTTAACAGTTCTAAGAAGTGACTTTGGAGTCAGGCAGATCTGAGTTTAAATCCCTATTTCAGGGGCGCCTGGGTGGCTCAGTTGGTTAAGCGACTGCCTTCAGCTCAGGTCATGATCCTGGAGTCCCAGGATCGAGTCCCGCGTCTGGCTCCCTGCTCGGCGGGGAGTCTGCTTCTCCCTCTGACCCTCCTCCCTCTCATGCTCTCTGTCTCTCATTCTCTCTGTCTCAAATAAATAAATAAAATCTTAAAAAAATAAAAATAAAAAATAAATCCCTATTTCACCCAGGTTGTATTACTTTGGACAAGATATTTCACATCTCAGTCTTTCTTCATAATAGTAATGACAATACCTACTTCACTGGACTGTTCTAAAGATGAAATAATATATCTCAAGTTGTATTAGTTATTGATTACTGCTTAGCAAATTACCCCAAAACTTAGTGGCTGAAAATTTATCACATTATAGTCACTTAACTCAGTCCACATTCAGATGAAGGGATTACACAAGGCATGAATTACAGGAGGTGGGATCATTGGAGGTCACCTTGGAGGCTGCCTGCCACAACTGCGTTCCACAGTGCTATAGCATATAATGAAAGCTCGTTATGTGCTAGCTCCTAGGATTATTATCTCCTGGAAAATTTTACAAAACAGCTGTTTATTGTTAGCAGATAAATGACGTGGTACTTGTGCTCAAGCTTCAAATAATGCCCTAAAGAGCAAATAAATGGATATACTCAAGTATGAAACTCACATCAAAATATTAAGCCAGCAAGTTATATCTGAATACACAATGTTATAAAACATTTGTATCAGGGAAGAGGGGAGACAGTCAGAAGCAGAAGGTTATGAGGAGGGTTAGCATCTTCTATCCACTCTGAAGACTCGAAAAAAGTGGCCTGCTCTCCCCATGACCACTAGATTCTGCAGCTGAAGACACCTGAATTAAGAAATGTCCTACTATCTCTCAAATGGTGATGCGAGGCAAAGGAAAATTAGTATCCATTACCTCAGGAATTTGGCAGATGGCTAGGCAATGATTTTTGTAAATCAGATTTCCTTCAAATTAAGTGAATACAAACTGTAGGAGAAGATGAAAGAGGAATTCAAAGAATTTGATAGGCTAAATCCTGAACTAAAATAGCTGTCTCTCTAATCTTTGCCAAGAAAATATTAGAGATGTCAAAAACGGGTCACTACCACTGTTATAAACATGAACAGCCCTCAGAAGAGCCCAATCTTGGCTACTGTAGACACCCTAAAACTGACAAGCTCAAATCCATTACATTCTTAAATGTGTCTTCGTCCGCAACCCACCCACCAGCAAAATGTCCTAAGACAGCTGCTAATTTAAAGGCAGGATTAATTATAAGTGACTTAGTGACAGATGCTCTGCGTTTGGACTCCAACTGAAAAGTCTCTGTGTTCCCGGCACAATGCTGGTGTTCTACTCTAAAGATTTTGCTACGGCCATGCAGTGCTACTTGGCGGACGGCTTGCTTGCAACCTGTTTGGGTATACCACTGTGACTTGGCCTACTTTTCTGATTTCCCCAGCTTGCTGTCCCTTTGCTGGTCCTTTTCTTCTTTCCCTGTGGCTAAAGCACAGTCTTACCTGTCACAGTCCATCAAGGTATACAAGAGAAAGGGGATCCATACCAGATAAATTTACCTGCCCTTCCTTCCCCTATCAACCAGACAAGGCACTTCAGACAGAAAGCAGTGACCCTGCAAAGGGTCACTTCCTCTTTGGGACTAGTTACTGCCTCAGTTAACTCACAACTACAGTGTCAGGCAATATTCCCACTTCCCCAGAAAACATCTGATTCTTCGTGCCAGAGAAGAAACCTAGAATGTTTTAATATTTATTTTAAAAGTAATACATTTGAATCTTAGAAAAGTTAGAACCGCAGAACATTTTTAAGAAGAAAATAAATAATTGGATTACATTTTCTAGTCTATTAGATGAATTATTTTAAAGAGTTCTCCATGTTTTGTTTTTGGCAGAAGTCCTTGTTATACATCAGACGTAGAGGAAAAGGATGTTCTTGCCTTAATTTTATATCTTATACGCCTGGGGTAACTGTTGGCCAATGATATTTTTTATACTTTTTATTTTGACTAAGACATTCTTGAATTCAATTCAGCATATTTTGAACACTGAATTTTAATGTCATACAAGATAAGATAACCAATGTTATTAATTCTTTTTCTTTATAAAATTAAGCTTTACTTACTGATGCTTGGAGAAAACTATGGTGCTTGGGAAACCCTGCTTTCCTTTTTGTCTACTTAAGTCATATTTTTTTAAATATTTTATTTATTTATTTGACAGAGAGAGAGAGAGAGCACAAGCAGGGGAAGTGGCAGGCAGAGGGAGAAGCAGGCTTCCCGCTGAGCAGGGAGCCCAATGCGGGGCTCAATCCCAGGACCCCGGGATCACGACCCAAGATGAAGGCAGCCGCTTCACTGACTGAGCCACCCAGGTGCCCTAGTCAAGCCTTTCTAAAAAAAAAAATATGACTTAAGTAGTCATATATTTTTTTAGAAAGACTTGACTTTATAAATGTTACTCCTATCACATGTTTTGTCCACCAAACTTCTAGGAACTTAACAATTCTCTTTCATAGATCCTACCCTTCAGACTGCCATATTTTTTTTTTTAAGTAGGCCCTATGCCCAACGTGGGGCTTGAGTTCAACAGAGTTCATAACCCCAAGATCAAGAGTCACATGCTCTACAAACTGAGGCAACCAGGCGTCCCTAGACTGCTGTATTAACTTTGTGTAATCATTACATTCGACAACCATGACTTGCAGAATATAAAAAAAAAGGAAAGTTATTTCTGTGTCTTATTATCTCTTAAAGTACACTCTATGGACTAGATAATTCCTGGTACCTGGGTGAAAATTAAGGCAAGCCCCTTGATGTTGTCTGGTACGTCTTAGGTAATAAAAAGTTCTATGGTCAAGTCTCAAAATGCTGTTGCAGTAATTAGATGATTTATTCCTATATAATGGTCAAAATTCAACCCTGTTTTAAAGTTAGAACAAATACCTCCTTTGAAACTTGTGCATCAAGTTTTTGTACCTCCCTTTGAAATATAGTATCAATCTTCTCAGGGCTTCAACCAAAACTTCTGTGACAACGTCCTTTTCTTATGTATCCCTTTCTCCTTATGTTCATAACTTTTAGAAGTTATACTAGAATTCCCCAAATATTAGCTGTTAATATATTTTAGAGCACCTGCTCTCTATGTCAAATTAAAATAAAGCAACTCTGATGTGTCAATGGATTTATTCTGTTTACCTTTCAGGAAAAAAAAATGCCTTATTTTTGTTTTATCTTCTCTACTTATCATAAGCATCATATGCTTTCTCCAAACTGTAACAACAAAAGGCCTAAATTTCATCTGCAGGGTCTTCACTGAATCCCAGAGAAGACAATTTTATTCTAGTGAAACCTCACTGACTTTTTTTTCTTTTTAGAATATTAGAGCTATCCCTGCCTACTTTTCTCCTTAGTGTTTCTGGTCTACTACTCTGTAAATTACCTCATTCTGGTAGACATTCTGTTTTCTCATCACTCCCCATCCCAGGCCTACCCCCACCCCCCCCACACACAGAATTAATATACTCCCTACCCACCTTCCAAACCACGATCTTATTCATCCTAGTTCTCTTCATCAATACCTTCGGCACCAAAACCTACTACCCTTACATAAATGAAAGCTTATCCAAATCTACATCTCAGTGTGTAGAAACGATTTTACTCCATTATTATGGTTCATTTTCTAACAGAAATTAAGCAGTGCATTAATGTCAAATCTCTTACTGGCCTGTTAAAGGTTTTCTTGCCTTTGGGTCCTTCCACTCAGAACAGACTAGAGAATAAAAGGGCATCAGCTATCTCTGTCCTTCTCTACCAAACCACTCAGTTGGATCACTACTGATGCATCCACACCACACTCCTAGAACAACCACAGTGCCAACATGTCATAACCATGCTTTGGGACATAGTTCCCACACATGTTATGTATGCTGCATCCACAGAATCTACTCTCTCCCGTCATAAAACATAACTTTAAATCACTTATCTCCTGAACTTAGGATACATTTTCTCCACCACTGCTCCAAATAGAGATATAGGAATTATCTAGGTAATCAGGAAAATAGGATTCATCATCTATCCCAGTATACCACTGTCATTTTTGTTCTCCAAAAACACAGCTCTTTTTATACAACCCTTTGCCCAAGTACCTTTAATGGTTCCCCCTTTACATACAAGAGTAAATGCCAGTTTGGATTTGAGCTCCTGCACTATAGAGACCTAGCCTTACTGTACTGGATTTAGCAAATAAAAATAGAGGACTTTATCTGGCAACCCTTACTGAAGGATAACTGACTGCAGCAGTGAGACCAAACTACTTCCAAACCAAACAAATACTATGCTTGCTATTATTTAAAATTCTAAATCATCAGGGGAGCCTGGGTGGCTCAGTTGGTTAAGTGTTTGACTCTAGATCTCAGCTCAGGTCTTGATCTCAGGGTCGTGAGTTCAAGCCCCAAATTGGCTTCCACATTGGGTGTGAGCCAACTTTAAAAAAAAAAAAATGCTATAAGTATAGCATGGACAATGACCAATCAGAATGGACGCAGATAGTTAACAAGCAGAAAGGCTGAATCAATGTTTTCCCATAACCGATCAGCTTTGAGCACTGCCCAGCTCATACTGCATTCCTCAAAAGAAATACGATTGCCCTTTTCCTTATCCCTCCAAATACTACCCATCCTTCAAAGATTTCTTTAATATTAACTTTTTCTGTAAACTTTTTCTGAACTAACCAAAGCCGTTTGAGTTTAGTATAAAGATCAAGGTGAATGCCCCCTTATCTGAATTTCTCTAGCAAAGACCGCTTATGTGACTCACTTGAGATACGCAACTTATGCAAGTCAACTCTCCATAGATCTTGCGCATTTCTGCATATCTTATAGGCAGAGACACTGCTCTTTGTTCTGGACTATCTTTTCAAGGATTTTTATACAGCAAACAGCCTTGGAAGACAGAGGTAGTATTTCCCTCTGGAGCAAAGGGTAGGCATGCTTATTGCCTATTATAAAAAAATTCAGGTTTCCTAAGCTCAGGGACACTCTTCTGTAACAAAACCCACTGAGTGTGCAAGTATTCATCAAGCCCATGGGTATTACTTCTTTGGGACTTAGAAGCAAGGGGAACGGACTCAAATATGCTAATGCTCATACAGTGTGCTCTTCTGTAAATATGGAAGTCCTTGTTCTCCTACCTAAGAGTCTTGTGTCTTCTGCCAGCATATATGAAACTGAGAGGCCAATTTGTACTTAACTAGTACAGTAAAATCTCAGACCCATCATAGTCATTGCTACTCCCTTGTTATTCAAATGTTTCACACATGTAAATGTCACCTTCAACTAGATTATACTTAATTAATCATTTACCTTTCATTTAATGACTAGCACTGCACATAGTGACAAATACAAAAAAAAAAAAAAAAAAAAAAAAAACCCAGTGAATAATACTTAACATACTTTGAGAGGAAAAACAAAATTGTAAGCGGAAGAGGTTATAGGAAATGTTTAGGAAAAACTCTAAACAAGGAAGAAAGTCTTCTTGAGAAATTGGGCATTGGCTTAAAGTTAAGAATAAGGCTAAACTAAGAATATTGGGAAAAGATCCAGACAAAGTGAAAGAATCAATAGGAACCTCAAAGCCTGATGCTGCATATCAGCACTGCCTAATTTTCAAAGAGCAAACAGCCTTGGAAGACAGAGGTAGTGTTTCCCTCTGGAGCAAAGGGTAGGCATTATTTACTTCTCTTGTATGTCTAGTGGATAGTATTAAGCATGCCGTTGCCACGATGGTAGTACAGTTGGACAGCAGGATGGCCACAAGCTACCTGCGTTTATTTAGAAAGAGAAATGTGTAGTATCGTTCACCACAGAAGCTCAGGTAAAAGTGTTCACATTATTACTGAATTACCTCTCCAGGATTCCATAAGCAATCTGTGGTAGAATGTTTAACCTCTGTCATTATAAAGAGATGCCAACGGAATGCACTTGATATTTAAGTAGTAAAGTTCACATTTGGGAAATCAAAACCTTTCTTGACCTGAAACTTTATATTCCAAATAGGCACATGGATTATGAGCTAAATGTCAAAATTTTTCTAGCCTCTTTCCCTGACTTGTTTTAATTTCACAAGACAATTTTGGATGCCCTCATGCTGAGTCTCATCACCCATCAGAACATTTAAATTAAAAACATCTGACAGACAGACTTGGCTTATGAATTCATTTCCATAATGTTCAAATATCCGTATCAAGGCTCTGTGTCTGATAAGTGGGCTTTTTTGGAAAAAGAATAAGCATATTATAAGCCAGCAGGAGTTATCCTGCTACTTACATTTTTTTTTTTAATTTTTTTATTCTTATGTTAATCCCCTTACATTACAACATTAGTTTTAGATGAAGTGTTCCATGATTCAGTGTTTGTGCACAACACCCAGTGCTCCATGCAGAATGTGCCCTCCTAAATACCCACCACCAGGCTAACCCATCCTCCCACCCCCCTCCCCTCTAGAACCCTGTTTGTTTTTCAGAGTCCATCGTCTCTCATGGTTCGTCTACCCCTCCGATTTCCCCCGCTTCATTCTTCCCCTCCCGCTACCTTCTTCTTCTTCTTCTTTTTTTTTTTTTTCTTAACATATATTGCATTATTTGTTTCAGAGGTACAGATCTGAGATTCAACAGTCTTGCACAATTCACAGCGCTTACCAGAGCACATACACTCCCCACTGTCTATCACCCAGTCCCCCCATCCCTCCCACCCCACCCCCCACTCCAACAACACTCAGTTTGTTTCCTGCGATTAAGAATTCCTCATATCAGTGAGATCATATGATACATGTCTTTCTCTGTTTGACTTATTTCACTCAACATAATACCCTCCAGTTCCATCCACGTCGTTGCAAATGGCAAGATCTCATTCCTTTTGATGGCTGCATAATATTCCATTGTATATATATACCACCTCTTCTTTATCCATTCATCTGTCGATGGACATCTTGGCTCTTTCCACAGTTTGGCTATTGTGGACATTGCTGCTATAAACATCGGGGTGCACGTACCCCTTCGGATCCCTACTTTTGTATCTTTGGGGTAAATACCCAGTAGTGCAATTGCTGGATCATATGGTAGCTCTATTTTCAACTTTTTGAGGAACCTCCATACAGTTTACCAGAGTGGCTGCACCAGCTTGCATTCCCACCAACAGTGTAGGAGGGTTCCCCTTTCTCCGCATCCCCGCCAACATCTGTCGTTTCCTGACTTGTTAATTTTAGCCATTCTGACTGGTGTGAGGTGATAGCTCATTGAGGTTTTGATTTGGATTTCCCTGATGCCGAGCGATATTGAGCACTTTTTCATGTGTCTGTTGGCCATTTGGATGTCTTCTTTGGAAAAATGTCTGTTCATGTCTTCTGCCCATTTCTTAATTGGATTCTTTGTTCTTTGGGTGTTGAGTTTGATGAGTTCTTTATAGATTTTGGATACTAGCCCTTTATCTGATATGTCATTTGCAAATATCTTCTCCCATTCTGTCGGTTGTCTTTTGGTTTTGTTAACTGTTTCCTTTGCTTTGCAAAAGCTTTTTATCTTGATGAAGTCCCAATAGTTCATTTTTGCCCTTGCTTCCCTTGCCTTTGGCGATGTTTCTAGGAAGAAGTTGCTTCGGCTGAGGTCAAAGAGGTTGTTGCCTGTGTTCTCCTTTAGGATTTTGATGGACTCCTGTCTCACATTGAGGTCTTTCAACCATTTGGAGTCTATTTTTGTGTGTGGTGTAAGGAAGTGGTCCAGTTTCATTCTTCTGCATGTGTCTATCCAATTTTCCCAACACCATTTGTTGAAGAGACTGTCTTTGTTCCATTGGACATTCTTTCCTGCTTTGTCGAAGATTAGTTGACCATAGAGTTGAGGGCCCATTTCTGGGCTCTCTATTCTGTTCCATTGATCGATGTGTCTGTTTTTGTGCCAGTACCATGCTGTCTTGATGATGACAGCTTTGTAATAGAGCTTGAAGTCCGGAATTGTGATGCCACCGGCTTTGCTTTTCTTTTTCAATATTCCTCTGGCTATGCGGGGTCTTTTCTGGTTCCATACAAATTTTAGGATTATTTGTTCCATTTCTTTGAAAAAAGTGGATGGTATTTTGATGGGGATTGCATTGAATGTGTAGATTGCTCTAGGTAGCATTGACATCTTCACAATATTTGTTCTTCCAATCCATGAGCATGGAACGTTTTTCCATTTCTTTGTGTCTTCCTCAATTTCTTTCATGAGTATTTTATAGTTTTCTGAGTACAGATCCTTTGTCTCTTTGGTTAGATTTATTCCTAGGTATCTTATGGTTTTGGGTGCAATTGTAAATGGGATCGACTCCTTAATTTCTCTTTCTTCTGTCTTGTTGTTGGTGTATAGGAATGCCACTGACTTCTGTGCATTGATTTTATATCCTGCCACTTTACTGAATTCCTGTATGAGTTCTAGCAGTTTTGGGGTGGAGTCTTTTGGGTTTTCCACATAAAGTATCATATCATCTGCAAAGAGTGAGACTTTGACTTCTTCTTTGCCAATTTGGATGCCTTTGATTTCTTTTTGTTGTCTGATTGCTGTGGCTAGGACTTCCAATACTATGTTGAATAGCAGTGGTGATAGTGGACATCCCTGCCGCGTTCCTGACCTTAGGGGGAAAGCTCTCAGTTTTTCCCCATTGAGAATAATATTTGCTGTAGGTTTTTCATAGATGGCTTTTATGATATTGAGGTATGTACCCTCTATCCCTATACTCTGAAGAGTTTTGATCAAGAAAGGATGCTGTACTTTGTCAAAAGCTTTTTCGGCATCTATTGAGAGGATCATATGATTCTTGTTCTTTCCTTTGTTAATGTACTGTATCACATTGATTGATTTGCGGATGTTGAACCAACCTTGCAGCCCAGGGATAAATCCCACTTGGTCATGGTGAATAATCCTTTTAATGTACTGTTGGATCCTATTGGCTAGTATTTTGGTGAGAATTTTTGCATCCATGTTCATCAGGGATATTGGTCTGTAATTCTCCTTTTTGATGGGGTCTTTGTCTGGTTTGGGGATCAAGGTAATGCTGGCCTCATAAAATGAGTTTGGAAGTTTTCCTTCCGTTTCGATTTTTTGGAACAGTTTCAGAAGAATAGGTATTAATTCTTCTTGAAATGTTTGGTAGAATTCCCCTGGGAAGCCATCTGGCCCTGGGCTTTTGTTTTTTGGGAGATTTTTGATGACTGCTTCAATTTCCTTAGTGGTTATAGGTCTGTTCAGGTTTTCTATTTCATCCTGGTTCAGTTTTGGTAGTTGATACATCTCTAGGAATGCATCCATCTCTTCCAGGTTATCTAATTTGCTGGCATAGAGTTGCTCATAATAGGTTCTTATAATTGTTTGTATTTCTTTGGTGTTGGTTGTGATCTCTCCTCTTTCATTCATGATTTTGTTGATTTGGGTCATTTCTCTTCTCTTTTTGATAAGTCTGGCCAGGGGTTTATCAATCTTGTTAATTCTTTCAAAGAACCAGCTCCTAGTTTCGTTGATCTGTTCTACTGTTCTTTTAGTTTCTATTTCATTGATTTCTGCTCTGATCTTTATGATTTCTCTTCTCCTGCTGGGTTTAGGCTTTATTTGCTGTTCTTTCTCCAGCTCCTTTAGGTGTAGGGTTAGGTTGTGTACTTGAGACATTTCTTGTTTCTTGAGAAAGGCTTGTATTGCTATATACTTTCCTCTTAGGACTGCCTTTGCTGCATCCCAAAGATTTTGAACAGCTGTGTTTTCATTTTCATTGGTTTCCATGTATTTTTTTAATTCTTCTTTAATTTCCTGGTTGACCCATTCATTCTTCAGTAGGATGCTCTTTAGCCTCCATGTATTTGAGTTCTTTCCGACTTTCCTCTTGGGATTGAGTTCTAGTTTCAAAGCATTGTGGTCTGAAAATAGGCAGGGAATGATCCCAATCTTTTGGTACCGGTTGAGACCTGATTTATGACCTAGGATGTGGTCGATTCTGGAGAATGTTCCATGGGCAGTAGAGAAGAATGTGTATTCCGTTGCTTTGGGGTGGAATGTTCTGAATATGTCTGTGAAGTCCATTTGGTCCAGTGTGTCATTTAAAGTCTTTATTTCCTTGTTGATCTTTTGCTTAGATGATCTGTCCATTTCAGTGAGGGGGATGTTAAAGTCCCCCACTATTACTGTATTGTTGTTGATGTGTTTCTTTGCTTTTGTTATTAATTGCCTTATATAATTGGCTGCTCCCATGTTAGGGGCATAGATATTTACAATTGTTCGATCTTCTTGTTGGATAGATCCTTTAAGTATGATATAGTGTCCTTCCTCATCTCTTATTACAGTCTTTGGTTTAAAATCTAATTTGTCTGATATAAGGATTGCCACCCCAGCTTTCTTTTGGTGTCCATTAGCATGGTAAATGGTTTTCCACCCCCTCACTTTCAATCTGGGGGTGTCTTTGGGTCTAAAATGAGTCTCTTGCAGACAGCATATCGATGGATCTTGTTTTTTAATCCAGTCTGTTAGCCTGTGTCTTTTGATTGGGGCATTTAGCCCATTTACATTCAAGGTAACTATTGAAAGATAGGAATTTAGTGCCATTGTATTGCCTGTAAGGTGACTGTTACCATATATTGTCTGTGTTCCTTTCTGGTCTCTGTTGCTTTTAGGGTCTCTCTTTGCTTAGAGGACCCCTTTCAAGATTTCCTGTAGGGCTGGTTTTGTGTTTGCAAATTCCTTTAGTTTTTTTTTGTCCTGGAAGCTTTTTATCTCTCCTTCAATTTTCAATGACAGCCTAGCTGGATAGAGTATTCTTGGCTGCATATTTTTCTCATTTAGTGCTCTGAATATATCCTGCCAGTCCTTTCTGGCCTGCCAGGTCTCTGTGGATAGGTCTGTTGCCAATCTAATGTTTCTACCATTGTAGGTTACATATCTCTTCTCCCGAGCTGCTTTCAGGATTTTCTCTTTGTCTATGAGACTTGTAAGTTTTACTATTAGATGTCGGGGAGTTGACCTATTTTTATTGATTTTGAGAGGGGTTCTCTGTGCTTCCTGGATTTTCATGCCTGTTTCTTTCCCCAAATTAGGGAAGTTCTCTGCTATAATTTGCTCCATTATACCTTCTGCCCCCCTCTCTCTTTCTTCTTCTTCTGGGATCCCAATTATTCTAATGTTGTTTCATCTTATGGTATCACTTATCTCTCGAATTCTGCCCTCATGATCCAGTAGTTGTTTATCTCTCTTTTTCTCAGCTTCTTTATTTTCCAGCATTTCATCTTCTATATTACTGATTCTCTCTTCTGCCTCATTTATTCTAGCAGTTAGCGCCCCCATTTTTGATTGCACCTCATTAATAGCCTTTTTGATTTCTACTTGGTTGGATTTTAGCTCTTTTACTTCTCCAAAAAGAGTTTCTCTAATAACTTCCATATTTTTTTCAAGCCCAGCTAGTATCTTTAAAGTGATGATTCTGAACTGTAGATCTGACATCGTACTAATGTCCGTATTGAGTAGGTCCCTGGCAGTCGGTACTGCCTCTTGTTCTTTTTGTTGAGGTGATTTTTTCCGTCTCGTCATTTTGTGCAGAGGAGAATAGATTAATGAGAGAACAAAATGCTAGCAGAGTAACCACGTCCCCAGAAAATATACTCTAAACAAATCAGAAAAGACCTGAAGCAGTGGGATAAGAAGGGGAAAGAGAGAAAAAAAAAAAAGAAAAAAAAAGAAAAAGATAAAGATAAAAACAACAACAAACAAAACAAAACAACAACAACAAAAGAAAAACCAGAATGTGATCAAATATGATCTATATGGTATATAGATCAGTGCCACACACTAGATTTGGGGTGTGTTTTCGTCTTTTAGAAGAAAGTGTCTCCCAAAATTTTAAAGAAAGAAAAACTTATATATGTACAAAAATAAGGGTTGATATGATGAAGGGATGGAAAATGACTGTAAAAATGGAAATTATAAAAAATTTTATAAAAGGAATTGATAAGAAGTTGTTTGAAAAAAGAAAGAGGATTTAAAAAAAGAAAAAAGAAAAAGAAAAAAAAAGGGAGAGGATGTGATCAGGCAGGGGAATAGAGAACACCATATACTAGAGATTTAGGGTATATTTTAATCTGTTAGAAGAAACTATCTCAAAATTTTAAAGAGAGAACAACTTATATATATAAGCCAAAAATATGGGTAACTACTATGAAGGGATAGAATATGACTCTAAAAATGAAAAATAAAAATGTTTTTTTTAAAAAAAGGGATTGATAAGATGTTGTTTGAAAAAGGGAAAAAGAAAAATTCAAAAAGAAATAAAAAGACAAAAAGACAGTTAAAAAAAAAATTAACTTTAAAAGACTAAGGAATCATGGTAAAAAAGCCGTGAATTCTATGTGCAGTAGTCCCTTAGCGCTGGAGTTCTGCTGTTCTCATTGATCGGTAAACTTGGTCTTGGCCGGCTGTTCTCGTTGATCTTCTGGGGAGGGGCCTGTTGCCGTGGTTTCCAAATGTCTCTGCCGGAGGCGGAATTGCCCCGCCCTTGCCCCCTCCCGGCTAAGTAATCTGCTCGGGTTTGCTCTCCGGGGCTTTTGTTCCCTGCGAGCTTTCCGTACAGCTTTGGAGGCGGAGAGTGAAAATGGCGGCCTCCCAATCTCCGCCCCGGAGGAGCCGAGAACTCGGGCCCGCTCCTCAGTGAGCCCCCAGAGAAAAGCCGTCAGTCACTCCCGTCTCCCCGGTCTGCAGCTGCACTCTGTGCTCAACCGGCCTGTGACCACGCGTTTCTATCTCTGGCACCGGACCCGGTCTGGAGTCTCCAAACCCAGCAGATCCCTGCGGTGCACTCCCGCGCGGCTCCTCCCGGGGGAGGAAGGTGAGTCTCCCCGGATCTGCCGCTTGTGGGGTCCCTGCTGGAGGAGCAGTGGCCCGACGGTGCCGCGGATCCCGGTTTATGGCCACCCCGAGCTGAGAGCCCGCGCCTGGGCTCCGCCTCTGCAGCCGGCTTTCCTGCTGCGTTACCTGGGAGCTCTGCCGCCCTCAGGCACCCCCAGTCTTTCTGTGACCCCGAGGGTCCTGTGACCACACTGTCCCGGAGGGTTCCACCCCCCGCTTAGCCACCAGAGTGACGTCCCTCAGCGGAGCAGACTTTTAAAAGTCCCAATTTTGTGCTCCGCGGCTCTATCACTTGCCAGAAGCGGCCGACAGAGGCCCCTCCCCCGCCGTCTATCCTCCCGAATATCGTCGCGGATTCCCTTCTCCGCACTTCCTACCTTCCAGAAAGTGGTCGCTTTTCTGATGAGAGAGTTGTTGCTCTTCTTTTCTTCGATCTCCTGTTGGGTTTGTAGGTGTTCAGAATGGTTTGATCCCTATCCAGCTGAATTCCTGAGAGGAGACGAAATCCAGGTCTCCTACTCCTCCGCCATCTTGCTCCGCCCCCTATCCTGCTACTTACATTTTTATGCAAGAATTAGATATTAGGAGATTCCTAGGTCAGTGTAATCAACTTCAATTTAAACTTTCTTTTTCTTTTGTAGGATTTAGCAGCTTCTAGAAATGGGCTATGATGACTTCTAAATGCAATGAAAAATTGAAGGAAAAAAAAGCATTGTGTTATCATGTTTTTCTGACATCTTCAAGCTCCTTATCTTAAAATCTATAACTGAAGTATAAAAGTCACAGGTTTATAAAACATATATTCTATAAGTGTTTTTCTCCTCTCCTTCAACCAGGCCTAAAACTTGGACATTAACAAAGTTTACTTTGTTCACTTCCTCCCTAACCTCAGTCAGACTCTTACCCCTAAGCTCCTCATTAGGTGCCGAGCCTCCACAACTTACCCCAGCTGCCATGTTCTCTCTCCAGTCCAGGACCTCAGGCTTCCAGAGTGTAGCCACATTCAATGACTAAGAGCGCCATAGTAAAGGGAAGTACCAACCGTTTCACATATGACTTTTCTGAGTCCAAAACAATGTACCTCATGCCAGGCTTCCTGAGAGTTATTTTCTTAATGCCAGAAGGTTATTCTAATAGTCAAATAAAACAGTTCCTGGCACATAACATGGGCTCAATAGCTTTTTAACTGAACTGAACTAATCATAACAATTTTCAGCAGAATGGGAGAGAAGATGTTCCAGTTCTCAAACATTTTGCAGTACAGACACAGGGCCTGATAGTAACAGACTGACAAATCTTGCATAGAGAAAGGGATACAACCAAAAATTAGGCTGAGAATGTTACTCACTAATTCATTGCACAAGCAAATTTTAGCCACGTAATATTCATTATCAATTTGGAGGGTCAGATAACAAATCACAATGATAACCATAAAAAAGATAATTTTCAGTACTTATTATGCACTACATATTATGCCCATCGTAGTTATATAGACTGCCTCTGCACTGGGTTATACCATGTATCAGTCAGGACATGTTAGTTAATACTATGAAACAAATAGTCCTGAAATATCAGTGTCTTGAAACAGCAAAGATTTATTTCTGGCCCACATTGTGCAGCCAGCAGGGACCAGCTGGAGCTGACAGAATACTATGTCAACACTTTCTTCCACCATCTCCAAGACAGGGGAAAGGTTGTGGCAATTTGTGCATTGGTTTATAAAAACTTCTGTCTGGAAAACACACACATCACTTCCACTCACATTTTATTAGCCAAGCAAGTTACTGACTTCAAGTGGCCAGAGGAAAGTCCAGAACACTATTAACAGCCCTAATTAAACCACCTTGTAAAATATTAGAGCCTCAAGAGACTTTGGAGATTATCTTGTAATAGCCTGTCATTTTACAGATATGGAATGGAGACGTAGAGAAATGAAATTCACACAGCCATCAGTGGTAGAGTCAGAGGAAAGAGCCTGCATCCTGCTATGGGACTTTTATCCTTAAGTAATCATGCTATTGTAGGAAGTTTGTCTAGAAGTTTGTCTGTATGTATAGGAATTACTATAGATAAGGCAGCATTTGGTAAGGAGAACTGTTTTGTGGGTTTATTAGTTCAAAGAAAGTTTTCCTATATGTTTTAGTTTGGTTCTGTTCTGTCCAGATACCTACCTATGAGGGAACCTAAAAAGGTCTTTAAATAAAGTTCTTAAAATGATGACATAGAATTAGTTTAAAGTAACTGAACTACCCAATAGCTAATATAGTAAGTTCAAACTACAATGACAGCAAAATGTACTGCACATTTATTATGTGCCAGGCACCACGTTAACATCTAATAGGCACTATTCATTTACTCCTCAGAACAGCCTTTTAAGGTATGTACTAATACTTTCACCGTTTGACTGAGATAACAGAGCAATCGAGAAGTTAAATAACTTGCCCAAGGCCACACAGCTATTAAGTAGTAGGCCTAAGATATTAAGTTGGACATTCTAGCTAAAATCCACACTCTTAATCTCTGCCATCCCAAACCACTACACTGTATGCGAGGACTTCATTTATCTGTTAATCTAAGAATGAAATAAATACACAAAATAATTTATAGTTAATTTACAGTGTCTAATTTTAATTTTCAGTTTCTTCAGCACCAGATGGTTAAAGGAAATGTCCCTGGCCTACCTAGGCAATTTCATTCTATCCATTGTACCTTTTAAGTTTCTTGAGGGCAGAGATCAGGCCAACATCCAGCACCATGCCACCAATGTAATTAATGCTTAATAAATATTTATGGAGGGAATGAATGAATTCAAGTTCTCCATTATTTCTGATTTATCACTGTCACTCATAACATCTAAACTAGAAAGTCTTTAAGTTTTTAAAAATTTTAATACACATTTCAAAAACCTTTAGGTTCTTGGTCTGAAATGCTCAGATACCATCTTTATCAACTTTTAATTTTTGCCAATGCACTGTTTGAGATTTTGGCTGTATATTTTGCCCCCAAAATAGCTTTGTGATATCTGTTGAACTATATTTGCTTTTTATCTCTCCCATGCTATTTAGCCATTTGGTACCATGTGCACCTTTCACATCCCAGGGAGAAGGTTCTCCCAGAGTTCATGAAAAGAAATTCAGTTGCGTACTACCCTATCATACATCAATTCCCCATTGCCACCTAATGTCTTCCAGAATCCAGGCTGAGAGACTATGGAAACAGGTCAGTGAAATCTGATACTAAACATAAGATTCACAAGACACCTGGGTGGCTCGGTCGGTTAAGCACCTGCCTTCGGCCCAGGTCATGATCCCAGGGTCCTGGGATCGAGCCCCAGATCAGGCTCCTTGCTCAGTGGGGAGCCTGCTTCTCTCTCTGCCTGCCACTCCCCCTGCTTGTGTGCTCTATCTCTGACAAATAAATAAAATCTTTGAAATAAAAAAAATAAGATGCATGAAATTCACTATTTCATGTAGACAAGTACACTGGAAATTTCTGTTTCCTTTGATGTATTGATCACCAATTGTAAAAAAAAAAAATAGTCAGAAGTCAGGCAGAAGGAGGAAAAAATAGAGAAAAAAAAGAGAGACTGTAAGATAGACTATTATATCCTCAACTGTTCCTATCAGGAGAGGGACAATGTCTTGACTCCTTTTCTGGTTATTAAGTACCTATTTCCTAATGAAGTCAACTTTAATAACTGATAAGAAGTTCTTAAAGAATTGGAAAAAAACTATTAGTTTAGTGAATATTCCTCACACTGTGCTCTTGACTTAGTTTTCCTCAAAATACTTATGTATGCTTCAAGTTAAATGGGTCCTTTGATCAAATAAACTAGGAAAAAGGTGGGTTAGAACAATTAAATGGTTTTATTCATAAGACTTCTCAGATATCTTTCAACACATACTGCATAACTAGAAATTTATAGGGTACCTTAAGTTCGCTCTATTTTCTCATCCTTTTATACCAGTATGGTAAAACAAAGCTCTACTTTTGAATGTTCATTTGTCTATAGGAGATGTGTATTTGTTGAGTCATACACGGCAAGTAAATTTCTTTCAAATCCAGAGCTGAGGACTTAAATTTTCCAAAAGCCCTATTGTTGAGAACCCATGTATTAAATAAACACGCCATTTTAACAGTCCTTCTAAGCATATACTGCAATCACACACACACACACACACACACACACACACACAAAATCAGTAAACTTCATTTATCTTGTATGGGGAACTGATCGTAATATTTTGTATTTCCTTACTTGGCAGGATCCTTCCATGAGTTGGGTGCTCACTTTCTACCTAATTAATGCACCAAGAATGACTAATGAGACCATTTATAAGTTCTACCAGATCCAGTAATGTGCTCAAAATTCATGATCTCTTCCATTCTTGTTCTTTTCCTCTGATAGCAGAGCCAGAAGAGCTAAGTTCAACTACTGTCACTGTCACTCGTTGTGTAAGTTGGGCAAATTATTTCATCTTTGTTAGTCTCTGTTTCCCCCCTTCTATTGTGAATTGTAATACTTGTTTTGAGAGTGTTTATGAGATTAAATGAACACATTTTTGATAGGGGGCTAGCACAACTCATTAACAGGAAGTATTCCACAGATGCTACTTCTCAATATTCTGTCACTCCAACCACCTCCCACCCACCTCCTTTTCACCTCATCATCTAATCTCTCTAAATCTTTTAGTAAGAAAATAAAATATTCCAGAGCATACTTTGTATTCTTTCTAAATCATTTAATCAGTTTCTAAATTGTCTAATTGGTCCAATGAAATTCTCTTAAGAGGCAGTAAAATTAGAAGGGGAAATGAAAGGTCCTACCATTCCATGGTGGGATACACTTACACAGTCATTTCTGTTCTAATCCTTTCAACCAGAACTGGAAAGATGCAGCATTTCCTTAAATGAAAGTGTTAGAAACAAGCCTTATGAAAATATGTCTAATGTTTGTTGACTTATGGGTTCATATCTTATTTAAAGAAAAAATGTAGGTGATCTAATATACAGAATTGTTGAATTATTATGTTGCACACCTAAAACTAATATGACACTATGTTAATTCTATTTGGATAAAAAATTTTTAAGTAAGCTATCTATTCCACATACCTGATTGACAAAGATATTATCATGATTATTGTTTTATTTGGTGCTGGTGATAATACAGTAAAAGTTTACTAACACTAAAAAAAGAGAAAGAGAGAAGAGTTGACATGTCTCTCCAGGGTTAGTACCAAATCAGAGGCTCAGCGTTGGGCCCTCCAATTGCAGGTGGGCATTGAACAGCTATAGGTAGCCAGGTTTCTATTCTAGGAAGAAAAATACATTTTTTGGGCTCATGCTTAGTCCCCATCCCTGATATCATAATCAATTTCTTCATTAACCTATTTATTCTCTTCAAGGGAGATTTCAATGTTAGTTATTTTCACTTTCTCATCTCCAATTCACTCTTGAACCTGACCCAATCTGGCACTCATACTCACCACTGGATTTAAATAGCTTTTTCTAAAAAAAGATTTATTTATTTGATAGGGGGAAGGGGCAGAGGGAGAGGGAGAGAATCTCAAGCAGACTCCCTGTTGAGTGCGGAGCCATATGTGGGGCTTGAAATCAAGAATCAGACACTCAACTGACTGAGTCAGCCAGATGCCCCGTTAAATAGCTCTTTTTAAGAGAACTAAAAGCCTCCATTGGCCAAATCCAATGGTCAGTAATTAATCAGCATCCTTTTCAACATTCTTCAATTCTTTTCCTTGAAACTTTGCTTATTTTGGCCTCTGGAACCTCACTTTCTCCATTTTCTTTTTATTCAGTTCTCCTCTTTGTTAGATCCTTCTCATCTGCCATCCCCAGGGCTCTATCCTGAGACATTGCTTCCCTGTCTATACTCCCTTTAGAGGTGATATCATCTACTCTCTCAGCTTTAACTTTCCTCTATAAGCTAGGAATTTCCACATTTATATCATCAGTTCAGGCCTCCCCCCCCCCAAATTCCATACCATATAACTACCTATTCAATATATTCATGTAGTCATTTAATAGGAATCTCAAAAATAATACATACAAAAATTATTCCTTCCTATCCCATAGTACATTCCTCATAAAATCCTCCTTAACTCAGTAAATGCCAACTTTATCTTTCTGTTGTTTTGACCAAAAACTTTGGAAACCATCCTTGACACCTCTCTTTTTCTCATACCCATATCCAATATATTAGCAAATTCTGTCAGCTCTACCTCCAAAGTATATTCAGAATTCAACCACTTCTTAATACCTTGCCCACAACCTCCATAATTTAATCCATTATTTCTTTACCTGAACCACTAGTTTCCTAACCTGGCTCCTTCTCTCCCCTTCACCTCCTACAGTCTATTCCCCACATAGCATTCCAAATGATCCTTTTAAAACATAAGTTATATCATGTTACTCTTCTAATTGAAATCCTCTAGTGTCTTCCCATCTCAGAATTAAAACTCAAAGTCTTCATTGTGCTTTATAAGACTCTACATGATGAGGCTTCTGCCTCCTCTACTTTCCCGCTTGCTTGCTGTCACACTGGCCTCCTTGCCGTTTCCAGAACAAACCAAACGTATTCCTGCTATCTATTCGAAACTCTCTGTAACACATTTACCCCTTACTAGTGTAAAATTCCTTAAACTGTATCTAAACTATCACCTCATTACTCTCTACCTACTGACACTTTTTTCTTCTTAGCACTTACTACCCCCTGAAAATAGTATGTGTATTTTTATTTGCCATCTCTCTTCCCCCTAGAAGTTTATAAGCTCCATAAGAGCAAGGACATTTTTGTTTGTTTGTTTCCATTATATCCCACTTCCTCAAACAGTGTGCCAAATATATTTTGGTATGATTTGGTAAATATTGGTTGAATGAACTAATTCAATAAAGAAGCATTGGAGTGGCAAGGGAATGAGATTGACTGACATCCATAGGATGGTCATCTCATCCTTTGCAATAGAGAATTTTTATATGATCCAAATATTCTCTCACCTGGGACCATATTAGAAAATCAAAAAAAAAAAATTTACCTTCCCTTAGACTTTCTTGTCACTAATCCTTGAATTTTTCTGTTTCTAAGACCCTGATAACTCAGCCAATCTGTCATTACACATGAGTCATATAGTTCTTTATCTCAAACTTTTCTTCTGCCAGACAGAGGACAATGTGATATATTTGGAATTAAGCCCACCTAGAGAATTTTCTTCCCACTGTCCTCCGGGAACACTATACATCATGCAGCACCATCTGTAATTAAGATTTGAATCTTTTCCTCAATATCATTATTAACTCCCCAGGTGGCCATGAATGTAGGTTCACAAAGGTGTAGCAGTAAGGAGGAGTAGGATGCTGAGAGTAGGATGCTGAGAAAGGCAACTTTCTTGTACCTTCAGGATCTGCTGTTTTTACATTCAATTTGATGATGGGGCACTGCTGGGCACCCACAACTTAATGGCTAGGCAGATATGACAGGACCAATTTATGAGGGGCAACTCAGGTCACTTCATCCCTTAGTCCTATGGTGTCTACTGAGCTAGTTGCAAATAAGAGCTACTTCTTAATGTGACTACAGTTACTTGCACAAAGGGAATTATTTTGCTTCTTTTCTGTTATGGATTCTCGCCTTGGAGCTTGACTTGTTTTCACTCAACTCCCCAATCTGCCACAGACCATTTTTTCATCACAGTATCTGCTACTTCATTAAAGTAGAGTGGCATGACTAATGGACCAATTTGAGAGCTCTTCTCTTGTTCTGAAAACCTTCAGGTTCACATAACATATGCAGATGTAAAAAGCATTACCTCTAAAGCACACACGCACACACACACACACAAATTCAAAGATTTGTACCTCTTTCTTAGTGGTAATGGGCTCATTGAATAACTATTTGTTTTTCACTTCGAAGAAAAAGTCCTGATAATCTTCAAAGAGGTGACAGGATGCTATATTGTCAAGGTTTTTATCCTCCTCTTCTGGTAAGATGTCTTACCAAGACTTCTAGGATTTCTTCTACTTCCCTTTCTCCTCATATCATCAGGATGTGACAAATGTGGTGAACCAACATGACAGTGATACAGCCACATTTCCTTTAGACAAAATTATAGCATAAAGCTGGACAACTGATTGGACCCTAAAGCAAAACAGTAAGAGTGTACTATTTTCCCTGCCAGGTAAGAACAAACTGATTCTGTTATTTTTTACTTACTGGACAAAGACAGAAAATATTCACCAGTTTAATAGCTACATAACAGATTCAATGGGCTGTAATGATTTTCTCAACTTAGGAGACCTCATCAAGAAAAGTAACTATAATTGAATTCACTACCTGATTAAGCTTATAATAATCTACCATCATTCTCCAAGATACATCTGTCTTCTGCATTAATCTAACTGGGGATGTGATAAGAATCATCAATCTTCATCTTTCAAGCCTTTAGTAGTGAGTAGTGGCACTAACATCTACAATTTCTCTAGAGATACAGGGTTGATTTTGATTTCCTTTTTTGGAAAAGAACAGAAATTTCAGATGCTTCCACTTTGCCATTTCTACCACAATGGGATTCATACCAATTGTTCTCAACCCAGAGAAAAATTGTGATTCAGAAAGTATATTCGTATCTATATTTTCTTTCCTTTTTGCTCCTTACTCTCAACTGTATAGATTTAATGCTGCCTTTCTAACACCTCCTGTAATCAAAGTAAGTGTCTTTGCCCTTTGAAATACACTCATGTCTATAAGAAAAGAAAGATCATGAGCTCCAAACAGAACGAAACAGATTTCTAATTATAAACCCATTATCTGCTTAAACACATGTGACTTTGCCCACATTAACTTTCCTAAGCCTCAGTTTTCTCATCTATATAGGGTGATAAGTCTGAAGACTCATGAGGCAAAATCACCGAGTGTAGGCATTTATAGTAACCATAGGCAGGGCTATAAAGCACACACTGATCTTTTTGCCTAAAATACTCCAATTCTCCAAGGCTTCTATTTTTCCTTTGGATTTTTTCTGGGAAACACATTGTTTCCTTTCTCTGCTTAGGTTAAGTTCCCTCTTATGTATATTCCCTTAACACCATCTCTCTAGTGTTTGTCTCGGTTGTTATTTTATATTCATTTTTGTATTTACTTGAGGATTATCTGTCTTTACCAATGCTCTCTATGCCCCGTGAGGGGAAGCCATGTCTGCTTTAGTTCATCTTTGTACTCTTCATGCGTAGCTATTACAGGACTATTAAAAGACTATTACAGGAACTTAAAAATTAGTTCAGTGGGATGCCTGCCTGGCTGAGTTGGCAGACTATGTGACTCTTGATCTCAGGGTCATGAGTTCAAGCCCTATGTTGGGCATAGAGATGACTTAAAAAAAAATTAGTTGAATGAATGAATGAATATCACAAAAGAACAACTAATTAGCACTTAGGATGGGTAATAAATACTCCATGCTTTATATAACTACACATATAACACCTATACATCCTTCATATTTCTTCATTATAAATGTGAGAAAGTGAGATTCAGAGAAGGCTCTTTGCTGAAATTTATCCATTTTCTTCATTGGTCTGCATATTCTCTCTCTTCCCACAATATCTTAATCACACAAGTATCTCAAGTGCATGATATAATTTGTCTGCAATTTCAAGACCTCCAATGCAACACAGCTGATTTGGGAACTCTAGTCTGCATCAGAAACATATGAAAGCTAGTTTAAGTACCTCTGTCATGCACAGAGATTCTATCCTGTGGTTCAAGAGAGAGACCCAAATATGTATGTTTTTATAAAATACCTCAGGTGATGCTGATGTTAATGCAAAGACTATGCATGTATCACTTCAGAAATTTTGAAACCTAGGAGTTAAGGAAGCAAAAGGGTGGTAGGGTTGGAATGTTAAGAGAAATTCTTACTCTTGGAATCTGAACTCCAGTATTCTGAAATGTCTAAGTGTTCTAGGGGATTAGAGATTAACTAGTACTGTGATAGGCAAAGAAACCATCAACACTGATAACTTAAAAATACATACTGGAAAACTGACTTCATAGCCTGAGAAATCTTGATTTTTTTAAATAAAAGAACCACTAACATTATATATGTGAACTATTTTACATTTATTCTAATTACCATGCTGCCTAATGACATTTGTGTATACTCCTAAATGTAGGTCATAGAGCTTCTGTATAATTGAAACAGTGATCTCCATGAATCTCAGTCTTTTTAGGTTACTTCCCTAAAACTACAGACATTTGTTTTTGGTTTGTAGAGAGAGAGAGCATGCAGGGGAGGGGCAGAGAGAAAGGGAGAAGAATCATAAGAAGGCTCCATGTCCTGCACAGAACCCTACAAAGGGCTCAATGAGATCATGACCTGAGCCGAAATCAAGAGCTGGACACTCAACTGACTGAGTCACGCAGGCACCCCTAAAACTGACAGACATTTGATCACAACTCTAAAACAAATAGTAAAAATCTAATATTTATTTATTTGTTTGTTTATTTTGGGTGATGTTTTTGGAATTACCCTACACCCTACTGGAAAAAGAAAACTGGTATATACCTTCTAGAGGGCAATTTGGGATCTCTGCAAATGACAATTGAGATTTTGGAGATAGACACAAAATGATCTGTGCTCTTCTAATCATTCCACATGGTATCTCTGGGCAGTGGACAAAGGAGCCTTATATGCCTCATTGAGGCACATTTCAAATACTAACATAGGATTTCATGTATGAGAATGGGCACTTTCACTCTATGGGTTAAAGGATACACCTTGCCTTTGTTTGTCATGGAGATTATTAGATTATTTTTTCTTTAAAATATTTGCCAAGATCTCTATGAAAAACAAATAGAATTTTCCACTTACACATTCAACCCATGTATCCCCTTTACATAATTCTCTTGGTTCCTCAAATATTGACATTTAGGCAGTACAATGAAACTGAACAAACTGAACTAAAAATAAATTATCAAATCAAAGAAAACTCTAATCCGATCCTACAGATTTCAGGTAACTCTTCTTTAAAATAATATAGATATTATATCAGAATATAGATATATAAGAATATGTAATTGTTAAGCTAAGACTCTGAAATCAGATTGACCATAGTTCAAATATCAGCTCGGCCATTTACTAGCTATGTGATCAGAGGTCAAGTTTCTGAACTCCTTCAAGACTCAGCCCATTCATCAGTAAAATGGGAAAATCTACGGCATAGGTCTGATGTGAGAATTAAATAAAAGCATGTATTGAGTACATTAAAATGGACCTGGTGAAGGTAGATATCAAGAATTATTACCTTTTGGAGGCACCCAGCTGGCTCAGTCTGTGGAGTGCGCTGACTCTTGATCTCAGGGTTGTGAATTCAAGCCCTATGTTGAGTGTGGAGACCACTTAAAAAAATAAATAAGTAAATAAATAAATAAAAATTAAATGTTACTTCTATATTTTAAAAAAGGAATTATCACTTTTTATTATTACTAGTCATCATTGATAATAAAAAACTATTGAGAACAATCATAATAGTGATTATCATGAGGATATGAAACAAAGGACCAGCAGATCTTTCAAAGCCTCAAATCTGTTAAGTATTTTAGATTGTGGCCACAGTTGTTTATAAACGCTGACTCTTGCCTTTTGGACTCTGATAGATGCTTTTCTTTCTTAGCCCAGTTGTTAAAAAATATTTAAGAATTTGGGGTTAATATACCTGTTGAACAAAATGACAAAGGTTCCTTTGGTTCCTAGTTTTCAAGTTTCATGCTTGCTTTGATGTTTTTTGGAGGAGGGAAACTGTTGTGATGCTCAAATGGTAGCACGCTTTTATCACACGCCCCATTAGTCAGCTCTCTTGATGTGAAAAGCTGAACTTGGTCCACAGAGCTGTCATTTAGCATTCTCACCTGTGAAAAGAAAAATTAAAGAAAGATGGAAACTTGCTATTTTTCTGCTTCAAAAATAAAACAAGGCCAGCAAAACTGTCATCAGGTCACTTTTCTCAGAAAAGCATTGGCTGACGTCCCAAAGGCAAATTGAATTGTGGAAAACGTCCCCGTTGATTTTTGCAGGACAAAGCAGGATAACATAACAGGGGACAGAGCAGGCCATGAGCTGAAAATAGGAAGGAAACTAAAATGTAAATGAGCACTCATGAACTCCCATTAATGTTGCTTTGCTTTATTTGATGAACAAAGAAAAACACTGGGAACTGATTTCACTGTTAAATATTTACCTAAAGGTTGATTGACATAAAAGTCTTTAATTTGGAGCCCTGACGTTGAGATGAGGTATGCCTAACTTCCATGGATGTTAACTTTGCACTTAGAATTATGTACAGGTAAATGACCAAGGAAACATTCTGTCAGCCTGAGTTGCAACATTAGAAGATACTCACAAAGAGGGGCATGTTTCAAGTAACTCAATTTGCATTACTTTGGACCTAAGTGGAAATCATGATTTGACTCACATTCTAACAGAGAACAGGAGAGAAAGAGTAAATATCAGTACTAAATACAGATACAATCACATTATATTTCATCGAAACTTTTTATTTTGGCACGATAACACTACAAAGAATAGTGTTATAAAACCTCAATCTTCTGGGCCCTTGACGGGCTCAGTTGGTGGAGCATGGGACTCTTGACCTCAGGGTCATGAGTTCCGGGCATAAAGCTTACTTTAGTAAAGAAAAATGTTAAAAATAAATAAATAAAACTTTTATCCTCAAGCATTAATACTTCAAAGACCGAGAAAGACATTATATAATTAAATAAATAATGAACTCATTCGTGGAATAGAAAAGGATTAAGAGTTACTTGCTTTCTTCCTTGGGATATCTCTTCACTAGCTTTTATTAGATGAAAAATACTTTCGAGTGAAATTCCTAATGGAAAGTGCTTATGTTTATATTGTTCTAATTTTTTACGCTCAGTTAGATAGATTCAAGTTACAGAATCATCCTATTAGGATAGGTTTCCTTTTAAAGAAAAAGGTGGCCAGAAATTCTAAG
This sequence comes from Mirounga angustirostris, assembly GCF_029215605.1. Lineage (NCBI taxonomy): Eukaryota > Metazoa > Chordata > Mammalia > Carnivora > Phocidae > Mirounga > Mirounga angustirostris. The sequence continues at coordinate 62,599,149 of NW_026991720.1, forward strand.
GCCAGCTGGAAGTTTAAAACTGCAATAAATTGTAACTAGAAAATAAAACATAAATTTATATGAGTAACAAAGAGAATAATTTTTCCTGAAACTTGACATAGCCCTCCACCAAAGTATTATTTTTCGATTATCAGTAGAGGATGCTAAATAAACTAGGTCATGATTTAAAATGATTTTTGTGGGAAATTTAATAGATATAATCATGAAACATAAATAGACACATAAATGGAATTTATGTTTCATAAAAATATTAGTTTCATAAAAATAGTAAGTTGAGATAATAGGTAAAAGGTAGCAAAATATGCCACATTAGCATAAAGAAAATTTTAGCCTGGATGCAATTGAAAAGGAATATATACACAAAAAGCTCTTGACCCTTCCCCATTTAACTAAAAGTAGGACATGAATTTGTAAAGTTGTTCCCCCTCCCCTTTCTACCAGGAAGGACACAATTTAATCACCAGTGACAACTCTAGAACGTTATCAGCCCAGAGATGCACTAGAGGAATCTACATATCAAACTTTTACTTACTAGACTTTATTGCCCATTAGTTCCCCCATACATTTACCTTCCACAATCCCTAGAAACTCAGTCTCTTTCCTTTGTCCTGTCACTTCTCTAAAAATTTATTGTTCTATTATTAAGATACTGCAATAAGCCCAAGTTTTAACCACCCCTTTGAGTTGTTCATTGAGTACTCCCATGTATATGTGCAATGCACATGTTAATAAGCTTCTATTTGTTTTTCTCTTGTGTCAGTTTAATTTGCAGGACCCCAGCTGGAGAACCTCAAATGGGTAGAGGAAAAAGAAAATTTTTCCTCCCCTATAGAGACTCAGCAAATTGGCAATAATCTACAAAAATTATTTCAATAAATATCTTAAATCATAAGAAGATTTAAATTGTAGAAGTAAAAGCAGGTATGATCACTTCACTCATTAATGACAATGAGGCTGGTGAACAACATAAGATGACGGTGCCATATGCTTAGCAGAACACCATGTGAATTATAAGCTCCTGTCTGGGAGATACCGGTGAGCTGGAGGTAGAGGGAAACAAAGATGTCGTGCACCAGCCTACATTCCCTGAGAGCACGTACATAGCCCCTTAGATATGCCAAGGCTATTGTCTGGCCAAAGCTCCAGGACAACCAACAGGCCTCCGTCACAGAAAGACTGAGGGTAAGTCTCAGGCTGCTGTCTGTGCAGTGTTCTGGGAGTGGCAGCCTACCAAGTAGTACCTCCGTGATTGCTACAGTCCTGTGGGATCTAGGAATGCAAGCTCCCCTGGCCACCAGACCCAGGCCATCAAGGGCATTCCTGGGGGAGGCAGCAGCCAAGACCAGGGCACCAGACATGCATAAAAGCTCCCCTCTGAGAAACACTGGCAGGCTGGAGTGCCGGAGCAAGACAGCATGAAGACAGCACCCACCCTCCAAGGTCTCTGGAAAGGTCTGCAGGTGGCCCTCACATGTGTGTTTAATGAGAAGCCTGCCCCTCAAGCTGAAGCTATAATGAGGAAGAGCTCATGGGCCTCTTTCACAGAAAGACTGACCTGTTGGGTCTGTTGCCTATTGCTGCGCCTGGAGATGGTAGCCATTTAAGAACTCTTTCTCTGTTTCTCTCTGTGGGGCGCAGGAGCATAAGCCCCACTGCCCACTAGAGCCAGGCGATGTGGAGGCCGCCCCTTAGCAGAAGCCACAAAAGCTGTGGCACCAGGCACGTAATAGCTGCTCTCCAGAAGATACTGGCGCTTGGGAGCATTGTGGACGGAGTGCGCAAAGACCGCACCCACCCGCTGGAGTAAGGCGGAGGGAGAGCGCGGCAATGGCGCCTGCTGCGTAATGAGACTTTTAAGAAGAAAAAGAAAAACCTAGCGTTCAAAAAAGGAAAAAAAAAAGGCATCTGCCAGCTAAAGGAAGACAGAGAGAGGGCATAGAAATGGTATCTGCCAAGAAAGAAAGAAAGGGACGAGGAAAGAAAGAAAGAAAGAAAAAAAAAAAAAGCTTGGAGTTTAAAAAAAAGAAAAGATGGTGTCCCGCAGCTGGAGCAAGTGGAGAGGAGAGCACAAACGTGGAGTGCACCTGTCTCGGCCCCGCAGACACCCCTAGTGTGTGTTAAAGGAGATGCCTGCCTCTCAGGCCAACATTCCAAGATGAGAAAACGGACCTCTCCCACGTGAAATCCCGCACCCCCACAGGGGCCTCTTCTGCGCTGGGACCTGCAAAGGGTGAGTCCGAGGGCAGGAGCCCTGTTAAGAGTTGTTTCTCAGAACCCTGTAGTCTTGTGGATCTTGTGGCCATGAGCCCCACTGGTTTTCAGAGCTAGGTGGTTTTCAAGGTTCCTCTCCCAGGTTTAGGTGTTAAAGGTGGGGGCACCCCATGCGGGGTTTGAACCCTTGGCTCCTCTGGGAGAAGCTCTAGGTTTCAAGTTCCCTCCCGGCTGTCACAGCGCCGGGGGTGGGGTTTACTGCCTGAGTGTGTCCCTGTGTCTCCTACCCAGTTAAGTGGGGACCTCCATTTGCCCGACGCATAGGGGCCATCAGCGTTTTTTTTGTGGTTGTTTTCCAGAGGCAGTTGTTCCAAATGTAGCGTAGATTTGGTGTATTTGTGGGAGGAGGTGAGTTTACCTTTTACATCGCCATGTTGAGCAGAACTTAGTTTTGTTGCGCGTGTGACCTAACGTGTGTGCACAGTGTATTTTAGAATTATCCCTAAAATACAAATGTGTTAAGCCATTAAGATCTACTGTAAATGGGGCCCAAGAATGCAAGAGCACCTCACTCTGAAGGCCCCAAACTGACCTCGACAAAATCCAAACGCAGAGAGACAAGTGGTGGTGAAACAAAGGATTTATTTCAGGGAGGCCAATATCGGGAAGACAGAGGACTAACATCTCAAAAAACCGTCTCCAAAGTGCTGAAAATACTTTTAGGTTTATGTAAGGAAATGTGGAACAAAGGTAAGTGGGTACCAGCAGGTGGGCAGTAAATGTCAGGCTGATCATTGTTTTAGGGTCAACCACTTGGGGTCTTGCTGATATTAGGCCAGTCCCTATTACTTGAGGGAGAAGTTTTGATTTCCAAAAAGAGATGCTTTGCCTGCAGGGTCTTTTGCCTGAGTTAAAACATAAGCTGAAAAGAACTTAATCAGAAAGTGCAGGGGGTGAGGTGGGGGTGTGTGGTCTGGGAGGCTCAGTCAGTTAAGCGCGTGTCTCCTGCTCCTGTTGATCCTGGGGCCCTGGGATTGATCCCTGCTTACTGGCAGGCCTGCTTCTCCCTCTTCCTCTGACCCTCCCTCCCACCCCCCACACCCCCCCCCCCCCGCTCTCTCTGGTTCTTCTCTCTCTCTCAAATAAATAAAATCTTAAAAAAAAAAAAGTGCAGATGGAGGCCGAAACGGGGGTAGTCAGTCCTCTTTCAATACCAGTATTTATTCCTTTATTAGGAATGTTATATTAAGTATCTACTGTAGGCCAGGGACTTTCCTAGGTACTACAGGTACAGCAGGGAACAAATCCATGAACCGATGGAATTTACATTGTAAAAGGGAGTCTCTAAACATATTTTCAAGTAATGGCAGATACATGTTTCAAGGGGAAATAAAGCAAGGTAATAAAAAAGAGTGCTGGGGTGTTGTTTTCTATGGGGAGACCAGAGCATTCTTCTCTGAGGAAGTGGCATTTGAAAAGAAAATTGAATACAGAAGAGTGAAACTGAGGGAGAAAAACCAGGGAAGAGGCTGTGGCCATGGCCCGGGTAGAAAAACCCAGGAGCACTGCCCATACAGGTGCATTGTCATGAGCACAGAGAGGACTTCAAGAGAGGTTTACAGTGTAGCAAAAAAATTATTTAAAACTGCCATTCTACTGGTAGCATTTACCTCAACTTTCTCATTTCACACCAACGGCAAAATTCACAAGGGGCAGAGATGGGAAGAGTTTTACATGCAAATCACAGAATTTAAAACTAAAAACCCATCTTCAACATAGTAGAAAAAATCAAATCCCGAGGGCTCTAAGGACTGCTGAAAGAGAAAACTATACGTTTCCACTTATCCTCAACAAAAGGATACAGTTAGTAACGTCATCATCAAAACACTTAATGAGGAAGAACTGTGTAAGAGATGGAGCCACTTCGAGGCATGTAAACTGCTTGTTAGTGGTTATATTAATTATTTAATGGAAGAATATAGCATGTAGTTACCTTACAATGTGTGGTACAAACTATGGAAAACAAAAGCTAGGGTAATAGACTTTATGGTGCTAGCCACAGCAAATGATAGCAGAGTTTTTGCAATGATTACACATTTTACTCAGAGTATTTTACACATTGTACTCAGAGTATTGCTTTATATTTATCAGGCTTGCACATCCATTCCTGAGATGTTAAGATCCTGTATGTCCAAAAAAGCCCCGTACCATTTTCTTTACCTCCTGTTTATGTAGTTAATAACTGAGAGTCTATACATGCCCGCACATAAACAGTCTGGACATTAAGGAATGATGAAAATGTAATGAAAATGTTTAAGAAACTTTGCTCATTAGATACCAGGGTAGGTGAATGTGTGAAACCCAGTTGGTGCCCAAGTGGTAATCAGTGTTTTATGGGTTTTTTTGTTGTTTGGTTCTCCATTTCTAGACTATATATATACATATATATATATGTATATATATATATATACACACACACACACACACACATTTGAGATACAGAAGAGGTAGCTAGCAACAAGACAAACCTTTGAAAAATCATAAAGCAAATACTTCAAAGAAAACATGTTTTCCTGGAATACTGCACAGTGTTTAGCTGGCATGTTGTCAGCAAAAAAAGAAAAGAAAGAAAGAAAGAAAAATTCAGTGGTATCTCTTATGACAGAGCACACAACATAATAAAGAGGATTTGGTCTGAATAGCGAGATGGTCCTACAATGCTTCAGACCATTTGCAGCAGGGCTTTGGGACCCGAGCAGCCTTGTGGCAGTCTTCTTCTCTAGTGACTACTTGCTGCCAGCCCCTGAGATAAGAAACGAGCCCTACTGGTATTATTAAAATAGGAAAAATGGGAAATCTCATTAAACACTGCCAACAGCTTCAACTCATTCTGAATATCCCCATAGAGCAGCCAGTAATCCAATAATGATATTGTTTCCAGTAATACACTGAAATGTATCTCACTACAAATAACTGTGTCTTGACACTCCATAAATGTGTTGCACAGTGAAATCTTTTTAGTTCAAACGTCTTCATGTTAATGATACTTCATAAAACTTGACTATTAGATACGATGAACTAGTACTATAAGCAACTGTGCAAACCACATAAAACAACTGCAACAGTCATTTTTCCTTTTTTAAATCTATAGACTGTCTTCCTATAGCCACCGTCAGTGTTGATAAAGTCAGCTTTCCCTAGTTGTCCTGGCTCCCCTGGGTCTACTTGTTGTCCTTCATAAACACAGTTTTCTTCTAGATCTGCTTTCTTGGCCTCTTCTAAACACCCCCAATACTTACATGCCAGTTTTTTAATTTGGTGTTTGGTTTGTTAGAACTGTTATATTGAATAAGCTTAGACTCTTTGGCCCCTTCTGGTGATCCTCCGACACTCCCTGTCTAAAATATTTTTTCCACTTTTTTCTTCTTAATTTCTCAGAGAGACACCTTGCAGGAAAATATTAAGTCCATAAAAAATGTAAATTATATCAACTGTAAACAATAGTAACTGACAATCCATGGAATGGGCTGTCAGTATTTGAGTTGAGTTTACAATGGCCACAGCATGTGTTGTGTTGGTTTTAATGGGTAATACCAATCAGAGGAGAAGAATGTGGAGAACTCAGATGTTAGCTCCATGCATAAAGAGATAAAAATTTTAGGGGAGCCTTGGTGGCTCAGTCATTAAGTGTCTGCTTTCAGCTCAGGTCATGGTCCCAGGGTCCTGGGATCGAGCCCCACATCGGGTTCCCTGCTCCGCGAGAAGCCTGCTTCCCTCTCCCACTCCCCCTGCTTGTGTTCCTGCTCTCACTCGCTCTCTCTCTGTCAAATAAATAAATAAAAATCTTTTTTAAAAAAAGATAAAAATTTCAGAAGGACACATGTAATACATAATGAGGAAGGGGTAGGCAGTTCTATTGGGAGGAAAATTTACCATCTTAAAATCAGGGAAAAATTTATGATAGACAATATGTTGTAAGATTCTGCTCTATGATAAAAGCAGAATGAATTACATCAACAAAATGACAGAGATGTGATTCAGAAAGCAAAAGATGTCTTTGTCAGCAGGGCATCTGTAGTTAAGATATAATTTCTGTTGAGAACAATGACTGAGATCCTATGGGAAGGAAAACATTGTGTATATTAAAAGGAAATCTTTGAGCCCATGAGCTCAAGAGCATCTGCCTGGTCCTGCCTGTCAATTCTCCCACAAACCTGATCTACCAAATCCAAAGTAAATCAAATATTCATAGCTCCATGATGCCTTGCAAACTGGTTTTCTATCTTCAGTACATGAAGAAATCCTATAGGAGGAAGTGTCAGAGCATCTACATGTGATCATCTTTTGCTCTTTAATAGGTAAATCGACCATGTTATTGTCCAAATGAAGAAATTTTCTTTTTTTAAAAAGATTTTATTTATTTATTTGAGAGAGAGAGGGAGAGAGAAAGAGCACACACTAGCAGGGGGAGGGGTAGAGGGAAAGGGAGAGGGACAAGCAGACTCCTTGCTGAGCAGGGAGCCCAATGCAGGGCTTAATCCCAGGACCCCGAGATCATGACCTGAGTTGAAGTCAGATGCTTAACCAACTGAGCCACCCAGGTGCCCCTCTTTTTTTTAAGTTTTAATTAAATTCCAGCTAGTTAAAAATACAGTGTAGTATTAGTTTCAGGTGTACAATATAGTGATTCAACACTGCCATACATCACTAGGTGCTTATCACAAGTGCATGTCTTAATCCCATCACCTATTTAACTCCCCCCACCTCCCTTCTGGTAGTTATCAGTTTGTTCTCTATAGTCAAGAGTCTGTTTCTTGGTTTGCCCTCTCTCTCTCTTCTTTTCCCTTTGTTTTGTTTCTTAAATTCCACATTAGTGAAATCATATGTCTTTGTCTTTCTCTGACTTATTTCGCTTAGCATGATACTAACTCCATCCATGTCCTTGCAAATGGCAAGATTTCATTCCTTTTTTTAAATTTTATTTTATTCTGTTAGTCACCATACCCCACATCATTAGTTTTTGATGTAGTGATCCACGCTTCACTGTTTTCATATAATATCCAGTGCTCCATGCAGTACGTGCCCTCCTTAATACCCACCACTGGGCCAACACATCCCCCCCATCCCCCTACCCTCCAAAACCCTCAGTGTGTTTCTCAGAGTCTATAGTCTCTCATGGTTCATCTCCCCCTCCGATTTCCCCCCCTTCATTTTTCCCTTCCTTCTCCTAATGTCCTCCATGCTATTCCTTATGTTCCACAAATAGTGAAACCATATGATAATTGACTTTCTCTGCTTGACTTATTTCACTTAGCATAATCTCCTCCAGTCCCATCCATGTTGATGTAAAAGTTGGGTATTCATCCTTTCTGATGGCTGAGTAATATTCCATTGTATGTATGGACCACATCTTCTTTATCCATTCATCTGTTGAAGGGCATCTCGGCTCTTTCCACAGTTTGGCTGTTGCGGACGTTGCTGCTATGAACATTGGGGAGCATATGGCTCTTGTTTTCACTACATCTGTGTCTTTGGGGTAAATACCCAGTAGTGTAATTGCTGGGTCAAAGGGTAGCTCTATTTTTAATTTTTTGAGGCACCTCCACACTGTTTTCTGAAGTGGCTGTACCAACTTGTATTCCGAGCAACAGTGTAAGAGGGTTCCCCTTCCTCCACAACCTCTCCAACATTTGTTGTTTCTTGCCTTGTCAATTTTTGCCATTCTAACTGGTGTAAGATGGTATCTCAATGTGGTTTTGACTTGAATTTCCCTGATGGCTAATGATGATGAACATTTTTTCATGTGTCTGTTAGCCATTTGTATGTCTTCTTCAGAGAAGTGTCTGTTCATGTCTTCTGCCCATTTTTTGACTTGATTATTTGTTTTTTGGGTGTTGAGTTTGAGAAGTTCTTTATAGATCTTGGAAATCAGCGTTTTGTCTGTAGTGTTATTTGCAAATATCTTCTCCCATTCTGTGGCTTGCCTCTTTGTTTTGTTGACTGTTTCCTTTGCTGTGCAGAAGCTTTTTATCTTGATGAAGTTCCAAAAGTTCATTTTTGCTCTTGTTTCACTAGCCTTCTTGATAGAAGTTGCTGTGGCCAATATTGAAGGGTTACTGCCTATGTTCTTCTCTAGGATTTTGATGGATTCTTATCTCACATTGAGGTCTTTCATCCATTTTGAGTTTATCTTTGTGTATGGTGTTGGAGAATGGTCGAGTTTCATTCTTCTGTATATAGCTGTCCAATTTTCCCAGCATCATCTATTGAAGAGACTGTGTTTTTTCCATTGCATATTTTTTCCTGCTTTGTCAAAGATTATTTGCCCGTAGAGTTGAAGGTCCATATCTGGGCTGTCTATTCTGTTCCATTGGTCTATATGTCTGTTTTTGTGCCAGTACCATGCTGTCTTGGTGATCACTGCTTTGTAATATAGCTTGAAATCCAGCAACGTGATGCCCCCAGCTTTGTTTCTCTTTTTCAACACTTTCTTGGTGATTCAGGGTCATTTTTGATTCCATACAAATTTTAGGATTGTTTGTTCCAGCACTTTGAAAAAGGTCATTGGAACTTTGATCGGGATGGCGTTGAAGGTATAGGTTGCTCTGGGTAGCATAGACATTTTAACAATGTTTATTCTTCCGATCCAGGAGCATGGAATATTTTTCCATCTTTTTGTGTCTTCTTCAATTTCTTTCATGAGTGTTCTGTAGTTCCTACAAGTGGGATTTATCCCCGGGATGCAAGGGTGGTTCAACATTCACAAATCAATGTGATAGACACATGAATAAGAGGAGAGGGAAGAACCATACGGTCCTCTCAATTGATGCAGAAAAAGCATTTGACAAATTACAACATCCTTTCCTAATTAAAACTCTTCAGAGTATAGGGATAGAGGGAACATTCCTCAAGTTCTTAAAACCCATCTATGAAAAACCCACAACGAATGTTATCCTCAATGGGGAAAAGCTGAGAGCCTTTCACTTAAGATCAGGAACACGTCAAGGATGCCCAATCTCATCACTATTCAACATAGTACTAGAAGTCCTGGCAACAGCAATCAGACAACAAAAAGAAATAAAAGGTATTCAAATTGGGAAAGAAGAAGTCAAACTCTCTCTTTGCAGATGATATGATACTTTATGTGGAAAATCCAAAAGACTCCACCCCCCAAATTACTCGAACTCATACAGCAATTCAGTAATGTGGCAGGATACAAAATCAATGCACAGAAATTAATTGCTTTTTTTTTAAGATTTTATTTATTTATTTGACAGAGAGACACCGTGAGAGAGGGAACACAAGCAGGGGGGAGTGGGAGAGGGAGAAGCAGGCTTCCTGCTGAGCAGGGAGCCCAATGTGGGACTGGATCCCAGGACCCTGGGACCATGACCTGAGCCGAAGGCTTAACGACTGAGCCACCCAGGTGCCTGAAATCAATTGCTTTCTTATACACTAACAGTGCAACTGTAGAAAGAAAAAATTAGAGAAATGATTCCATTTACAATAGCACCAAAAACCATAAGATACCTCAGAATAAATCTAATCAAAGAGGTAAAGGATCTATACTCTAAGAACTAAAGATTTCATTCTTTCTTATGGCTGAGTAGTATTCCATTTGTGTGTGTGTGTGTGTGTTTGTTTCACATCTTCTTTATCCATTCATCAATTGATGGACATTGGACTGTTTCCATAATTTGGCTATTGTAGATAATGCTGTAATAAGCATTGGAGTGCATGTATCCCTTTATTAGTATTTTTGTATTCTTTGGGTAAATACCTAGTAGTGCAATTGGATCATAGGGGAGTTCTATTTTTAACTTTTTGAGGAATTTCCATACTGTTTTCCAGAGTGTCTGCACCAGTTTGCATTCCCACCGAAAAGGCAAGAGGGTTCCCCTTTCTCTACATCCTCACCAACAGCTGTTGTTCCTTGTGTTGTTGATTTTAGCCATTCTGACAAGTGTGAGGTGATACCTCATTATAGTTTTGATTTGCATTTCCTTGATGGTAAGTGATGTTGAGCTTCTTTTCATGTGTCTGTGGCCATCTGTATATCTTCTTTAGAGAAATATCTTTTCATGTCTTCTGCCACTTCTTTAATTGGATTATTTGGATTTTTGAGTCTTGAGTTATATAAGTTCTTTATATATTTTAGATACTAACCCTTCGTTGGATGTGTTATTTGCAAATATTTTCTCCCATTCCATAGGTTGACTTCTAATTTAGTTGATTGTTTCCTTCACTGTGCAGAAGTTTTTTATTTTTTTGTAGTTCCAGCAGTTTATTTTTGCTTGTTTTCCTTGCATCAGGAGACCTATCTAGAAAGAAGTTGCTATGGCTGATGTCAAGAAAGTTACTGCCTGTGTTCTTTTCTAGGATTTTTATGGTTTCAGGTCTCACATTTAGGTCCTCAATCCGTTTTGAATTTGTTTTTGTGTATGGTGTAAGAAAGTGGTCCAGTTTCATTCTTTTGCATGTTGCTATCCAGTTTTCCCAACACCATTTGTTGAAGAGACTGTCTTTTTCCCTTTGAATGTTCTTTCCTGCTTTGTCAGAGATTAATTAACCATATAATTGTGAGATCCATTCTGGGTTTTCCATTCTGTTCCATTGATCTATGTGTCTGTTTTTGTGCCAGTACCATACTGTGTTGATCACTATAGCTTTGTAATACAACTTGAAGTCCAGAATTGTGATGCCTCCAGCTTTGCTTTTCTTTTTCAAGATTGCTTTGGCTATTTGGGGTCTTTCATGATTCCATACAAATTTTAGGATTGTTTTTTCTAGCTCTGTGAAAAATGCTGGTGGTATTTTGATAAGGATGCATTAAATGTGTAGATTGCTTTGGGTAGTATAGACATTGTAACAATATTTGTTCTTCCAGTCCATGAGCAGGGAATGTCTTTCCATTTCTTTGTGTCTCTTTAGTTTCTTTCATCAGTGTTTTATAGTTTTCAGAGTACAGATCTTTCACCCCAAATGAGGAAATTTTCAAGAGCGAGAAGGGGAACTATAAATTAGGATGGTAACAGCCATAAACTATACAAACCAGAACATTTGTTAACCCCATTTTTAGCCATAACTTCTGGTTTCTAGAAACCTACTTTACCTAGGTCCCTGTACACATTATCCTTAAAAATTACCACTCATATTATGGTAACATGAATATAGACATATTTTCAAAGTTATCAAATTGCATACATCAATTATATAAATTATGTGCAGTGTTTTGTATACCAATTAGACCTCATTAAGGCTAGGCAAAACATGCCAGTCCCGGGGCGCCTGTGTGGCTCAGTCAGTTAAGTGTCTGCCTTCACCTCGGGTCATGATCCCAGGGTTCTGGGATCGAGCCCCGCATCAGGCTCCCTGCTCCACGGGAAGCCTGCTTCTCCCTCTCCCACTCCCCCTTTCTTGTGTTCCCTCTCTCGCTGTCTCTCTCTGTCAAATAAATAAATAAAATCTTAAAAAAAAAAAAAAAATGCCAGTCCCTGTTGAAAGACAAACTGTTACAGGCCCATAACAAAGTCACAAATCAAGAGTAAGAAGTTAGAAACTTTGATAGTGATTTGACAGTCATTTTATGTTTTTATTTTGTATGCCTTTTTTTACTTTCATTTTTTCCACTTTTCCTAGTTATTTTTCTTAGTCCTTGATGAGCTGGAAATTAAAAAAAAAAAAAAAAAAAAAAACAAGATAGGCCCTTCTTTGCATACAGTAAGAAGCGCTGACCAAGAGTTTTTCTTTCCATAGCTTCAAGGATTCTTCATACTGGGCATCATAATGGAGCTTGTCATCTGCAGACCTGAATGTCATGACCAAGTTTAGGGCATCCCCAAGTACACAGTATCCTAAGTGGAAAACTCAGATAATCATAGTCATTCCTCCCTCTTTCTGTCTTCTTCCTCATACTCAGTCTACCTAAAAATTTCTCCGTTCTGTCTTCTTTCTACCCTTCCTTGCTTTCTTATTTCATGCCCTCACATTCTCCCTCCTAGATCATTGCCATGGACCCTTTGCTGGATACTGCCTCTGGCTTCATTCCCTGCCCCTCCCCCCCTTCATCAATAAAAGTCCACCCAGTCAAGTGTGTGATCCTTGGATGGTGTGTGTCAGTATACTCTTTACATGACTTTGGTGAACATCCATCCTATATGTTAAAAAAGCCATAACATAATACAGAAGCCCCCATGCCCACACCATTTCTTACTTTATTCTTTGCCTCCCTTCGCTAAACCAATGTACAGTTTATGGTTGCCCCCCACATACAGCACTTTTGTCCCTGGGACTTTTGCTCCAGTTGGGTCTCTGCCTGACCTCATTCCATCTCTTCACATTTTAAGACTCACCTCTGAACATGACAGGGCTACTATCTCTTTGAGATCTTGATTGCGATTTTTTTTTAAGATTTATTTATTTATTACAGAGAGAGCGCACAAGCAGGAGGGGCAGAGGGAGAGAGACTGTCAAGCAGACTCCGCCCCAAGTGCAGAGCCTGTTGTGGGGCTCGATCTCATGATCCTGAGATCACAACCTGAGCTAAAACCAAGAGTCAGTCGCTTAACTGACTGTGCCACCCAGGCACCACAAGATCTTGATTGCAGTTCTTTTGGATAAATATGCAGAAGTGGAATTATGGATCTTGGTAGTTCTCTTTTTAATTTTTTTTTTCTTAAAGATTTTATTTATTTATTCATGAGAGAGAGAGACAGAGGGAGAAGCAGGCTCCCAAGGAGCAGGAAGTCCGATGCAGGACTCGATCCCAGGACCCTGGGATCATGACCTGAGCCGAAGGCAGACGCTTAACCATCTGAGCCACCCAGGCGCCCTCTTTTTAATTTTTTGAGGAACCTCCATACTATTTTCCATAATAGCTGCACCATTTTACATTCCTACCAACAGTGTGCAGGGGTTTCAATTTCCACATCCACACTGATACTTGCTGCCTTTTTTTTTTTTTTCATATTAATCATACTGACAGGTATGAAGTAATATCTCACTGTAGTTTTGATTTGTATTCCCTGATGATTAGTAATGTTGAATATTTTTTCATATATATATGTTGACCATTTGTAGCACTTTTCCCTGTAGCCAAGCGTGGAAACAACTAAATGTCCAAAGACAGATGACTGGATAAAGAAAAGGTAATATATACATACAATGGAATGTTAGCCTTTAAAAACAGGAATCCTGCAATATGTGAAAACATGGACGAACTTTGAAGGCAATAGGCCAAGTGAAATAAGCTACTCACAGAAAGACAAATACTGCATGATTTCACTTATATATTTATTTCTTTTCTTACCTGTGTAAAGGTGGATAGATGGTGATTATTCTCTAAATGCCCCCTCAAAGATTTTGTTTGGTTGTCTGTTTTTTATGTTTTTATGTATGCCTGCAGGTTACACCATGTTATGGCTCCCTATTCATTTCAATAGAACATGTATATTTATTTTATATTCCTGAGAAAGAAAGAAACTGAATGGCTCTTCCTTGTTTTGATTAGAAAAGCAAAAGAAGCCAAAGTAGGGTACAGTGCTCAGTGAGAAGGAAATCTCCAAGCAATTTCCACACTGGCCAGGGCATTTGGTCAGATAAGGTCAAAATCTGAAAGTTTTCCTCATCTATTTATCAATGGTATTATCAACAAATTAGTTATAGTGAAAGAGTCACTAAAATCTGAGATTCAAGGGGCAGGACATGAGCAGAAGGCTACTCAGCTGCATCTACCTCCTGCATGTTGTTAATAGAGGATTTACTAGATTTGCCACCTTAAAGTTAATAGGCTAGAGAAAGGGAAGTGTTAACTGTAATGAAAGGGTACAATACAACATGTCAGTGGATTCTTGGGCCATCATTCAAGAAACGGGAGCTTCCTCACTTAAGAATATGCTTTCCTGCTCTCCTTTCCTTTCTTCCTTTATAAAAGGATAACTGCTATTTATTGACTGTGTCAACAGAAGGGAAGTGAAATGAAGTAGGGATTGAATAAGTAAACTTAAATAAGTAAACTTAAATATCGTCAAGGAGTCTGCAGGGAGACGACATGGAATCCTTGGCAATTAGTGGTAGCAGGAGTTAGGAGAGGCAGAGAAAATGCAGATATAACAGAATCAAATCCGGTATTTAATCTCATATAATCTTTCTAAAAGTCAATTGTCTCTTAAAAATGTAACTTTTTGAATGTACATTGAAAAATGTAACTTTCAGTTCAATAAGTGTATCTTTTTAGTGCCAAGCCTGCTAAATCCATGTATAATTCTGAAGAAATGTAGCACCTTGTAACTGCAATCAAAGGAGCTTACAGCAACATTTTCCTTGTATGTGATCAGAGCTGTGTCAAAGTTATATGATAAATATTACCTGTGGATGTTGGAGAGGGCAAATAAGCCACTGTTGTTAAGAGATTTAGTTGGTAAAAAAATTTGTGAAGATGATTGGTATATAAATCAAGAGCCTTAAAAATTTGTGTTAGATACTCAACATTACTGATTTTTAGGAAAATGCAAGTAAGTGCACATGAAGACTGCAATGAGATATCACCTCACACCCATTAGGATGGTTCTGGTTCGCTAGGGCCACTATGACAAAATACCACAGGCTGGATAGTTAAACAACAGAAATTTATTTCTCCCAGTTCTGAAGGCTAGAAACAGTGTGTTGGCCACTTGAATTCTTCTTAGGCTGCTCTCCTTTGCTTGCAGATGGCCACTATCTTGATGTGCCTTCACATTGTCGTTTCCTCTATGCGCACATGTAATAGAAAAATCTCTGTACTTCCTCCTCTTATAAGGACACCAATCCTATGGGATTAGGACCCCACCCTCATCACCTCACTTACCCTTAGTTACATCCTTAAAGCTCCCCCATTCAAAATAGTCATGTTGGGGGTTAAGTCTTTAACATAGGAATTTGTGTGTGTTTCTTGGTGGGGGGAGGGGGTGGCACATAATTCATAACAATCTTATTGTTTACAATAGCCCCAAATTAGAAATAATTCAAATAACCACCAATATGAAATCAACTGAACACATCCTTATACATCCTTATACGAGGGAATGTGTTTACATGTATATATATTAATATGGAAAGATGCCACAATATAGAGAGATGAAAAAAGATGTATGCATGTACATGCGATAAATGCAACGTATATTGTACGATCTCATTTTGTAAATATAGAAAAATGCATCCACAAATACATTTTTAAATTTCTCTCCCTTTCTCTGTACCAAAAATGATCATCAGGAAAGATCATAAAGTAAAGCTAGGAATAAATTTATTGGATGGTGGGGGTTATGATTGATTTTTCTTTTTTACCTTAAAATTATGTTACTGCCTGAGTATTTGTATATGAGCATATTTTAATCATAGATTCCCCCAAATAAAGTTATTTTCTTTTTTTTTAAATTACAATTGAAAATGCAATTTACGAAGAATTAGAATCTTTAAGGCTTAAAAGGTAATCTGAAATAAAGAGGCTAAGGAATCTACTGGCTATTTTTCAATATCCCCCTAGGTTAGTACCAAAACCCAGAGGCTGTGAATTTTGACTCCTAACCACTGAGTTTTCTACACATATATCTGTTCCCTGCATTTTTTCATGAGGCAGTATTCTTCAGAATATCTTATCCTTAATGCTAAGAAAATGATCACTCTTGTGCCTGCTAAGAGATAAGTGGCGCAGGCCTGACCCTGTAGTAAGCCAGCATTCGGCGGGCTTTCCCCGGCTCCGGGAAAGACTGGCGCGCCGTACAACTTCTCTTCTTGGCATGCAGGTACTGCTAGAATGGGTTGTCTCCTACCTACCCTACAAGGCCAACTGACCTCTGATTCGCCCACTGGCATCCACGCAGTCCTACCTGCAAGCTGGTCCACCAAATGGAGGGCTTCCTTGGCCTCCCAGGCCCCAGGGCTGAGAGACAGACCTAAAAGCAGGGTGGGAGCCAGCTTCCAAAGGCCGATGGGGTGGGGGGAGGGGGAGGAGGGATGACTTTGAATGGTGTCTCCAGGGTCCTCTCCACAGCTCCACCCCAAGGTCTATGTCTCCTCTCCAGTCTCTGGCTGCCTCCTGCCTGGCTGTGCCGCCTGCTGGCCTGGTTCTCTGGCTCCCAGAGGTTCTGTGAGCTACCTAAAAGCCTTTCATAAGTCCCTTTCTGCTCAACCTCGAGAGGGACAATTCTGTGATCTGCCACTAAGAATCCTAACTGAATCAACTTTTATGTTTGAAAATGTTTCTTTGGTTCTTGTCTTTGAATAATAGATTCCCTGGGTATGAAATGCTAGCTTCAGGTATATTTTGCCTCAGACTTTCTTTATGATTCCATTTTCTTCTTGCAACTTATATCCCTGCTTCTCATTCCCTAGTAAATCTGTTTCTTCTCTCTGGAAGTTTTACCAGTTTTTTCCTTATCCTAAGTGTTCTGAAATGGGTCTTCCATTTATCTAGTGTCACTTGATGTTGTTTTTCCTTTGTCCTACTTAGCACTCAGTCAGCCTATTCAGTCTGACATTTACTGCAGAGAAAGTCTGCTCTGCTCTCCTTGGCATGTTGCCTTCCATCCATTCTCTGTGGTACCTTCTAGATCTCCTCCTTGACTGGTACCAGAACTTCCTCACCTATCCTACATAGATTAAAAATTTCTTTCATACTCTTTATGACTTCATTTTGTCACTGCATAATTATGCCCTATCTCTGTGCTTCCCAAACTTCCATGTGCATACAAACCACCTGGGGATCTTAGTATCAATGAAGATTCGGATTCCTCTTGGGTGGTGGGACCTGAGCATCTGCATTGCTGAGGAGTTGGTGGAGATGCCAGGGCTGCTGGTGTTCAGCCCGTGCTTTGCATAGAAAGCCTCTGGGCAACATGGGAGGTGTTGCTGGTACTGAATGTGCACTGGGAGCACAGGGACTCCACAGTCAGCCAGCCTGGGGATCTCCCTCCCCCACTCACTACATATGACCTTGGGAAAACTGAGCTAATCTCTTTGAGAATCTGCTTTTCCCTCTACGAAATAAAGATACTTGTCCCCACAGTTCAGATTTCCTGCCGTGACTGTGATATTTAGCCTGCACACACCACGGGGGGCATGAAGTGGACAAAGGACAACCCTGGGCTTCTGCTGTCAGGGGTAGGCTTGAATCATACCAGACAGTGTCCTGGCTCTGCCCAGTGGGGAGGGATCTATTCTCAGCTTGACCTCAGCCATGAAGTTGTTCATTGAGTTGAAGGGATTGGAACAAAACCCCCACACCTGTTTCATCCGCACACGGATACAATTCCCATCCATAGGATAGGAACAAGCACACTCAATTTCAATGAAGGCAACCTTCAGGGTCAGCCACACAGATACAGTAAATCATTCTGTGATTAATGGAGTATGTTGAAAGAACAGATTTCTGGGGCACCTGGGTGGCTCAGTCGTTAAGCGTCTGCCTTTGGCTCAGGTCATGATCCCATGGTCCTAGGATTGAGCCCTGCATGGGGCTCTCTGCTCAGCTGGAGGGCTGCTTCTCCCTCTCCCACTCCCCCTGCTTGTGTTCCTTCTTTCGCTGTGTCTCTCTCTGTCAAATAAATAAAAAGTCTTAAAAAAAGAACAGATTTCTGTTAAAAACATAAAGGCAGTACTTCAAGTGGAAATTGTGAAAAGTCATGAGCAGACAGTGAAGATAAGGGCCTGGTGTTTGGAGGCAAATCTTCTTGTCCTAAAACCATTTGACAGTTATGGTTATTCTGAACAGAGGGAATGAGAAAGGAAGAAAGGAAGTCAACATTGAGTAGATCTTTCATGCCAGAAAATACTGCAAATATTTTTTGCAGTATTTTGCAAATATTATCCTGGGGTCCACTCTGATAATATGGGGTTCACCACAGGTGACTTCAGCTCCTCTGTCTTAGATACAAAGGATAAGTAGCCTCAAGCAGCAAAATGAGAGGACAAATCGGCTCACACATGTTTTAAATTTTTTTCCAGTATTAATTGAGTTATAGATTTGTGTTTGGTTATCATCTTGCTGTTGATAGACAAACATTTGGTTACAATTTTGCTGTGAGGAGGCCAATTTGCATTTGTTAAATCAAATACAAAAAGAACAGTAGAGCAAAATATCACTGGACTCATAAGAATAAATTTTATCCTTATTAATTCTCATGAAATTTATCAGAAAATTGCTTAGTGGGGCACCTGGGTGGCTCAGTCAGTTTAGCATCAGACTCTTAATTTCGTCTCAGGTCATGATCTCTGGGTCCTGAGATTGGGCCCCAAGTGGGCATGGAGCTGCTTGGGGTTCTCTTTCTCCCTGTCCCTCTGCCCCTCCCCTGCCATGCTTGTGTGTATGCTCTCTCTCACACATGCTTGCTCTCTCTGAAGGAAAGAAGGAAAGAAAGAAAAAGAAAAATGCTTAGTATTTTATTAGCCATGCCAGTATCTTTCCAGAAGGGAGTCATGAATTACATTTCACAAAAAAATTCTGTTCCAGTGAGGTTTGGGGAAATTTTTCTTTGGCTAAGGATCTTCACCAGTTTCCTTAATGAAGAAAAATGAAGAAATCTGAACTGTGTGGACTCCACACAGTATAAGGCATAGTTTGCAGTAAAACAGTTAAAAGGACTTTTCCCCAAGAATTGCCTTAAGTCGTTTTCTCTTGGTGGGAAGGGTTACAGGAGAGTCCAACTATATATTTCAGTCAGGGTTCAACTTTTCAGAGAAAACTGTGATACTGTGATTTATAATAATAAATCTATATTTGATCTTAGTCCAAGGCTCCTGGCTCGTAGCTCCTAAAACCATTTGAATTTCCTGTGATGGAGAGTGATAAAGATGTCTTTTATGTTATGTTAATGAGGTAACTTTTGGACTCCACCTAAGGACAGGGACTGGTTGTTAGGAGAACCAACCTTTTGATTAAAGAGCTGGGACATGCCAGGGCGCCTGGGTGGCTCAGTCAGTTATGTGGTTGCCTTCCGCTCAGGTCATGATCCCAGAGTCCTGGGATCCAGTCCTGCTCCATGCTTAGAAGGGAGTCTATTTCTCCCTCTCCCTCTGCCCCTCCCCCATTTATGCACGTGCTCTCTCTCTCAAATAAGTAAATAAATAAAATCTTTGAAAAAAGAGAAAGAGCTGGGACTTTCAGGCCCACCCCTGACTCCAGAGATGAGAGAGGAACTGGAGATTGGTTGAGTTCAATCCTCAATGGTCAGTGGTTTAATCAATTATGTCTATGTAATGGGGCCTCCGTAAAACCCCAAAAGGATGGAGTTTAGAGAGTTTCTGGTTTGACGAATGCAGGGAGGTGCTGGAGAGGGCATGGACACTCTGTGCCCTTTCCCCATGCAACTCTTTCATCTGGCTGTTCCTGAGTGCTATCCTTTTATAATAAACACAAATGATCTGGTAAGTAAAATGTTTCTGTGAGTTCTGTGAGCTGCTCTAGTAAGTTAATGGAACCCAAGGAGGGAGTCATGGGAACCTCTGATTTCTAGCCAGTTGGTCAGAAGCACAGGTAACAACCAACCTGGGTTTGTGACTGGCATCTGAAGTGGGGAGGGCTGTGCATTCTTGTTGGACTGAACCCTTAACCTATAGACTCTAATGCTCTCTCCAGGTGTCAGATAGTGTCAGAATTGAACTGAATTTTCAGACATCCTGCTGGCATCCAAAAATTGCTTGGTTTGTGTGAGAAGTCCCAACCATACATTGGAATTGTGTCCACGAACCCACAAGAAGATGAAAGGGGTATGTGGCACCTCATAACATGTCTTCAGTAGGGCAGTTTCTATCCAGGTAGGCTACCAGCTACATCAGAACATATGTAAAATGTGCAGCATTTAAAGTGAGCTCAGATCTACATTTTGTTCTTTCTTTCCTGTAAACTACACTCATATTCCTTTCCTTCCTCCCCTTCTGAGCTAGACTTATTTACCATAGTATTTCAGGACTGAAGAGGTTCTACCTAGTCACAACAATCTTTGTAACCTACTAGCATTTACCTCAAATATATTTAAAAGAATACAAAGCCCTAAAAAAAAAAAAAAAAAAATACAAAGCTCTAATTCCTCTTTTAGAGAGGGCACCTGACTGGCTCAGTTGCTAGAGCATGGGACTCTTGATCTTGGGATTGTCAGTTCAAGCCCCATGTTGGGTGTAGAGATTACTTAAAAATGAAATCCTTAAAAATAAATAAATTTCTTATTTAGAAATAAGATTAAAATGCAAGTAAGTAGGATCAAGACCACACAGTGTTGATGAGTTTTTTCCACCAAGCAAATATTTCAGATCTTTTTCTTTTTGAGGACTCAAGCAAAAACAAAACAAAACAGAAAAAAACAAAAAAACCACAAACAAGAACAACAACAAAACGTATACCTGAAAGGAAAGACTAGTATACTTCACTGGAAGAAGAAATAACAACATAAATTGGGGTAATTGCATGGCCCCAAAACAACATTTTCCAGCTTCACAATTGGGCCCTTGTTAGAGTCATTTCTACTCAGGTCAAAAACAGTGAGAGAGAACAAGAGAGAGAAAGCCTTCTAGTCCTCCCCACTATGTTCATCGGAAAGCAGGAGAAAAGGATCAAACCTGGATTTTCTAGAACAATGAAAGGTATTGATAGGGTTAGAGAGGAATGACTTATAATTAGTAAGGCCTGGCTCTAAACTACACTTGCTTTATAGAACTTCTCTAAACTCCAGTTTCCTGCAAGATGGAGCTAATAATATAGCTCACAAGGCTGACAAATGATTCAGAGCTTAGGCTGATGCCTTGGATATAGCATTGTATCAGTTAGCTATTGCTATATAACAAAGATGTCCCAAATTCAGTGGCATGACAGCAGTAAGCTTCATTCTCATCTGCACAGGTCTAGAGTTGACTAAGGTGGTAACCTCAAGCCGCCAGTGTGCAGGGAAGCTGAGCAGGCTCTGATGCACATGTCTCCCTTCTCCTGGCACCAGTGGGCTCCCCAGGGCATGTTCTAATGACAATGACAGAAGCACAGTCATGCGAGCATGATTCAGGCATTTGCTTATGTAATCGTCACTAACATCCTGTTAGCCAAGCTCAGCACTGATGAAGCAGTGGGAGGCAAGGGAAAGGTGTTTTTCTTTTTTTTTTTACAGTCAACTCTCTGTTTACATTAATTTATTTCCTTCCCATATGCAAAACACATTCATCCCCATCCCAAGATCCTCTAGAAGTCTCATCTAATCACAGCATCAGATTCAAAGTCTAGAGCCTTGTGATCTACATCAGATCTAAATGTAGCTTTTCTTGATCCAGAGGTCTCTTAATGAAATGACAAGTTATCTTGCCCAGTACACATCCAACATACAAACACACAACAGGGATGGGAGAAGTAATAACTCCCATTAGAAAAGTGAACAGTTTTCCCACACTGATTCCTACCAGAGGAAAGCAAGTCCCAAGAACTTTCTATATCTCAAATGATTTCAGTCTTTTAGTTCAGGCCGGCAGTGCTTTTCCCAATATGGTTCTTCTCAAAAACATTCGAAGTTCCAGACATCGTGGCACCAAGATCTATGACACCCCGTAATTCTTTTTGAGACATGCCTCTCTCTCTCTCTCTCTCTCTCTTTTTCTCTCTCTCGACTCAATTACAGATAGTTTGGCGGTTTCAGGCATCTATAGACCAAAACCTTAATCTTTGTAGGAACTCTTTTGTCAGCGTTAGAGGATCTAGTAGGCAACTTAATCATTTCAGGAGTCTCAGCAAAGGACCATATAACCACAGTCTTCAATTCATCTTTACCCTGAGGCAGTAGCTTACAGGCAGTTCCCTGAATTTGTTCTTTTCCTTACCACTATGTCATCATGGCTGTATGGTTTTGATGAGAAATAGTTTCATTTTTCTACTCCCACTCCCACTGACACATATTTTTTTTAATGTATTTATTAAACAGAACCTGATTTTTCTACATGAGTGAGGGATGACCACCCATACCATCATTCTTCAAAAAGTATATTGGAAGTGCATGGAGCCCTTCAGATGCAGACTTTGGTCCCCTAAATGAATTGTCAGACCATGGTGAAAGCTCAGATAACACAGGGAATTTACAAAGAATCCCAGAGATTCTGCAACAGGAGCAAAATGAGTGATTGCCCTTCAGGCACATGATCTGTTCTTGGTGCTGGTCTTCCCAGTGCAATAAGAGAAACCTAATAAAGAGTTTCAGAAGATATTCATGGACTAATTCACTGTAATATAGTGAGCATTATTGATGAATGAGAACAACCACCAGTGATTACACCTGGAACCTCGGTGTGAGGAGAGCAATTAGCAGCCGCTCAATTAAAAAATCTGAAGGAAATGAATGTTCATAATGGATGCCATGCAATTATGTGAAACTCTACCTTCTCACAATATCAGTAGGGACTAGAAAGTTATTCAGTATCATCAGTAGGCCTTTCTGGATTGACATATAGAACTGTGAATTATGAAGTTAAATAGAATTACCTGGAATCATGCTTTTGATCCTGTCTTTGCTATTCCTGGCACACAAAAGTTGGCTTATGATTTCCTCTCAAGTGTGATGAAAAGTCTAATCATCGATATTCCACACACCAGCCCCATACAACTATAGGCCAGTCCTGAATCCACTTTTGATTCTTTCTCAATTCCCTGTGGCCTCCTTTAGCCCTTCATTATCTCTGACCTGGATATGACAGTTGTGCTAGTCCATCAACCTTAGTTCTTATTCCCTTGTCTTTCAAAGCCTTGTTTCAATGCCGTCTCCTCCCTAAAGCCCTTCCTAATTACATTGCTCAGAATTACTGCCTTTACATAGGGCTCTGTTTATCCCTCATTTGGGGATAATCACCATGTAATGCATTTTACTACAGTCTGATATATTAAAGTCTGCTGCCCATATTGGACAATAAGCTTCCTGAAGTAGCATATGGGCTTTATCCCATTTTATGCCTTGCACATGATGTTCATTGTTCTAGATTCTGTTCTATGCAAAACTAACATTTGAACCATTTGCAAAATGATCCTCACTTACCAATATACTCAGACACAAGTTAGACAAATATACCTGTCATCCTATTGACCTAACTCAGCCCTTTATTTTTCTAATCTGTAGTCCTACCATCAATCTTATTATCTCTAAGCCCTTCAGAACAATCTTCCTAAATAACTTCAAGCCAAATATTCCAATTAGAATACTGCTAGCAATAGTAGTCAAAGGGACTCTGAAGTATGCACTAGATTATTATGAAAATACGTAACTATGGATATGCTCATATGTGTATATGTAGGTAGAAGATTTTTAAAAATTTCTGAGGCTAGCTACAGATGGCTGATGAATATATCAGAGTAGAAAAAGCATAAAAACTTATTTATGAAACAAATTAATTAAGAGCTATTCCTGAATACTTATTTGATTGCTATATGGTATCTTGTACATATATTTTATGAAGCCAAAGATGAGTAAGACTGGCTTGGAAATCACTGAATGTAGGTTTTAATTGAGCATGCATTTTCTTTGTAAAGGTCAGATGAGATGAACAAAAACGTTTTCTAAAACAATTTACATGTAAAAACTGAAGTTGAAGGCTTTATCACTCCATATTTTATATTTGGCCACCCAAAAATGCAAGCAACACTTAATAGTTGAAGAGAATTTTCAAGATTTTATGTGATGATCTCAACTGGGGAGGTGAGAAAAGTTGGGATCAGTCTAATCATGGTGAAGAATTCTCTAAAGAATTGATGCAATTATCTCACCAAAGAAGGAAAGGGAAAACCATATTGGACATATTTAGTTCTAGATATTGAGTTCATTTTTGTTTAAAATTTATGGTGAATGTGAGATACATTTGATATGATGAGCACAACCTAGCCATAAAAAAAATGATGAGTACAAGGTGCCTAAATCTTTTTTTTTATTCTTATGCTAATCCCCATACATTACATCATTAATTTTAGATGAAGTGTTCCATGATTCATTGTTTGTGCATAACACCCAGTGCTCCATGCAGAATGTGCCCTCCTCAATACCCATCACCAGGCTAACCCATCCTCCCACCCCCCTCCCCTCTAGAACCCTGTTTGTTTTTCAGAGTCCATCGTCTCTCATGGTTCGTCTACCCCTCCGATTTCCCCCGCTTCATTCTTCCCCTCCCGCTACCTTCTTCTTCTTCTTTTTTTTTTCTTAACATATATTGCATTATTTGTTTCAGAGGTACAGATCTGAGATTCAACAGTCTTGCACAATTCACAGCGCTTACCAGAGCACATACCCTCCCCAGTGTCTATCACCCAGTCACCCCATCCCTCCCATCCAACCCCCCACTCCAACAACACTCAGTTTGTTTCCTGCGATTAAGAATTCCTCATATCAGTGAGATCATATGATACATGTCTTTCTCTGTTTGACTTATTTCACTCAACATAATACCCTCCAGTTCCATCCACGTCGTTGCAAATGGCAAGATCTCATTCCTTTTGATACAAGGTGCCTAAATCTTACTGAAATTGATCCTCCTGAGTAAGAGCAATCACTTGAGCCCCTACTTTTTGTAAGTAGTTCTTAAGGGTGCATGGATCACTGAGGGAAAACCTCACATCTCCAATATTCTGAAGCTGGAAGGGGGAGCTTTTTAGATCACAGAATGAAGTTGTTGCAGTTGACAGGCTATAGGCCCGTGCCTAGAATTCCAGCTCTGCTGTTCTGTGCCCCTCTGTTTGCTTCGTGAATAGGATCCTTGGGAAGGGGAGTTGCCATTACTGAGCCCCGGTCATGGAGGTGATGTTAATCGTGCATCCTTCACCAGTTTCATGACCTTTAGTGAAAAGTTCCCCAGATGTGACAGGGGCAGAAGAACTGGGTGAGGGTGGGCAGTTGCTGCCAATATTTCCACTTGGTCCCTTGCTGCTTATCAAGTAAGTCTCTATTCCTTTTTCATTTTTTTAAGTGCCTGGAATTGGATACCCAATTTTATTGTTAGATCTGAGTTAGAGAAAAGCCACAGGAAACTTTCTGGCTAGCTTAAAGAAGGTATTCCTAACAATAATTATCTTAATGAAGGTGGGATAGGTATTTGTTGTCAGTTGGTATAACTGCGAATTTTAAATCCATTTTCCCTTTGGTTGTTGTTCAAGTTCTCTCATTGCTTTTAAGTTAATAATCTTCTGACATCTCCCTTTACATCTCTGCTCTGTATTCATTTTATCATAGATCTCCACCAGAGAAACCTATCCAGTGCCTGAATGAGTCTAAATCCTGGTGCAATATCCTAAATTCCTTGATACGTTAACAATTGTTTTTTTTTTTTTGTATTCCTACTGTTTATTCCTCAGGACTGGGGACTGTGGTCTTCCCTTTCTTTGATCATTCTAAAGCACTTCCTTGTTCAGTAGCGTTCTCCATCCACCCCACACCCAAAGGACAGAACTATCAAATGGGTTGCTTAACGCATTCTGTTCACAGCCGTACTATCTTCAGATCTTACTGATTCTATTTCAGGAAAATATCTATTTCCCCTCCCTCATTGCCACCACTCCATGCTTTTCCATATTCCCTGACTCCTCCTCCTAACTCTCCTTACTAATTCCAACAGGATTGTTCCAATCCCTATGCCACCCACCATTGGTATTGTTAAAATACAGACATAATTATGTTATTTCACCATATTAAGGCTTTTGATTTTCCCATTTCTTTAAAACAAAATTGGGAATATTTTGTATAGTAGGAAAAGCTATTCATAACTTGGCTCTATCTTTCCACCATTTCTTTCCACTTCCCTGCTTGTGCCCTTATCTCTAGTCACCTGTACTTACTCCCAGTTTCCAAAAATATAACTTGCTTTTGTTCAAGCTGTTCCTGCTTCTGAAATACCCTATGACTACTCAAAGCACCTCCAATCCCTAGATGTATATATTGAATTAATATCCACCCTTCCAGACCTTCCTATTACAGGATAAATGTTTCCCCAGGAAGCATTCACAATGTGCTTTGTATTCTCTTTGTTGTGTGTTAGTGTCTTGCAATTAATTTTAAGTATAATGTGTTCTAAATGCAAACATGTGTTAGTGCAATATAAAGTGACTATTGTTTAATCAAATTTTGGATTCCCCTTACTAGGTGAACAGCAATAAGAAGTGGGCCAAAAGATTTCTAAAGACCCCTTTATGGACAAATATTTATTCAGTTAGTCTGCAGTTTATTAAGAACTTATATATACCACGTGGTTTTGTTTTTGGTTTCTTTTGTTTTAAAGATTTATTTATTTTAGAGAGAGAGACACACACAGAGTGCATGAGTGGGAGGGGCAGAGGAAGCGGTAGAGAATCTCAAGCAGACTCTGCCCTGAGCATGAGATCATGAGCTGAGCCGTAACCAAGAGCCAGACACTTAACAGACTGTTCCACCCATGTGCCCCTCAAGTGTTTTCTAGTAGGCCAAGAATACACAGATGAACAAGACAAAGTCTCTATCCTTATGAGGTTAACATTCTGAGGAGGGGTATTGAAGTAGAGACAATTAAAAAAATAATCACATAACATAATGTCATGTATGGAGAGAGATTTTTTTAAAAGAATAAAACAGCATAATAGGAGAGTGATAGAGCATCCAGCGAAGGCTTTTCGAGGGGTAACATAGGAGAAGAGAGCTAAATCAAGTGAGAGCTCTCACCAAGCATGGGAAGATCCAGGGAAGTTGAAGAGCGAAGGCCCTGCGGCAGGAATGGGCTTCCTGCATTCAGGTACAAGTCAGCAGACCCAGGCATGTGGAGTGAAGTGAGTGAGGGGAGAGTGGTATTAGAGGAGGCAGGAGGTGAAGGCTAGAGGGAACATCTTGAAGGGCTGTGTAAGGGGGGTGGATGAACTGACTGTACTGGGATTGTTCAGACAGAGTGCTGGAGGAGTTGGGGGCTAAACACTTCCAGGCCTTCCCAAAGGCAAGCACTAGATTATCTACAGTGACTCCCAAAAAGAGCACCTCCCAGCGTTTGGTCCTTTTTCTGCCTCAGTGGTTCACAGATCCACTAAGCCTCTGGAATGAGGGGTGGGGGAAGTAAGCGGAGCCTCAGCCAATCTTCCCATTTGACCACAGCTTGCCAATAGGTAAGCTGTTGTTTTGGAGCCTAAAACCGTGTTCTAAAATGCTATCATGTAGGGGTCACCTGGAAAGCTTCTTAAAAATACAGATTTCCGTGTTCCTCAACATTCACAAATACAAAATATATAATTAATGAGGGCCTACTATACGTATCTGGTGAAGGAAGGCAATATTTTCATTCTCATCATCTGTTGCTACAAATAAGGAGCCCTCTAAGGAACCATGACTATAGATTAAAAGTTGCCAATGGCAGCTGTTTTTTTGGTGATGGTAGAATGTATTTCCTATGCTTTCATTGCTACTACTCTTCTAAATAAGTTAGGGGCTCTTGTAATAATAAACTCTTAGAAGTGGCTTTGTTCAAGAGTTTCCAGCCATAGGTATTCGTGTGCCTATTTTCTATTTCCAAGCCTCACGGAACTCACTCTTTTCTGGGCCCAGAGATAAAGAGGTGTTTGGAAGACTGGTGTAATGGCCCCAGTGCTGAGGTTAAGTGAAAAGGGCAGTGACAGATGTTTTCCCTGAGATGCAAGACTCTGTTTTGTTACAGTTGCCTTCCTCTTGTCATCTGCATCTGTTAGAGTGGTCAACCCCAGTGACAGACAAGAAATAAATGCAAGATTAACAGATCTATTCTTGAGCAACTGATCTTGCATAACACGACTGCAGCAAGCTGTCAGTTCTGTATGTCCCCAGTCTCTTGACCTTGGCACTCCCTCCCACGCTGCAATCCTGCTGACCTATTAGC
The DNA here is from genome assembly GCF_029215605.1 of Mirounga angustirostris. Lineage (NCBI taxonomy): Eukaryota > Metazoa > Chordata > Mammalia > Carnivora > Phocidae > Mirounga > Mirounga angustirostris. Next base: position 62,627,199 of record NW_026991720.1, read on the forward strand.
TTCTCCATAAAAGAATAGTGCTAGCTTGCTGTCTAGCTCAGTGTTTTCCATGAAGTGCCACAATTTGTGAGATAGGGACTTGGTGTTTCAAGTGCATTTCTTTCCCTAACTTGTTGAGGTGGGTCTGGTTGGCCAAGGGGCAAATCCTAGTTTTTTTAGGCTTAAAAGTGCAGTTAGAAATACAGGTACCATCCTACCACAAGCACCATGATGATATGAAATGGCAAAAAGGATAAAGAACAAAAATGATGGAAAATCTTTACCACAGAAAGAGTGGTCACATTTGTTTCCTGTGTGAATGGTCCAGCAATTTCAAAATCTGAGATACTCCAACTAGTTAACCCATGACCAGTAAGACCTCACATGTTCATCTAATGAGAAAATGTCCTTTGGACTTTTTCCTGCGGCTTTGCTTATTTGCTTTTGTTTATATGTAATGATGAAATAGTCTTTGATTCATTCCACACTGTGACAGTTTCATAAAGTGTTAAGGTAATGATTTGCTTTCAAAGTCAGTGTAGTTATCCTAGAACAGTAAAGAAATTATCTGTCACAATTTCAAGCATTGATCTTTCCATAAACCTAATTTTAAATATTCATTATTTTATCAATTCCTTTCTCTTTATTAAAACACATTTCCCTCTTTCTTACATCAAACAGAACTTATTTGTCAGAACAAAACTAATAGGGATACCTTTATTTACAAGATATTTGGTAGAATAGAAAAAAACAATTCTTTAGTAGATCAGTTTATCCAACGACATTTTTCATCCCTTGCTTAAGGATATAACCACCCAGACAAGCATATGAGGGGGAGGTTCGGGTCTAGGCATTCAATCACTCTTCCCCTAAAACTCATTTGTTTGCAAATGCCATATTTTATACACATCAGTCTTGAAAAATAAATGGAATTTTTTTTTAAGATTTTATTTATTTGTGTGAGAGAGAGAGCACAAGCGGGGAGGGGGAGCAGCAAGCAGAGGGAGAAACAGGTTCCCGCTGAGCAAGGAGCCCCACACGGGATCATGACCTGGGCCAAAGGCAAACTCTTAACCAACTGAGCCATCCAGGTGTCCCTGGAATTTTCTTAATTTGGTTGATCTTTCTGGCAGCAAAGACAGAAGGAAGATAAAACATATTTACAGCAGAATGCTGTAAAAAAAAAAAAAAAAAGAAAGAAAGAAAGAAAGAAAATACTTGGGGTTTGGAAAAGGGTACTCTGCCATGGCCAGGAGCACAAGAGACACTAAACGTGAATTTGAAAGTCTTTCCTGATTTCATCCTAGTGCATATGTAAACCCTGCATGGGGAAAACTCCAAAGCCTTGTAGAAATTAAGAAAGAGTTCATATCCTAGAGGGCCCTAAATGTCAAACTACAGAACAAAAATTGTTAAGTCGCTCCCCCCGCCCCACCCTACCTTATTCCTGGGAGATCTATTCCAACACCACCAGTGATGCCTGAAACCATAGATATTAATAAACCCTGTATAGGCCATGTGATTTTCCTGGACGTACATACCTGTGGTAAAGTTGCATTGATAAATTAGGCATGGCAAGAGATTAACAAGAATAACTAATAACAAAATAGAGCAGTTATAACAATGTGCTCTGAGAAAAGTTATGTGACTGGTCTCTCTCAAAATATTATACAGTGTTCACCCTCATTTTTGTGATGATATGAGATGATAAAATGCCAATGTGGTGAGACAAAGTGAGATGAATCATGTAGGCAATGTGACGTAGCATTAGGCTACTTCTGCCCTTCCAATGATATGTCAGAAGGAGGGTCATCTGCTTCCGGACATGGTTGACCAAGGGTAACTGAAACTGTGGCCAAGGAGGGACCACTATACTACCGTCTACAACTTTGGGGTTCTTTATTTTTAATTCCATTATTTTAGTTGAACATAATCCTAGATTTACCTGCGTATTCCTTTTGCTCTCCCTTTATACTATTGCTAAAGTAAATCTGGGTAGTGCTCATTAAAACAGGCAGACAAAAATAACTAAAGAATATATACATATTTATTCTGTTCAGTGTAATCAGCTCGATCTATTTATCTTTCAATATGTAACACACACAGGTCTGTTGTTTTTTCATGTGGTTTACTCATTGTGGTATAATTTAAAATAAATGGAATTGACAAGTGTGGAAGAGGTTAGAATAGAAGAAAAATCTGCCTTTAAGAATGTCAACAGCTCTCTTGTTTATTTATTGATAGCTGCTACCTCTTGTTTCAAAATTTCCTAAGAAGTTTTTGTAAACAACCCAAATCTGTTTCTTGTACAATATTCAGAAGGAAAATTTTTTCTCAAAGAACAGATTTGGAAAAAATGCTTGAGGACACTGATTTTTATTGCAATGTTAATTGGAGAAACAGGGAACCTCTCAAGAATGAAAGCAGGATTCATTTCATAAATGGACAGTCACAAAACTCTGTCATGGTTTATGTTCCCCCAAGACTGTTGTCCCCACGATTAGCTTGTTATTTTACAACTTTGTACAGTTCGTCCTCGAAAAGCTTAGGATGATGTCTAAATCTAAACGATAGATTCCTTCAGCTGCTAAGAAGCTGAAGCGGGCAAGTGTTTTCCAGTTATAAATATCAGTATGTGTGTGTTTCCTGGTGACTATACTTTGGATCTACTTACTTCATTGCACTTAACTTGCTATCTTGTAATTTGTCTGTCCTATATTTACTTTTTAACAGGATTAGGAACTCTAAGAATATGCACTTTCATCTTTATATCCCCAGTGTCTAGCAGGGCCTGATACGTAGAAAGTGCTTGACAATGCCTATGGAGTAGAAAGTGGTCAGTTTAATAAAATGGACATTCAATCAGAAAAGTTCAGTTTAACCAGTTATGTATAGACTTCATGCACAGAGTTTCTTTACAAGTAATAATAAACAGTGGGTGACATCTCAGGATGTGGTTGTCTCTCAGCTCAAATTCCTACCGAGAATTGAAGACGCTCTTCCCCTGAAACAAACTGGCTCTCCTCACTTGCAAGCTTTACACGGGAAAGAAAATTAAGGACTCCAACTCCCAGCTCCTTGGGCGTTCACTGTTGTTGAAATAGCCATGAGTTTGTTCAAACCAGCATTGTCAGTAGTCTCATACAGAAATAGAGTCACAAAGAGTAATAGAAAGTAAATAGTGTATTCCTCTTAGTTGATGACTGTCAACAAGGATTTTTTCCTACCATTTCTAGATGTTTGTTGTAATTTTGTGCAACCACTTTTATTCAATTTATCTTTTCCCCCTTTCTTGACATACTTTGCAGTTGCTAGAAATCATAGTGAAAGAGAAAATGAAGAGGAAAAACCCCATTGAACACGACAGGGATGTACCTGGATTAGTCATTTGCATCCCCCACCTATCTTGAGGCAGGCTGTGTTCACAAAAATCCTGAAAGCTAATTATATTCCCTTCTGTTTTTTTACTTTTGAGTATGTTTAAATTTTCATTAGTAAAAGATGCTGCTTATATATATATATATATCTTTTTTTTTTTTACCTTGTACAACAGTACCTAACTTCGACCCCTCTGACACATTTTCCAGAAGAATTTTTCAGAGTTTTCATTCCTTTGTAGGACTGTTCTAGGCATTTACACATACATGTATGTGTTTTTCAAATGGAATCATAGTCCACACACTGGTCTACAGCTGGCTTTTTCAATGCACACTACTCATTTTAATGCCAAGTAATATTTCCTCATGAAGTTGCATTATGATTTGTTTAATCAAATCCCTTATTGACCAACATTTAGATTGCTTCCAATTTTTTACTTCTAAAGGGTGCTTCTGTGATTATCCTTCCATCTGTCTTTGCACATTTGTATGGGTATATCTGTAGGGAAATTTCCCTAGTAGTGAAATTGTAGGATCAAAGGAAATTTCATATTTTAAATTTTGCTAGGTATCTAAGCTACCTCCCAAAACAGTGATGAGAACTTTTAAGATCTGTCTTAGCAACTTTCAAATATACAATACAGTATTATTAACTATAGTTACCATGCTGTACATCATATGCCCAGGATTTATTTATAACTGGAAGTTTGTGCTTTTTGACCCCCCTTCACCCATTTTGCCCTCTCCTTCCCTCTGCCTTTGGCAACCACCAGTCTGTTCTCTGTATTTGATTTTGTTTGTTTTTAGATTCCACATATACATGATTTGTCTTTTTCTGAGTTATTTTATTTAGCATCCATCCATGTCATAAGTGGCTCCTCAAAAAAGAAACCTCAGGTGCATTTTATCATTAACTCACAATTATTTAAAATATCATATAATGACAGATTATTTGTAAAAATATAGTAATAGCAGGAAAGACAGAAGATAAAGCTTAGTCTTCACACATAATATATGACTGTAGCTTGTGTTACTTTTATTACATTATTTTTGTAACAACAAAAGTCAAATACATGCTATAGCACAATGTAGAAGGATAAGAACATAATCAATGTATGTATAAATTCCAATTTGCTCTGTCTCGGAGTCTCCTCCTTGCTGAGATAAAGGAAGCAGGGTTGTTAGCTTCAACCAGGGGGAAAAAAAAAAAAACCCAAAGCCTATTACCCACAATTCCCTGCAACTTCTCTGCTCGATGATGTACCAATGACAATACGATAAATCTGCTTGCTCATGAGAGCCTGACGTAGCCCAGTTAGGAAGGTAGCAATCAACAGCCTGTATCATCATATATCACCTGGAGGTGCTGCTGGCCATGCTCTCGAGAGTGACTCTGCTTTGATTTTTCTCCTTTTTGTCACTGACTCCTCCAGACATCACTGTCTCATTGAATGTAGCTGATTCCTGGCCATATTTCCCCTCTTCTTGCCGCCTCCTATTATTTCTACTCAGACAAATCTTCCTACTTCGGCAGAAGGGGTTGAATATACAGCCTCTTCCCCTTGCAGTTGTAAGTACTTGCACGGAGATAAGCCAACCAACAAAGGGTGAACGAGAGCAAAGGGACTGGCTCTTACCATGATTCTATCTCGTGTTTGAGGGATATCTACCCTTTGTGGTGTAATCCATAAAAATAGTACATGTTTAGGAAGATCCCTGACCACAAGATGGTTCACAGCGCACATAACGGGCTAAGGGTACTGAACCGCAAGACCCAACCGGGTATACTCCAGAATCTAGCATTACTTACTTGCAACCCAAATCTTAACAGACCTTACCCATATGTGGAAACAAATGGGACTCACACCATCTAGGTTCACACTAGTTTCAATCTACCTCCGTCTACTAAGCAGTCTGCTATAAAGTCTGGCCTAATTATTTTAGGGAGGCTCCATGGAATCACTCTGCATACATACCTACATACTTTCCAGTTCCAGCTGAGTCACGTTGCGGCATCGATCATGTTCTCTCCGGTCTGCTCCAGCCTCCTCCTTTGTAAGTCCTACCTGCAAAGGCCCTTGCAGATGCCGTCCTACTAGCCATGCTTGCTATGAGAACTTGAACGTCTTTGTCAAGGGAGCAGTCTCCTGATCTTTCCAAACTGCAGAGAGTTAGTGTGGTCCCGGGTTCCTGAGGAAGTAGAAGAATGTTCTTCTCCCCAAGACTCTGCTGCCCTTCGGCACCTGGCTACCAAAGCAGCTCTGCCCCTTGCCTCACATTCCCTCATAAAAACAGCTCCATAAATCTTGGCCTCTAGTCCCTCTTTACAGGACTCGACAGAAATCTCTAGAACTGGGCCATCAGGAGCAGGAGCCCTGGCTTGGACCCCTGTATTCCTGTTTCTAACTTCTCTGAAGTGGGCTTCCACACAGCCTGTGCAGAGAGGCAACATAAAAATGACGGTTTACATAACGCCAGGGGCACACGGGAGGCAGATCTGTTCATACGGATTACAGAGTGTGTTCGGGACTTTGAAAACCACGGCGCTGGCGGGCACCCTTTTCCTCCCCCGCCCCCTTCACCCCCCGCATAGACACAGAGCCACCGGCAGGGGGCAGGGCTGCGCAGACCCTTGTCACCTGGGCCCAGAGCTCAGGGCCGCCACACAATGCCCCGCCTCGCGCCCCCGCCCCACCTGGCGTGCCGCCCCGGCTGTCGCGGCGCTTGGGCGTCTGTCGCAGGACCAGTGGCAGAGAGCAGTTTTGCTAACACCGTGGTCCTGCTCCCACGCCCCTCAGAGCTGGACTGCCCGGGTCCCACTAACACCGCAGAGAGCAAGCGCAGCCCCCAACAGGCAGAGTCCGCGCAGACGGCTGCCCTGGAAGGAACAGCGACTCAGACACGACAGCGGGGCCTACGCGACACACCCAGGACACTTGGCTGAAGTGCCAGGTGCTAGTGAACAGGGGACAGTGCTCTGCAGGGCACTCCAGGACCTCCTCTTCATAAAGTCACTGCTCTGAAGAGCGAAAGACACAGCGGACAGTCTTAGCACACAAACACAGACACGGAGAGGCAGACAGAATGAGGAGACAGAGAAACGTATCCCGGATGAGAGGAGAGGACAAGGCCCGAGCCAGAGATCTGAGAGAAACAGATCTAGGTAACATGCCCGAGAGAGAATGTAAAGCAATGATTGAATGATGTTCACTGGACTTGAGAAGAGAGTGGAAGACCTGAGCGAGACCCTTAACACAGGCATGAGGAACAACATAGCAGAGATAAAGGGCTCAGCTCCTGCACACACAGGCCTAGGGGCCCCAGTCCTACTGTTTCATCAGTCCTCCTAAGTTGCTGCCTTTCGCATATTTTCTAATGCAATTCCCTGACCCCAAAAGAAGTTACATGCATAGCTGCATTTTATAAATCATGTGAAACGCATGCTTATATAATTAGAGTCATTACTAATTAAATTGTAACTACCCACTGGAGTTGCCTTCTAGAAAAGTTTCTTGGTTTTTTAAGTCACAATTTTGTATATTCCCAAACTCACAATTTTGAACACGTTTCAGCATTCCATGTTCCTGGCAGGAATGTTCCATGTCAGCTCAGTAGTGAAGACAGTTATCTAGTCTGATGTACAAAGTCTCCATGATCTGTCCCTTCCTCTTTTTCCAACTCTGGCTTCACCCCCTTTATACCCACTCACCAGTCATACCAAATGACTTTCAGTTTCCCAGTCAAGTTTTATTTTCATGCCTATAACCTTTGCTCCCAATATAATTCAGCCTCGAATACGTTCCTCTCCACCTACTTGTCTCAAAACCCAGGTCAAGCATCAGTGCATTAATGAAGATTTTTCTCTCTCCTCTGCCTCCTCCTGCACCACTGAAAGAGTTGATCACTTTCTCCACTGACCCAATACCATACTCCATATAAAATTCTTCCATATCACCATAATATTTAATTTTACAAAACTTGCTAAACTTAAGGGCAGAGTTGTTTTATCAGCATTTTCCTCGGTGTCTGGTGCTCAGTAAAAGTTTGATGAACTCATCTCTTGAAAACAAAAGGTATTAGCACATCTTTGCAGGCATAAGGAAATCAAAGTAATCAAACATTCTTTCCCCCCAGATGCTTAATTTAACTCTATCTGGCCTTAGATAACTTTTTGCTTCTAGGAAATACTCCTGTAGAATAACGAAATGAGTAATACTACAAGGAGGCAAAAAAGGAGGAAGAAAAGAGAGCCATAATAACATGGGCTATAGCTCCGGGTGCCCACATCCCATCCCCTTGGCCCACCTTTGATTGCAGCTGGAGTGGACAGATGTTCCCCGAGCCTCTCTGCATTCTTGCCCAGGACCTTCTCTGATAGGCCTACGTAAGCACAGCTGGAAGTACAGGGCAGTGAATGCCCTCCGTCCCAAGATGAGGTGGCAGATCAGTGCCTCAGACTCCTGTCTCTTGGTTGGGCAATCTCAGAGGCACCTTGGGTGTTTCTCAGCAGTCCTGGCCAAATCGAACCCCATTCCTTACAGTCACAGTGTCAATAACACATGCCCCTCTTAGCATTCCCTTCTTCCTTTTTGTCTTCCTGTTCCCTCACTTCTTCTTCTTGAGATCGCCTTCCAGAAACTACTTGCACAAAAGTCTTTATCTCAGGCTCTGCTTTCAAGGAACCTAAACCAAGCCATGGGACCTTGTCCTGGACAATCCACACTCTCTCTCAAACATTAGTGCATGAGAATATGTACCAGCCTAGATTGAAAGAGACCTAGGACACATGACAATTAAAGACAATGTGTGTTTCTAGGTTGGATGCTAGTTTGGACAAGCCAGATATAAAGGACAGTTTTTAGACAATTGTAGAAATGTGCATATGGTTTGGTAGTTGAGATAAAAAATATACTGAAGTGGAAAAATTGACGTTGTTAACTAGAGGAGTAGATTTCAAAACAAAGTTTTGTACATCCCCTAAGATATACAAAAATTAAAAAATAATCCAGAAAGATATATACTGAGGCATTGACTGCTCAGTCTCTAGGTATTTGCAGTATAATCCTTTTATTCCTTTAGTTTTGCTTGTAAGTATTTCTTAATATTCTACCACACGCATACTGCTTCTGTATTTAAAAGAACATTTTTTTAAAAAACTAAAGCTATGTCCAACTTTCAACCTGTTACTTTGTTATTCTAGGACAGTTTCTATACAGTTCAGTGATGAATGAGTCTGAGAAACAAAGAAAAATGTAAATGGACCAAGGAGGGTCCTACAATGCACTGCGGCTGGGTGAGAATACACAAGCCATGGCCCCCCCTCCCCCCTCTCCTGTGCAGACAGGATCCCATAAATATCAGAGTCCGATTCTGTGTGAGTTATATTCACTCTTCTCTGGAAACTCATTCGCATGCACTCATTAAAATACTCAGAAAACACAGACACATTCTCAGCCCAGATGGAGGAAGATGCTTGTTTTAAACGGTACTTTATAATTTATGATTGCAGGGATTAGGAGCCAGCCTTCCTGCTTACTAACTGCACCTGATGTGACTCGGCAGGAAACTTCCACCACAACACGCACAGTCTCCGTAAGCTGGTTATCCTCCTATATACTTAATCTTCTCCCAACCAATCCCCCTAAAAGAAAATAAATATTTGTAGATTAAAAGAGAACTGCCTTCTCATCCTTTACCGCTGCTGGCATGCAAGCTGTTAAGCACCGAGTGTTTAATTAATGGATAGATACCATTGGAGAGACAGCTGGACCTGCATTCAGATGAGCTGGGATTCAAGGTGCCAGGAGATAAAGATCTGAAAGTGGAAAAGCTGAACTGCAGTTGGGTTCATTTATAAAAGAGGCTGTTAAAGGTCAACTGTGTTCCCTTGCGCTGGAGATAAAGAGATGGTATTAAAAACAATTGGAAAGTAATTCATAAGGGAGCAGTAAGTCACTCATGTTAATTTGTCTTTCTGATGGCACGGCACTCATGATGGGAAAGTAAATTTACCTAAAATCAAGACCTTTCGAAAACAGCCATTGATCACGTCTTCCCTGCAAAGCCACCCGCACATACGCCAGTCCTGTCTGATCACAGGGTCCCCTTGGTTCACTGCAGCCCTCCCCAGGGAGAGAATTCCCCGTGTTCCCCGAGGGGTAGCAAGGGCAGTGGCATTTCTGTGGACTCACTGAGATGCCTGAGCCCCCTGACATCTTTCTATCTCCTTTGAGGAACTAACAGCCAAGCACCAGGACAACCCATCGTGCACGCGATCCCCACTCTCCTGACGTTCAGCAACATGTCAGAACATTCTAGCCCACTGTGCTCCACTTTCAACCTCTCCTCCTCCCTGTCCTCACTCCAGCGTACCGCATGTTCAAAGGTATACATGCCAGGATGAAAATTGTTCGTTTATCCGGAGACTGTACCTATAACCATGACTGGCAGTGTATTAAACTCCACATAGAAACCTGATATGTTTTCTTTGTCCATGTCATCCTTGGGGTAAATCCTTTCATTCGAGTGCTGCACTCTACTCCTCTTCTCCCCCCACCCCCACCCCCCAGCACATCCCTGACACTAGCCTGTGGTGTGACAAAGGGCAGATGCTTTCAGTGTGGAAAGGCCAGCTTGCTGAAGCACATCTTCATCTTCCTCTGGGCAAGGTGGGAGGTGTGTCTTCCCACTGCAGGGCATGGGGGTCAGAAGGAGCAAATGCCCTCCATCAGAGCGGGATCCTGGGTAGACAGCCGGGTCTCATCAGCTTCTCCCCTTCTTGCTGCCAGAGGAAACTGCCGGTTCTTCTTTCTTGGGCTTGGAAAGTGATTGGGGGTCTTTCTTTCTTTCCTGAAATTATGGGAATAATGAGCAATTCCCTGCAAAGGTCTGCTTGTGAACAACGTGCGTTTCTAGGCACACACTAATTACAGCCCAGCTCGGCGGGGGCGGCTCACCAGTTCCCGGTGTCAGTCAGCAGTGTCAGCCAAGGAGAGACGAAGAGGGTTAGAGGCAGTTAATATCACACTTTTACTGCTGTTGATCACTTGCAGTTTTTAATGACAACTTTGCAATTCAGATTTTGCACTAAAAAGGGTTTCCAGATCAGATGTCACATTTTTTTTTTTCCTAAGCCTGTCACCTTGGAAAAACTAGGGCCATGTACGTGTTCAGCATTAACTGCCCTGCGATGGATGCACTTTGCTCGTGTTCACACTTGACACACACGATCTTCATAGGATGTGCAGTAGGCTGCGGCAGTGGAGAGAGCTCCAGAAGCAGAAGAGGCCGAGTCAGGAAGGCTGTCCTCCTGCAGTGGAAGCTAACAAGAAACAGCACGTCACACAGGGAGCCAGGCAGAATAGCCGCAGCCCAGAGCCACCACTTCCGGAGTAGCTCCTCTGTGTCATGTACCATAGCGCTTGTTTTCCATACATTATCTCACTTAATGCCCGAAGCCATGCTGGGAGAGGGGAGTCAGTGTTTTCATTCTCCAATATGCAAAGAATTTAAGTACAGCTAACAGAATAATCCCGAAGATTGAATGCCTAGTGAATGGAAGAGACGGCATACATACCCATGCTGCTCTGTGCTAGGTATGTGACACCATCTCTTGTGATTCAGAGTTTAGCAATGGAACGAATTCAGGAAAGGTCCTGGGCACATTCTTCTTGTTTTGTCTGCCCAACCTGCCTCCCATCATAACGTGCAATCAGCAGCCGCAGCTTCCGGGGAAGGCTTCTTCCACCATATCTAACCACCTCATTAAATGAGAACTGCCTTCTTCTTTGTCCATAGGCCAATCTCTAGGATGCTTCCCACCTCCCTGACTACAATTGTTTGTGGCCGGGCATGTGAAACAGTAATAGTAATTTTTAAAAATTTGTATTTTTTTTCATGTGCTGGACGCTTTACATTTTAACTTATTTCTCATAACAATTCTGTGATATGGGTACGATTACCATCTCCGTTTTGTAGAGGTGGCGAGTGAAATCGGATGGTTAGGCATCTTGCCCAGGGTCACATATCTGGAAAGCTGCAAAATTGAGATTTGGTTTTATATCAATTAGCTATCGCCACAAAAAAATGCTAGGTTAACAACTCAGTGGCTTAAAACAACAATCATGTATTGTCCTGGATCTGGGGGTCACTTAAGTGTTGGCTGGCCGAGGCCAGGCTCAGCTGGGTGGCTCTGATCTTGGCTGAGATCACTCGTGCAGTTGAGTCAGCTGAGATCAGCATGTACAGCCTGGACTGGCTAGCTGGCTGTGCCCCATGCGTCTCTGGGGACTTCAGGGGCTGGCCTGGGCATGGCCTTCTTAGGAACAGCTAAAGAGCCAGGGCACAGATGGAAATTAAAGAGGCCTCCTAAGGCCTGGGCTCAGAATCCACACACTGCTGTCTTCACCTCATCCAAACATCGTCAAGAAGTGAGAAATGTTGTCTGTCTTTTGTGAAGAGAACTTCACAGTCGAAGACAAAAATAAAGATTCTGGGAGAAGTGAAGAATAGGGGCCAATGCCACAATCTCCCACATAATCCCATTTACTTCATTAGGATGTTCCATCTCAAACTGGGGAATTTCAGGTCCTTGTTGGTAGCTGACATGATGAGAAATGAAGCTCTAAGATTGTCAGCACCCACATTCCCCAGAGACGAAGAAGTTGGTCTGCAAAAAATGGTATGTAGAGACACAAGGCAGAAAGTCCCAGGGATGCTCATGACCCTAAGACTAGTTCTCTTCAAGCCTCAGCTGTGTTCCTGCCTTTCCTGTCATTTGGTGGTTCAAGCCTGCTTCTGAGGTTCTCACTCCAAAGTCATCTAATTTAGGTTTATTTTCTGCCAAATGTTACTCAAAATGTCCTAAACAATGTAACATCCTGTAAGTAAAAATCAGTCAAGCAATCTGCAGTAATTCATGCTAAGATATCTAACATTCAACATATTTTATGCATCTACTATTTGCAGTGGATTATGTTAAAAACTGAGGATCAAAAAGAATGGGTAAGATTGAATCCCTGTCCTCAAAGAACATATCACCTGGAGGAAAACACAGCACATACATGGTTTGTGGTGCTACAAAATGAGTGCAGTTTGCTCTTAAAGGAAAACACTGGAGAAGGTGGGATGCAACTATGATTTAGGCAAAAATGGGAATGCCTCAGAGGGACCCATGTGTTCTGTCAAATCCTGGAAGATTAGGAATATTTCTACAATCAGAGAAAAGAGGTGGCAGTGAGGGGTGTGCTTGCCATAGGGAGATAGGAAGCAAGGACAATGTGCAAAGTCATTGAGGTATAAAACTACATGATATCAGATGAAGGGGGGATTAGAATCACCTGGTGAATGATAAGAAATCGTGAAGTGTAACGTTGGAAAGAAGAATTAGTCAGTGTGCCCCTAAGGGTTATGCAGGGGACTGGGGCCTTGTTTAGCTGACTAACGTGTTCTGCCTTACTTAACAGGCATTATGTCCCCAAAGTGCCATGGGGTATAGAAAGGGGCCCTTGAGATTGTCCCACTCCTTTCATCCTGATATTGTTCTTGGGAAGTAACCTTTTCATCATAATTTGGTTTCCCACATAAGCTGTCCTCTAGGGAAGAGAATGAGCTAACCTACAATATTATTCCAATCTACTTGACAGTTATATTTCTTAGCATAAATTTTTAAATTGACAGCCTAGTTTATAAAGCAAACTCATGGGACTTGAGTGTTTAGTCAGGACTCTTTATTTTACAGAAACCCAACATAAGCTAAACAAAAAGAGTTTCCTGGGGAATTATCATTCAGCTCGTGGCGGGGGGGTGACTTCAGGTACCAGGGCCACTTGAGGGCCTTCAGAACGTGGAAGCTGGAAGTCCCTGTTCTGCTGTCATCGTGGTTTTGAGATTTACTCCACCCAGAAAGACACCTCTCTGAGAGTGTATTTTTGTAGCTCACCAGCAAGAAGGAAGAAAGAAATGATTTTGCTCATTCCAGTTGAGAAAATCTTAAAGGATGCCTCCTGTTGTTCAGATTTGGATGATGTGTTCATTTGTGAGGGATGCCAAAGGAATGAAATAGAACAATTGGTTCAGTTCTGGATCATGTGGTTAGAGGTGGGTGAAAATATTGTTCCAAAGTTTGAGGAGTGGAGGGATGGGTGTTTTCTTGGACGGAAAAATCACTGTTTCTACCTTTATTTATCGTGAACCAATTAGGCCCTATGTCCAGTGGTCCCCAGGCTAATAGAGGACACTGAGTCTGAACCTGAAAAGCACAAGCCTAGACATGGACTGTTCCCCTTTCCTAAGGATGGAGCAGCCAAACAGTGTTTAGTCTGGCACTGCTTTTCTTGAGTCATAATTGGAAATGGTACGGGTTGAGTAAGCTTTCAGACAGGTCATAAATTAAGTCTGCAAAGGTCAACCCTGTGGGTAGGATGCTAAATTTATACTGAGGTGGAAAGATCTGGCTGAGTATCAAATGATAAAAGAAAGTGGGTGTGTTTTTATCTCCTTCGCTCCCTTGGGGAGGCACTCATGTATCTTACAATACTGACACGGAATATTTGGAATCAGCAGCATTCCAGATGCTCAGAGAAAGGTGGAATGAGGAATAGCATGGCCAGATCCCAGCCCAGGCAGCTGCTCTTCCCTTACTCCCACCCCTACCTGAGAAACTCAGCACTGCTTTCAAAATAGACTCACCGATACAAAGGGTCAGCACTTTTTTTTTTTTATTTCTTTCAGCCTTATTTAAACCAGGGACTGCTCTGGCAGGTCAAAAACAGCCCATTAATACACTTGCTAAGTTGAGAATAGTTAAAAGCATGGCTAATAATACAGAGTTTTGAAAGGGTGGCATGAAACACAAAGAAAAAAGCAGTGGACATCAGGAGACCAAATCTCTGATGCTCATTCTGTGTGTGCTCTTAAGCAAGACACATCCTCTTTGATTCTGTTTCTTCAACTGTGAAAAGCACCAGTTGCACAAATTAATCTCTAAGAATCTTTACACATTGGAAAATGTACAATTTCACTAGAATGCCCAAATCCTAACCTCTTCGGGGATTGATGGGTTCTCAGTATGCTTTGTTATTAGGAGGATGGGAACACTGGTGTGGGAACAGTGTCTGTATACTAAACCATCCTCAGTAATTAATTTATACAGCACAGAAGAGCATTTAGAACCCAGCATTTGGAATCACACAGATCTATGTTCAAATCATGCTTCTTCCACATTGCCTAGTATGAGGGACATTGTGAACAAAGAATCACTAAAACTTGGCTCCTGCCTTTCTGGTATAGGACACTCAAAAATGGCTCCTTGACTTTGAGTCTGGGAGAAGTAGGAAGGTGGGCATGAAGAGTCTGCTTTTAGATATTCAAGAGAAAATGTGCAGGAAGCAGAGAGAGAAGTGAGAATGGAGGCCAAGAGCTCAGATTTTTAAATTGGAAAAACAGTTGGTATCTTTTTTTTTTCTTTCAACAATGAGGGCTACAAGCTAAAAAATTTGGCTTGGATACATAGATTAACAATAGCCTTACCAATGGTATTTTATAAAGAGTAAGTGAGGGGGGCCATTGGGGGACAAACACATCTCTAATGCTCTGTGGACACAGAGAATACGAGGTGGACAGCTCGATGAGGCTGACATGCCTTCCTTTCTCCCGTCACTTGGTGTGATGAGAACAATTCCATTCAACTCCATCCTCACTTTATTTTAGTCATCTGACACTCCCTATGTGGGTTATATTGTTGTCTTTTGTGAGTAAAAGAAAAAGTTCTTTCATGTACCTGTCTTCCTAAAGAAGGTGGGGTAGGGCCTGGGGCCTGTGGTCAACTAGGACTGGGCTTGAATCCTAAACACAAACTGATTCATTCCAATTGTATTATCGACCTTCACAAAGATGGGGTGCCAAGTGCCCATCAGTAGATGCCCATCATTAATCTATAGTAGCCGACCCAGTGAAATACTATGCAACTATAAAAAAAATAATGAGTAGGCTCTTGTATAGTATAATAGGTCATCAAGATATTTTGTTATGTGAAAGGAGCAAGATGTAAAACAGTTGATTTTTTTTTAAGATTTTATTTATTTGAGAGAGTGATATAGTGAGAGAACATGAGCGGGGCAGGGAGAGGGAGAAGCAGGCTTCCCACTGAGCAGGGAGCCTGACATGGGGCTCGATCCCAGGACCCTGGAATCAGGACCTGAGCCGAAGGCAGATGCTTAACTGACTGAGCCACCCAGGTGCCCCAAAACAGTTTAAATAGTATGCTACCTCTGGGCTAAGAAGGAAAGAAAAGAATATATATACATATATCATTGTTATGTCCTTTTGTGTTGTATGTATAAAGAAACACTGGAAAGATATCCAAGAAACTATTAAAGTAGTTCACTCTAAGACGGAGGGGAGAGGGCATGGAGCATTGTGTACAGAAATGATATGGGAGTGAGACCGTCAATGTACATATTTTATATTCATATTTATATTTATATTGTTTTGATTGTTAAAGAATAGGAATATATAGCCTATTTTTAAAATTTCAAATTCAAACAAAATTTGGAATGTGTATTTGTTAGTTAAGGTAATACTAGCTGCAAGTGAAAAATAAATCACAAAACTCAAAAGCTTAATACAATGTATGTTCATTTCTCACTCACACAAAGTCCAGAAGCGAATGGTCATTCAGGACCTACGCTTCTTTCAAAATAGGTCTCCTTCCTCCAATACATCTCAGAGTTCTCTGCATCCAGCTAGCAGAGCTGGGGGTGCTGAGGAGGCACGGGCCTAGAAGTGCAATCACTCCGGCGCACATTGCTTTGGCCAGAAAGCAGCCATAAGGCTACGCCTAACTGTGAAGGAAGCTGGAACACGGTCTAGCTGTGTGCCTGGAGGAGGAGATGGATTTGGTGAAGGCGTAGTGTGTCTCTGCCACCAGTGGAAAGACCTAACAAAAGAGAATTCTGATGAATTTTATTTCTCTGTTGAGTATATGAAATTAAAGTCCTTGCTAAAGCATTATTTTGAAATTGTGGCATTAGCGTAACTGTTCTTACAAGAAGCTTTGTTGATGTTGATGAAATAGGGACATTCACTAATCTCATCCATTCATCAGATGCCTTAGTCTCAGATTAAAGACAGCCATTGGAAGATCTGTCAGAGCAAATTTGACAGTCCACAGAACAGTAGGACTCTGTTCAGAACCCTCTCTTTTGTTTACTGCAAGTAGAATGAGGACCCCTGCCCTGTTATGAATCCCAGGAGGTAAGGAGCATCATATGCTTTGAAATGTCTCAAAGGTGGGTGCTGCTAGAACCAGCAGGTTGTTAGGAGGGAGGTCATGTTCGCTTACCAGTGGAAGGAAATTCAGACAGCAAATAAGATGACGGGGTGTCTCCAAAGGCAGACTATGCATTGTTTAGAAACACCCTTCCAGGGTTGTCTGATGATAGCCTCTAATTGCCTCTGAGCTATTTTACAATTGATGGCAAGGCAAATCATACATGTCTGTGGACATGCAAATGAATTCTGTCTGGTGGAGGGACTGCTCTCTTCTTTGTGGAAAGGACACGTATGGGTCCATTTACAAATTCAGTTCAATGTTCCTGCCTAGCAAATGTGT